>NC_088380.1:113525000-114150000 GCF_037993035.2 Macaca fascicularis | reverse complement strand
CTTTTTTCTTTTTTCTTTTGTCATCTCTGCCTCTATGTATTTTCAAATAGCCTGTCTTTGAGCTCACAAATTATTTCTTTTGCTTTGCTGTTAAGAGGCTCTGATGCATTCTTCATTATGTCAACTGCATTTTTCAGCTCCAGCATTTCTGCTTGATTCTTTTAAATTATTTCAACCTCTTTATTAACTTTGTCTGATAGGATTCTGAATTCCTTCTCTGTGGTACCTTGAATTTCATTGAGCTTCCTCAAAACAAGTATTCTGAATCCTCTCTAAAAGGTCAGCTCTCTATCTCTCTGGGTTTGGTCACTGGTGCTTTATTTATTTTTTTTTGGTGAGGTCATGTTTTCCTAGATGTTCATCAGTAAACATGCTTGTGGATGTTTGCTGGTGTCAGGGTGTTGAAGAATTAGGCATTTATCATAGTTTTTGCACCTTGTGGTTGTTTGTACCCATTCTTCTTTGGAAGGCTTTCCAAGTATTTGAAAGAACTTGGGTGTTGTGATCTAAGTCTTTGGTCATCTGCATTAGTGGCCACCCCAAGCCCAGGAATGCTGTGACACTTGCAGACTTGTAGAGGTACTGCCTTGGTGGTCTTAGGGAAGATCCAGAATTCCCTGGATTATCAAGCAGATTCTTGTTCTCTTCCCCTACTTTCCCCCAAACAAGCAGAGTCTTTCTCTGTACTGAGCTGCTTGACACTGGGGTAGAGGTGTCCCAAGCACTCTTATATTCACTACCACTGGGACTATGCCGGTTCAGACATGTAACCAGCATAGAACTGGGTATCACCCAAGACCCTTAGTGTCAACTGCCTTGCTACTGCCTATGTTCACTCAAGGCCAAAGGGCTCTTTAATCAGCAGGTGGTGAATCCAGCCAGGCTTGTGTCTCCCTTCAGGACAGCAAGTGGGTGCAGAGATGTCATACAGGAGCCAGGGTCTGAAATCAGGGACCCCAGCAATCTGCTTGGTGTTCTACCCCATTGTATGCCACAAACTTGTGACTGAGCTGGTACCCACATTGCAAGACAAAGTCCCCTCTACTCTTCCATCTTATTTCCTCAAGCAGAGTGAATCTCTCTTCATAGCCACCACAGCTGGGAATTTGCTGGGTCACACATGAAACTACATGGTTCTGAGAATCAACCAAGGCCTGCAGTGAATACTGCCAGGCTACCACTGCTTATTATTCAGAGCTGAAGGAGTCTTTAGTCAGCAGGTGATGAATCTTGCCAGGACAGGGTATTTCCTTTCAAGGCAGTGGATTCCCTTCTGGCCCAGGGTGTGTCTAGAATTGTCACGCAGGAGCTAGGACCTGGAATGAGGGCCTCAGGGCTCTGCCTGGTACCCTATTCAACTGTGGCTGATCTGGTATCCAAGTTGCAAGACCAGGTTCTCAGTACTCTCCCTTCTCGCCGCCTCAAGGACAAGGAGGAAGTCTCTCCCAGAGCTGTAAGCTGCACTGCCTGGGGTTGGGGGAAGAATGACACAAGCACTCCCTTGCCATCCCAGCTGGTGTCTTGCCACATTGTGCGCCCCCCAAGTCCCTGGCTCTGAACCCAACACAGCACCAGGACTTGCCTAGGAATTGTGGTCTTTGTGGCCCTAACTGCCTTTCAAGATTGTTTAGAACCCCAGAGCACTTTTGCCTGTAGTGGCAGGGCTAGCCAGAACTCAGTTTCTGACTGCTGGGATGGGCAGTTTGCCTCTGGCTAGGGCTGGCCTAAATTCTCCCTCTGTGGATGCTGACTAAGTTCTGCCCATGTTCCTTTCTGCTGTGAACAGGGCAGGATTGAGTTCTAATATAGTCACTGCACTCTCCCTCTTGCAAGATTCCCTGTGCCACATGGCCATGGCTGGGTGATGGTGGAGGAGTGGTGTAAGTGATTCAAGATTATCTTTCTTACCCCCTCTTCAGTGCCTCTTTCCTTAATATGATGTTAAAACCAGGTACTGTGATTGCTCACCTGAGTTTTAGTTCTTATGAAGGTGCTTTTTTTGTGTGGATAGTTGTTCAATTTGGTGTCCCTAGGGGTGGAGGTGTGGGTGATCAACTAGTGGAGGCATTTACTTGGCCAACTTGATCCACCTCCTCTCTCCATCTTCTAGTTAATAAAGATTCTTTCTTTTCTTTTTATTTTCCTTCCTTTCTTTCTTGTTATAAGGTATTTAATATTGACACGAACATTGCCTAATAGAAACATAATGCAAGCCACAAATTGGGCAACAAACATGTATTTTTCTAGTAATCACATCAAAAAAGCAAAAAGGAGATAAAATTTATTTTAATAGTATATTTTATTTAATCCAATACAGTTATCCCTCTGTGTCCAGAAGTTCAGCATCCTTGGATTCAAACAGCCATGGATCAAAAATATGTTTTTAAAGCTAAAACTATTTTTTTTTAAATAAAAATAACAAAACAACAATTAAAAATAACAGAAATAAAAAACAATTCAGTATATCAACTATTTACATAGCATTTACATTGTATTCGGTATTATTAGTAATCTAGAAATGATCTAATGCATATAGGAGGTAATGCATAGGTTATATGCAAACACTATACTATTTTATACAAGGGACTTGAATATCTGTAGATTTTAGTATTTGTTGGGTTCCTGGAGCCAATCCCCTGTGGATACTGAGAGTCAACTGTATATACAAAATAGTACCATTTCAACATGTGATCAATTAAAAAAAATTTTAATGAGAGATCTTGCAGTCCTTTCTTCATACTGGGTTTTCAAAATCTTGTGTGTATTTTACATCTTCAGCACATCTCAATTTAAATAGCCATATTTCAAATGCTCAGTAGTCACATGTGGCTAATGAGTTTTGTATGGAGCAACACAGTTTTAGACCATCAAACTTAAAGACCAAAATTGCTGGCCTGTCATTCCAAGCCATTTTCTGAATAATCATCTTTTCCTTACTTATATCCAAAACGACTCATTTATTTATGTACTGATCTCTTGTATGTATGCATGATACTCAATACACATTGGTAGAATGAGTGAATGATAGAATGGCATTGTGATTTATTTTAGAAGGATATTAAAGAACTCGAGTGGAGGGGAGGACTTACCACTAATAATACACACAGTAGTGAATATGTGTTGCATCCCTAACATTAGACAAGATACCTGAACATTATCGTATCATATACTGCTCATTGCATAGTTTACAAGATTGATATGATCAGCCTCACTTTTAAAAATAATTTGAGGTTTAGCAATGTTTAGTAACTTGCTCAAGGTTAGGATCACAGTTAGTTGCAGAGCCAGATTTGAAACTACATTTGTCTCATTCCAGACTGAACTCTTTTCACTATACCATACTGCCTTATATGATAAGACCATGAGGCTGAAGAAATAGCAGAGAGTGTGAATTCATTCTATCAAGTTAGGAAAGACATCATTGCTTACTGCAGTCACTGAAATTTTCTCACTTTAATGTTATTTATAGAGAGTAGCAAAATTCTTTCATTGTTTCCACAAATTTTTCAATTTGTTTCTAAAACATTCATTGAAAGGGTATTTAGAAAATTATATTTCATTAGAGAGAAAGGAAGAAAATATGTAACCTATATTTTACAGTGCAAAGTGGAAACAATAAGTGATTAAATAGTTTCACAAAGATATTAGTAGTAGAATCATGAAGTTACTATTATTACATTCCTCTTCTCAACCTCTTCTAATCACTAAAAAATGTCCTAATTAGATTGAGGTTACGAAGTAGGATGCTAAATTAGGTAAGTCTCTTCTTTACCTATTCTGTAAGGTAGCCTGCCTGTTGAAAGTCAGAAAATAATGCATTCCTGTGCATATGTAATTGTACAGATAATTGCCTCTATCATTTAAAAATATCATTTGCCAAAATGGTGTGTATGATTAATTATGTACATTTATCATTGAGTAGACTCAGGTACATTATAAAATCCTCTCCCTATGCTCATGCATCTTTCCTCCCTTCTTGATTTTTTCAATGTAAGTCATTTAGTAATTCACAATTTCTTTTTATTATTTCTTAAGCCATAATTCACCTGCATAGGAACCAGTTGCTAAGTTCCCTTGTGGCTGCAGATAAGTTGCTCTTTTTGCTTAGGACATCAAGGGACAAGGATGATGTTTAAAATCTTCCCTCTTGATGTATGGATGCTCCTAAAGCTAAAATCCTGGGAAGAGGTCCATTTACTGATATTCAGGTATCTCCAGTGCCATTTCTTCAGCTCCAAACTGTACATTTTTGGGCTTCAAAGTCAAGGGGTACCAGGCTGGGAGCGGTGGCTCACACCTGTAATCCCAGAACTTTGGCAGGCCAAGACAGGCGCATCACCTGAGGTCAGGAGTTTGAGATCAGCCTAGCTAACATGGTGAAACCCCATCTCTACCAAAAATACAAAAATTAGCCGGGTGTGGTGGCAGGTGCCTGTAATCCCAGCTACCAGGGAGGCTGAGGCAGGATACTTGCTTGAACCTGGGAGGCAGAGGTTGCAGTGAGCCAGGATCACGCCACTGCACTCCAGCCTGGGCGACTGAGCAAGATTCTGTCTCAAAACAAAAAACAAAACAAAACAAAGTCCAATGGTACCAAGGAAAGAAAAGAATTAATGAATTAAAAGTATATAGTGATCTTGAAATCCTGACATGTAGAACTTACCTATAATTGATGTAATTAACAGTAGTAGAACTATTAGAGAACAGCCTAAATCTTTAACATAAGGCCTCCTGATAGGCTCTGTGGTTCTGCCTTGCCCTGGAATCTCAGAAGAGCATTTGGAATGATCCTACTAGACTTAAGTCTGATCCTCAGCTCTGAACTCTTCACTCTTTCCCCTCATTCGGGACTTTATTTTTTTGAGACGGAGTTTCACTCTTGTTGCGCAGGCTGGAGTGCAATGGCATAATCTCAGCTCACTGCAACCTCCACTTCCCAGGTTCAAGCAATTCTCCTGCCTCAGCCTCCCAAGTAGCTAGGATTATAGGCACGCACCACCATGCCCAGCTAATTTTTTGTATTTTTAGTAGAGACGGGGTTTCACCACGTTGGCCAGGCTGGTTTCGAACTGAAAGGCTTATGATGCCTAAAAGATCTGGCCCCTGCTCCCCCTAAGATATTATCCTCTGCTTGTTCCTTCACTGGCTCTTCCCAGCCACTGTGGCCTCTTGCTGTTCCCCAAATACTCTGTGTACTCCTTCCTTTCAGAGTCCCTGTGCTTGCAGTTCCCTTTGCCTGGACCAGCTGTCTCTTTTATTAGAGTGGCTGCTCCTTTACCCCTCTGAGGTGTTTATTCAAATGTCATTTTCTCACTAGAGCTTTCCCTGTCTTCTTGCTCTAAGATTGCAAACCTCTCCTCCATCAGAAACTGCCTATTCCCTTTCCCTGCATGATCATTTCCTTTGTATCACTCTTTAATGCATCATGTATTTTACTGATTAATCTGGCTTATTAATTTCTCCGTCTACTAGAAAGTAAGCTCCATGGGGCAGAGATTTTAATCTGGTTCACTGATGAATTCCTAGCTCCTGGAACAGTGCCTGGCATATAGTAGGTGCCCAATAAGTGTTTTTTTATTGCATGAATGATGATGTCTTCTATTTTTATTTGTCAACTCTGGCAACCCTACTCTCCAGCATAGTAAAATTGCTCAAACCTATATCCACGTAACTCAAATTTCCAAAAGAGGGCAGGCCCTTACTATCCCAGCTCCATTTACAAATCTCAACAAGTACCCTGAGATGCCTAATTTAGTAGCATACTCTCCCCTGTAGTGGTGATAGGGCTGTGGTGGTGTTGCAGGGTGCTAGGTCATGGCAATGGATAGCTTCACTAGGATCGGAAAGATGGGAGAAAAAGTTCTCCAACTGAAGGATGTTAAGCAGGCAGGCAGCGTTAGTTCACAATAGGATCCAACAGTTTTATAATAAATTGCTTTATTAATTGTCTCTGCTACCTGTTAGACTGTAACATAAGCTCCGTGAAGTTAGGGAACAGCTTGGTATTGCTTGCCATTATATCCTAAAAGCATGGTATACATTAGAATATACTTGTTCTCAATAAATTTATTAATGAATAAATGATTTTATATATTTATGAATGAATACATGAACGAATGAATAAATGAGTGAACAGCAAACTACAATGAAAGCAAATTATTAACAGGTTCTTTGGTGGCATCAGTATAAGGGAGATGTTATGTGACAGAAATGTTTAATGGTATTATGTTGAGAAAGCTAGGTGGAGCTGTCTATAATTTGGATTTACCTGTCAACCTGCCCAAGCAACACTTTCCTCCAGTACTCAGTAATGAAAACTGTGAATTTGCCTCAGGCAATTTTGTTTTCTTCACTCCATTTCTGACTGGCTCCCTTTGAGGTTATCACGTTCCTTTTTAGAAATGGAAAGACCTTCAGTTAGATCCGGATCTAGGTTGCAAGTATTTCTTTAAGGTGGGTTTTGTCTCTCTGCTGGGGTCTATTGTGTGGAGCTTCTCTGCTTAAACCTTCCAAGGGAAATCCTTTTCCAAATATTTGAGAGTCACTTGACTGTCCCTCCCTCTTATCTCCACTGCCTTTTGTATAACCCTGAGATCTGGTTCCTAATAGCAACCACAGGAGAACACACCGTGTAAGGTACTAACACACTCATTCATTTATTCATTCATTCAATGTATATTTATAGAATGCCTACTACATGCTGTGCACAATGTTAAGCTTTGGAGAGATAATGGAAAGCAATCGAACTAGAAGAGGAAACAGATGAAATAGCCAAGCAAGTATGGAATTTCAATCAGGGCACAGGTGGTATAAAGAAAATGACCTCAGTGCCATGTGGTTATTTAGAGGAGTCTTGGTCTATTCTCTGGGGTCAGAAGAGATTTGACTGAGGAAGTGACATCTGAGCTGAGGTTTGAAGGATGAATACAAGTTAACCAGGTAGGACCCTAAATATTTTGGACAGAGGCGACAGCATAAGCAGAGACCTGGAGACAAGGAGATGCATGGCTTCTTTGAAGACTTGACAGAAGGCAAGAGTGGCTGCAGTTATTGATGTGGCAACAATTTTATGAAAAGAGATGACAGGAAGCCAGAGATCAGCTTGGCCAGGGCTTGTTATCCATGTTAAGGGTTTTATCTTTATTTTGAAAGATATGGAAAGGCATTTAAATGGTGAAGGATGACATCAGGATTTCTCTTTGGAATAGATCAATCTGATTGTAGAGTGGGATAGACATTGGACAGATGTAAGATTACATGGCTGAGACCAGTTAGGAGGCAACTTGATATAGAAATGACAATTTGAAAAACAAATTTTTACATTCCTTGACAGAATACTGAGTCCTCTGCTTTATCAGACCTGTCAGCTAGAAGTTCTCATTTGGGAACCGGTGGGGGATTTTATTCTGATCTTGGCATGCTGGAGAGCAGGAGTGCCCAGAGCAGTAGCTCTGTCTGTTGAAAGAATAGATGCAATTTTTTTGGACTTGCTGTCTTTGAGGTATTGGAGTACAGTTATGTTGAAAAGTCAACCAGAAGCCTGGGGAGGTGGTTCTGATAGTGGCAGACAATAAGTCCTAGAGCTGAAGTTGGGAGACAGCCATAAAGAAACTATAATTGGAGCTGTAACTGTGGTTGGAATTGTTAAAGAAGATCATGTTGGTAAAGAAGGAGTCTAAAGAAAAACACCTATATTTAAGGAATGGGTACTATGTATTTATTCATTTCACAAATAATCATTAAGTTGTTTACTATGTGCCTGGACCTGGACTGTGAGTGACAGATGAAGTGGTGGAAAAAAACAGTTGGAGATTAAAAAAAAAAAAAAAAAAAAAAAAAGACAACCAACTCTGCAAGTGCGAAGTAACAAACTCCAAAGGAGAAGAAGGAAGGATAGCCAATGGTTCAGTTGCTGCCAAGGAAGAAAATGCAGTGAAAGATGGAATGATGACTTTGAGTTTGTGGATTAGACTCCACCCTGGATGGCACTCACTAGAAATTTGGATGAGTAAACTTGGACTAGTAAACAGACCTGCATATAAGGGACACTGACAAAACCTTCCTCTCATTTTAGAACTTTACAGGAAGATGAGATTTGACATATAATATTTCCCTTTATAATCTCACTTCCTTGAAATACATCTATTCCATCTACAGAAAGACAGCTGTACTTTCCTGGGCCTGCCATGGCTGTCAGCCAAGAGCAGAGATGTTGTAATTTGAGGTTGACATCAAGATGACCCTTACAGGGTCACTATAGTTTCTGTCTTGTGGCAGATCCTCCTGCTGAAATATGAAGGTGCCATGATGTTAAATCAATAGTAGTGAGTGATGCAGAGATTTGAGTTGAAGCTAAACATAGCTTCCTTTGATTTTACCCTTTCATTTTTCTTGCTGGACACCACTTTAGAAGAAGAATCACCTCTGGATAAATCATCTGCTCAGGTTTGCTCTTCTAACCAAATGACATTATCCAAGAAGATAAGAAAAGCCTGAATGTTAATTGTATTCATTCAGGGTTCCATATTAGGCTTGTGTTGAAGACAGCCTCCCTGTGAAATTTATAATGTAGCAGAAACAAACATTTTTGTTAGACTTATTTGGAAAGTTGTGATTACCAATTACAAATTTAACACAAAGTAATTCAGTAATGAAAAGGTTGTGAAAGAATAACATTTGAGCTAAATAATATTCAATTTTTTATTTCCAGTAATGTAAGAAGAAGACATATCTGTTATTTGTTGCTGTATAACAAACCACCTCAAAATGTGGGGACTTACAAGAACCACTGGCAGTTTAGGCTGGGCTTTGGTGCACAGTTCTTCTAGTCTCAACTGGGCTTCTTCATGCATCTATAGGCATCTGCAGACAGCTGCCAGTCATCTAGGTAGCCCTGTTTCTGGGGATTGGATTGGACACTAGGAGTGACTGGGTTACATACCTCTCATTAACCAGAATGCTAGCTTAGGCTTGTCTGCATAGCAACTGGACAGCATTCTTACAGGAATGCTTGAAGACTGCATGAGGCATGGCTCAAAATTGGTACAGCACTGCTTTTGCCACATTCTGTTAGCCAAAGCAAGTCACAACATCAGTTCAGGTGTAAAGGGTAAAAAACAAAACAAAACTCTATCTATTGATGGGGAGGGAGACTAATTGCAAAATTACACTGTAAGGAGGTGATTTGGGCCATTTTGCTATCTACCACAGATGATGCATCATTTTTATACCATTTGATTTACATATAGGTGGATAAAATGTACAATATTTGAACACTACCTTTGGAAGGGAAACATTTTTATTCTTTTCCTTGATGGCAGTTTCAAACTAGGACCTTCCTTAAAGCAACCAGTGAGGATGGAATTGTGTTAATGGAATCATTTTCTACTTCATTTTTGCTTCTGTAACTGTAAGGAAAATCCTCATGTTTTCAGTGGCTGTTACTCTAGGTCTGTGTGACATAACCAATCATAGACAAAGCAGAACTTCTTAATGGCAATAAACACTATCTAGCTGCTGGCCTGGTAATCTTGTATAAAAATTTCAGAATTGCCATTGGGAAAAGAACATTTACTTGACAAATGATGCTATTTCCATTTTTGTCTGCCCAATTTTAAACTCTCTCTTATTAAAATGGCAAATTCTGTCCCCAGAATATATTGAACAAGTGAAATGTGTAACTGGAAGATACACACTTCACCACTTCACTTTGTAACATATAGACATGGATGCAAGGACATTTCATGGAAAGGGAGTTTTAAATTATTTTGCATGCATATAGAGAAAATAAAACTTTTTGATGTCTTGGCTCAAACTGAATGGGATCTCAATAGCCCATGTAGTACTTTAAGATGATTTATTATTATGCTAATATTGTAATGTAATATTTATTAAGCATTGGAAGTGTGCAGAATACTAGATAGTCCACATAAAAGATCCTGATGGATTTCAAGGAAAAGGGCTAAAAATGCACTCTCCTAATCCACAGGAAAAGAGGGTAATTCAGAATCTAGCTGAACCAATAAATCCTATTTAATTTAGCATACATCACATGCCAAAAAAAGAGAGACTAATGGAAATGGAGAGTGATAATCTCTGATTAGAACGTAGTCATCTTAAGAGCACACGTTCCTCCCCATACTTGAGTTTAGAAAGAGTCAATTCAGTAAAATATTTCTCATTAAAAAAAAGTTTTGGCCAATAATTCTCTGCGTTATTACCTGACGTTCTAAGATCATAAGTTAAAATGGTTTCTATGGAGACCAGCTTTAAAACTATTATCCCAAACTACAAGATGAAATGCTTTTAAAAAAATTATACTTTAAACTGTAACTTAACAGCATCACAATAAAATTTACAATGTTGGCATAAGGCATTTAGAAGTCTCAGACTAGAGTTATAAATCTGCAGTAGGAGAACAATTTTTCCCAGACTCGAAAAATACTGACACCAAAATCCCTCTAAAGAAGTCTTTTATCTAAAAAAAATACACATAATATGAGGAAAGAATATCTTAGTCTGCCATAATTCTACACTTTACTTTGCTTAGCCAGTTTAGATCTGGAGGGGAAAAAAAGTAAAGCCAAAGCTAAAACAGGGGCTTAGAAACAGCATTTCCTGTTTTATATAATCATGGTTACTAAGGGTCATATCCTCTATTCATCTTTAAGTAGAATTCTCACAGAAGTTGATGAAAATAATTTGGTGAAAATTGATTGAAAAATAAGTTATTTCTCTTTCTCTCTGTCTATATGCTCATTACAGATGTTCTGTGTATATGTGTGTGTGTGTGTGTGTGTGTGTGTGTGTGTGTGTATCAACAAAATTTTTAAAAAATATATCAGCTTTTTGGAAGGCTCTATGCAAGTAAAAGAATACAAAAATGCATACTTATATGCTTTTCTTCAACCTGTTAGGAGAAACATATCCTAATTATTAGTTTGAATGCAGAAAAAAGTACAAATTAAGTTTGTTTCTGAAAATTCTATTTGTATTCCTTTTTTAAAAACAAGTTTGCTGTAGATATCTAAGATTACCATTGTAGTAAAACATAAATACAAACTTTTATTTTCTTTGATAATATACATTCATGGTAATACGTATTCTTTTAAGCAAGGAATGTAGTAAAATATATTCATTGCAAATAGAAATATTTGCAAAGAACAATTCAGGAGAGTATATACATATTTTTTAAAAAATTTTTCTTTTTTAGAGACAGGGCCTTGCTCTGTCATCCAGGCTGGAGAGTGGTGTAATCATAACTCACTGTAGCCTTGAACGTCTGGGCTCAAGAGATCCTCCCGCCTCCGCTGAGTAGCTGGGACTACAAGTATGTGCTACTGCACCTGGCTAATTTTAATAGTATTTTCTGAGACAGGGTCTTGCTACGTTGCCCCAGCTGGTCTTACGCTTCTGACTTCAAGTGATCCTCCTGCCTCGGCTTCCCAAATTTCCTGGGATTACAGGCTTGAGCCACCACACCAGCCAGAACAATATACTTTATGCTGATTGATCTATTAGCTTTATAAAATACAGATAAACTTTATTTGTTAATTTTAATTTAAAAATCTGAAGAGGGAAATACAGAGGAGTAGAATGTATATGCACATTTTTGTTAGTAAAAGACAACCTGAAAATGGCTTATGGGAATAAAAGTACTTACTAATGTAAGCTTTATGGTTGAAAACTGGTCACATAAATGTATGTATGGTATATGTCCTGAAATCTAGATAATGAAAAGTGATGTGGAAATTGGTTACATCAACCAGTCCTTGCTTGCTTTTTAAAAAAATTTCATATGAGCACATACACATTTGTAATACATAGAAACATAACACGTATTTACAAATGTGCCTAATTATATGGTTTATGTTGTTTACCAAAATGACTGGTGAAAGTTCTGTGTGTTTAAGAAGTTTACTATGTTGGTTTTATTTAAAATATGCTTTGAAATGAGCAAAACAACAAATAGACTAAGTTCATAAATAAAACCATTTTTAAATGCCTCTTTCAGAATATTGCAGCCCAACCTGCAGGACTGCTTCTGTTTCTCTGTAGATTTAAGGAAATAAACTCTAGCAAACCCCAGAAAATGAAGGGGAGAATGAGGAAAAGGGAGAAAATTCATGATGGAATTGAAGGTCACAGGAATGAAAGAAGAGATGTAATACTCTATAGATTTTTTTTTTGATTGTACACAGAAGAGATAACTAGATCAGGAATAGAAAAGGAGCTTTTCTTAAAGTCTCTGAGGAGAGAAAAGTCAGCAAAGAGTTATTTCTGAAGATTCTTAGGAACTTGTTATAAAAAAAGGTGGGGAGGGGAGAGTGCTTTATTGGTAACTTCAAACAGTCTGTGGGCAGGACAGCTGAGTCACAGTTTGGAGATAGGATCTGAGCTTCTTGGAGCTTCAGAATTTATTCTAAATGTTCTAGGAAAATAGCAGGGTTAGCTTAAATACCATTATGTTAGTCATCTGTTAGTTTTGTGTTTAATTATTATTGAATTTTTGCTCTAGAGTTTATTTTCTTTATTATTTCTTCTGGATACTAGTTCTAATTTAATTGCTATATTGAAAGTTGCTTAGGACTGAGGAATTTGATTTGCCAGCTTATTTCATTTATTTGTCTAGGTACCCTGAGCCCATAGAACTCTACTTCTATCTGGTGGCAGCTAATTCAAATTAAAAACTAATCTATAAAAGAAGATTAATCATATTTAAGCTTTGCCCTGCAACCACATCTTGGAGATGGCACTCACAGATAATTTGGTGTCATGTAAAAATTATTTAAAAGTATCAGTATCACTTCACATTAATAGAAATCATGAAATTCTCTAAGGTATCAATATTCTGGTCTTAATGGTGAGTTGGGCTACTTCTCCAGATAAGTAACTGCAGAACTTACTTTTGCCTGAAATATTAGTTAAGGAAAAAATAAATTACCAGTGGTTATTTATTGAGATCAGTGGTTCTCAGTCCTCTATGCTCATTAGTATTTCCTCGAGAGCTTTTAAGAATTGTAGATCCCAAGTCCCCCTCCTAACCAGCTAAAACAGGAAGTGGAACCCTGGTATTGTTTTTCGTTGTTGTTGTTGTTGTTTGTATGTTTGTTTTTAATGCTCCCTAGGTGATTCTAATTTGTAGCCAAGGTTAGAACACCGATCAAGGTAGTTCAAGGCCAAAAAATTAAATAAACGCATAAATTCCTATTTGTGCTTTAATTTGAGGCATATAAATTATTGCTTCAATGGCACTTGCTTTAAAACCACCAGTGCACCCAGTAGCCTATAGCTTTAAATGGAAACAGAATTGCAGGTAAGCCCTTTTATAGTCCATTACCAACCTAGTTTTTCAGGTCTCAGCTCCCTACAACACTGTCTTGTCAAACTCGAAGCATTCAAACATTCTTTGCATTTTTTTTTGTCTCCACGTTTTTAGGTTCTTACGTTCACGTTCACCTCCTTCTATACCTGGCAAAATACTTACATTCCAAAGGCCATTTAAAGTCATTTAAAAGTCATTGCCTCTGTGACACTGGGCGAATTATAGTAAAATTATTTTATATAATGCTGATTTGTATAAATGTAAATCACATGAATGTTTTCCTGAAGAGACAAAGTCACACTATCTAACGGTAAGTGTACAGTTAATAATATAGCTCTTCAAACTCTATTCAAGTACAGCAGGTCCTCAACGCTGTTTGGTTCAACGTCACTTCGTCATAATGGGTGATGAGGAAAAAAAAATCGATTCCGGGCCATGGTCACTGTCTGTGTGGAGTCTGCACATTCTCCTCATGTCTGCGTGGGTTTTCTCCGGGTACTCTGGTTTCCTCCTACATCCCACAGCTGTGCTCGCTAGGTTGTCTCTAAGCTGTGCACATATCTAAATATTCTCAGTCTGAGTGAGTGTGGGTGTGAGTGTGAGTGTGAGTGCACCCCAGGATAGAAGGGTGTCCTGTCCCGGGTTACTTTCCTCCTTGAGCCCTGAACTTCAACCACTTGCAATCCTGAATTGGAAAAATTGGTTAAATGATCTTACTTGTTTTTATTAATCTTTCTCAAATGTATGTCTAGCTCACATTTATTTCAGTGTTTAACATTAGAAGTGTTTTGGTCTTTATTTGGAAGTTTGGTGACATTTTTGTGACCTGAGATATGCACAGGAATTTAACTCGTGTTTATATCAAGTAGCCTATGGTGAAATTGTTTTTCTTATATATGCCACTTCGCTTAAAGTCACAATTTCCAAGAACCTATCCCTGACATTAAGGACTTACTGTATCTATCATCCCACTGCCTAGTAACTTCCATACCAATAATTACTTAGGCACATAATCCCAGAGTCATTAGATTTAGGTTTATGAATTGTTTCACGTAGACATTTGAGTTATGTTACGAACAGCTGCAAATTTCAACATCTTATTCCAATCTTATGAATCACTTTAAGGAAGAGGACAATGTATACATTTTTTTCTGTTTAACATGGGGCTATTCAAACTTTGAATAATAGAGATATTTAAATATGATGACATCCATATTTTTCTGATGTATTGAATTTTACCATTTGGCTATCGTATGTATTTCAAATGGGAAATGAGTGGATACCATTTCTTTTTCTTCACCTTTTTTTGGCTTTGATCCCACAGGAAGCCAGCTTGCTAGCTCCCTGTTACCTGATAGTTCCCTGAATAAAGACTCTTCAGTGAGGATCAGCATTTTACCCCAGACAGGAGTCGTGAATTTTCTTCCTAAAGATACACATATCTCTTAAAAGAGTCCAGAATATTTCCTGCAAAACTGTCTCTGTCATATGAGCACCTATTAGAGCCACTATCAGAAAAGCCAAGGAAAGAAATCCATCTTTCCTGCAACAGCAAAAACAAATACACCCTAAAATGGGCCAAGAACGTGAAAATCAGCAAGATTAGAGACCAGGGAAAAAAGCGAATAACCCTTTAACTGAAAATTTGATTTGAAAAATAAGAGCTTATCCATTGGTTCTCTCACTTCTTTCCCCACTTCTTTCTCACTGCTGGAACTTTGTGAAACATACAGATGATGGAGGAGTATTTATGTTGACATTCTGAATTTCAGTTTTTAATAATTAGGCAGATGGTTGGTTTGTGGTAAAGTCCATTATTGTGCAGATTGCAATTTGTATCTAGTCACAAAACATAAGTCACTTTCCTAGGACGATTTCAGGATCTTTTCAGATAGGAAATATTACTGTAATTGAAAACCGACTTAACGTTTAACCAAGAGCCCATAACATCCAGGTACCTCCATGCCCCTATGAACCGTTTCTTTTCCTCTCAGTCTTTATTGGTCATAGCCCTAGACTTTCCACCAAATTGAATCCGGCCTGAGCTGCAGGCAATGCCCCTGCTGGGTGCGGACTGCAGGCCCACCACTGGAGGGCGTCTGGACGCTTCCAAACAGCTCTGAAGCGCCTAGAAATCCCGTCTGAGGACTGGAAAGCGCAGGAGGGAGAATGTGAGATTTGATTTTATTGGATTAATAAGTAAAAAGGAGAGCAGGCAGGTGTGGGAGCAAAACTAAACTGCCTTTTTTCTCTTGGGGATCTGCCCTTCCCACTAAGGCAGCAAACTCCCCAGAGACCATGAGAAAAATACCGCTGCTCCCGAGCCCGCGGACCCCTCAAGGGCGGGTCGCGGGGACCTGTGGCCCCGCAGAGCAGGCGTCAGGCTCGCTTCCCGGGCTCTGGACCACAGTGGAGACGCGTCCCGAGGCACTGGGACAGTCTCGCTGCCAGGAGATCGCGCTCCGGTGGCGGCTGAAGACCCAGGCTTGCAACCTGCCCCTGAAGTCCAGAACCGAGGGGCCTTTTCCAACAATAAAGGAACTGCTTTCCTTCCCACACCCCCACCCCCGGCCCCCATTTCTTTCCGCACCGGGTTCGTTAAAGGCGTTTATTCTTTGGGGAGTGGGCAGCAAATTACCCTCAAGGTTGAAATGGAAGAGGTGTGAGGTTATTTCTGAAGGGCTCGTCTGCCGCATTCATTTCCTCTCTGTGGAAGGTTCGCGCTGAATTGTAATCACTTTAAACTGTGATTTGCCTGATTTTTAAAAACGTGTTTTCAGAGCATCACTTTAAAGAAAACTCGCTTCCTGCCCAAGAATCTTTAAATCCCAAGTGGGAAGAGGAGGGTTGAAAGGCACAGGAGGGGTGCTCAGATTTCCAGATAACCCAGCGCCAGGCACGGTGCGGCGTGGAGAGCGGATGGAAAGGACAGGAACGCGCACTCCCAGAGGCTCTGTCCCAGCCCATCCGTCACCTGAGGGGTACCAGAGACAGATGCCGGCTCTCCAGTCAAAGGGTGGGCACCGGTTCCTTTAAAATCGAAAGACCCTACTCCCAGGTAGAAAGATGTCAAATCATTCCTTAGCCTAGACGGAATTCAGCACCCAAAGGGTTACACGTGGCTGCCGGGCTCGGGCGCAGGAGAGGGCGCCTCGGCACTCCCAGTAATTCAATTAGTCAGGTTTCTGGAAGGTGGGGCGGGGGGAGGGGGTAGGAGGCGTGGGGAAGGGAGGAGATTAGGAAAACGCCTCTTTCTCGTGGAGCAAACCAATCCAGTTGGAGTAAAGAGAGAGGAAAAACCCCCAATCTGTAAGCAAACAGCAGGCCGTTCCCTGACTGGCTGCTCCAGCTATTCGCCCCCCACCCGCCCGCACCCTTCCCAAGTAAACGGCGTGGAAGGAGGAAAAGAAAAAAAAAAAAAAAAAGCAGTCCACATGACCCGGGCCGCCGCGGCAGCAGCGCTGGCTGGGCGCGGGCTGGCGGCACCTCCCCCTGCTCTGTCCGGAGCTCACACCCGCGCTCGCGCCGCCCGCCCGCTCGCCAGCCCCGCGCCCCGCGTCCCGCGCAACACGCCCGGGCGGAGCCCCATCCCCCCGCCCACGTCCACGTTCACGCTCGCGGCCTCGCGCTCTGCTGAGGCTGCTGCCGCTGGGTCGCCGCCGCTGTCGGCTTTACACGCAAGTCATTAACGAGGGGGCGTGCCCGAGGAGATTTTTTCCCATAAAGCATTTTTTTTTCTCTCTCTTTTTTCCCCCTCTTTTGCAAAACTGACTTTTGCAAAACCCTTTCCACTTCTTGCCAGTCGTTTCAATTCCTCCTGGGCTGCTCGTGCTGCTGCTGCTGCTGCGCTCAAGTTTATTTATTTTCCCGCCTGGGTAGGGGTTTTAGGATTCGGTTTGTGGTTTTCACCTCTGTTGCTGCTGCTGTGCCTAAGGAGGGAAAGAGGAGCAGCTGCGGGAAGGTTTTCTGATGTAGTCATCGGGGAGGTGCCACTCGCTCGTGCGATCCCTTTTTTTTTTTTTTCTCTCTTTTCCCATTTCAAACTGATTGATGCATCTCTACAAGTTGCTAGGCTTGGACCCGCCGGAGTCGCAGGGACACTTCTGAGAGCTCACCCCCGGGCTCTTGGCACCGCGAGTGGGGGCTCAGTCTCCCTCTCGGAAGGCGATCGGAGACTGACATCAGCCCATCCAGGAGTTGGAGGGATCCATTTGAAAGTGATTGTTTCCCCTCCCGCTCTCCAGCCGAACACTTGGGTTGTCGTCGTCTTGCAGGTTTAGGCATCCCAGCTCCGCCAGGCCGGCTGGCCTTAACCTCTGCTCTTCATTTACTGTGGTGCACCCACACCCAGCCAAGGAAAGCACGCGCAAGAAATCCCCGAGCCTCGGCCAGCACCCGGGGTGCCCTCTTCCGCTACCGCCGCGGTCCGACTGTGCTGGGGGACCTGCCGGAAGACGCGAAGAGCCAAACTTTTCTCTGAGGTTTTCGAGGCAAGACCGCTTCTCGCCGGCGCAGCTGCCGCTTAACCAGTTCCAGGACACCAACAGGGCTGGGTTGCGGCTCCGGATCCCCACCCTTCTCCGCGCACCGCCCGGTACCGCAGCACCTACGACTCCTCTGAGATTTCTGGGGGTCGTCCGGCTAAGGCACAGAGGAGGCTGAGGAAAGGGGTTCTCAGACTCCCGGGACCACAAGCGCGCAGCCCCCTATCTGCACGTCGCCTTCCTCCTGCAGTTTCCCACCGGCCGCCAAAGTAACTTGGAGGGAAGCGAGGCGCAGTGCGAGGGCCCTGGGCGGCGGCGGAGCCGTGCGTAGTCCGCTGCGCCGACGCTGAGCCGGGCCCGGAGGGCCGGTGTATGTCTCCCCGCGGCTGCGGCGCGAAACTCCCGGTGACTGTGCAGCGCGCGCCGCCGCCTGCCCCGACCCGCGCTGCAGCCGCCCGGCCCGGCGCGCACCTCCCTCTCCCGGGGTGACCGGCCTGCCGCCGCCGCCCGAGACACAGCTTGGCACCTCTTCCCCCGCCCTCGCCGCCGCCACCACACACACGCACGCTTCTCTCCATCTTGTGATTCCTTTTTCTTCCTGAACCCTCCAGTGGGGGTGCGAGTTTGTCTTTATCCCCCCCACCACACCGCCTTCTTTTCTTCTCGCTCTCCTACCCCTCCCCAGCTTGGTGGGCACCTCTTTCCTTTCTTGCCCCCCTTCATTTTTATTTATTCATATTTATTTGGCGCCCGCTCTCTCTCTGTCCCTTTGCCTCCCTCCCTCCGGATCCCTGCTTTCTCCCCGGAGTGGCGCGTCGGGGGCTCCGCCGCTGGCCAGGCGTGATGTTGCACGTGGAGATGTTGACGCTGGTGTTTCTGGTGCTCTGGATGTGTGTGTTCAGCCAGGATCCGGGCTCCAAGACCGTCGCCGACCGCTACGCTGTCTACTGGAACAGCAGCAACCCCAGGTAAGCCGGTAAGGGGCGGAGAGCCGGGGCTACCCGGGCCTCGGGGCCCTGCGGAAGGAGCGGCGGCGGGGATCCGCGCGCACCAGCCGCTGGCGGCGCGCACCCTAGGAGCCTGCGTCGCCCGGGCGCTGATGGCTTTAGGCGTCGGCGGGAAGCGCTCGCGTCGCGCCCCTCTTTGTTAAGCCGCCGCGGAAAGGCCAGGTGCCCCTGGGAGTCCCCGGGGCTGCCCAGACCAACTGTTTCTGCGGGGCGCGGGGAGACTCGGAAAAGGGCGGGAGCCGGGGAGTCGGCACTTCTCCGCTTCCCAGCCCCGGCAGGCTGGCTGGCATCCGGATCCCGGCGCGGGGAGCCCCCAGTGTACGCCGCCGGGAGCTCCTGCCTGGACCGTGGGTCCGCAGGGACTGCAGAAAGAACCCACCGAACATCCCCCAAAGTTTTTTTTTTTTTTTTTAATTTTTTTTTCTTTTTAATTTTTCCTTTTCTTTTCCCGGTGCGCGCAGAGAGAGCGCACGGGCTAGGGGAAGTGAGGGGGGCTGGGAAGCGGAAGCTTTAGGTTTTTATTTTCCTCTTTAACTGCGAGGAAATCATTCGGCCCCTGAGTCAGTCTGGGCCCGGCGCGCTTTGCAGTGGAGAGGATTCTCCCATCTTCTCCATCCCTCCACCCACCCTAGTGGGTTCAAGATGCCAGAAAGTTTGATCTAATACCGGGTTACGTCATGTGTGCGGAACAAGCTGCCAGAGTTGGCCCAGCCAGGAGGTGGGAGCCCTTCGCCCGCGGCCTGGCGATGTGCTGCCGGAGGAACGCGCGCGGTTACCTGGAACCGATTTGTAGGCGTCCCCGAAGCCCGCTGGGTACGCGGGAGACTAGAGGTGGGCGCCTGGGGCCGTCCTAGCGCGCGTGCTGGACACCGGCCAGTCGCAGACGTCCCGTGTTTTCGGACCCTGGGAGTGGAGTGGGGAGGTTATCCAGAGTGTCCGGCGGGGTCCTCCGGGTTTGGAGCAGTTCGGAACCTTTACTGCTTCCCGGTCTGTGCACAGAAGTCGGCCCCGCTGGGCCCATACCGCACTGCTTTCTCTGGGACAGAGGCTAGCTTCCAGCTGTGTCCCGGTCTCAGTGCCCTCCTAGGTACTATTTATTAAGAGTACCGATTGCATCTAAAATCACAGGTTTTTTCACTGGGCTGGAGTGGAAGTTGGGAAGAGAGAGGCGGGAGGCCCAGGGGTTAGCCTAGAATTGGTGCGCGTCCCGGGCTCCAGGAGAGAGGGTATCGGTGGGCGCCTCCAATTTTTTCTCCAGGAGAGAGGGTATCGGTGGGCGCCTCCAATTTTTTTCTGTGTCCGGCGGGCCCTCTCCGCCTGCCTCCAGCCTCCCCTCGGCATGCAGGCAAGAGTGGGATTCCCCGCTTGAGTAATGTCAGCGCAGTTGAAGATGGGAAGATTTTCCCCACAAGCAGTCCGCCGGTTACAGAACCGAGAGGGAGTTCCCCTTATCCCGCTAGTCCAGGATAGTCTTACTCAGGTAACTGCCCAAGTCCTAAATGAACCGCCGAACAGGAGTGGAGATAGTCCTAAAAGTTTGGTTCAAAAAACAAGTCTCCTGGAGGTGGGTGGTGGAATGGGAAGCGATTTCTTCTTTGACATGCCACTTACCACTATTAGGAAAAGAGAAAAAGAAGCCATCCTGCCACAGGAGATGCCTTTTATTAAAGCTGACAAGACAAATAGAGCAAGCTTTCCAGTTGTGATGGTGTTAAAAGCAAGTCTCATTTTGTTAGTTTTTTCCCCCCGTTTGTGCTTTATTAGGCAGCATATACGAAGCAGAAATGTGTATCTCTGAACTTTAGCACCTTATTAAATAAAGCAACACTGAAATTGTTTCGTTGAATTTGGGCTATCTTGCTCTTGGTTGTCTTTTCTTTCCCATTCCAAACTCCACAATGTGATCTTTTTCTCATGGCATTCATTTATTTGGATACTTGGGTGTTCCAGTGTTCCTGGCTTAAAACGGAAAGAACCAGCAGCACCCCTACTCTAACCCCCCTTCTTAACCTGTCAAGCTAGACTGAGTTAGTTTGAGGACATTTTATCTTAGGTTATCTCTGTTTTATGCTTTTGATACTGTTGTTTGGTTTGAGATTAGCACATTGATTTTTGTCACAGGTCATGTTTTTTAATAGATCTGCCCTGCCTGCAGAAAACTCTTCTGCTCAGGATGCCACGGAGGCTTTGAACCTGCCCAGACAAAGTTGATCTGCAGAATTTTAAAATACCAAGAGTATTTCTAAATCGGTATTCTGATTTCAGGTTTGTGGAAATACCTTTCTATTTGATCATTATCAGTTTGATAATGGCCAAAAGAAAGAATGATGTACTCCTCTTAACCCCAAGAGATACAGCCCTAACACTTACTATTCTTAGGAATTTATGGACACATTTATCTTGGTATGTTATCACAGTTAAAAACTTACTTTAAAAACAATATTTTAAAAGTAGGCAGTTTTATCTCTGAAGTGTTGAATAAGATGTTGCTTTTTTGATGCATTAAGAAAAGTCAACTTGGATATAATTTTAAAGAGGCCACATGCCGAATAAGTATTTTAAAAATAAAAACTAACAGTTTTTCACAAACCATAGTAAGAAAATATTTCAGAAAATTTCCACGGGTTTAGTAAATTTTATAAATTCAGTGTTGTGCAATTCCTCTTCATATATGTTATTTTGTAAAGTAAGCTAGCCATGCTTTGTGTCTTTATATAGAACCTATCTGTTAAGATTTTGATAAACTAGAAAGACTTCAATCTTTTGAAAAAAGAATAGAGGACTTTAATTGCAACTTAAATAAATTTTTTTATTTTTCCC
Source organism: Macaca fascicularis (assembly GCF_037993035.2). Lineage (NCBI taxonomy): Eukaryota > Metazoa > Chordata > Mammalia > Primates > Cercopithecidae > Macaca > Macaca fascicularis. The sequence goes on along the minus strand of NC_088380.1, from coordinate 114,128,365 downwards.
TCAGACTATAACTTCAGTGGGCACATTAAACTAATGATAATGTATACTGTGTCTAAATGAAGTAAATCTACTTTAGCTTATACTAACAGATTCAATTTGAAATTATGTTTAGGTAAAATCAGAATTAAATGTATCTTGATCACAGGTATTAAGTACAGTATCTTACTGTGTAACTTGAGTTATGTGTAACTTGTGTATCTGATAGGAGTTTATCTTCTACGTGGAGTTTCATTACTGCATCTCCATTGATAAATGAGCATCTATAGATGTAGTTTCATGGGAAAAATATTAAACTTATTTGTTGTCAGAATAGTTTTACTGTTAGAATCTATGTACCCAGGTATTCACTTCTGAGAAGTGGATACTGAGTTTTCAAATGCTGATAACTTTTTAGTTGGTAGTGTTTATTGGATAGGGGACCAAACTGATTTTATGTGTTGAATTCGCACAAATTTGTGAAATAGCAACTGAGAACTATCAGTTTGAATAGAAATATATGATAACATTTGCCTAAATGCATCTTCTATATTTCCAAAATTTGAAAACTTGTATAAGTTTTACCTGAAAGTGTAAATAATCAAATGATCCTTTTAATGTTATGCTGAATTCTAAACTGGAATGTCACTAAGTAACTTTGAGTAATGAAAATCCACATCAAGAAGAATATAACTATTTGTCCTTAATTTCTTTAAGAATGTAAAAAGATTTTAAGTAATGTTAAAAAGACTTCCAGTAATAAAACTTTATTTACAGTCCTCTTTAGTAGCTATGCTTATAAAGAGAGTCATAATACTAAGAACATGCCTATTCATCTGAAGTATGCCATAAACAGTTTTTGGTGCGTCTAATAAGAATATACTTTTAAACATCGGGTGCATATTGAAAGTTCTTCTTGGATTATTTTGACTATTTGCCGAAATGACATTAGGGTAATTAAACATATCTCCTACTGGTTGGCATTATTGATGCAATAATCAAATAATACAGCAGCAAATATGACCAACACTCTTTTAGGAATACCAGTCCTCCTCAACCGGTGTTTTGCTTCCGTTAAGGTTTGAGTATCATCAATTTAAAAGGTTATACTCTTAAGAGGAAAATATCTCTGTAATTCATCAAGGATTTACTAAACTTTAACCTAATCATGTTTTCTTTGGACTTTCTCAATTCTTGTAGGGACTTGTAAATTAAACATTTCATATTAGAGTAGCAGGTAATTGACACCTTTTAGTTTTGTTAACATGTGATCTTGGAGTTGTGAAAGTAATGTGAATTCTAGGTCAACACTCCCAAATCCTCTGGCAGTACAGGTCAAATGTATGTGGCTAAGAAGAGAGAAGTAGTGACATTTTTTTTTCCCTAATCATATTCCCTTGAGTATTTTTCTTCTTTCAAAATTTACTTGCTCCATTAAAAAAAATCTGAGCCATCATCATTTTGATATATATATATATATATATACCAGTATACCGGCACTGTGACCTTTTCACTGACAAATAAATGAAATCAGCATGCTTTAAATCTAAGAATTTGTTGTGAGTAAAGATTGAATATTATCTTGGTTTTGAATGAGTTTTGTCACGAAACTTAGAAAGGATTGTCCTTATTCTTGAAATTTTAAATATTTAATGTAATATTTTGTATGTTAGAAACATAAATGTTCTTCAAGTAAAATGCATTAACTTTAAGCCTCAATGTAACGTATCACTTTATTAGATGTATTGGTAGTAATTTTATTATTCTGAAATTTATATCAGAATTTATGCAAGTACCAGGATAAAAATAAGGCAGTATGACTGAGATTTATAACCCATGTTTTTATGCTTATATGTTTGTAAGAGACCTGAATTGACTCCCCCCTGCCTTTTTTTAATCTAGAAATTTGTAAAAGAGAAGTATGCTTCTTGTTTTTTGGCCAGTTTTCCGTAGAATTTTGAAAAGTAGAGTTAGCTACTGAGATATGTTCTATCTATTTTATTCATTATTTTATATGTTCACAATAAACTATCAGAAATACTCAACTGTCTGATTTTTAGATGACAGGAACATTAGAGCTATTTGAGGCAGATTTGACTCTATAGTCTAATTTGGCATTTTCAGGGTAAGACCAAGATCAGTAAACTACTTGTGATTAAAAGTATCAGTCTTCAGTAGTTTATTACTGTCTGTTAGGTAATTTTAGTGGTGATAACTAAACCATCACTTCACTGAACTAATATCTTGTTGTCATATGTGTTGTGGCTAACAATCAATAGCTTCAGAAGCTTCCACCTTTGAAGGCTGAGGATCAGGTTTGGAGGGAACACTTAGTTACTTGGGTGCAAATTAACCTTGTGAATTTCTTGCCATTTAATCTTGCAGAATGCCTTCTGAACAGGCATTGCATTGCGTTCTGTCCACTGGCCTGGTTTCCTGTTGGATGAGGACAGATAAAGATGAGCGCCTCCTTTTCTCCCCTGTTGCTATGAACCAAGCAAGCTACCAGCTTCATGCTGGGCCAAGAAAATGAATGAATACAATTAGTCCTTCAGGAGTTCTGGCCTTTGCTAGCTTGGGATAAGTATATGCCAGAAAATTTACCTTTGAGAGAGAGAAAGCATTAAAATAAAAATGAACAAAATATGAGAATATGTTAAGAATAGAATTTTACATGTTGGGTAGCATTTGGTCTAGTGCTTATTGATTTGTTTTTTCAATATAAATCAATTTGAAATTTTTTATAAGATACCACTCAACCCTCCTCATTTTTGTGTATGTGTTGAATAACTTCTATAGTAATAAGGACTTAAAAAGCTGTGATACTTTGTTTGAAATAATGAACGACTCTATGTTGAAGATTCTGTATTATCAATTTTCTTTTCAGAAGCAGTATACAAACTGTTAAAATAGCATTCCTGATTAGAATATCCATGTTGCAAAGGAAGCCTCAATTTCCCTAAGCACAGTGAGGAAGGTCCTTGCCTCTTACCCAGGACAACTCAGTCAGATCAGCCTTCTGAACTGAGGAAAAAAATTGCCCTTTGATCATTTGTGACGGATAACACCTTCATTTTCAGGTATAAAAACCTCAAAGAGGAGTATAAGAAATGAGGTATTAATATTCACTTTTAATAATTTGTCTTGTGTTGGTGGTCTTAGCCAAACATCAATAAATTACTGTCTCTTTTAAGGGCCTGATTTATATTATCAAATTTATATTTTAGTCTGCTTTTCAACCTATGTCCTGAGCTGTTTTGTAGAAAAGTTTCTTGTGATTAATGTGAACTTCCAGTGCTTCTGAATAGGATATTACTCACTACTAGGAGATCTATTTCCTCTTAAATTTGTCTGCATTTATGTTTTCAAAATTTAGTCGGTCATAAAGGAGCACAATGACACAGGACCACTTAGCTTAAAATTAAAAATTAATCAAGTTTTTTTCTGACTACAACTATTTTGCATGATTTTGAGTAAAATCATTCCTAATATCTTCATATTCTTGATAGTTCTTTTTGTACTCTCTAAAGGATTTATTGTAAACTGAAATCTGTATGCTATTTTCTAATTGGAAAATTTGAGTGGATGCAAATTCTTGTTTTTGAGGCTTCTGAATATAATTTTCAAACAGTAAACCATATAGTTCAATGAAAACATTATTTTAAAATATTGAAAACTCTTATTTAAGCTAACTAGTTGCTGAGAGACAGTAGTGTACCACAGTGATGGTTAGCTCAGCTTTCATTCAGGTAGAATTCTATCATTTTCAATAAGGAAAAATAAACCTTTGTCATCTTTAGAAACATCCTTCATACAATTGACAGTTGACAGGTTGAAGAAAATGTTACTGTCAGGTCTTATTTTCCACTCAAGTGAGGAATAAAAATAGGTTTGAATGATTTTTAAAAATCTTATTTTAAAATTATTTCAAGATGGATAAAATGCTCTTAATTTTTATATGCATATCGGAATTGATCTTCCAGTTGCTTTAGGGAGGGTCAGCAAAGTATAGCTCAAGGAAAGATCGTCTAACAGTAAAGTTCCTATGATTTTTACTTTTAAAAAGTCAAGTACAGTTGATTTGATTGTAATAGGATATTACTGCCTGTTTTATGATTGGATTCTTAGGAGATATAAGATATAAATATTCTTTCTATTATTGCTTATCAAGTGACCTGATTTTCATGACTGATGATCATGATTCTGGTATGAACTAAAAGTAGAAGTTTGGGCATATGCTCTGGACAGTCATATATATTAGCAAATATGTATATGCCTTGGACAATCATGTTACTAGTACACATCGATTAGACCTGTTTTAAAAATCACTTTGCTATTAATGATTAAAAATAACTGCACAGTATAATATGTGGATTACCATGTGGAAGTACATGAATACCTACTTAGAGATTAGAAAAAATATGATTAAGTCTTATTTCCTGATTTAGAAAAGCTAGTTTTTTGGCTTTCAGTTAAATCAGCGTGGTTTTTTTTTCCCCCCTAGAAGCAGCCATCTTGTTTTAAGACCGATTTTATTTCTTTCGTGAAATTGGTCCAGAAATGAATATGGACGATAGAAAAGGACTAAACCACTTTATGATCATTTTGGCAGGGCTCTCTACATTTAAAGTTCTATCTTATTTGCGAACTCACTAAAATGCTATCTTATATTTAGTTGACAGAAAAGAATGTTTTAACTTAGTAATAATATGCTTAAACTCAGGCATATTATATATTAATGTTAAATGTTGGGCTGTACCATGTTTCCATAAATATTTTTTTATTGAAGCTTATACTTTATGGCTAATTTCAAAGGAACATATCAATAGCCCCTATTGTCACCTGCACCCCCAAATCCTGATCTCCTTTTTCTGATTATGCTAAGTAGTTCTTTTTATTTGTTGGTTGCCTTTTTTTTTTTTTTTTTTTTAATTACTCAAGTCTACCAGGAATCTTTCTCCAGCAAAAGGTACTGATAAGAGTATAGGTACCTCTAAAAATGAAGCAGTTGGGGTTATTTAAGATAGATTACATTAAGCCAGAGCCTTTTTGTCTGAAATATAAGCTCTTCCTATCACATTAGAACAAATCTTTCTTGTGGGTTCTCATAGATTATTTTACAAGTAAATTCATATTTGTTACTAAAAATTGTGAGAGTATATCAACTGAGTCTACTATATTTTCTGTCATGTTTTGTATTTCTGGATACATTTGGAAAACCAAGTGACCTAGTAAACTTTACTAAAAATTTATACTATACTCCTTACTACTGCATGTGTTTGATGATGGCTGGGAACATTATTCTCATGTACTGCAGCAAAAACAGAGCTTCTGTAAAATTTATTTCAGAAGTAACCTGACTTAGCCTGATTAAGCTGGGCACAGATAAATACTACTAATGTCACGTATGAAAAACTGCTTCAGTTCGTTAGAGGTAGGATTTTGGGTGGTTGTAGATGTAGTGTAAAGGCAATAAATAAAGTGCACGTTTTAATAACAGATACATGTATCATGGTTAAAGTTCAGGTATGAGTTGACCATTTTTGCACAGAAAACTTTCCTCTGATATCTAGCATCTGTTTTTCTTTGGCTAGTGAGGAGACTAAAATAACTGAGTGTTCAAAGTGACCTTTTGTTTTTAAATGAATTAACAAATACCTTTTGTTTTTTTTTTCTTGCTGTTTCCAAGCTGTCAGAGTTTCCATTTTAAAATTTATTAATTATTTATATATGTAAAAACTATAATTAAGAATTAACTCTTGCCTCTTTCCCTGAAAATTATGAAAGTAAATGAAAGTATTTTTATATGAAACACACAGTGTTGTGGTTTGAATTAAAGGAAGTTATGGCATAGTTAGATTGGATAATTATGGTGCAAATTGTTATCTAGGTTGTGATGATGACAGACATGATACTTGATGTTTCATATTTCGTAGATGTCAGTGGGATAAACAATTTTGTTACATTTACTAAACTCAATAATGTATAGACAACTTCACCTGCTTACATTTTTAATAGTTTTTAATTTTATGGAGACAAATGAGAATTTGGGGGAAAAGGAAAAAATAACTCTAAATATGGGAAATTATCTTTTATGTCTAACAATTAGGTTAAACAAAGTGGGAGCAAATGAGCCTAGTTCCCCTTCTATTGTTTCAGGGCAAGAAAATACAGACAGATGTCGGAATGTGGAAGCGGTGACCTCTGACTCGCACAGCATGGCCACTGCCCTGGCACACAAGTGTCCTGAGCCACCATCGTAGCAGGATGCGTTTTGAAGTGACTGACACTTTGAGATGGAGATCTTGAAACTGATTGTGTAGTTATTTGCAGCCCTCCAAAGTATCAGTCTTTTTAGTTTTCATTTTAAGTTTCTCACCTTACCATTTATAAAAATGTTTCTTTGGCTCTGACAGAGCTTTTGTGGCTTCTGGATGGCTTCTGTATCCATATAGTCACTATAAATCTTTGCCTCCCAATAATTATAGTCAATGTGTTGGGATAATGGAGGCTAAGGGAAGCTCAGATGTACAGTTCTGCTGCAGCAAAGTGTTTGGCCTGTTTTATTTAGCTAATACTTTTCTTCTTCTTTTTTCTTTTTAACAGACAGATGAAAGCAGTGGTTTTGTTAAAGGCCTTTTCTTTTAGCCTCTGCTCTGCAATCTCGCCAGTAACCCCTGGGTTCAGACAGACCATTAATGTTTTAGATACTGTGGCATTCAGCGCTTTCTTCATATATTTGTTTACTGTTACTGCTTCAATAAACTTTTACGCCTATTTCAGTAGTTTTCTGGCGGGAGCTCCGTTTATTAAAATTTAGTGACCCAGCACTAAGAGGGGTACAGTTCAAATAGTGGTGCTTCTGACAGGGTTTTGTGTCAAACTAGAGAAAATAATGGGGAAACGAAAGCTGCCAAAATGTGTCTCCCAATTACTAATTAATAAGGAGAGAAGGGACCTCAGTGATAGATCTGGTGTCTGCCATGGCAGCAACTTGGGATGCTTTATTTTAAATACTGTATAAAACAAATTAAAGTAAACCTCAGAGAATGTAGCACCCAGATATTTTGTATCACAAGTGATCATTTTTTTAAGTCTGTGAAAATCCAGGCAGAAAACAAAATTTGAAATGAAATCTTTGCACTCTTTACCAATAGTATCAAAATGTAAAACTATTCTAAAGAATATTTCCCTCAATAATGCCTTTATTCTTATTAGCATTTTAGTACAGACATGATAGTGTTCTTTGTGGTTTTAGTATTGGTGTAGCATTGTACACATACTTTATTGTCAACAAAGAATCAAGGAAAAATTTAAAAATTTTCCCACCATATGCTTGTCATTAATATTTTGAAAATTACTATGATTGAAGAACAGAACCTTCCCCCTCACCATATATATATATATATATATATATATATATATATATATATATATATATATTTCTGCCATCCCAGAGGTTCCAGTCTTTTTCTGGCAGTGTTCCCACTGTGGTTGCTAGAACCATAATTAAATGTCTGTTATTAGTGTATTTTTTCCATAGCATTTACAGCATCAAAAGCAAAGGGTCTTGTATGGAACTATAGCTGTCAAGGGAACAATGAAAACTAATTACACACTCTGCTATCACCGTGGTCAGCTATACTCTTGGGAAGACAACATGACAGAGGTGGTGTGTGTGGAGCGGGTGGGTATATGTATACACGATATTCCATAAGAATATGTATACCTAAGGTCAGACATACCTATTGGTTTACCGTTATCCTCTGTTCTCTGAAGGAAAAAAAATGTAGAAAGGACTATCTAATTTAGTTAATTAAAATGAAAAAATGCAGTTCTTTGTTAGGAAGGGGCTCCCTATTTTAGCATTCTTCCTTTATAATATGAACTGAGAGAACCAGCAGTATCTATGAGTCTGAATATCTAATTATTTTGAATATTATTTTGGCATGGTCTTGTTATCAATACATATATTAACATATCTATTATAATTACGTCTTTTGAAAATTATTTTTTTACTTGAGATTTTTTCAATGACATCTGATTATTTGAGAGCTAATCACTTAATTCATTTATTATGTAAATCTCTCAATGGCTGTTTTTCTCTTTTGATGGCTTTTGCCCATTTTATTGTCTCCAGGCCTGTAGACCTGTGGATAGATTTGAGAAAGAAAAGGAAACTAAAAAAAAAAAATTCTCAAACTTTTAGCAGCTTGGATAGAAGATTTGTTAAGGAAAGACCTTAAAGCTATTGAATAACATGAGGGTTTGGATTCAATTTTGGATTTCAGTCATCCACGCCATTCCTGTTCTCTGATACCACATAGAATCAGAACTTGGCCCTATGTAATGTTTTCCATTACTATTTTCATTCCTAGGGTGAGCACTCTTAGCTGTATCTAAAACCAAAGCCAAATAGATGAATTCAGCAACTACATGTTGATTTGAACTTATTTTTCCAAAGTTTTCACATTGAAGAAATTCTATATTCCTATATTCAATATCTAAAAGTTATCATTGATAAACTATTAAGTGATATTATGTGCAGAACACTGGGAGACATACAGAGAATTCAGGGATAGGAGAATGTTTGCACCTGTAAGGAACTTAAGAGCATTGTGCAGATACAATAATTTTATACATATAATTATATTACAGAGTATAAAATAGTACTATAAATGTGCACATATAGATTTATTTGACAGATATTTATGTCAAGTGTCCACTGTGGGCCAGGTACTGTTCTCGGTACTGGAGATACTGCAGTAAACAGCATATATACAGCATCCCTGTCATCATGAAGCATTCGATCTGTAATTTCTAGGTCACTATTTCTCACACTGTAAGGTGAACACAGACCTGGAGATTTCGTTGAAATGCAGATTTAATTTAGTAGGTCTGGGCTACATAGGGCCCTGACAGTCTGCATTTCTAACAAGCTCCCAGATGACATTGATGCTGCTGGCTCATGAACCGTGGTTTGGACAGCAAGGTTCTAGATACAGTTAAGTGGGAGAGAGATTACTTTTGGCTCCTCTTCAAGGACTCTTGGTTGTATTTGCACTGAACTTTTCATAGAGTTCTGCAGTTTCTAAAGTGGCTCCATATTTATGTGAAGGAAAATTATTTGCCATTTAGAAAGCCCAGAATGCCTAGTGTTCCTTTCTAACCACTTTCCTTCAAAACTCAGACAAATAAAACAGACTTTTACATTGAGGTTTATGCTTCATTGAAAATACACCACTAACAAAGGTAATAGGATGGGGATTTCATTATAAGATTTGGTCTCTGTAGACAAATTCCACTGGAATAAAAATATTACCCTGGTCCAAAAAGTTTAAGGAGGATCCTGTCATAAATGTCTAAGGATATTTATTTGCAAACCCTCCCAAGATGTATTTTATGTGGCAATGCCAGAATTACACCTCAGAAACAGATTTTTAACACTTTCCAATTTAAATCCATGTGGTTAAATTAACCCCAAATGTTCTTTTTACATTCAGCATAAAAGATGACTAACAGTTTTTCTACATTCAATGTCTGGATTTCTTGTGGGTGGCTTTCAGGAGCCTGTAATTTCAATGGAGTTATAAAAGACTTGGGACAAAATGCCTTCTTTCTGTAAAGTTCTATGATTCTCATAGTGAGAAACCTTTGCTCCTGTAGAGTCTAGGTAATACAAGATCTGCAAATATGCTTCCACTTTTCTCACAGCATATATGTTATTTGCATTTTCAAAGCAAATCTTTGTATTAGCAAGTAAGAAATGGAACTACTTAAATTCAGAAGATTACTCTGTGGTTTTTTTTGTGTTTTGTTTTTACTGATCTTCACTCTGTGTATATAAATACAGTATTACTAATCTAAATGAACTGTCAAATCTTTGAAAGCATCAGTTAAGTAGACTGACTTAATTGAAATATACCTCTATGGAATGATTATTTTTAAAAAAGATAAAATGGTTTGTACTTTAAGTCAAGTGTATTTTTATGAAAGGAAATAGATGAACAAGACAGTGGCAACTTCATTTAAGTATTCTTTTACTTTTAAAACAAATTTTTACCAATACGTTTCGATAATTTTAAAACAGAAGCAAATATTTTTCTTTTTAAATCTTCAATGGATTTAATTAGAACTTTGGGTACTATTTCATAATAACTATGAATATTATTTAGTAAGATAGTACTGTTTTGTTAGTTTATGTTTATGTTCACTGTGGTGTAAATGAGGGTTCTCAAACAGTGAATTTGGGGGTGACAGGCACTTAGTGTTTCCAGTTTTTTGATTCTCATTGATCCTAAAATACGAGAATCTTCTGTGACTCTGTGTGAACTTAAGTGGCTCGTAAAAAAGAACTATGCTATATGCTTCAAAGATAGTTACATTTAGGAATAGGATATAGTCATTGATTAAAGTGAAGTACTTTGCATATCTCTAAGGAATGGGTTTGTTGAAAATAGAGTTGATATACCTAAGATTTGTGTTTTGGATGAAGTAGAAGATGCTCAGTAGTTCTTAATACTGTTTTTCACCTCCATTTTTTAAAAAAGAAAATAAGCACATTAAATGTTTTTTATTTAACTCAGAGTTATTAACAGTGACTTGTCATCATATTGATAGGTTGTAACCAAGTTCTTCTGTATACTAATACATGTTCCTATACAGATTAGTTAACTGCATGTAGTAAAAACATTGTGTTTATGTACTTTTTTGTTTTGAATTTTTACAATAGCAACTGTTACAGATCAAATTTCAAATCTGTTTGGGTATTGGATAGGCAAGGACTCAGAAAGTAAGATATTAAAAAACCCATATCAGATTAGATTTGTCATTTGTCTGTTAACATTTTTTGGTTTTATTTCAGAGCTAATTAAATTTCAGCTCTGTCTGAGTTGCAAGTATGCCATTTATAGTGGTGAATCTAAGCCTCAGTTTCTTTACCCTAATAGATCAATGGGTATAATAAAAATATCTCCCTCAGACTTGTGAAAATTTAAAGGAATGTGTATATGTGACCAGACTTTAAAAACTGATATAAAACTTGTAAAAAGGATAAAGTCAACCATATCTCAATAAATTGGGGGGAAAATAGAGATTTAAGGGGAGTTACCTCACTTTATATATCTTCTTGTGAATCTCACTTTATATACATTCTGGTAAGTTGCATCGAAAATACATTCTTACAAATAACACTTATTTTAAAAGCATCACAGAATAGTTGACTTTTTAAAAGATAGACCAAATTGTATCATTTTGTAATGTATGTTGTTCCTGAGAGATGATTTGTACATTTACATTGGGTTTTATTTAAAGGAATTTGCATTTTAGGTTTTATCTTGTGATTTCTAAAAGAGTAATAATGTGTAAAGAGTGACTCTTGAGAGGCAAGTCTTCCAGGATCTTCTTCCCCAGAAAGGAATTTTGAATCTCCTTTGTAAAATTGGCCAGGTTTATTTTTAATGCCCTCTCTTCCCCTCTCAGTTTGTCTCTGCTATATTGTTTCTTCTTTGACTTCTAAAATCCTGATACTCTGCTTTGGACTTCATAGTTATAATGAGATATCTCCATCTCAAAGGAGAAATTAATGAATACCGACATCCTCTTGGAGGATGCTTGTATTTCCAATGAGGAGCTTGTTGAAACAAATCAATTCCTATCTGGGCCTGCTCCTTACGGGTAGCTGGGCTGTCCCTGGGATCCTTGGATTTTTCTGAATTCTGCTGCTAGAAGAGCAGGGTTTAGCCCCTTGACGCTCTGCTTGAGAACTCTTGCTATTGACTATCTTAAACTTAGTACATATTATACACACATTGATGTGAGAGGCATGAATAGATCATAACAACATGTAGCTGAGAAAGGAAACAGGATTTGTCAAGGAACACATATTTTAATGCATTGAAACCTGCGCAATACATTACTGCCAAAGGGCTGCTTTCCTATAGAATTGTCTGGTGGTTATTCAAAGCCAGTTTTACTTCCTATGTTTATAGTTGTTTAGGTGGATAGCAAATGTGCCTGTTACTTTTTAAAAAATTTCCGTCATATACTTACATAATCATTTTGTAACATTGTTTTACTCCTGAAGGTACAAACCTCATTTATGCCAGAAAAAAGTAATTCATAAGGGAAATTATCAATGATCCTTATGTGCCATACCCAGAAATTTAGTGATGTCGGTGGGCAGAACTTGACCACTAGCAATAAAAATATTGGGTCTAACATAAGCCATACCAAAATTATTTGAAAGAACACTGCGAACTCTGCTTAACAGATTTCTCTTAAAAGTACAGCATTTTAATATTTACAATCGCTGTGCTCAAAGGAAAGTTAGGTTTAGCTTTGTTGCTCTTAGATCATTTTGTACAAAAGCAGGTTTCTTTTTTCCTCCTACATTGGAAGTTAAAATTTGTTGAGGGAATGAACTTGCTATGAGTTTATTTCAAGTTTAAAGGTTGGTAATTTTATGTTACTTGGATTCCATGTCTGGTGAATGATATTAGTTACAGTCCCTCCCTTGCTCCAGGCTTGCTTTCTTGGCAAAAGGGTAGTCAAGAAGTTTAAATTTTGATAACTTACTTATTGACATTTTGTATTATTAAAATACTAATTCCTTATATTCTTGTATATCAGTTAAAAAATATCAACCAAAGACTACGTCTCAGCCAGGCTTACTCAGTTTTTTATTTTTTTCCATGAGAGCATGTTGATTGATCAAATTGCATGTGTATAGCTATCTAGTAATTCCTTAAGATGTTGAAATGATTGGATTGAGTTGCACCTTAATTATTCAGCTTTTATTAATATGGTAAATAATGTACTAAAGGCTAGAGCTGAACGGATTCCAGTGCATGTGATGAATTTAGATAGTTGAATAGGCTAATCCTAGTGCATCACCTTTTACCTCATTTTTTTGGAGGGAGGGATGGTTTGAATTATCTATTTCTCTTAGTGAAAGGCTGAGTTATGTCAATGTATTTTACATGTTTAAAATACAGAAGATGCTCTTTAGTACTAAGATTGTCATAAACTAGAATTGTAACTGCACCGTTGTAAATTCTCTTCAACTTCTCTTTTTAAAGTTTTTAGATCATTTGGTTCTGTTCTTATGGAAATGTTGCAAAATGTGAATGGAATATACAGTTAAGTCTTTAAGCAAAAGGAACAAAGTCTATTTAATGATTTGAATGGAATAATGAGTATTATAGTTGGTTATGGCAGACAACTATGGATTTCTTCCTCAGGTATCTAACACATCTTCAGTAATTTTATATAGCCTTAATCATTTTAGTAAAATTTCCCAACTGTCACTTTGGGTTAGTTCTGTGGCAATTGACCTTTAAAAAAAAGTTTAAACCAGCTGGCAAATACAAAAATCCTTACAGTTAAGTAGTTTCGTATTTAATATAGAGGGTCTGTCTACATTTATGTCAACAGAATGCAACGTACACCCACAGGAAAGCTTTATTGGCTCTAATATGGTATTAGAACAAACTATCCATCTCACCTCCCACCTGCTGTCCCATAGTAAGCCTCTTTTACTGGCAGGAAGAGCATATTTGTGATTTTTTTTTTTTAGTCACTCTCTTCATAGCCATAGATTAACCTTTCCAATCTCTTGCAAAGATAGCAGGCATACTTACTAGTATTTATCATAGCATACTCTTAATTCATGGGGTTTGGTATTCACAACTTCATTTTGTAATCACACTTGAATTGGTAGTATACATAAGACCTGGTTTGGAAGTCAGTCGTGGAGTTTGGGTTAACTTCACCTAGAGTTCTTGCATTGCCATTCTGGGCAGAGTAGGCAAACGGCAAGCTCTTGAGTGGGTGATAGGGTCAGGACCCTGCTCACAAGATATACGTGGGTCACATTAAGTAGATTTGCACTGCAGCCTGAATATGGAGTTTTAAGACTGCAGTAATGGGTGTTGGAAGACGATTGGTTTTTCCTGTTATAAATTGCTAATTAGTATTGAAAGTCTAACCTGTTTTGTTGAACAGCCTCTTATTTTCTCTGAGAAAGTGGTTTGGACAGTAATCTATTTATCTCTATACCCCTCTTCCCTCTAGTTAAAATCTAGAAACCTCTGGGGACTCCTCCTGTTGAGTTCTGCTTGGAAGGAGCTTTAAAACAGTGCCTCCAAACTGAAGTAAATATTGACTGGGTCTGGGGCTGAGCCCTGCTCAAAGCCTCCTATTGTTCCTCCTTAGTCAGCACTCCAGAGCGAGCTCAAGTATGCATGTGTTAGGAAGAGAAGAAAGGCTGTGGAGGGAAATTAACAGGGCCCACAGCTGAACTCATAAATGCACCGTATAGAGGGAAGGGAAGCTGACTACAAAGCCAGCTGGAGCTTACACTGGGTTATGGAGAACTTAGGAGACTGAAGTGCAGAAACGCTGGCCAGCCTGTCTGCTTCGGTGAAGTTTAAGGTACACAAAGCTGCTTGTCTTGGTGGGTCCCACCCGTCTCTGAGTGCAGCTTTCGTGTCAGTGATGCTGTCTTCTCGAGGAGACGTGAATTGCAGTGTTTTGGTGAACTTGGAGGAGAGAAAAAGGGTAAACCCTTAGATTCCAGAATGATGCTTCTCCCTCCCTGGTACCTGTTCTGATGCCTCTGTCAGCCTTCCCTCCTTCAGCTGTCATGTTGGATTACACACTCTCTTGGGTCTCCTAAGTGCTTTGGCATCCCTGGGGTATCAGATGGGTGAGGGAGAACCATATGCCATTTGAAATGAAAGTTCTGAAGAGAAGATGTTCTTATTATATGAAAAATTTAAACTTTTTTTTTTTTTTTAGAAAAAGAAAATTAAATCATTTAAATATGGAACAGATTCGCTTGTTTAAAGTGGAGTACTTTGAGGAAAAACTGCTTGTATTTTTACCATTCAGTTTAAGAACCCAAACAAACAGCTGGCTGACTTATGTTTTAGTGAAAAGCATCCCGTACATTTACTAACTAGAAAAGTAAACATCCTTAAAAAGAAATTCTTGTGTGTCTTGACTACAAAGTAATTGTTAATAAATACACAGTAAATACACCAATAGCATATTTGGATTGTTAATTCATTTCCACTGATATTGTAAGCATGCTTTTAAATGTGTAGTCTTCTGTGATATTTGATGTGAACATATCAGTGCTAAAGACCACATGCAGGCAAATACCAGGACAATTAGAAAATTCTTTGATTGCCAAGGCAATCATCAAACTGTTCTGCTTCATTCAGGTCACTAATATATTAGAACAATAGTGTCACAATATAGCATGAAATGCTATGGACAGAGAGAGAGAAAGCACATCTGTTCAGGGGTATCAGAAACTACTTTCTCGAGAGGAATAATTTAGTCTAGACCTTGAATGATGGATATGATTTTAAAAGAGATGGGGAAAGTAGCTGAAGAAGATTCCAGTGATCCTTAGGAACAGGAGCAAAGGCCTACTGACTGTAACCTTGTAGATGGATTTGGGGAATAAACAGAAAGTAGTTTATTCGGGGTGAAGGGGATCTACTGAAAGTACCTGCAGCATGGGCTGAAGAGGTAGGTTGGCCAAGTTGTGGAGTGTGAATTTAAGGTTGGTTTTTGTTTTTGACTTTTTAAAAAGACTTTATTTATTTAGAGCAGCTTTAGGTTCACAGCAATATTGAGAGGATGGTACAGAGATATCCCATATACCTCCTACTCTCCCACACATACATGAGGCTGCATTTTTAGTAGGGGAAGGAGGACCATTATATTGCATTATTCCTTAACATGGTCCTAGTATGTATTATAATTGTTCTGCACTGTTGTGTATCTTAGCCACTGTTTAATTGCTTTGTAAATATAATTGAGTACTGGTAAATGTTGAAGATCTTCAAATTAGGCCTAATTTATAAGTGGTTAGGTGGTGGGATGATAAAAATCAGAGTACTTTTAATATTTCCAGATGAAACTTAGGGTGCTCTATTATATCTGAATTGTTTCTCTGATATATGGATTAAACAGTTTTCAAACTTTTTTTTTTTGCCAAAAAACCATTGTTCGCAAAAATAATTAGCAAAAATGTAATGTGTAAAACAGAAGAAGAAACGCCAAACCACCAAGCAAACATCAAGTTGTAGTTTGGAGAGGTTGAGGGCTGGGCTGTGCTCTGTTCCCAGGCTTCTTGAGAGGCCTGCGAGGACCCCTATGGCTCTTTGAATCATGTTGTTAAAACCTTCCTAGAGTACAGGCGTTGGCATTTACTTAGGGGCAAATAGAAGCAATGCTGTGGAAGAGATTCATTTTTGCTTTTACAGGCCACAGAAGTACTTATGTGACCCTCTAGGAATCAACTTGAATAGCTCCCATTTAGTGAGCACTTACTGTATATGAGCACAGTCCTTTACAGACTAAATAATCATCATTTTAAAAATTCCTGACGAAAGCTCTTATGAGGGAGGTATTATGATGATTCTTGTTTTACTGATGAGAAAACTGATTTTTACATACTTTATACTAGCCAAAGGTCACTTGGCGAGTAAATGGCCCTTACCGCTCAGCTGGGCTATGTGGAATAATATACTTTGTCTAACAGAACTCGATGAAATGTTGAAGGGTGACCTTGGGGCAGAATTTCCAAGGAGATGCAGTGGAGGAGAATGATAGGGACTATATGCTAATATGAAAAGAGTATTAAAAATGCACATTTTTATTCCTCCTTGTTGAGCATTTAATGGACTGAGGTAGCAAGCCATAATTTGGCATCCACTGCAAGTAACTAGTATAACCAGAGGTTAAATGTTTCGTGGACTGGGGCTTTGGAGCTAATTGTGAGACCATGTGTATGTACAAGCTGTATATACAACCAGATTGATAGGGATTCACATGCCCACTGGCCCTTCTTGCCTGCATGCAGGTAAGCTTGGTTCCTGAAGGCTGGCGAAGGTATAGAGCTATTTTTGAAGACTTTCAGAAGAAATTCTGGATATTCCCTGAATAAAAGTTTTAGAATTTAGCAGTCATACAGTCAAGAAATTTTCCTCTATATTCAACCTAAATTATTTAACTTAAAGTCAGTTTTGGTTTACATAATAACAATATGCATTTACTTAAGAATTTTAAATGGAGATTTTGCTTTCTATATTATAAGCACATTTTAAGCAAGAAATAATCATTTTTAAGCTATAGGGAACAATACGTATATGCTTGAATTGACTCTGCATTCTTTTGTGTCCTGAATCCCTCACTCTCATCTTAGTTTCCCTTCCTTTTGTTTCATTCCTTCACAGGAGTTTTTGCTATAGAGCTTAACAGCCAGTAAATTCTTCCTGATTAGTTTCAAAGACAAAACTCTCCTGATAGGCAGTGAGTGGATCAGGTTCTCACCTAATCTCCAGAGAGACAACATGCAAGGAGAAGAAAGGGTGTGATACTTTATGCATTATGTACCTCTCTGCTTTGCCAGACTCACCCAGGTCTTTTCGTTGAATTATGTGCCTGGAAACATTAGGCAATTCATTCCTTAGCACAGCCCTTTGTACCTCCGCAGTGGAAGTTGTTACCCCATCTTCTAATTTAGTTGTTTATATGGGTAATATTAGTATATGAGTTACACTATAGTTTATGTATGTTTGCATTTTTGTGTGTGTTCCCATTACTAGATTCTAAGATTCTTGAGGTCAGAGATTGAGTCATGCAAAAACACCACACCCAGGGGCTGGCCCATGATGATTAAGAACTTGAGGTGGGTTGGTTCTGAGTACACTTCTCTGCTCCTCCACTGACTACTTGCCATGGTCCTAGACAAGTTACTTAATCATTCCCTGTTTCATCTTACTCATTTATATATGGAAATACTAATATATTTGTCTGATAGAGTTACTGTGAGGATTAAATGATTATTAAACATAAAGGATAGAAAAATGCCTGGCATGTAGTATGTGGTCAATAAATTTTAGCTATTAATACTTTCAAATGAATTTCTGTATTATTATACAAAAATACCATGTAATTATACAGAGATAGGTCAAAGAGAGAGCATAGTCTAACTTTAGAGTCGGGGTGACCTGGGATCAAATGCCTCTTTCCTCCAACCCTCAGTTTTCACTTATGTAAAATAGGGAGGATGTATAATTTGCAAAATTGTGTTGATTCAGTGAGAAAGTAAATGCATATAAAATGCCTGGTGCATAATATTTGATTCATGAAATCTAGGTATTATTCATTTTTATTATTTTGATTCATTAACATGGAGAATGAGTCATTTGAGGATTAGCCTATGAGTTGTCTGCCCATAGTGTGCCTCTCTTCATTTCAGTTTATTGGCTGCCTGTTGCCAGATGTTTTGCCAACCTAACTGAATTCATGTATTGATTTGTGAGAAAATTATTCTTTTTGATTTTAGCAGTTTGAAAGATGAGAAAATATCTTTAAAAAAAATACCAAGGCCTGGAGTCAGGTCTTTCTATTTTCTACCAACTAGATGTTTACCTTAAGCAAGTCATTGATTGCTCTGGGACTCTGTTTTTCATCTTTACAAGGTGATTGAATTAGTCGATCTCTTAGGCGAGAGCATCTCACTTAGAAGATCTGAGATGTGGCAAGGCCTTGACACTATTTAACTGTTTGACCTTGGGCAAGTCACTTAACCTTGGTCAAGTCATGTTTCCTCATCTGTGAAATGAGGGGATTGTTGTCTTCTGGGAGGTCATTTTCGACTTCATGAATCCATCGGCCTTTAAAACTTCTTTGTTTAAAACTTATAATTTACTTCTCAACCCCTCAATTTTGTTTTTTTCAGTTACGAGGAACGAATACATACATATTTACATTGTGTAAACTTTTGAAGAGGACACAGAGATTTTCTTTTTTACTTTCAAACATGACTCTGAAGATTTTATTAAAAGGATTTTTTTTCTGTTTTGTTTTCAGACATGACTTTAAGTGTTTATATCTGGAAAACCACACTGAAGTTACAATTAGTCAGTAATAAAAATAATGTGTGACATATATTCAACTACCCAAACTACCTAACATCTCTCCTCAGAGTTGATGAGTTGAATCCTGAATTCTGAGGCAGGGAGATTGCAGCTGCCTTGTATCTGATTAAATTCTTAACTTAGATTAATTCTAAGAATTAAAAATAGTTTTAAAAAATCTAAATTCTTCAAAAGAAAAAAAGAAGAGCGTAGAATAAAATGTTTTCAATTCACAGCTATAAAATGTACCACAAGTTGAAACTATTTGTTTTCATTTGTTTTCCGTTTGCCTTTGGAAGGAAGAAGTAGAATAAGAATTTTTAAACATTGGGTAATTGTATAAGTATTTTAATTCAGCAAACAATTATGCAATGTAAGTATTTATCATAGTTACATAAATATGACCCCATTGCCACACCCTTTTATTCCATGTTTTGACAAAGCTCAACTAATTTTACACATATCTTTCATGTGATTATTAAAAGTATATAAATAATATCATAGTAAACTTCATAATATGAAATAGACTTTTCAAAACTCGCTTTAATAATCAGTGAGAACCTAAGTGAATAAGACATGTTGATTCTTTAAAGCAAGTTACAAGATGCCAGTTCTCCTTGCAAGAATGATGTAGCAAAAAAATCAGTTAAACTTTTTTTTCAGTGAAACTTTTAAGTGATTAAATGCACTTGCATCAAGATGATGGTAATTATAGAAATAGGGTATATAAACAGAAATGCCTAAGTATTATCTAATCCACCTGTTTAATGCCCTTCTTGCATTGGACAGCCTTGCTTATAGAGCTCATTTATTGGAGTTGCCTGGCCCACTCAGGGTCTGTTTTCTCTGCAGTTTCCAGTCAAATTATTCCTAATCAGTTTCATGGGTAAATTGGACTGGATTCACTCCATTTCCTGTGACAGTGTGAGTTTTCGGTGGACTAATCAGTCACAGAGCACAGTGATGTGTCCTCTTAGAGGTTAGGCTTGTTCTCATCCAAGTAGGTTGATTTGTGAGCAGCAGCCACTACCGACAGTAGAATGTGTGTTTGCTGGTGTTTCTGCATTTATTAATTTGTTGGACATGAACTTAATGTTTTTCATTTCCTTGTTATCTAATAAAAGCAGTTCAGCTTAACTTAATCCAAGTTGAACTTTTATGGGATCTATTTTATCCCTCTCCATTATTTTATAATTCTGTAATCTTAAATTTTTTGATTATGAGAATGAGCATTAAAGTAGGTCTGTTTTACTAATGATTATTTCCAGTTACCAGTATAGTTATTTTCATTGACAGACATAAAATAAGAGCTCATTATAATTGCAATGCCAGTTATAGGACTATGATTTTGAACTGTGTTTCTCTTTTATAAATATTGAGTTACTGTTAATTTATTGTAGACAGTTATAGCCGTGATGCATTGTGAGATGCTGAAGAAAGTGTACATAGTAGCTACATATTTATACCAAAAAGTTTGCTTGTCTGGCTCTTAAATTTCCAGAATTGAATAAGATAGAAATATGTTGATATTTTGTTAAGATGCAAAATAAATCATCTTAAATACATACATATACTGCATTTTACATAATCTAATCAACTATATTTCATTTTCTTGTGTTTCATATTGTTGTCCGGGTGATAATATCACAAAGATGCTACTTTTAAAAAAAAATTTGCATTATAGGGGCTTTATGCATGTGATAATTATCTTTGATATGTTATTTAAAATATCCTTAATAGTTGCCTACAGTATGCTGATAATCATATTCAAAAGTCCCAATTTCAGTGGAATATATATAATAAAATACTATTTCTGGAGAAACTTAGAGAACTGATCCCAAATGTCTGTACTTTACACATGCAAGAAAATCCCATACAATGAAGCTTTTAAAAGAAGCTTTAAAAAAATTTCTTTGTAATCAAGGACATTCTATATTAAGAACCACTTGCAGCAATGGTACCCACTGATAGTAAGTAGAAGTATCTCCCTCACCATGTAAATATTTTTTTGAGAAGCAGTTGAAAGTTCTTTCAACAGCTGCCCCTTTCAATAAGATATGCACAAAATGAGTCAATGCGTGTGACCCTTTCTGTCTCAGTGTTTACAGGGAGATCCAGGAACTCAAGTAGATTTGTAAAAGGAAGAACTAGCACCAACATGTTTAATCAGTATTACCCTTTAGTATCCCTCAGTAATATTTATCTCACCTCACTGGACATTAATACCAGATACTTATAATCTACTTCGTTTCTTTGTGTTTACAGTAGTCAACATAGTGCTTGGCACACAGTAGGCATGTTGTAGAATTTTTAAAATATGAGAATGATAATGGCTTTAAGCATATAGTATCTTTAAATTTTTCAAAAACGTTTTGTATATAAGATGTACAACATGTACACCATGATATATGTATATCATATTTTGATATACAGAGTGAAATGATTACTGTATCAAGGAAATCAGTATATCCAATCTATCCCTTTTAGCATACTTTCAGTATATGATACAATCTTAATAACTATAGTCATCATGCTGTACATTCCATCTCTGGATTGCAACTGCGTACTCTTTGCCTATAACTTAGACACTAGGTACTAAGCATATACTGTCTGTTAGATTCTGCTTACCTGTCATTTTGTAGAAAAAGAGCTATGCTTTAGTTAACCAATTTTTTATTAGTTAATTGGAAGCCACAGCTAACCTATGATTATTCTTCACAGCAGAAGTGTAAATAGATCCTTATCCATTGTTTCTCTTAGCTGCATTGGTCTCAGCCTCTTAGGTATTTGAAAAGATAGATTGATGATGGCAAAACAGGTGACAGCTTCAGGCCACAGGGAATATGTGGTCAAATGAGTTTGGCTCTCTTAATGGTACTGAATCCATATTTATCTGGAGAAAACAATAATAGCTAAGTAGCTAATGTGATCAAGGTTTAGAATGAGCCTTTTATTGTGGTTGTTTTTGTTTTAGCAATCTTCAAATCAAGAGTTGCGTCTTTAAACATGCCTAACACTTTTAAACATTTGAGGGCTGTTCTGTAAAGAATTCATGACTTTAAGTATATGTAATATCCATAAGATGTGAATGAAAAGAACTACCCCTGCCCAATCTTTCTGAAGTGAGAGTCAGACAAAAATATTTATTTGGTCTGGTGTTTTAGAGTAAATTTAATGACTAGATTGACTATAGAACTTGATTCAGTATAGTGTGAACAAATTGGTTTACATGGCACTAAAAACACTCTTATACACACCAAGATCTGCTAGATATAAATTTGGCAGAGTTATTAACATGTGAATAGTGAATGCTACTTACGAGGACTTTAAAACAAATTATGAAGGGTAGTACAAATTTAATTCGGTCAGTTGGGAAAAATACTTTGGATAAAATACCGGTGGACGGTTTAGTGCTACGCAAGTTTAAAGGTAGCTTGGAAATTACTTCAACTTCTCCAAGGCAGATTTACTGATCTTTGTGTCCCCTTGTTTGGAGCTTTTCACATAATAGATATATATTTTTTTCTGGATGTATTTAACCCATGTCTGAATAGCTGAAGACATTTGTAAGCCATGGCATTATATAATTGACTATAAATAACTAATGCATGTGGGGCTTAATACCTAGGTGATGGGTCGATAGGTGCAGCAAACCACCATGGCACGTTTACCTAACAAACCTGCATGTCCTACACATGTATCCCAAAACTTAAAATTTAAAAAACAGAACAGGCCAGGTGCGGTGGCTCATGCCTGTAATCCCAGCACTTTGAGAGGCCGAGGTGGGCAGAACACCTTAGGTTGGGAGTTCGAGACCAGCCTGACCAACATGGAGAAACCCTGTCTCTACTAAAAATACAAAATTCGCCAGGTATCATGGTGCATGCTTGTAATCCCAGCTACTCAGGCTACTCGGGAGGCTGAGGCAGCAGAATTGCTTGAACCCAGGAGACGGAGGTTGCAGTGAGCTGAGATCGCACCATTGCTCTCCAACTGGGGTGATAGGGCGAGACTGTCTCAAAAAACAAACAAAAACCAAAAAGTAAACAGTAGTCACTTAAAATTTGTTGAGGAAATTCACTTAAACTCTTGATTGAGCATCTATTATGTGTCAGTTACCAACTAGGTAATTAACAAAGATTTTTTGATGACAAAATAGTTATTCATGAAAAAATAACTGGATTTGTCTGCTTGTTACAGCAAAAAGTACAAGTTTCTATTTTTATATGAGATTTCTTTGGATGCAAGTATTTTTTCTGTTTAATGAACCTATTCCGATAGACCATGTTTTGTTCACTAATTTGAATAAATAATTTTTGAAATGAAGCAAAATGTCGTATTTTTTTCTAAATAATGATTTTTTCTCATTTTTTATTTTTAAGTAAGCATTAAAGTTTTTCTGAAGGTTAGTAGAAGATAACAAGTAGCAATGTAGTATTTGTCTGACGAATCTGAGCCAAGGTGACTATTTATCTCTAATGGAGGATGACAACGACGGATTTAAGAAGTCATCCCCTGTATTGTCTCCAGCACAAAAACCTTCCGCCTGCATCTTTCAGCTTGTATCACCACTTCTAAAGGATCCATGGGCAAACTGCTGAATTTTTATTAATCAGCTTAACTTAATGAGATGAAAAGACCTTTTCAAAAGAATGGAGAAGGGAGAGACAGATACTGAGAGCTACTCTAATTCTTTTCCATGAAAAAAACATTTTCCTCCCTGATTTTCTAGGGAAGACATATTCAGTTGTTTCCAGGTAATTCATCCGGCAAGTCTTTCTGATTTTCACACACAGACTTTCTCTAGCCGTGTGCTGCCTTTATTATTACTATTATTATTATTAAAGTAAATTGCTATAAAGAAGAATTAATGAGAGTTGAGGGGGGAAATACCTTTGGGAAAGAAGGCAGGAAAGCTTAAGCTGATAAAACATGACTCTTTTTTGATGGGGGCTCTGTTTGGATAACTTGCCCTTGTCTAAATTCTTCTCTCTTCTGGTCCTTCCTGTCCCCACTCCCCCATTCACTCCCCCTCTCTTGTCAAGCTTACTTCATAAACGGTAGCAGCTGGAGATCTTTTAGTGGCATTCAGGGATTACTTCCCTTTGGGGTTTTAATAAGCCCTGATGCTTGAAACACAGTGAAGGCGCTTCTGGAGACAATCACCGTTCAGGCTGGGACCATGGGACCCTTTTGGGGGCCCAGATGGTTGTGTCTGGAGAGCACCCCAGGATGTGCTACAGATGGCAGATCACTGAAGCAGGGTGTCCAGGGGCCTGAATGATAGATAAGGAAGCAGTCAATAGAGGGATGGGCTTCTGTGCAGTCAGTAGAGGGTGCTTCCTATGATTTCTTAACCCACTTGACTCACAGCCCACAAATCCCCCTGTAAATGGTTGCATTTGAATATATGACCAGTCAGAATTGCTACCACTAAAGTCCATGTAGTCCAGTGCTTACCAGAACCCCTGTAATGGGACCCGCATCCCTGCACAGTGGGGGCACTAGCATGGCAAGATTCTGATTTCATTTGTTAGATGTACTGAAGTGTTATTTAAAGGACTAAGCCACCCAGTGCAGGGGCATCAGTGTTAGAAGATACATGTGCTATTGCCTCCTGTTGTTTTTTCTGGCCCTCCTAATAGTTTTCTTGTATTACCTGGTGATTTGTCTCAATATATGCCTTTTAACATTTAGTTCAGAGACTGAATCAGGAAAACTATATAAAGATGGTACCACATGGGGCCTTCAAGATCGTTTAGTTTTTTTTTCTTTCAGGTGAAGAAAATGGACAAAATGACATTTTAGATGTCACAGAAAACTCAAGTCTGTCTTCTTATCTATAATTTCTAAGATTTTTTTCTTCCCCCTCTCCCCATGAAACTCTTTGTTTAAAGTGGTCCCTAAAAGACTTAATAGAAAATTCTAGTGCCAAGGAGGCTCCTTTAAAAACCACGACCACTCCCCATATCCTTTCTTTCTCTCCATTTTGCAAACATTTTACTTTTTCTTCTGTCTTCATACCATCTTCTACCATCTTGGCTTCATGTCCTTCAGGAAAGTAAAAACACACATTTTAGAGAATGTTTTAACTGCCCAATTAAATGTTGATTAAGTGGTGATATTCTCCAGTCTAGGAAATATTTTAGAACTCACGTGCATTCCAGGGAAAGAAGTCTTATTTTGGAGGGTTGACAATTGATTCACTCTCGACACTCCTTGGCTTTTTTTGTTGACAAAATTGTATATATCTATGGTCTACAAGATGATATTTTGATATAGGTATACATCGTGGAATGACTAAATCAAGCTGTTTAACATATGCATTACTTCACATATTTTTTGTGGTGAGAACCCTTGAAATCTGCTCTCAGCAATTTTGAAGTATACAATATATTATTAACTATAGCCACCATAATGCACAATAGATCTCTTGAACTTATTCCTTCTGTCTAAGGGAAAGTTTGTGTCCTTTGACCAAAATCTCTCCAATCCCTACAATCCCCTCCTTGGCCTTTTAAACAAAAGTGACGTGTCTCATTAGATAGATTTTGGGACACAGGAAGTAAGATTGATTATGATTTTACTAAGTCATTGAATGATGGTGATAGAGGGTGCCACTTAAAATGCCATCTGTTTGGGCTAGGCCTTCTCTGCCTTGTCTCCACTTAATCCAGCTCATGGCTTTTAGATACTGCCCTTTTTTGACAGTTCTGACTGGGGAAAACGAGAGTATGGGCAGTTTTAGGCTAGCCATTGGGTTGAGCATGGGCTTGATGTGGAGCTGGAATATAGGAAACAGCTGTTCTTTGTCTGGGTGGACAGTCATTGATTTTTAAATACTTGGGCCTCCTGATGGCATAAAAACCCATTTGTGCCTCTTTAGATTAAGGTTAATTTTTGTGGTAGTGAGTGCAGATGCAATGAACAGATGCTGCACACTTGCTTTGGCTTTTATAATACTCTTTATACTTTAAAATGAAATTTAATTAAAAATTAAATGCATCATTAGTTCATAAAAAGAAAAAAATCCTTAAATAGAATGTATTGCATCAAATAAAATCATCGTCCCAGTATACCTTGGGAGTTGATGTATTAATAAACTTCCCGGATAAAAGTGAACTATTATTGACTAGGTTTTTTATTTTTCTCCCCTATACGTAGTCCACAGCCTACCATGCTCTTGTGCATACAGTGATTTCCTGAAACCGTAGTAACCTTAATCAGAAAATTATAAGCACTGGAAATTGATGATTATTCATTTTCTCTGACACAAGGAAAAGCAGTTTCCAAAATGTGTGTGAGCTTTATTTCTACATAGTTTTTTGTTTTTTGTTTTTTGTTTTTTTTTTTGAGACAGAGTCTCACTCTGTTGCCCACACTGGAGTGCAGTGGTACAATCTTGGCTCACTGTAACCTTCACTTCCTGGGTTCAAGTGATTCCTGTTCCTCAGCCTCCCGAGTAGCTGGGACTACAGGCACACACCACCATGCCCGGCTATTTTTTTTAATTTTCAGTAGAGATGGGGTTTCACCATGTTGCCCAGGCTGGTCTCGAACTCCTAACCTCAAGCAATCCCCCTGCCTTGGCCTCCCAAATTGCTGGGATTACAGGTATGAGTCACCGCACCCAACCTAGTTTTAATCACATCCATATATCTTATCTCTATCTATCTATCTATCTATCTATCTATCTATCTATCTATCTATCTATCTATCTATCTATCTATCTATCTACATACCAGGTTGCTAAAATTCAAACTCAGAAATATAAGAGAAGTGACCTGGTGTGGCCTGCTCGGGTCTGCCCACTGGCTCCCTAGGTTCTCATCTCCTAGGGAAAGGGTGTAGCCTGCTCGGGTCTGCCCACTGGCCCCCTAGGTTCTCGTCTCCTAGGGAAAGAGAGACTCCCAGGTTGTTTGTGATTGACCTTGCATGTGGCAGCATTCTCATTTGTCTTTCAAAGTATCTGTATAGTGGTTACCTCTGTGGTTAGGAAAGCGTTTGTAGTTTAGAGCTGTAATACTGCAAGACAGTCCGCTCACCTGCAGATAATGTTTCATTAGCCTCTTCCAAATTGACGGGGCTGGCTGCCTCCACGTATTCCTCTGGTGAAGCTGAATGATCGCTCTGTTTGTTTTCCATGTTCTTGTTACCGGTCACTTTCAGTAAGGATTCTCCCCGCAGGCCTTATTAAAGTAACCAGATAAACAAACTGTACTTCCAAATCAGGAAGACAGAAGACTTGCTATCACTAAATCACATTGGATTTATAATGTTATGATTATGAACTTATTTTCACTATAGAAGTAGCTTCACATTAAAATAACGTTTACACATATTTCTACAACTCATTTTGGGATTTGAGCTTTTCTCATATGCTTAGCTATTAATTGAGTGAGTCTAGCCTTTTTTTTTCTCTTAATATGATATAATGAGTATTTTTCTCATACTGCTGGAAGCAGGCTGAATAATATTGAAAACTATCCTTGTCAAGTACTGCATATATTATCATCAAGATTAGCCGTCCTGTTCCTGGGCACTTTAGTTCAATGGGAAACCACCTTCCCCCAAAGTTTCGGTTACCCCGTGTGTCTGGGAAATGCAGATTAAAAAATGGCTTTAAGTCTCAGTCTCTTGGTGCCTTTAATATATTAATAACCACTGACCGGCCAAGATGGAGAAATCTAGTTATATCAGGCATATCCCAAACCTCCTATGTTCACATACTGACTTACTGTTCCTTACTGTTAGACACCTATGTTGTTTTGTTTTCAGTTTTTCATAAGTGACATATAAATAACTTATTTTTGGCTTAAAGCTTTTCTTATATTTTGGTATAGCTCTAGGGTACAGTATTAGGATAATGGGATCAAACTATTAACATGGTATAATTCTTAGTAATATTGTCAGATTATAGTTTCATTACACTCTTACTAGCTCTGGGTATTTTTTTAAGAAACAAAAAATGTGTTTTAATAGGCATTTTTTTGATAATGAAATAGAGGCTTGTTCATTTGTTTACTGTTTACAAAGGCACTAATAATTGGTAACGCTTGCTCTTATTAACCTATGCCATTAGAAAAAAAAAATACTACTACCAGCTACCATCCTGCTGAGTTGAGCCCTGTACTGAGCGCTTAATACATTTATAGTCTGTACAATAGCATTAAGATAAAAAAATAAAAATTACATAGCACTTCCCATGTGCCAGTCTCTTTTCAAGCACTGTGCATATGTAAAGTCATATAATTTGCCTAATGACCCTATGAGGTAGGTACTACACTGCCGTCTTCATTTTGCAGTTAAGGATACCAAGGCATTGAGAGATTGTTGGATGAAAGTTACACCTTTAGTAAGTGACAGAATTGGAATTATGAACGGTGGAAGTTGGTTCCAGAGTCTGTGCTCTTAACCATTTTACTGAGCTTCTGTTGCTAGTACTATTGTTTAAGCAGGTATATGTCATCTTATCGAATTTACCAAATGAATACTGCCAATTCACTGCTGCTCCTCTTTTTCCAAAGTAGTGGTAGTCTAGAAAATTTAAATGATAACCCCGCATTTTAAAATTCCAACTTATGTTGCTTATTCTGTGTGTGGTGGGTATGGGATGGAGAAAAATGGGAAAATGTTAAATCACCAAAGTAATACGTTGTGTTTTAAATGAAACATTTTTATAACTGAAGGCTGAATTCTTACTACCTGAGTGCTTTCTATATGCTTCTACAGTATTCTGCAACATACCACATGTATCTTTTTTTCTATTTTATTAAATCCATTTAATTGTCAGGTAAAAACTGTGTATATTTATGGTTTACAACATGTTTTGATGTATGTATACATTGTAGAATGGCTAAAGCAAGCTATTTAACATATGCATTAGTTCACATACTTATTCGTGTGTGTGTGTGTGTGTGTGTGTGTGTGTGTGTGTGTGTGTGTGGTGAGAACGCTTAAGATCTATTCTGTTAGCAATTTTCAAGTACATTCATCTCTTGGTATCTGTGGAGGATTTTTTCCAGAAACTCTATGGATAGCAAAGTCCTCGGATGGTCAAGTCTCTTATATAAAATGGGAATAGTGTCGTGTTTGCATATAATATATGCACATCCTCCTGTATAATCTAGATCATCCCTAGGTTACCTATAATAACTAATATAGCATAGATGTAAATAGTTGTCATACTGTATTTTAACTTTTGTATTTTTGTATTGTTATATCTTACTGGGTGCTTTTTAAAAAAAATATTTTTGATCCCTGCCTGTTTGAATTTGTGGTTGCAGTAGGTCAACTGTATGCAATGCATTGTTATTAGCTGTGGCCACTATATTGTATAATAGATCACTTGAACTTATTTCACTTAACTGAAATTTTGTGTTATTTGACTAACATCTCTCTTCTTTCTTCACCCACCCACCCCAGTCTCTGGAAAACATTTTACTCTCTCTCTCTGAGTTCTACCTTTTTAGCCTCTGCATATAAGTGAGATCACGCGGTATTGTATCTTTGATAAGATTTCTTGTGTGGATTGGCAAGCAAGAACCCTTAGGTTATCTACGATTAAAAGTAGTTGAAATGCAAAAGTGGCCTAAAAAAGTAAACTGTTGGCCGAGCACAGTGGCTCACGCCTGTAGTCCCAGCACTTTGCGAGGTGGGCGGATCACGAGATCAGGAGATCAAGACCATCCTGGCTAACACGGTGAAACCCCGTCTCTACTAAATATACAAAAAATTAGCTGGGCGTGGTGGCGGGCGCCTGTGGTCCCAGCTACTTGGGAGGCTGAGGCAGGAGAATGGTGTGAACCCGGGAGGCGGAGCTTGCAGTGAGCCGAGATCGTGCCACTGCACTGCAGCTTGGGCGACAGAGCGAGACTCAGTCAAAAAAAAAAAAAAAAAAAAAAAAAAAAAAAAAAGTAAACTGTTAGCTTAGTTTTTTTGTTTTCTCAGTAGGGGCTTTTAAATTTAAACTGATTATACATAGTACATTATATATATAAAATCAGTTTATATATATATATACACACACACACACTATATATGTATCTTCTATTTTGAAAAATTTTCAACTAAAAATAACCTAATCCATATATTTTAAAAACTCAGTACCACACTTGAAAAGCAAACACACACACACATACACACAGAGTGCCTTGCTGTGAATATTTGGTCTTGAACCTTTCTAATAATACGCTTTCTCTCTCTGAAGCCTTATTCATCTCCTGTTAGCATTCTCCCATGAATTGAGAGTTAGGTTTGTGATTTTCTTGACAGATGCTGGAAGCAGGCTGGAGTCAAAGGACTTCTCTTGTCATTCTAAATATTATAGATTGAAATGACTCATTTTAACCAAAAGTCATTCTTGGGAGTGGATTAAAGATTGGAGAAGATATGGCTGTACTCTTGTTTTTTCTGGACTTTTGATTTCTCTTACAATTCTATTACGATTTTATTTTTGGTTATGGTTTATCAAAAGAAAGTGACCAATAATGAACTCATTTACTGTCATTGGCTTTATAAAAGAAATTTAAGCCTCCCACACAAAATTTAGGGTTGGAAATCTCGCTTAGTGCAGCATTTAGGTATTTGTCATGGTCACTACTGGCTTGAATAAAATTAAATAAACAAAAAGCAGGCAGATTTTAGAAAGATTTATAGTAGGTTATTCTTATAAAACCAGAAAGCTGAAATCTGGTTGATTTAAACCAGACATGCTTGCTTTACTCTGAAATATTTGTAAAACACTAAATACTTTTCATGCTCTTTTCTAATGGTTTACAGATTATTGCCCTGTGTCATCACATCACTGCCCTGCCAGAACCTTATCACCTTCACAGCTGGTTATTATGGGACCGTGTTTGCCCATGTTTCACTCTTTCCCTTTGAACAGTTTTCATGGGGTTTAGCTTTAATAGAGGAAGTGTTGTTATGCAAGATACGTGGCTTATGCCATCCATATTCAAGAATATGATCTGATCTTCTTGAAGAAAAACTGGACAAGATATTCCAAGTTATGTTAGCTATAATAAATAATATGATGGGATATGGTAACTCTTTTGGAAATACATATCTTAAGCAGATAAATCAAACACATCTTTTCTTTCAGATTTTTTGTTTCGTTAATAGCTTGAGGGTGTCCAGAAGAAACTTACATGTCATTTGGTTAAAACTTGTCATGGCTTCTCACCGTTTTGGATTATTAATCTATAAAGGATGTGATAAAGCATTTTCTTGTATTGAATGTGAACATGCTTTGTGCTTTTGGCTCCATGAAATACTCAATTCTGTTCGCCATCCTTGCAGGCAAGCTGGGCAGGAAAACTTTTGCATGCACATGCAGCATGTGGGGAGGGGATTGAAGTCATGGCATCTTGATTCAAGGACTTTTTTTTTCTCATTTAACAGTGATGTTTATCTGGAATACATCTTGAGGAGAGTCTTAGGAGTCACACATATATATGCAAAACATATTTATGTACACACACCTATATAAAATATGTTTTCATGGTACTTTTATTATTAGCATTAGTTAAGAACTTTAGTTGGCTTTTGTCTGAAACTGATTTCAGCATCAGTTATAGCATGCAGAATATCTAATGTGGTAGCTTAAGTGACTCATTTAAGCAAAAATATTTTAAAGTCATAAAAAGGATAAGAAAGAAGAAAATGATATTTTAAGCATTGATGCTTCAATAATATTTTCAACCTGTGTCCCTTAGGTTTAACTGTCCCTGAGAAGTTTCATTTGCTCACAATCTGGGCGAACTAGCATGACCTTGCTGAGTGTTGGCTCACTCCTGAGACGATCTGTCCTAAGGATGAGTGCTTTTACTAACCTGGACTTCACTGTCAGTGTGTCTGCACAGAGCTGAATTGATACATCTCCATTTCTTAATGAGGAGTTTGGTCTTAAATGTAGTGAACCCTCTCACTGTGAGGCTGTCTGTTACCTAAGGCTCAAAATCTATCATAATTATCATTTCTCTTAAACACCCATCATTAAGTAGTGCACAAAATGCTTGCCTTAAAAGGATAGTTTCATGGAGATTGCTTCTTGGGTGTGTGTCAGCACAAAATGAAATCCCTGGGGTTAAGAAAAAAGAAGCACTTACACATTGAAAAGTGGTGAAAAATCTACAAATTCAAATACTGCCAACTGAAAGGCAGTTAATGGGTTGCATGTTGGTACAACCAGAGGCAGCCAGCTCTGTGCCCTGCTGAACCGCTGGGGGAAGATTTCCTTCACTTGTGGTGGTTTGACATTGAAAACCAGGAACCCGTTATGTGAGAAGTAGCTTGTTTTGCCTAGACAAGAATATACATCTAACTTTGGGCTAAAAATTATAAGGAGTTGGCTCAAAGCAAAAAATAAAATAAAAGCAGTTATACATTAAAGTAAAAACCCTGCATCATGATTTATTGACTTTGGCCATATCAATTTGCTAAATCATATGGATGTGATTTAAGAAGAATGTTATTTTAAGAAGCTTTGCTCCCCTTTAATTTGACATGACTAAACCTGAAGCCTTCTGGAAACCACAGTTCAAAATGGTTTTTCCCCCTAGAGTTTTCATCAATTTGCATTTAGAAATGCAATATTAGCTCTCATGTAGACTAAGGATTAATTTTGGAATATTTCTAGATAATGGAAGTCTCATTCCAAAAGTGAAGTTGACTATCATTTGATGTAAGTTAAATGCATTTCTTTTGAATTTTATATATTTTAAGGTCAGTTTTTGTCAACCTCCCTACTGGTATCTAGTTTTATTCCTTTCCCTTTCACTCTTGTATAGGCTATTGGGGTTGTTCTACCTTTTTTAAACATTAGAAATGTTGCATTATACCTTGGAAATTATCTCCATGAAGATCAATAGACTTGAGACAGTTATCTGAACTTCTCCCATTTGAAATACTGTCATCATTTTTGGTGTGGGTGTATGCCGTTAAGGATTCAGGTTAAAACTTAGTCTGCCTATGTGGATAAAGAACATCCACCTGGCATTAGATACAGTCAGTGTTACTGAGTTTGAACTCCCCAGGGCATTGGTGGGAGGGTACCTGTTTTCTTGGAAGTTTTTGAACATACGAAAGTTTCTTCTTTGTTGTGAACTTTCTTTCTTCTTTTTTGAGAGAGGATCTCATTTGTTATTCAGGCTAGAATGCAGTGGTGCCATCATAGCTAACTGCAACCTCAAACACCTGGGCTCAAATGATGTCCCACCTCAGCCTCCTGAGTAACTAGGACCACAGATGCATACCACCATGCCCAGCTAATTTTCTAATCTTTTGTAGAGACAAGGTCTCTAGATTGCACAGGCTGGTCTTGAATTCCTAGCCTCCATGCGAACCTCCCAGCTTGGCCTTCCAAAGTGCTGTGATTACGGGAGTGAGACACCATTGTGAATTTTCAAATCACAATAAAAAAAAATAGCATACTAATAAAGAGACCTGAAGAACTTCTGTATCACAGTTGAGAGATGGTGAGGTGTCATTTAAAAGGGGGTTAGACCAGTCACTTCTACTGTATCTGTTATCCCCTGCCAGCTCCCAATTATGCTTTATCATTAAACATACTGTGTGGTAAAGAGATCATCAAGTCTGAATTTTGTTAAAGTCTGAATAACTTTATATGAAACGATGCCTTTTCTCTTAAAATCTTTTCATATGGAATTGTTTCCCTTTTTTTTCTGGAAGATATAAGATGACACCCACTGCTAAAATATTGTTCCCTGCAATTCCTAGGCTAGATCTAGGGCCAAAAATAAAAGAAAGAAAGAAAAGTTCTTTGGATCTGTGGCCTGTGATTCTTAGCTAGTTTTTTCAAGTGTGAATACGTTTGTGAACAGTTCATTCAGTTTGCCCCTTTCCTCCCTGTGGGCAGTGAACAGGAGGTTCATGGGTGAATGTGCTCCCTGCTGTCCCCAAATTGGCCATTCTGGGACATTCGGACCTTCATTGTGCCTCACATTCCCCTGGCCTCCTATCATTGATAAAAGGAACATGGCACGCAGGTGTTTAAATTATTTATCGTCATAATCGGCCTTTATGTTACACTGCCTGGCCAGCCCCTGTTATTCTAGTGCATAATTGATGGTGCTCAGAAGTGGAAAAGTTAGAAAAGCGGAAGTAATGTGATGCAGCAGTGCCATGAGGCGCGGGGCCCCGGCAGTGAGGGCAGTGCAGAGAGGGGCTGCTGCTGGCCACCGCCAGGACGCCTCACAAGGGCCCGGGCTTACTTGGCATCTTGTCAGGAGATTTTTCCCTTCTTGCTTTGTCCATGCTGAAAGGGACAGGAAAGGTGGAAAGAGCACATCAGGTTTTTAACAGCCTAATTGCATGTCTCATCCTGGCTCTTGAGTAGAACTGGTTGGCTTACTTATAATTCATCATGAAAAACACATTCATAACGTTTTTGGAGGAGTAGTTCACTGCGGGAAAGGACCATGAGTCTTGGCCCCATTGGTATTAAGGACAACAAACGACTCACAAATAATGAAAGCAGGAAGAAATTTTTAAAAAGCAGAATGCACTTTTAAAAATGACTTCAATTTAGACTACCGAAGAACTTCCCTCTTGTTGTATCTCTGTGTGTCATTTATTGGAAAGCAAGAAGTTAAAAAAAATCTGCATTGTACACAAAAGTGCACTTGTAACCAGAATTAGTTTAGTGCAGATTAAAGGCATAGAAAGAAAAGTAAAATACTGAATTATAAGGTGAATTCTACAATGTAATCTTGGTAGAGTTATTTCAAAAGGATAATTTTAAAACTTAAATATTTTGGGGTGCATTAGTAGATTAGGAAAATATTTTCAAAGAATATCCTCAACAATTATATTGGAGATCTCCTATAATGGATTAAAAAGTTTGATATGCACATTATTATTTTCATCCTAGGGAAGTGTTTGAGACACAGCCTCTGGATTATCTGTTATAGGCTTGCTAAGGAAAGGCAAGGAGATGGGAGAAAACAAAATTTATCTGGATAAAATTTGGTGAGATTTTGTTTACATTTGAAGAGACAGGTTGTGGAGCACTTGGTTATTGAAAGGATGTTCTTAAACTAGAGTAATAAAGATGAAGAGAAGAACAAGGAAGACGGGGAAAGGATGCTGGAGGGGAGAATAGACGAGGAGGTAGAGAATAGTGTGTTAAAGAGGAAAAAAGTAAATAGTTGACAAGAATGGGGGATTGGAGGTATAGGAAAGAGAATGGTGAAAGGTCTCCAGCATTTGTGAGTCTTGCTTACCTAATGTATCCACACTTTTCCTTGCTGGAATTTTGCTAAAGTGTTACAATTTTTTATGGGTTCTTATAAGTATATCAAGGTCTTTGTGGATGGATGCAATTACAAATAAGATATGTTGGAGGAGAGGAAAAACACTGGAGAAGGGAGCAGCAGAGAGTGAGTGAGGAGAAAAAGGAGAAAGGAATAAGAATGAAGCAAGAATAGTGAGTTAAAAACGGGGAAAAAGGCAAGGCTGTTGAGAAGAGAGAAAGAAAAGGAGATGGGACAGAGGTAAGGGGAGAGAAAAGAGAGGGAGATACGAAGGAATTAGAGAACCGGCTGTTTATAAAATGCTATGCCTTCCATTACTGGCTCGTTCTTCCCTCTCGGCCATGTGCTGGGCAGCTGGTGGCTGGAAGGCTGTGAAGTGTGGCCAGCATCTCTCTGTTGCAGGGATCTCCTGGGAGGTACAGCGAGGGTTTCTTTTTGGGTGGCTGGCCTACTTGCTTCCTTTCTAAAGCAGCAACCATCCTGTGATGCAGCAGTGAAAAAAATCAAATTGAAACCTAATAAACTGCATATAAATACAAAACATCCAAATATGTGTATTACTTTGAGAAAGCAGACCTCAACTAAAGCCTTGATAAACGATTCTGATAACTTTATTTCCCCCCTCCCATTTTCTTTCTAGGAGAAAATTAATACTTTATGTCAATGCTTTTTAAAATTGAAAATGATCAGAATATTTTATGCTATAAAGATAATAAGGTGTAAATATTTATCTTTTTTGTAGGAAAATAAACATGTCTACATCTCAAAATTATTTTTCAATTGCATAAAGAAATTATTTATTTCATATCCATCAGTGTTTTATGGGAAGAGTTGTTCTTGTATTTTCATATAAAACATTAATTTTTTGGTATCCAGTAAAACTATTTGCTCAATGAATGTCTACAAGCGTACTCTTTTAGTTTTACCATAGGCAAAATTTATATATTGTGTATGTTTGTTCGTATATGTATATATATGAAAGACATATGTATATATACGTATATGTACATGTGTACAAATGTACATTCATATATATGTGTAGAAATATTCCATATATATGAAAAGGACAGGGCACATGAGAGAGAGTGTGTGTGTGTGTGTGTGTGTGTATTCAGGCCCTACATAACAATGTTTTTAGTCAACAATGGACTACATTTATAATGGTGGCCCCATAAGATTATAATGGAGCTGAAAAATGCCTATTGCCTAGTACTTACCATACTATACTTTTTATCGTTATTTTTGAGTATAATCTTTGTACTTATATATTTAAAAAAGTTAACTGCAAAACAGCCTCGGGCAGGTCCTTGAGGAGGTATTCCGGAAGAAGACATTGTTATCATAGGGGATGACAGTTCTGTGTGTGTTATTGCTCCTGAAGACTTCAGCAGGACAAGATGTGGAGGTGGAAGACAGTGATATTGATATTTCTCACCCTGTGGAGGCCTAGGCTGATATGTGAGTTTATGTCTTAGCTTTTAACAAAAGTTTAAAAAGTAAAAAAAAAAAAAAAAAAAAAAAAGTAAAAACCTGATAAGGATATAAAGAAGATACTTTGTACAGTTGTACAGTGTATTTGTGTTTCAAACTAAGTGGTATTACAAAAGAGTCAAAAGGTTAAAAGAAAAGTTTATAAAGTAAAAAGTTACAGTAAGTTAAGGTTAATCTATTATTGAAGAAAAAGTATTTTTAATAAATTTAGTGTAGCTTCAGTGTCCAGTGTTCATAAAGTCTACAGAAGTGTACAGTGCTGGGTCTTCATATTCACTCACCACTCACTCACTGACTTACCCAGAGCAACTTCCAGTTCCACAAGCTCCATTCATGGTAATGTTCCATATAGGTGTACCATTTTTAAATCTTTTATAACATAATTTTACTGTGTCTTTTCTATGTTTAGATACATTTAGATATACAAATATTTACCATTGTGTCACAATTTTCTACAGTGTTCAGAATAGGAACTTGCTATACAGGTTTGTAGCTTAGAAGCAAAGGGCTATACCATATAGCCTGGGTGTGTAGTAGGCAATACCATCTAGGTCTTCGTAAGTACACTCTATGACATTCACACAGTGGTAAAATCACCTAATGATTTCTCAGAACATTTCTCCTTCATTAAATGACACATGACTTTATATTAAATAGACTATAGTTTAGAGCAGGGTGTTCCGTCTTTTGCCTTCCCTGACCACACTGGAAGAATTGTCTTGAGTCACACATAAAATACACTAATGATAGCTGATGAGCTTTAAAAAAATTGCAAAACAATCTCTTATTTATTTATTTATGTATTTATTTATTTATTTTTTGAGATGAAGTCACGCTCTGTTGCTCAGGCTGGAGTGCAGTGGTGAGATCTCGGCTCACTGCAACCTCCGCTTCCCAGGCTCAAGAGATTCTGCTGCCTCAGCCTCCCTAGTAGCTGGGATTACAGGTGTGTGCCTCCATGCCCGGCTAATTTTTCTATTTTTAGTCGGAACGGGGTGTCACCATGTTGGCCAGGCTGTTCTCAAACTCCTCACCTCAAATGATTTGCCCGCCTCAGCCTCCCAAAGTGCTGGGATTACAGGCATGAGCCACGGTGCCTGGCCATATCTCATAATGTTTTAAGAAAGTTTACAGATTTGTGTTGGACTGTACTCAGAGCCATTGTGGGCCACAGGTTGAACAAACTTGGTTTTGAGCATTTTTGGATTTGCAGCAAAACTGAACAGAAGGTACAGAGATTTCCCATATACTCCCTGCTGCCACAGGTGCACAACTTCTCCCATTATGAACATCCCCCACCAGAGTGATACGTTTGTTACAATTGATGAACCTACATTGATATATCATTGTCACCCAAAGTCTACAGTTTACATTAGGTTTCACTCATGGTGTACATTGTATGGGTTTGGATAAATCTATGATGACATTTATTCCACTATTATAGTATCATACAGAGTAGTTTGACTGCCCCCAAAATGCAATGTGTGTGTGTGTGCGTGTTTGTATTCCATTAACATATATATGGAAAGGACAGGGCTTAATGTATTTTTTCAATACAGTTTCATATTTTTCTCCTTGGGTAATTGCTTTAAATGTAGAATATTCAGAATCATTTAGTAATCGTTTATTAATATTTTAAATAACTAACTTTAAATTGGATTTGCTTAATTTTTTTTGTGTGTAGACTGACACTTAAAATGTTAGTTTTATTAAAATAATAGGTGATACATGCGCGTAGTAATTTTTAAACAATATAATGGCAGTTCGAAGGTTCTACCTTTGAACACTCTTTCCTTCCTTTCACTAGAGACAAATGAATGACACTTTAGGAAAATCACTTAGGATGCCAAATAAACTACAGTTTCAGATAAAATAGCCCCCTTACCATTTATTTTCTGTATTTGCAGAAAATACAATGATTATATGAGATAGTTTGTCCATCCTTTCTTCTTTGTCTCCTTATATGACTTGTTTTTAGTATTGTAATAATAATCAGAAGTGATGTCAGCATCTTCCCCAGACCTCAAAAATACTACCTTTCTTTGTCCTAAATAAGGCTTTCTCTTTACACAGCCTTCAGAAGACTGAGGGACAGCTTGCATGGGACTCACATCCATTTTATTTTGGCTTCATATTTCATCTTTGAGTTACATTGTAGTTTTGCTTTCAGTCACCGTTACTCATTGTCAATGTAATATTTAGTATTTATCAAAGGTTCCCCGGTACAATATGCTGTGGTATTTTCGATAATGTATAGATTAACTACTTTTCTAGACTATGTCTAGCTTATAGTCTAAATAGGAAACAGTAACAAAAAAACCATTTCCAATGTTCTATATCCTTAGTGGCAAATTTTCCATAATGAATGGATTGGGGAAAGTGGAGCAAAATATTTATTCTAGGTACTTTTTGTTTTGAGTTTCATTTTATATGCTCTAATATATTTTTAGGCTATGTCTAACAGGAACTATCTAAAGTATTACAATATGTGTAACTTAATAAGCCTATTTATTTTTAAAATTAAAGTTCTCCAGGTGCTGGTAATATAGAGCATTTGATTCATATGAGACTTCTTTAGAGGCATCATGACATAACTGACTTATTTTAGATTTTAGAGCATAAGCTCTAGAAGCAATTATGTTCCACTAGCTGTGTAGTCTTAGGCAAGTTCTTTAGCTTCTTGGTGCATTATTATTCCTATCTGTAAAATAGATATGATAACAGTACCTACCTCAAAGTGTTATTTTATGGATGCCATTGAGTTATTACACGTGAAGTGCTTAGTACTGTGCATGGCATGCAGTAAAATATTAATAAGCATTAATTTTTATTATTTGAATGAT
Organism: Macaca fascicularis; assembly: GCF_037993035.2. Lineage (NCBI taxonomy): Eukaryota > Metazoa > Chordata > Mammalia > Primates > Cercopithecidae > Macaca > Macaca fascicularis. The sequence goes on along the minus strand of NC_088380.1, from coordinate 114,088,837 downwards.
ATATTACTATGGATCTAGCCTAGTTGATCTTGATGCTTTATTTTAATTCATTCTCATTGAGTAATGACATGTATTTTGAAACTAAGTATCGTATAGCTCTGATGGAGATAATAAATGTATTTCATAATTGACAGTGAGCAGTGCTAATGAATAGGACTTAGTCTCTTCTAGTAAAAACAAATGTTTGCAGCTTGTGTAAACATCATTGTGGTAATTGAAATGGAAATTCATCAAATATAAAATACATGATTCAACAAATGAAAGATTACACTTAAATATATTTAAGTATATTTACAGCTGATGACAATGGCTTAATACTTCTTTTCCCTCCTCTTCCTCCTTTTTTTTTTTTTTTTTTTTTTGAGATGGGGTCTTGATCTGTCAACCAGGTTGGAGTACAATGGCACAATCATAGCTCACTGCAACCTCGAATACCTGGGCTCAAGCAATCCTCCGGCCTCAGCCTCCTGAATAGCTGGGACTACAGGCATGTGCCACTGCATCTGATGTGGCTTAATACTCTTTAAACATTATTGTATTCTCATCTTAAAAAGCATCCTCATTTATTTTTGGTGTGTGTTATAAATGACCAGGCAGTAGTTAATGAAGCCTTGGCTTGCATTGTGTTGAGAAAGAAGGTAGTTCTGCTATAGGAATTTGTATGTTCAGCGCTCCCTCAGTAACAATTCCTCAGGTGGGAAAGTGGCTGATAACATGTATTATATCTATGTGAAGAAAGTGAATGTTTCATCCCCATTTGTTGGGATGAAGAGAGCTGGGAGCTCAAGTCATTCATCCAGTTACTCTAGTGTGCTTCTTTAGTAATAGTATATTAATTTCACAAAAGTTAACAAGCAGGAAGATTCAAAATGGAAATAAATCACTCAAATATTATGAGAAGATGATTGAAAAGGTAGCACATACCTATTTTTTAATAGAAAGAAAGCAACACTTAATGAACAGTTCCTGTTAAGGAATCATTATATTTGATAATACTGTATTGAAAATCTTAATATTAGCCATGAATACAGCCACTGTTTACAAATAAGACAGCTTGAGAGTTAGTTCCACAGCTTTGGTTTAGGGAGGAAGGAGGAATGGTCTGGGGTGGTCTAGGATCCATTCATTTTTGCTCAGGGCACCACCAACTGTGAATGTCAAAGAAATGCTGATAAGAAAGAAATACTTTTCACTTAAGTTAAAAAAAATCAAAATCAAACTTAAATCTAAGTATACTGCAGGTAATGCTGAAACAGTCTGAGTTTAATAAACAAACATGTTCTTTGAGGCTGTTAATTATATATGTAATACCAGAGTTATGTTTTATTAAGGCAAAGGACCCAGTATGGGCTCTAGGTTCAATAAGGCTGCTGTCTACAGCATAGATGTTTTATTCTCATTAGCAATTTACAGAAAATGTAGCTGGGCATGGTGGCTCATGCTTGCAATCCCAGGGATTTGGGAAGTGAGGTGGGAGGATTGCTGGAGGCCAGGAGTTTGAGACCATCCTGGGCAACATAGAGATATCCCATCTCTAAAAGAATTTTTTTTAAAATTAATTAGCTAGGTGTGGTGGTGTGTAACTATAGTCCTAGCTACTTGGGAGGCTGAGGGAGGGAAGATCCTTTGAGCCCAGGAGTTTGAGGTTACAGTGAGCTATGACTGTGCTACTCCACTCTGGGTGACAGAGCCAGAGCGAGAACTTGTCTCAAAAAAAAAAAAAAAGAAAAGAAAAGAAAACATATTGTGTACTATTCTGTTTGCTAGGATGATGACTTGTGAATTTCAAATTGGTGGTTCTGCATTTACTAAAGCTATTAACAACCATTTGTACACAGTACCACATTTTAATTGGACTAGGACTTCTATTTCGCTCCAGTACCTATGTGCAGCCAGTGCCTCATTAAATAACACTGATAATCAGTCCATAAGATCTTATTTCAGTGAGTGATCATCTGTCATGACAGACTTGAAAACATGTTTGTAATGCATGAATTTATCAGTTGTCATAAGCAAGCAAAGGAATTGGCTTTCACTGTGTCTGTAGCTATAGTACTGAGGATATTTGTTGAGCCTATACTTAATCTCGTATATTGTAATTTTAGGAAACCAACTTAACTATGTTCAACTACATTGTACATTTCATTAAAATTTGAAAATCATAGTAACAAGACAGGGATTTCTGAGTTATAATCAATAGGACTAATTTAATTTAGGGGTAGCTGAGGAGAAAGACGAAAATCAAGTACTGTAGTTTGAATTATGGAAAGTGTCACATTTAATTTCACAATTGGTTCTGGTGTGTTTGGGGATTTAGAATAATTTTATACCTTAACATTCAATCTTTATTTTACACTGAATAAGCTAATTTTAGATGACTGCTCAACCTGTTTCTGCTTGCTATTATGCAATATTAGCTTTGGAATAATCTGGTAATTCTTACTTAACACCAATTAATGAGGAATTAGAGTAATAATTTTAGATGTGAATAAATTGCTTCAAATTATAACATGTTTTGTAGTTTATATAAATTGTTATTAGTGATGGGGAAAGAATCAACAAGGCATGCTGCCTGATGGCGATTTTTTTTTTTCATTTTTCTTTGTTCTGCTTTGTACATATATGTTGGGAGAAATTGGTAATTGTGAACTCAATAATCATTCTTTCTAACTTAATGGTGGTAGCTACATATAATAATGCATAGACAATCTCAAAAACCTCACCTGTGAAATTAGAGTGTATACCAGCTGACCACCTAATGTCAAAACAGCCAACTAAATTTTCTCAGTTGAGTCAAACAAATGGCCATTCAGAAATAATAATTTTTAAAAGATTCCTTTTTTATTAGCTCTGCATAGTATTTCAAAAATTAGTTGCTACAGCAAAAGTTTGGAAGTTATTTTGATGAGTGTCCTCTACTTTCAATTAATAAATCTCTCAAACATATTTACATGTTCACATTTTGAATTGCATTAGGGCCAGCATTGTGCATGCATGCTGGATAAAAACACAGAAAGCTACAGGAATGTTAAAATTAACCCAATAAAAATTACTGAAGCTATTTTTGTTTGGCTGAAATTGTATTAAGTAGTTGGTAAATGAAAATTTATATGTAAAATATAATCCTTGTGAAAACTGTATTTTTTCTCTTAAATAATGTTGTTCAGAAAGGAGGTTTTAAAGGTAAACAACGAATGCCTCAAATATAGCAGACACTAGTTTTGTTGGGACTATTATATATGTTGTCACTTAGTGTAAAAACACTAACGGGAATTAGCTAAGGGTATTTGTGATTTTGATGGGTTCCTTTTCAAAATGGCTGCTCTTTTGAGGTGGAGTTAATCCATGACTTGACGTTTATATAGGAAGACTATTTCTGCTGCAGATATTCACTACCAAGTTGTTGAAGTTTATGGAGAGAATATTTTTAGTCAACAAAATTAGTCAAAGTGATAACCAGGATTTGGCAAAGGAATGTAGACACCTGTGCTGGACCACATGTCTAGAAAAAGAGGAAAAAAACAATCTTTTAGGCTAAGCCTGAATCAAATAAGTGATCTGCTTTATAGTAAAAATTGTGCCATCAGCATAATTATTACATTATGCTTAATACACTGATAGTTAAAACTTTTGAATTCTATTATATCTGCCATCATGTAGTGAAAGAATGAAAACCGTGAAGGTTGTGTAATGTTCCTCACTGTCTGATTGGGCTGTTTTAAAGAAAACGTGTGAAGGATGTTTCTAATGCAGGTGGGAAGGCTAAACTTCAGTCACTGACTTTTGTCATTATAACTTAGTCTGTGGGTCACTTTTGCCTTGAGTTAATATTACCTTTTAATTACAGATTGTTAGTGTCCCAATTTTACTTATTACTTATTAAGGTAGAATGAATGCCCTGACAAAATTAGGGTGATATTGTAAAATCCAGATATACTAGATTAAGGCCTATTTTGGGTCTTAACTCTGCATATTTCTAGAGCAAAAGAAATTCTATTTTAAGAATGTGAATTGGATGAAGTAGGCGACTCTCCCACTTATGTATTGGAAAAAAAATTCTACCTTTCTTTAGTTTCATTTTACTGATAATCTTTGGAATTTGGGGAGGAGATGACTTAGAAACAATACAGCCCTGTTTAAAGAAATGAATTTTTAAAATCCTATAAGCTTTACCACAAAACTTCTTTCTTGTCATTTCTTGGGTGACTGGAAAAAGAATTAGCACATCCTTAGGATCATAAAAGCTCTTTCTGCCTTTGTGATTTATAGTACTGGCAAAGTGGTAGTTTTTTTGTTCTGTTTTATTTTTTTTTGGACTGTCCCCCTCCTCTTTTAAAAAATGTTTTTGGAAGTAATAAGGCAAAAATTACAAACAATAAATTATTGTAGTGATGGCTGTTCACCAGCCTGCCCACCCATTCATGCTGTACAGTTCTTCATGGAAAGTTATGTTTAATGTCACTTAATGAGTCCTTAGAACTGGTATGCTCTCAGACACTTTGATGGGCTGTTAAATTTACAAATGTTCTAGGGCTATAAATTATCATTAAACATTAGGAAAGAAAGAGTTTTTCTATGTATTTCACATGATTTATTTAAATTTATAACCCAGGAAGCTGAAAATAGGTAAGGATTTGGTGCTTCTACTCATATATTGGAATTTAATCTGTATTTGGTATATTTCTGGACCTAGATCAGAAATAAATTTACATGAAAACAAATGCAAACTCAGTATTACTAAGAAGTCAGATTAACTACTGATTATTCAGAGAGATGGATCTCAACTATTGCGTGTCCTCTTTCTTCTCCTTGCCCCACCGTCTCCCTGCTCATTAGCGTCTTCACTGGTACCTCTAGATGAAATAAAAGGAAGTAAAACCCATCTGGGGAGGCAGTACTGTGTGATGGTTAGGACTGCCTTGCATTTAGTCAGTTCTGGGCTTCAATACTTGTGAGTATTCAATTCTGAGACTCCAAGTCTATTACTCAAACTCAATCCACCTGAATTTTCTAAGGAGTAAAATGAAAATCGTAATATTGACATCAGGATGTTGTTACAAGGCTTGACTTACAGAATGTAGGTAAACTGATTTGCAAGGAGTTTAGCATAGTAGCATAATGGAGATATTCAGTAAGTGGTAGCCATTATTACCGTTTTAGTACTAGTTATGCCATTCTAGCAGAAGTCTTGATAGAATAAGATACTAAATAATATAAGATGATAATGATGTGTCTAAATCAATGATTTTTCAACCGTAGTTTAATATTTTTGTTCACCTGGAAAGGTTTTAATACCTATACTCAAATATCCATATGTTGACCCCAACCCAGCAGTTCAGTTAGGATATTTGAGGGTGAGACATGGGTATTTTATTAAAAGCTTCCTGGGTGATTCTGTGCAGCTAGGGTAACAAAGCAGTTGATAATCCCACTACTCTGCCATTCCTTAGGATGTAGTTTATGTCCTTACGGCTCACAATGGCTGCTAGGGCTCCAGACATCAGACTTACCTTCTAGGCAGCAGGATAGAAAAAAGAATTAAGAGGAAGACGTTCCCTCCCTCTAGTAGGTCCCCTATTTAGACTTGTCAAATTGGTAAATACTTGATCACCTACTTGCCAGGGGGAATAACCTATAAAACTGAGTCTTTTTTTTTTAAGGCAGCCATGGCATTCAGTTAAAAAGTAGTAGAATTATACAGGGTTACATTACAGTTCTGAAAATGATCAAATCAAGGCAAAGTCAAGTAGAGGAGGACAATATTACCTCCTATTTAAATGCCTCTGTTTTCAACACCCATCTCTTTTCACCTTAAAAGACAGCTCATCCAAAACCAAACTCACATCTTGTTTCTTCTATGTTAATAGCAACTAAAATCTTCCAAAATAGTACCTGTGACATCCTCTTTTCCTTCCTCTTTTTTTTTTTTTTTTTTTTTTTTTTTTTGAGACGGAGTCTCGCTCTGTCACCCAGGCTGGAGTGCAGTGGCTGGATCTCAGCTCACTGCAAGCTCCGCCTCCCGGGTTTACGCCATTCTCCTGCCTCAGCCTCCCGAGTAGCTGGGACTACAGGCGCCTGCCACCTCGCCCGGCTAAGTTTTTGTATTTTTAGTAGAGACGGGGTTTCACTGTGTTAGCCAGGATGGTCTCGATCTCCTGACCTCGTGATCCGCCCGTCTCGGCCTCCCAAAGTGCTGGGATTACAAGCTTGAGCCACCATGCCCGGCCTCCTTCCTCTTTTTTATCCCCCATTATTTTATCCATCGTTATTTAATAGTGATGGTGATAATAATTACAGGTTTTTTAGTTTAATGCTCATTTAATCCTCATAATAAACTGGTGAATTAGGTATTAGTCCCATTTACACATAAGAATAGATTGGAAAGTAGCTCTCTCATGATCAGCTGCCTCAGAGGGGTGGAGCTAGGAGATGGATTCAGGATTTGCCTGTCTCAAAATGCATTTCCTACAGCTTTGTGTTCCATGGCTTCCCTCATATAATCAGATATGAAATTTTGTTAACCAGACCTTAAGTAGGCCACATTGTTTTAGGGGGATCCTTTTGGTTGAGAGACTAAAATTGAAAGTCTTGGCATTTATTTTTCTTTTGCCCTTCAATCAGGTACCCATCCCTACTGTGAAGAATGACCACTTCTAGGCAGAGAGTGGCCCAGTGCTGCTTCCTGTTCCAAGGATCCTTGCCAGTGCTGAGGGCTGGAAGCAGAAGCTGGCTTTCCAGCCCTGGGCCTGTCTGATAGCTTCTTTGTGCTTCTTTGTCTTCCCTTACTCCAGCCCCAATCTGTTTTCTCCTAGATGTTTCTGCTGAAGTTAATCTTCTGCCAGGCCTGTCTGCCACAGTTACCTTTCAGAAGTGTGAATCTGATCACATCTTTCTTTTGCTTAAAATTCTTGGATTGTTACACATTTCCTAAAGGACAGTTCTTTACCTTCTAGCCCCATCTTCTGATATTAATATCTACCATTGTCCTCCTGCCCACTATTTTCTAGACATAACAAATTACTTTCCCTTCCCTAATGTTCCATTCTTTCTCACGCTCTTACACATGATGATCCAAATATGGATTTTTCTTACTCCTCTGCTCCACCTTATTGGTTCCTGTTTATTCTTCAATTCTCAGGTCACATTAGTTATTCCTGCTTCTTTGCACCTAAAGTTTTACATATAAAACTCCATTGTTGTAGTAATTATTTTATATTGTAATTTTTTGCCTGTATTTTTTCCCTTTAGTCTGTAAGTTAGTAGGAGGGGCTTTTCAACTTTTACCCCACCCTGTTTTCTTAATTATGCATGGTAGGGGGCACTTAGTTCATACTTAAGAAATATTCACTAAAGAGTATATTTCCTGAAATAATTAACTCTTGGAATACATCGAATAAGGGTCTTTTGCAGTGTTTTCTTATATTATGTTGCATTTGCCAAATATAGTGAAAAACAATTTGACTTTGCTCTCTTGAAAAGGAAGCAATACTGAAAATACAGAACCCATTATTAAGTCAGAAAAAAATGTATTTTTTAACCATCTCTTTTAGTTGACTTGGTACTTCTCTCATTGGGAGACTGTATAGACTTAGGCAATAGAGAAATGATTTTTAACTTTCTGTGTATAATGTTCATAAATATGTAAATGTACAATCAGTTTGAAATAAGTAATTTAGAGTATTTGGTAATTTACGGTACAAATATTGACAGATTGCTGCTGAATTGGTGGTGAAAGTAAATGAAACGTGGCCAGCACCATTAGGAGTTGCCCAAATGGGAATCTTGTTTTTGTTTTTTAGAAAATGAGAAATGCCAAATGTTAACAAAGATTTTGTCAATATTCTTTATTGTTGCAAATTTGTGCAACTTCATTTATAAATGAAAATCAGATGAAGGTTGACAGAGCTGGAGTAGTTAGAGGGCTTGGAAGGAAGTGTCTGAATAAGGCACTCTGTATCTCCTATCTGAGAAGGTCATTGAGGTGTGCTATTGTCAGCCTACAGTGCTTCTGCGGAGATCTGTAGCCTTTTAGTGCCCTCGGGCTGATTTCTTTTGGAGATCTATTTACAAATGGGAAATTGGGGGAGTCACAGTTTTGTAGCCAGAGGTAGAAACATAGGTCTTGGCTCTGTGTACTGTCTCTTAGATAAACGAGTAAGCTGTTTTTTTTTTTTTTTGTAATTCATGATTAGTAAAGAATATGATTGTGTGGGGGGGTGCTAAGGATGGTGATGCTACTGAAAGACAGAAGAAAGTCTAGCTGATAGGCCAGGCACGGTGGCTTATGCCTGTAATCCCAGCATTTTTGGGAGGCTGAGGCAGGCGGATCACAAGACCAGGAGTTCGAGACCACCAGCCTGACCAACATGGTGAAACCCCGTCTCTACTAAAAAAATGTAAAAATTAGCCAGGCATGGTGGCACGTGCCTGTAGTCCCAGCTATTTGGGAGGCTGAGGCAGGAGAATCGCTTGAACTCAGGAGGTGGAGGTTGCAGTGAGCTGATATCAGGCCGCTGCACTCAAACCTGGGTGACACAGCGAGAGTCTGTCTTTAAAAAAAAAAAAAAAAAAAAAAAATCCAGCTGATGTAGAATTCAGAAAGGAACATGATTTAGATTAGAATTCACTTTCTTGTATTTTAATTTGCTTTGATTTTTTAAAAAATTTATTTGTCAAGGCTTGCATGGATGACATGCAAGGTCAAGTGGAGGTATGCTATGTAATATATTCAGCTAAATTTTGGTTTCTCAACAGTTTCAGTGCTGTTGGTTACTTCACTCATGAGACACACATTTATAGGAGTACACAACTGGCCAGGTACGGTGGCTCACACCTGTAATCCCAGCACTTTGGGAGGCCGAGGCAGGCGGATCATAAGGTCAGGAGATCAAGACCATCCTGGCTAACACGGTGAAACCCCATCTCTACTAAAAATATTAAAAAAATTAGCCGGGTGTGGTGGCAGGCACCTGTAGTCCCAGCTACTTGGGAGGCTGAGGCAGGAGAATGGCATGAACCTGGGAGGCAGAGCTTGCAGTGAGCCGAGATCTCGCCACTGCACTCCAGCCTGGGCGACAGTGCAAGACTCCGTCTCAAAAAGAAAAACAAAAAAAAACACCACGAGTACACAACTGGCATGGGCACATTGGGAATATGAAGAGGAATAATTCTGGGCATATCCCTTGAGAAGGAGTTAGGATGGGGTTTTCTAAGCAAAAATATGAAAAGATACCTCATTCCTTTTTAATCTTAGTGGACATTTTCCCAAGTTGTGTATTTCATTAATTAGGTAGTCAGGCATTTTATAACATCTTAGTCAGAGACTCAAGTGGCATGTCATACATTTCCTCTTGTTTTGTATAAGTTTTCTCCAAAATAGCAGACAAAAGTGGTTATTTTCCTTCTCATTCTAACCTGGACTCTGAAACTTTGGTGTGCTAAAACTGTCAGGAAAACTGTGCCTATCCTGTCATCGCCAAATCTGACATTTCTGAAGATTATGCCAAATGTATTTTCTGACACATTTCAGTTGATTCAAGCTGAGAGGTACTTCTTATCTTTTGATTTGTCAGTCTACTGGCCTGAGGAATATAGCAACAGTCCCTGGGAATCATATGACATGCGGAAGCTGAATCACTGTTTTCAAGTGCTGTCAATTAGTGTTTGGAAATAGAAGAAAAAAACCCAGTGCATGAGAATGTCACAAGTTCATATAATGAATTTGGTTTAAAATGAATTTCATGCTCACACATTTTTTTACTATTATCAAGTAACTGAAATACATCAAGATTTTATTATCAAATTAGCACTGAAAGCCTCAAATATTTCTTCATTGGCCTTACTTGTTCAAAAGAAACAGAGGAGAATTTCTGATCAGGCAGAATATTTTGGATTGCATGTATACTATGCACATAAAGATATTGTACCAAGAATGGGCGTGGCGTGGTACATAGTAGGAGCTCAGAAAATCTGTGTGTAATGAATGAATGAAAGATTGTAGGTTGTGTGCTGGGTCTTTTTTTTTTTTTTTCTTGAAATTCATGTTTTGTTTTGTTTTTTTTTAAACAGAGACGGGGTCTTGCTATGTTGTCCAGGATGGTCTCCTGTTCCTGGGCTTCTATCAGTCTTCCCCACCTCAGCTTCCTGAGTAGCTGTTATAGTAGGTACACACCACTGTGCCCAGCTTGAAATGCATGATTTTTGAATCTGAGTTTTTTATAGGTCCACTTACTTTAAGTGGATGCCCTCCTGTCAGGCAAAAATTTAAACTATATTTTGTTTCCACTTCTATTTGAATTTCACTCTAGCCCCAACAGAGCATTCAGTCCACATCCTGCATTGCCCATCTCACAGTTCTCCCACTAGAAGGTAGAAAAGAAGAATAGTACTTATTTTATTAATAATTATCAGTTCTTCCTATTTATTTTTGAACAAGTGCAAACTCTTCAGGCAAACTTGCCTCTCAATATGCATTTTCTTTTCTTCCTATTTTACTTCCTTTCCCGCTTCATTGTCATGTCTGAAATTGCAGATAATGGCGGCGGGGAAAGCTGTTGTGAGCATTGGGTAGTGGTGCTGGCGGTGACTCTTTTTTTTATTATTATTATTATACTTTAAGTTCTAGGGTACATGTGCACAACGTGCAGGTTTGTTACATATGTATACATGTGCCATGTTGGTGTGCTGCACCCATTAACTCGTCATTTACATTAGGTATATCTCTTTTACCTGCTTCTCTGATTAGAAAGCAAACTTCCCCCGAACAGGCAGAAATCTATTCTATCAATTTTGATGTCTCTCCAGGTTTCTAGAACAGTGACTAGCATCTGGTTGGTACAGAATGAATGTTCCTAGAATTAATGGTTGAGTGAGTAGGAGATACTGTTCTAGTTCCATTTTCTCTTGTATTTGGAGACCCTGTGGTTCTCTCTCTCTCTCTCTCTCTCTCTGACTCTCTCTCTCTCTGTCTCTCTCTCTCTCTGTGTGTGTGTGTGTGTGTGCATGTGCACGTGTATGTATGTGTAATGTTTAGTTTTTTTATGGATTAAAATTTCATGGTAAGGTAGGATAAGAGTAGTGGTATCTGCTGAATTAGGGTTAATATTTTCTGTGTTAAAGCTGAAGATACGCAGTGGGCAAAAGCCTTTAGATTTGGTTCTTGGTGATCCTTCCATAAAGGTAAGTAAAGGGTGGGTCTGAGTTTCCTCCACAAAACTACTGATGTGCTCTCTGCCCTTAGACATAACGGTCAGGCAAAGGAGTAGAAATTGATCCCCTGATTGGCTCCTGGAAGAAAATGAAATGTTAGGTTTGGCTATTTTCAGATGTAATCAAAAGGACCTGAACTCATTCAAATTAATATTTGGATTTATAAAAATGTGATTTTTGTTTGTTGAATAAAAAGGATTGGTTCCTAAAAGTTCTCACAGTGTAATTTTGTAAGATTACAACTTGTAATGAGTATTTACTGATGAAGCTAACTGCCCAGATGTAGCTACTGTTCAGATACTTGTTATAATTAACAGGATACTTTCTACTGGCAACTGAAATGTGGCTCTTTTCTTTCTTCCTTTGTCTAGAATACACACACACGAGAAGCTCTGGAATTTTATTTTTATTTATTTACTTATTTTTTTAAAAGAGTGTGCATGGACTTTATTCATGTATACTTCCTATACTGCATCAGCTCTCAGTTACCCACATGTGGTTTATTCAGCCTTGGGATTTATCTGCAGAAATTTTTCAAGTCCCAGGCTGCTCTCTGCTGTCATCATTTGTATGAATTATGTTAGTGTCATCAGTGTGTGCTGCGGTAGTGCAGCCTAAACCAAGCATAGCTGGGAAGGCAAATCAACCCATCCCCTCTATATTATATTCTAAAGCAAAATATTTATCATTTTTGTCAATCTTTTCCCCTTTGGAATCATTCTACCCATTATTAGCACAGTTGACCGTGAATTATTTGTGCTCTGATTAAAGATAAAGTACCACATAAAATAAAATCTTATAATTTGCTGTAATTCTCCCAACTTCTTTATTGAAATTAAATCCTATTGACTTGATCAAAGGTGCTACATGGAAAGGTTTGATTGAACTTGGGTTACTGATTTCCATATAATACTTAGTAAATCCAAACATAGTTTTTCTCTCTCTCTAAACCCCTGCTTAAATATAATACCAGAACCTTGAAATGAAATGTAATTTGAAGAATAATTTATAAATGCAAAATTATTCTTTCTTGTTTTGTATATTAATTATTTTTGAGTTTTAACCATAGTCTATTTATCTTTCTTATTTTGTGTAAACAAGGTGTGTCTAACCTCTGACCCATTCATTCAGTGTAAAACACAGTTTTTGCCATAACAGGAGGGAAGAAAAGATAGACGAGCGACCCCTCCCTTTGTGTTGATTATATCTCCAACTGACTGAGGTTTTTTGTCATGAGATAAAAGAATGATTAGTCAGATTTTAAGTGAAGCAAGCTTTTAGAGTGCAAAAGAATGTTTTTTGTTTGTTTGTTTTTTGGTCTGCTCTCTAGAAACCAGAGAGGAAAGGATGCATAATGGGATGCTGTACTTGTGCATTTCGGCAAAGATCTAATCTTTTTGAATTCATTGCTTGTGAGTTATTATTTCTAATCATACGCTTGATTGACTCCAGCTAAATGACTGTCTGACTGCAAAGGCAAGGGTGTTAAATCCAAAACTGTAAGTGCGCATTTTAACTGAAAATAGGGATCATCACGGAATGCCTTCTCAATCAGTAGTGCCTGATACCACTCCCCCCCAACCTGAATTTTTTTTAAATAGAAATTCTCTGGCATCCTCATGACGGAACAGAGCATCACAGAACATGATTGAGCTCCAAGTGAGAAGATTGAAACCCTAGAGGGGATATCAAAATGATAAAAACTGAGGCTTCCATGGTGCCACAATGAGTATAGTTAATATGCTACTTTAGTCTGACAAGCCTCAGGTGCCCCTTAAAACTCCAATTTGTGATTACCTTGTCATTTTAAAGATTTTTTTAAAAGGTGGAAGAGAAATGAGGTTAGTGGTAATTTCTTTTTAGAAGCAGAACTTGGCTATTTCTCTCAATATTTTTTGCATGAAAATCTAGTAGATAACCTAATTTTCTTTTGGCAGTTAACATAGGTATTTTCCAATATCAAAACAGTTGTGGCTCCTAAATAATTTGTCTGAAATAGAAAAAGATAAAGTAAAATCCCATGTCTGAAAAGAAAATGGCAATAAAAGCTGAGCTTTCTAAACATATGGCAAAATTTTTTGGTATCACTTTAAAGAAATAGTTGTTAAAGAATTAAACATTTATATATAGTGCTCATTATGTTATCATAACTTCTTAATAAGATCTGTTTATTATATTACTTGGATCTTTGCCTTTCTTGCTTTAATATGGCACAAATATTCAAAAGTTCCTTCTGGATTTTTGAGAGAGAAAATGTGACACAACCAGGAGTCTTACAGGAAATTCATGTGAATGTCTTGGCATGACTATCCTGAAAGCTAAGATAACCCAGATCTTGGGTTATCCTGAAAGCTAAGATAACCCATTGGTCTTGGAGAAAAGACTTCTCCAGAGGCAGCTGCAGGTACTCAAAGATGGTATGTGTGTGTCTATTATGCCTTAGACAGTGATAAATGGACACATGACAAATAGTCTGAACACGTTCACCTGGGAGAAAACCATCTAAAACTGAGTGTTGTCTCATATGGCTAACTTATTTTTAACAGCATATTTCAATGATAATTTAAAAATAAATTGCACATTTCACATAAGGTAATGCTTTGTATATGATTTGACATTCTTTAAAATACTACCTGATGTAATGGAAACACTTGAAATTTAAACATTGTTAACACTATGTTAATATGTCAAATATTCAGTTGGTTTATGGTTTAAAAGTAAAATTTTAATTTTTTTTCTCAGTATCACAAAGCTTCCTTCTGGAAGATCCATCCAGTTTTGTCTTATGCCTGGGGAAGAGATTGAAGTTGCCGTGAACTAGTTCCAGCAAGAAGCATTATCTGTGTAATGAGCACAGCAATGATATTGTGGGGATATGGATTATGTGTGTAAACTATACAGGGTGTGATAGTTGGGTGTTAATCTGTTTTTGAAGGTTCATTAGATGGTGAGTAGGAACAGGTGCTAGGACGACTGAGTTCTCTAAGGATCAAAAGGTTAGATAAACTGCTTTTAGGATTTATGTAGGGTAGTGATTTTCATGTCAGTTTAATTATCATTATGTTTTACAAAACTGTCAATCAGGATGCCTAGAAATCGTATGGAAATGGAGCCTCTGAAAACTTTTGAGTCTTTTCTGATTGGGTTTATCTGATAATCATTCTTTTCATGATGACCTTAGTGGAAATGAAGAGCTGTTAGAACTGCAAGACCTGCTTTAGTGTCAGAAGAAGATTTAATCAGGAGTCTATCATCCAGTGAGAAAAATGCCTTTCATTCTCTTTTCATTTATTTGAAATTACTTAGTGATTCAGGAATCTCTTATTGGGGTCATTTACTTTGATTTTTAACTTAGCAATGTAACTCTTGAAATACTTTATGTAAATGATTTCCTTCAAGGTGCACTGTGTTTAAAAAGCTATCAATCAGTTGAAAATTGTTTTTAATTCATTTCACTCTAGAAGCATGATCTGTCAGGAGGAAATGGAGAGAGAACAGAAGTTCATATAGCAAGGGTCATGCTATGCCATCCAAGCATCAGTTTTTAACGAGTTTTTGGTGTTTTCATCCATTTTAGGATATTTAAAATATCTTGAAGATTATTTTAATTTGGTGGTACTAATTACACTGGTTGTATTACAGTTAATAACTTACATATCATTTCTTTAACCCCATAGGCATGAAAAAAGCAACTTAGATGATATTAAAAAATACCCTCAGCAATTTTTCTAGGCCCGTTACTTTTATAAAACACTTGAGATTTTATTTTTATTAGTGTAAGACACTTAGAAATGAGTAACTAGCAAATAAACTTAGTGATATAATTCAAGTTTATATTGCTTGGTTAATAAAACGTACAAAATCACAGCCTTTCCCAAGGTTTTCCTTCATCTTTTTTTTTTATTATTATTATTGCAAAAGAAAATTGTTAGAGTTTCAAGTCTTTCAGGAAATTATCTTTAGTTGTTTGTGTTACTTTGTCACTGTTCGATGATGAGGCAATTTTTTTGGCTTTTGCCAAAGTAATGAGTCTTTTAGAAATTTTATTTGGAAACTATTTATTTTATTCCCTGTTTTGCTACTGAGTTTGTATGTCTAGAAGGTTATTTCCTTTAACTTTTATTCATCTAAGAGGATTCTGGGATCTTATTGCAGATTTTACAGTCTGGTAAACACAAAATGTATTCTCATTGTGACTCTGTTCCATTCTCAGCAGTTCATTAAGTAGGCTTTCCCTGTATTAATACAGTGACTGACGGGAATATCACAACCCTGGTCTTTATGTTGGAGAGCTGCTCACAGCTTTGTTCCAGTTCTTCACTGTGCATTGCAGTGATATGCTTCTGTTTGCTTCTGTATCCTGACGAAACAAAGAGCATGCTCTCATTGATAACTTTTTAATACTAATTCTGTATGGGCCTTGACAGTTACCAATTATGTTTACTGTCTAATCAATGTAGATATTTTGGATGCTTTTTTTAAAAAAAATTGTATTTCAAATTATATTTTAAAAAGAATTTTTACTTGACCAGTTTTTTGCTTGCTTGGGCTATTGTTGATGGCAGTTTCTAGCAACAAATAGGCTTTCCTGGTTGTAACCTGTCTAGTTTTTTAAGAGTTCAGAGGAGGCCATATAAGATGGTCTTACCTGACATTCCTCAACAATTCATGTATTTCTGGATTCTATATAATTTTATTATGTTGTTATAATGCAACTCATTATAAATGATATAGAAGGTATAATCAACTTTACATATTTATCAGTAAAATTTGCCTCCCAAGAAACATCAGAAATGAATAAGAGAAATAAATGTAGTGCTAGTAAAATAACCCGAGATAATTTTCATGCAGATGCTTTCTATTGAATGATGCTATTTGAGACATGGTAGAATTTATGTTCAAATCCTTTGTTAACTTCTGAAGAAAGTAGATACATTTGAAGGATATCTGTTAATCATTGCTTAACTCCCACTTTCCATCCTATGTTAATGTTATATTAATATGTTGTCAAAATTATTGTGCAGATAGGAACAGAAGCAATTACCCATTTAGTTTCCATAAATGAAAATGAGCAGAGAAAATGATTGGAAATAACTACTCCTTATGTATTCATTCCTTCCTTCACTGCTACCAGTGTGCTTTTCATTACTAATCAAGTCAAGGACTTGGGTTCATGCTGCATTCAACTAGCTAATTTAATTCCTTTTTAATACTAAAAATGCCCGTCCCAGTCCTGGCCTGCTCCCTCACCAATATTTATCTTTGGAACCAGTAGAAAGATCAGTGTGACCACAGTAGCACAAACTTAGATCTCCTGTGAATAAAAATTATAAGCTCATGCTCTGTGTCCTGTCATATTCACATATTCACAATTAGAACCCAGAATCCTCAGAGAGAAAAATAAAGGAAATAACCTTCTGGATCTATGTGTGTGTCACTGAAATAGAATAAAGAAAACCTAACATATTTACATACAGGACTTGAAGGGTCATCAAACTAATCCCAGCCCTCTTTTACTATATTGAGGAATACGCTAAGCCAAGACTTTAGCGAACTGTTTTACCTTGTTTTCTGTGGAATTTTACAAACATAGGTTTTTGTTGGAAATGTGTGATTTTACATAGGAAAAAGGTGTATGCTGACACAATATTTGGTTCATTGTAGGTTAAAATATCGACTAATGTTTCCTTTGTACTTACTGGTTGAATGTAAAACGATTTTAAACACTCTCTTCTATGATACGATTTTTGTAGCTTTTCTTAAACTATAGCATTTCCAGCTTGGTTTTTATGTCATTATTTTTGTCGGTGGGCTCTGGCTTCATATGCGTGGTGGAGTGATAAAGCTGTGTTGCTAGGCAGAGTTCTTCCAGGCAGTTCATGCTGGGCTTCATATCTGTCATTGCCCCACTTTCATGTTTCTATGAGGATGGAAATGATTTGAGACAGAATATCATTGGGAATAGGCGCATAGTTAAATGCCCAGGTCGCCTGATTCTCCATTGAGTCATCATGAGTGTCTCTGAACAGCGCCAGTGGTATTCTTGGCACGCGAGGCTCAGCGGGAATAACACTGAAATAGCAAAGATCGAAACCTGCGTTGCTAGAAAATTCTCCTCTTGCTATATGACCTTTTCGGTCTTCTACCTTTGAATATGTGCCTATGCCTCGGTGCCGCTATGGAAGGCTCAGGGCTGCTAGAAAAAGTGCCAGGGAGAAGGCAAGAAGAGATGTGAATAAAATGAACAATGGGTGACACAGTTGTATTAATTTTTCAAATATTCATGGAATTTATATCAGAAACTTGGGACTTTGACACTGTGTGCGTTGAAAAATAATCAAAAGATAATTCTAGTTTTTCAGTTGCAAAGATTAAGAAAGGATTAAAAAAAGAGATACGTTTTGTGATGATTCAATGATAGCATGACAGTTTTATCAAAGGAATAGAGTGGCCCCAAATAGTCTGCATTCATAAAGACAGAGTATCACGTTGAGTCTAATAGTTGACAAAAACAACTGAATCTTGGCTTTTTCAAGTAATGTGTTTGGCTGTATGAATATATAAATTAACAGTTGAAGTGCTATGTGTTTATTAGGCTTTTCAAAATGTCTGCCAGGCTGTGGAACTTCTTCAAGCGGGGCGGGTGCGCCGTGAGGCTGGTCTGCTCAGCATTTCTCTGTAAATGCTCCTCTCATGATATGCCTGAAAACCTTCAATATTATAATAATGCTAATAAAAATGGAAAACTGTGAATTCTTTATAGATGCATAAAGAAGTGTAATTTCTCTGTGACCTGAATAACTCTTCGAAGGGCTGCTCTGGCCCCTTTGAAATAAGGCAGCTCTACTATACTGCTTTGTGTTCCTTTGAACATCTTGCTATCTGACTATTTTAAGGACAGAAATAATAGAAGAGAATTTAACTCGGGGTTACACTTTGAAGGACAGGTGGGATTCCCTCCCACTCCCACCCTGCAATTTTCCCCCTTCCCTTTCTATTGAGCATTGCTATCTATCTCATTCTTAAATGAGAGGTGATCTTGTTGATGAATACAATTAAATGATAATATAATTTTTCACTGATTCAGACTCTTCCACCTTTTGGTTTTATCCCTTTGAGAATCGTAAATTGGATTTGTTATCACGACCTTTCAAGAGGCACCATTCAGTCATCTTATTCGGCAGCGGGCAGGGGCACGGTGGCTGGAGGAGTGCTAAGGTGGAAGGCACAAAGACTGTGTGTTTGGAGGCCTGTGGCCTTGGGAAGCATGGCTAGTGTGGTGCAGGTAAATTTAGGAAGAAACAATTTTAGCAGAGATCCGTTTTCTCTGCATAGCACTGAGGATGGAGTGGTGGACGCAGGGTGAGGCGACTTCGGTGGTGCAGCCTCCAGCTGTCACATGGGCTCTGCGGTAATTTTTCTTCCCTGTTTTTGCATGGATCAGCACCGGGGATGCTTGCCGTGTTTTAAGACCTCTTCTGCTTAGGAATTATTTTTCTGATTTTGATGTGGATCTACTACTTCTGCCACTAATGTTAATAACCAGGGGAGAAAGATCAAAGGAGGCCAAGTCACGGGAAGAGGGGAGGAGGGCTGTCATGGCAGACAGCTTTAATTACCAGTCTTATAGGTAATTTTAGTAATGACAGATTTTGGTTGTTGCTTAAGTGAATGGAAATTATTGATAGTAAATTCTCATTGCTTTTGTTTCTCTGTGTGATATTGAATGCTGGGGTAGAGACTGTACCCAACCATACATGATAACAACCAAGTGCATTTTATTAGAAATGTAGAGGGGATACCCTTTTAATTACATTGTGTAATTTTAGCTGGTCTTCTTCCAATTTCCTTCTTACTTAATTTAACAGCCACTTGATTATTTGAGATTTTTTCCTTTATAAATTATTGTAGCTGTATACATATGCGTATGGAATATGCAAGGCCCATGTTTTACAGGAAGAAGTGTAACACTCAGAATTCAGTGGATGAAGAGAGCAACCAGGAAGTTTTGTAGTGCTCCATTTATTGAATATGTCACAATTAGAAAGCCACTATTTAGGGTTTAATGAAAAAGCCTAGAGCCCTCCCAATTCTAATAAAGTGTTCTGTTGGCTGAGTATTTGGACATTCACAGAAACTGATCTCTTCGTTCAGCTTCTGGAATAAACCGAGCCTTGGGACCAGCCTGCTTGGGGCCATCATTAATGCCATTGTGGATAAAGGGTGAAGGCTGTGGCCACATGCAGCTCTGCTGACACTTTGTGAAAGGTGAGCCCAGCCGTGAAGTCATGAATGTGTCTTGCCCAGCAGGGAGATAAAGCACAGCCATGAAGTTATAGTTGACTTGGTGCCTCCATCTCCTGCTTTAAGGGGCCTCTCTCTTGGGAGCTCAGGACCTTGCTACTGGTGGCCTCCTGGCACCATGACATGCAGGGGACAAAAAGAATATTTTGCAAAGAACATATTCAGCTGAGATAAGCAGGCAGAAAGATCTGTCTACATGGGACATAACATTTGAAAGTGTCTGCATGAACGAGAAGGAAAACTAGAGTTTGAGCAGTGAATTTTTACTATGAATGAGGCTTAGCATTTTAAGTTGTGTATTAGACTGTGGGCCATAGCATGGGAATCTGTCTTCATTTTGTTGCATCGATGGCTGCATCAAGTCTCCTAACACAGTTGCTCAAGAGGAGGTGCAACGTGAATCACAGAATGGCAGAGCCATTTGGGGACTGAACTGAGAAGCAAGCCTTCTGAGCAGCAAACAAGATACCTAGAGGCCGGCATCTGTCATTTAGTTTCTGAAGCCTTTGCTTCAGGGAAAGTTACACGTTTCTATATGATAAGTACAACTCATGCTTCAGAATTAATTGCAGCAGCAGTGATGTAACATTGCCAGCCCTCTTCAGAGAAGAACTCAGTCTGTGTTCGTTTTGACGTTGCTGAACGTTGTTTTCCTCATATGGTGCTGAATTTTTAAAAAAATCCGTGAAATTTGCGAGCAGATGGAGAGTAGATCGCTTGGACTACCAGGCTCTGACAGCTTATCTGCATTTTATTGTGAAGGTGGCAGCTTTGGAAGGTTATGAGAGAAGTGTTAGGGGGAGGAGGAAATGCTGAAGGATGTAATAGGTTTGTCTGGTCCAGGTCTTTTTATAGATGTGGGTCATGCACAGTAAGCAAGGTGAGGCCCTTTGTGACACTGAAGATTTATTTGTTTTTTGCTTTCCTCCCTCCTGTGGTCATACACTCCCTCCCACCTCTCCCTCTCCACTCCCCATAGCAAGTTTGGGAGAAACTTTGTTGAGAGGTAAAGGAAAAAAAGAAGACCAACTTTGAATTTTTAGCTGAAAAGATACAAGTTCGGCTACCAAATATCATAGTCTCTGTCGTGATGAGTATTGATGTAAACTGTAGCAACAGATTTTTAAAAATCACTTGTAATACAGGTTCGGAAAATCTGAAATCTGTGAAAAAAAAATAATTCGTTTTAAAGGTTTGTACCTGAAATGGCCAGAAAGCAAAATAGACAGTGTTGTCTTAAAACAGTTTTTTTAAGGTATTGATTAACTGGGCTCAAACTCTACTGCAAATGTTTGGAGAAGGAAAAGAAATGTGTGCAGTGCCCTCTCCAGAAGGCAGCGAGTTAGCCTACTCACCGTTTTATTTCAGTGTGTGCGAGTGTGCTTCCCATCCGGGGTGGGAGAAGGATCATAAACCTCCACCATTTTCTATTCTAATGTATCGAAGTGTGTTATTAGTCATAGCAATCTGGTTCAGAAATGTTTTCATTTGTATTTGCAGACAATCTCTTTTAGGATATACACTTCATATTGGTTTTCAATGCAGTGGCAGAGTTTTAGCATTTTAAACACAACTTTGAAACTCAAGGCTAATGGCAGAGTGACTATATTCATGTTTTTCTTTCAATTGGGTACCTATTATTAATATAGTTATATTAGATCTCTGTACCTTTGAGAAAGATTGGATAGAGAAACAAAGAAAGTATCAATCCACTTAGGATAGGAGAATACAGATTTGTGAAAGAAGGGGTAAGAAGTATTTAAGAAATTAACAATGGAGAGAAAAAAATTAGGACTATTCCTGGCATCAGAAACTCCAGGAGAAACCCTTTTCTATTCATTGATCTGTAAAGTCTGTATTTAAAGGATATCAGAGTGCATTGTTCACGGAGAGAGGGGAAAAGATGGGAATTAGTATTTATAGAGTGCCTACTACAGCTGTGATATTTTGTAGCCCTACAAGGCAGGAATTATCATCTTGATTTTGTAGAAGAGGAAACTGAAGTTTTAGAGATATTATGTAACCTTCCAAAGTCATACAGCTAATATGTGGTTTAGATAAAAATTCTGCCATACTGCATTACTAGCTGTGTGTGTGTGTATGTGTTGTACATGCAAGTGTGTGTCTATGATTTGGGTAGAGTAGCAGGAGCACAGCATCACAGCAATTTCAAATAATACAAAACAGGTAGATGGACAGATGGCAGAGAATGAGGAAGGAATTAAGTTTCCCTGTGTGAATCAAGTGGCTTCGTGTACTCATTCACCCAGTAGGAAGAGAAAAGCTATTTTAAAAGTTAAGGCCAATGCTATTCTAATCTGTTCTTTACTCTGCATTAAAGCTTTATGTGTAGGCAAATCATATGAGCTGGTGAAAATCAGTTTTAATGTTCATTATGTTACAGGTGATAATACCACAGTTTTACAGGTGATATGTTACAGGTGATAATATCACAGTTTTTTTAAAAAAGGACTTTAAAAAAAAAAGTAAAAAGTGGCTTCATTGCTTTAAGTATTTGCAGCAGCTATTTGAGCACATGGAATTCTTAAGATTTGCCATACTTAAGTAGCTGGATGATTGGGCAGAGGACTTGGTCATGCTGCATTGATTTGGGGCGTGTGGACCCTGTTGAGTGCTATTCACAAGTGTAGTCCACTGCTCTTGTCTCTGTTTTTGATCACCTTCTCACCTTGAAGTGACCTGAATGATATTATACAGGAAACAGGAGTTTTATTAAAATGAGAGTGATACTCCATCCCCTGGAAAGCCATTTTATTCAGTGCCAAGAGAAATAGAAATACTTGCCTTCCCCCTGCTTCCTCCCAGTGCCCCGTATGGGCTTTACAAGGGGGGAGAAAGCCTGTTATTGAGGACAACATTAAAGGGAAGAGAGGTTGGGGCAGGCAGGGAAAAGGGAGGTTCTTGTAAGAACAATGCAGTCTCTGTGTTATTTAAATAGTATGTGACTTTAATTCTCAGTCAAAGCCTGCTGAAATACGTATGGATCAACAGAATCACTTTTGCACCCCAAAGAAGAGAAAGGTGCTGGCAATGGGCCATATTGAAATTTTGGGTTGAGAGTTTGAAGGTGGAATTGTTGGGGTGGCAGGGGGTGGGAGTAAAGGTCATAACAGCAACAGGATGTACCATTTGCAGACTGGTAGGTCAGCCTTAAATCTCTAGGTAGCTCAGGTTTATTGCTCCTTTAGGGTTTCTCACTGTTATCATGACAGCCGTCTGCTAACAGTGCAATTTTCTGCTGTATTCGTGTGTTTAGATAAAAGAAGATTGCAAAAAATTTTCAAATAAAGGTTTACCTCATTCTCCTGCCAGGTAACTTTTGTCTCTAATGTGCTGAGTTATGGTCTCGGCATCATGTACAGTCAAGAGAGCTGATCCTCTCTGCTGGGTCATATATATGCTTTCCTTCCTAATACCCATAAGAGGCATTAGGGGGGAAGGAGAAGAATATAAACACAGAAACCACATCCTAACAGCTGCCTCTAGTTAGCTCTGCTTCCCCCCCATCCCCACCCCCGAGCTTTTAAATCTTACAGCGGCACCTAATTTGTCCCACATGGCTTTCCTCCCAGTGGAACCACTGGCCCTTTTCTTGCTGCCCTTTTTGATCAAAAGCAAACAGTTATGAGTTTAACTAGTTTAGGCCACTGTCATTAGGCTGCTGGTGTGCAGGTGCGTATGAATAGGCAGGAGATAACCATTTGTAGATTGGGAGAGACTTAGAACACAGACTGAACCTAGTTAGGTGCCAGTGGACCTATGAAAACATCCCACAATTAAGCACTAAGTGAGACAATGAACCACTGAGTGAACTACCGTGATGTGAATAGGTGAGTGATTTTTGACCTACTGGGGCAGATCCGAATCATGTAGGGCGCTTAAACATTTTGTACACATGCCAACTCCTGCCACTGACATTCTGCCTCTATTTTAATATGCCTGGCAGTGATTCATATAGATGGTACAGATCTGTGGTCCAACATGTCTGCACGGCGAGTGGGTTGCCACTTTCATTACGATATTTATTTTTTTAAGTTCTAATTATTTTTTTCTTATATGTGTTACTCATGTCTCCATTCCTTTTTCCATGTTATTTTTTGAATACAGTGAGACCAAGGACAGATGCTTGTAGAGCAGTGTGCTGAATTAAGTTATTTCCTTCACTGAGACTAGTGTTCTGTTTCTCTCTTCCAGCTCCTGTTTATTTCTTATTGCTGCTGAGAAGTAAGACATGAAAGCCACACAACCAATGTGCTCTTCTTGTGACTTTTAAGATAGGAAATTGGTTCGGTTAAAAAAAAAAAAAATCTGAACCAGGTGCAAGCCCATAGTCCCAGCTACTCAGGAGGCTGAGGCAGGACGATTGCTTGAGCCCAGGAGTGCAAGGTGGCAGTGAGCCATGATAGCACCACTACATTCCTGTCTAGGTGATAGAGGTAGACCCTGTCTCTTTAAATAAATAAATAAATAAATAAATAAAAGTTAATATTAGTGACTGGGAATAGCCATTCTTTTATAGATGCTTAGTTGTCCAATAATTATCTGAATTTTAAATGCATATTGCAGAATAATATTGGTTCATGTCCCCAAAGATTTGAGAAATGTGTGTACTTCATCTTGAAAAAAGGAGTACCTGAATTAGTCCTTACAAAATTACCTTGTCCTTGTGGTTTTGCTAAAGAACTGATATTCTTTTTGTAAGGTAAGGGATAAACCTATCACAGCTTGCTTTGAAAGGTCATTGTCTCTTGCAAAGCAGATTAACTCACTTTGTTTTATGAGCAGGAACCACAGGGCCGCTCTGTAAAACTATACATGTAAAGTAAATTTCTGCTATCATTTTGGCTTGCTCTTGTAAAAGAAATTTCATGCCTACCAGTTTTCACTTGCTAACATAAGTCACAACTCCTCACGGTTAGAGTGTCAGGACAGACGAGAGTAGTGTCTGTAGCTTGCTTCCACTTCTAACATTCTTTGCTCTCAGTAAATGTACTTTACCAAGCATAGGAAACACATGTAAAACACTGATGACAAATTTGGTGATTTAATGTGTTGTATGTTGTTGGGGTCGGTCGTTAGTAGGTGAGCCACAGTAGTAATTGAAATGAACTTGCATTTTATGGAAGTGAATGACTAAAATGGAACCTTTCCGTTGGTTCACATGTATTGTTCAGAATGAGAACGCTGTTCTCCTGAGGTACGGCCTATTAATCTCAGTTAAGTATAAACCCTCATGTATCAGAGACAGTGATTTATCCTGTCACTTAGAAAAGCCTCTAAATTTATATGAAAGTGGGGGACAAAAATTGCCATGATATTTCCTTGAGAAACTACATTTAACTCTGTATATTATTTCCTTTCTAAGCTAAGACTGGAATGGGGAAAAATTCCATTAAAAGGAGTAGTGACTCTTTGATGCACCTTGAACTACAACCTTCCTTACAGTGGCTAATTCATCTAGAGCGTCCAGGAAGGAGGAGTTCTGCTTAAATCTGCTTAATCCTTTAAACAATGAAACAGTTATAACTGCTCTCATTGCAAGTGTTCTAAAATGTCACAGTCATTACAAGACGTGGTTTGACAAAGTATGGTGAGTTTTCTCAATGAACCAGGACCCTCATTAAGAACACCATTTATTGAACTCCTTGGTAATACTGGAATGCACTCGGGAGCCTTCGAGGTCTGTAGGTTTAGCCTGACTTTTTTATGATTTTTCCCAGATGGCTGCGTCTCCTGCCTTCTGCCAATATCTAGGGCTTTTTATCCCAAAGCCCAGGGCCTCTAGTCACTGTGCTCTTCTAATTAGTATTTTTTTTCTTTCTTTCTTTTTCCTCCTTTGTGATCATTTCTATTCTCCTCTGCCACGTCTAACCACTGGGAACCTGCTCCGACTTCCAGAATCCCAAATCGGCTTTCCTTTCCTTTCTCAGTTTGTAACCTAGGACCAGTTTGAGGATTTCTAGTTGAATCCAGATAAGTATTACCATGTAATTAAGTCAGATTATTAGTCCTGTCCCCAGCCTGTGAGGTGTTTGGGGGATGGAGGGAAAAATGCACAGCTCACTCTACTTCTGTTCTACTGAACAAAGTATATGGGCTCTGAAACTGCTGTTTTCATTTAGCTTGAATGTTCCTTTGTTTTGTTCCTGATTTTCTGGGTTTCCTAAGTGTTGACCAAAAAATGAGAAGCAATTCCACTTTCCCTTCTAATGGCAGGCTTGATAGGCTTTGATTTTTATCTTTACCCCATAGTTATTGTGACTTTTTCTTTCTTGGAATGGTTATTTGTTGGGATGACACATCCACATACATTAACAAACCTGTTTCAGGGTAATGAAGTCCCAGATTCTGCCTCATCAATATACTCCTCATCAATATTCAGAGTTACAAACATTTTATGAAAAGCCAGGTTATAGACGGTTAAGTGAGGTGCCTGTGGATTTTCCAAATTTAACTCCTGCATTAAATGGAGACTGAAAACAGCTTCTCACATGAAACATGTTTTGGCTTTGAGTCGCATTAATAATGTGCACATTTTCTGTGATCATAAATCACCATTCCTTCTTTGCCTCCTCTGTGAGCTCACACCTCTTTCCCAAGATTAACCAGTGTTAAATTCAGAGTAATGCTCATTGTTAGTATTCAGTAAATTAAGGATAGTTTAAATACATGCCATAAGCCTGGAAAGGAGAAAATAAGTGGTTCCTAGAAAGCCGTGAAAGACTCCAAAAACATAAGTTTTTGAGCAAACATCTTACGTGTTTAGTGAATATTCTGGCACACATAGTTTATTGTCTCAATGAGTCATCATCATGAAGTTAAATTCATGGAACTCCAACTTACCTCCATAAATTATCTAGGTGTTTTTTTTTGTTTGTTTGTTTGTTTCTGTAAAGGTAACAATCAAAAGGAAGAGGAAAAAACTTGAGTTAAAGAATTTGGAACACCTTGCACAATGTCTAGCAACTAATAAGTGTTCAGTTAATGCACTTACCCTTAGCAAGTGTTATTAATGTCAGTTGTAGGCAATTCTTTCTAATTTTAACTTTTAGGGACTTTGATTTTCTCTAAAAAGATGGTTATTACCTTGTCTACCTAATCAACTGAGAAATTTTTCATGTTATTTTGCTCTCTTAAGATTAAATTATATAGATTTCCTAACCTCCTTTGATTTGGTATGCTTGATTCATTTTGGTTGTTTTCTCAGAGTTACACTTATTTCTACAGTCCTGAGAAGATGGTGCAGCCCAGTACAGTGGTGGGCAGAGACTGGTAGTGAATTACGTTGTGCGTGCTTCCCTAATGCTCTGCTTTATGGGTTACATTATCTGTCTTTAAAATGCCCCCCACTGTCAGCCCTGCCAGCTGACATAGGAACTGAGATAGAGGTAAGATTGCATCATGAGTTCTTTGCTTGCCAATGTGGCCAAAACATTATGGACAGTCCAAGATCTCCTCCCTTGGAACATAGTACAAATGGTCCTGATTTCTAGTAATAATATGTTATGAATGCTTTTCCTATGAATCTAAACCTCTTTCGAAGTTACTTTTAGTTTCAGCATGTATCTCATCTAGGGATGATGAGTTCTCTAAGTTTTCCACATACTTTACAGGGACTACTACCTTTAATTTCTCACATTTACCAGGTTTGAAGGTAACAAGAACTTGATCATTGCTTGTCTCAGCTTTCATTATTTTAGACAAAGGGCTTCCAATCTTTATAGGTCTTCTGGGCTTTTCCATATCTTAATCAATGTAGTTTCTCTCCTCTAACTTGTCCTCGGCTTTTCACGGGCTGAGGTCCAGATTTAAGATGGGATACCAGATGTAAACATACTTCAGAATTGTATATTAAGAGAGAAAGATTTTTGGCTGGGCCCGGTGGTTCACATCTGTAATCCCAGCACTTTGGGAGACTGAGGCCGATGGATCACTTGAGGTCAGGAGTTTGAGACCAGCCTGGCCAACATGGTGAAACCCCGTCTCTACTAAAAATACAAAAAATTAATGGGGCATAATGGTGCGTGCCTATAATTCCAGTTACTCAGGAGGCTGAGGCGCGAGAATCACTTGAACCTGTGAGGCAGAGGTTGCAATGAGCCAAGGTCCTGCCACTGCACTCCAGCCTGGGGGCTAGAGTGAGACTCTGTCGCAAAAAAAAAAAAAAAAAAAAAGAGAGAGAGAGAGAGAGAAACATTTTTATGAACTTAGCTGATTACCTTCAGTTTATTGTTGGCCTCTGGGCTACCGCAGTATATTAGGTTGTAATTGTTACTGAATAGTCATCAGTGGCCAACAGTTCCTCTTCTTAGGTTGTAACTGACATCTTGTAGCCAATTGATCATCCTTGATCATCCTCCAAGGGTAATTTATATTCATTTCCCTTAAATGCATGCCATTACAGTTGCCCACATTTCAGCTTCTGTGCCACTGTTCTATCTATTCACATAGCTCTGTGAAATCTTACTGCAATTCATCTCTTGTTAACTTGGCATTCATTTCCCTTCTGTCACCTTCAAACCTTAGCTCAAATTCACTTCCTCTGGGAAGTAGCCTGTGATTAACCCCAAATGACACTGATCAGTCATATTCAATATCCAGATGACATCAGAGGAACTTTAGCATCCAGTTTATTCTGTCATTCTGGGTTTTGTTGTAATTTTCATTTCTTGAATCTGTCTACTTCACATTCCTTTTTACTGAGTTTGGAAGGTATTCATGAGATTGGGGAGCGTCCTGAAGGGAAGCTGCTGCTTTGGACAATAGCAGGTACTTTTAGGTTTTTCCAGCTACCTTCCTAAAGGCAGCTGCCATTGTGTGTCTGCAAGGCACAGCCTCAGAGATGCATTTCTGAAAATGAGAGCAACTCCCTGGAGTCTTCCTAGCAATGGCACTACAGTAGGATTTTCCTAGAAGCATACTTTGGCAATTATTCTTCTTTTCTCATCAAATTCCTGAAGTTTTGTTCTATGCCCTATAGGTAGCTACTTTTCATAAAATATTTAACAAATCTTTCTAGACTGCAGTGATATTTATGATTACTACATGTTATAAAAAGTTTTCTATCAATTTCTAATTGGCTGCAGATCTATTTATTTTACTTTTTAGTAGCTAAAACATTCAGAAGGTTCAAACATTAACATGACAGAAAAAGATACAGAGTGAGAAATCTTGCTTTCTGTCCCTGTCTCCATTACCCTATTCCCCACTGTCCCATATATGAAGCCACTTTTATTAGTTTTTTGAGTATTCTATTTTTGTGCAAACATATGCAAATATATGTTTTATAATCCCTGCTTTCTTACTTAAAGCATATCATATTCAGAGCATATTATATACTCTGTTCTGTATCTTGCTTTTTAAATTGGAAATCTGTCCATACCTGGATAAAGAGACCTTCCTCATTATTCTTTACAACTTCCTACCACTTTATTGTATAGATGTGCTATAGTTTGTTTAGGAGCTCCCTAGTGATGGACCCTTGGATTGTTTGCAGTATTTTGCTGTATAAACAATGCTGTAATGAATAACCTTGTACACATATCATTTCAAATATGTGCCTGCTGATCTTTATCCTCTGGTTCCCTTGCCCATTTCCTCGTAGACCTCTTAAGTCACAGAAAAACCAAATATACTTGTTTTTATTTCCCTTAATATATCCACAGTGACTTCCTGACTAGGGAAGCCATACTTTGAACCGTAAGATGCCCCCAATCCTGGCATCTAGTGTTTCATTTGACTCAGTCCTGGCTTTTTTGAGCATCTTTAACTCAGTGAATTAAGCTAAGAAAGAATGAATGTAATTCAAAAGAAATAGTTTACAGTCAGATGTAAAGAATTAAATGTTGTGGAATTTTGCCATACAGTGAAATATTAAAATTTCATTTAGATCATTGGGCATGTTAGATAAAAAGCATGAAACATGTTGTATTGAGATTTAAAAGTAGAGAATTTAAATGTAACTGGCTGTGAGCAACAAGTTAGTGTCATAGTATACTGGTCTGAGTTCATAATTCTGATTCTGAATTCTGACCTTTATAAGACCACCTGTATGTTTATCTGTATGTATTTATGGGTTCAGAAGTTGCTTTGTGGGTACATAGCCTTCCAAAGGAAAGATTATAAACTTTTCAAGTAAATAATTCTGTTTCATTCTCCAGTCTTTCTTTTCTTTCTTATTTCTCATCACATTTGGTTTTGCACAGAGTCTGTGGTCCACTATGAACCTTGATTTTTCTATATTAAGCATAACTAGTCTTTTCCTATAATTTAATTTCCTCCATTCATAGATAAATTTAGTTTTTGCTTATCCTCTGTACTTTTGGAGTATTTACTATTCCACTCAATTTGGTGTCAGAGTCAGTGATTATGGATAATATGTTAAAAATTATGCAGGACCCAGGGCAGGACTGCTGTAAGGAAAATTATTTAACTCCTCTGATTCCTGATCTGTAAAATGTGAATAATAACACTGTGTCTTTTCCTCTTTGTTACTGAGAGAGGGGTAGTGGGGAAGAATGTGAAGCACCTATCATGGTATCTGACATGTGGTAGGACCTCAATAAATAGTAGGTATTCTACATTATCTCCTACATATATTACTTTATGATTTTCTGTTATCTTTGAGGACTCTTAAAGTTATTGTAAATGGTTGAATAAATTATTCAAATGATCTTTAATGATTATCTCATTCAAAAATAGGAAAATGACTATAGAAATTGTAAGAGATCCATGTTCGCATGCTTACAGATAATTATTAGCTCTTTCCATTTGTTTAATACTTCTCCATTTTTCTGGCAGTTCATTAGGAATTCTGTCGGGGGATGCACTTCTATCAGTGCATTATCAGCAGCTGAAGAATTTTCAGTTTTCTGCTCACTCAGTGCTTGTAAAAATTGAATATATATCGTTTCCCCTTTATCATGTTGAAAATCTCTGGTTCATGGTCTGTTGAAATTCATCTTGTTATATTCAGAATGCATCTCCTGGAAGCAGCAACAATACACAAGGCTTGAGTACACTTAATTTTCAGTGTTTTTGTTTCAATTCCTTTTTCTACACTTTTTTCTGGGAGATATTTTGTTTTAATCTTCTCTCCCCCCTTTCTCTAGCCAAGTTTTTTTGTTTGTGAAAAGTAATATTTTTCCAAGCTATATTCTGTGTGATACAATATGGCCATGTTTCAAGACGTTCTTCAGCTCTTGCATCCAGCTACTAATTCAGTGCTCTGAAAAAACTAGATGATGTTTGTGGTGATGGGTCAGTGCCAGTGGAAGGAAATAATTTTGCGGAAGATGAATCCATTTCCAAGTAATGTTGGCTGGGTGGAAGCTTACATTGGAATTTGTTAGGTTGTCTGATGGAAACCAAATTTGACCAAGATGAGACTGTGTATGTTATCTGTCTTTGCCTACTCATGTATACCTTATGGTATGTAGATATATAGTACATAATTTCACTTTGATAGCTAATTTTAGGCTTTAAGATGATTTAAATAGTAGTTTTTATTCCCTTTACTAAATTTTTTTGATGGATCTTTTTAAAATATTGTAATCGAATTTAAAACGACGTATTTCTTAAAACAGTTTTTATGTGCGTGGCTCTTATCAGTGCAACAGTCCTGAAAGAAGTGAGTGTTTCAAACCTCAATTTACAGATGAGGAAGTAAGCTCAGAGAAGGTAAGTAATTTGCTCAAAGCCACACAGTTATTAGATACCAGAACTAAATGTTGGATCTTGGGTCCTGGGGTCCTGATCCACCTAATTCAATTTTTGTCAACTGATTTTCTGTTTTGTCTAGTGAAGTGCCAATGAGATTTCATTTTAGGACTGTTACAGATTGTTGATTTTCTCAGAATATAAAGTCTCAGTGGTGACAAAAATAGAATCTTCAGTATTTTTTTTCCTCATATCTACTTTGGACAGGGGAAAATGGAGGAGTGTTGTCAAAACCTGCTAATTCCATCTACCTCCTTTTGTTGGGAGGGAGAGACATTTCAATTTTATAGGTTAAATAACTTTTATATATTTGCAGGCCACAGATTGAATTATCAAAATTATTAATAAATTACTTTACAAAAAGGAAAGACATCACTTTCTAAAAGAAACAGCACATCCATTTCATGACAGCATTATTCACAACAGCTAAGAGATAGAAGCAACCTAGGTGGCCATCCATGGATGAATGGATAAAGAAAATGTGGCATATATTTATATACCATGGAATATTATTCACTCTTAAAAAATAAAAGAAATCCTGTCATATGCTACACCTCAAATAAGCCTTCAGGAAATTGTGCTAAGTGAAATAAGCCAGGCACAGAAAGTAAAATGATTCTACTTATATGAGGTATCTAAAGTAGTCAAGCTCTGGAAATATGGTTGCGAGGGATTGGGGAAGGGGAAAATGGGGAATTATTGTTCAATGGGCATAGAGTTTCAGTTTTGCCTGATGCAGATGTTTCAGAGATGTGTTGCAAACACTGTGCATATAATTAACACTACTGTACTGTACACTTAAAAATAGCTAAAATGATAAATTTTATGTTTTTGCCATAATAAAAAATAATACAAGAAAATTAAATTTTCCTCTAACAAAGTAGTTTTGAGTAAAATGTTAGCTGTACTGCTTACCATTGAATTTTATTTTTCAATCTTGTTTTAACAAGAAATAGGACGAAGGGAATATTTTTTCTGAGGCAATTAAAAAAATAAATATTTGGAGTCTTTGGATTATACTTACTAAAAATGTAAGCCTTTTACTTAATGCCAGCTATGAATATGTGTTCTTTTGCATTTTTACTTATTTAGGTTTATGTATCTTTTTCTCTGAATAGGTATCATTTATTGGGTATGTAGATGCCTGACACTTTGAAGTACGTATTTTATCCCCATTTTAGAGGTCAGTAAATTGAGGACTGAAAGACTTAATTAACTTGCCTGTGACACACAGCTAGCAGTAGCAAAACGAGAAAGAAATCTGGGTCTGTCTGATTCCGAATCTTGGGCTTCTAATCCCTTGTGGACGCTGAGGGGAATGGGTGTTACCCCTGGCATTGCAGGGAAGCTACCCAGATGTGAACACTTCTCTAAATAAGTTTTATGATTTCAGGGAAATTATAAAGTTGAGTTTATAGTAAATTAATTTTATCTTTCCCTTTCCCAGCTTCCCAAAAATGAGTTATTGCTTCTTTTTCTGTAAATAATATTTATTAAATTATGAATGTAAAAAATGTGGTGATATATAACAACTGAGCTTCATATTAATGGTATATTTAAGCTTTATATGATAGGGTGAAGTGATTTTAATTACTGGGGTTTGGTACAGGTTTATATCAAACATTTGTTTCATAATGAGCCCTTGTTGTATAGTAAGTCCTGATTTTATTAATTTGTACAGAGAAATTCCTTTGTAAAATACGACTGACTTTTCTTCCTCTTAGGGAGACAGATTAATAATATTTCACTATTAATTAGGTTCCATCTGCTCATCCTGCCTTCCATTCTAAAGGTTATACTTATTACCATATTCACAAACCGACCCAACTGTGTAATCAAAGTTTAAAAAAAAAAAAATTAAACCAAAGGTTCAATCTTGGTTTTTATAGTGTACTTTTTTGGCTACTAAAGGGGGGACCAATGACTCCACTTCCTCCTTCTTCTATATTTTCTTTGGTTCCATTTTGTTTTTTCTTGTAATCCAGCCATATACCACAAATTACACAAAATTAAACTATCTGATATGAGATACAGTAATAAAAGAAGTGGCACACCCACTTAGCCGCTGTTCTGGCCAGAGGTCTACTTTGGTATCCAGGTCATGAAGATGAACAATTGAGCAATGGAAAGGTCTAAATGCCGTCTGTATTGGGGAATAATGATCTGTATTTCATTCCTTGGTGTTGTAATTTCACCGGTGCAGGTCAGTGCATATGGGGTAAAACAGGGGCTCCCATTTCCCCAGGCCTATGGGGCCTATCAGGGGAGTGCTGTGTGAAGGGGAAGGATTAGAAAATAGTTGGGAGAAAGCAGGCCCTGACTTTGTAGCTAAAAATATG
Organism: Macaca fascicularis; assembly: GCF_037993035.2. NCBI lineage: Eukaryota > Metazoa > Chordata > Mammalia > Primates > Cercopithecidae > Macaca > Macaca fascicularis. Next base: position 114,055,247 of record NC_088380.1, on the reverse strand, counting down.
AATAAATGAAGTTCCACACCACAAATTGAGTAAAATTTGATGATAGGGGATTACTGGAACATTTTATTAACTTGGGTTTTGCTTTTAAAAATTAACTTTTGAAAAAAAGTTGAATCTCTGAGCTTATGTGTAAGGGTTCGGCTTGTGGATGGTGGTGATTACAGCAGCTGGCATATGTATCCAAACCCCTCACTGCCACACCCTGCAGTGACCTGGCTCAGTTTTTCCTCTCCTCCTGCCCCCGGCCTTGGAAGACTGCCTTTCTGTCTTCCTTCTCCTATCTCTGTGCCTCTCAGTACCACCACCAGCCCTTCTTTTTACCCCTCACTATGAGCCTGGGGTAGCTTTAGTGCCTCATTCAATTACAACATTTAAAAAAAGCTGATTATGAATGAATGTCTACATATACAATCTTTAACAATCCATCTTTCCTTCGCAGTTGGTCCTTGATAAAAGAGCCTCACAATTTTTAACACTATCATGGATGTGGCATTTTTAGCGCAGATGAATCAGGTTGTATTGGTGAGGTAGAGATACCCAGGTTAGAGTATTATTTGAAACCAGATGCCTTTTTTCCATTCAAGTTTAATTATGTGAAGAGTCAGTCATGAAAAGGAATGAGAGAACAAGCACATACCGTGACTTGTCTTACCTTTTTTACTAATCAAATAACTGTCGTATGAGAAGCAAGAGTTCTCCAGTAGGCAGAATGTAATTCTAGTTTAGTAGCTTAAAAATAAAAGGATTATGAATAACAGAAGGATTTTCAGGTGGAAAGAAGATGATGGCCAGGTCAGGAAAGGAATTAGATCTGAGCTGTCGTGGGAGATCTAGGGTAAGTTTGTAATTATTTGATAGTGGTGGTGGGATCCTTTTATAGCAACATTCTGTGTTTTACTCTGCCTTTTTCTTTTAACATTTTCTTTCTGGTTCTATTTCCTTTTTCACTTTAATCCTTCTGGATCCATAGTTCAATGCTGGCTGCATGTTTAGAATCTCCTTGGGTGAAGGTGATGCTAGGACCTACCCCTAGAAAGCCTTTTAATTCGAGTCAGGTGAGGCCAGACTGTTGGTGGTTTTGAGAGCTCCCCAGGTGATTCTGATGTGCAGCCAGAGTGGAGCCCCTCTGCTCTTGAGGTTTGAACGTCTCTGACAAAACTGGACATGTCTTAGGAACCATAAACAGGTTGGACTTTAAGTCAGAAGCAGTGCCGTTTCCTATCGTAGTCTTGGCATTATCGACCACGTTAGAGTCATCAAACAGTTTGGCTGGAAATCTCCTCTCCTTCCAGAAAGAACAGATTTGTTCTGCTGCAAAGCCACAGAATGCCTGGATACTGAAGTCCAGTCCTGTGCTAGGAAGACGCTGCTCCTGGAAACAGACTGGCCTTGTTTTGACAGTCCCAGATGGATGATTGACAACGAGGAGTGCACATAAGGGCCGAGTCTCTGTATTTGATTAGTATCTTCTTCCAGTCATGGACTCACTCAGCTGCTCTCAGAGCTGTTTCAAAACAGGTGCTGATGTATAGCCATGGACGTAGCAAAGAATTACATAAGAACTGCTAACTAGGAGCATGAGCAGAGATCACATGCCACAATCCCTTCTGGAGGTTAGTTTCTCACATGTGTTTTAATATATTGCACTGCTGCTTTTGTGAAACATTAAATTTGACAGATTTTGCTTCATCACTGCTTCCTCATGGCTATTTAGAAAAATTAGTCAAAAGAAGCTTGGCTTTTCCTGTCTCCACTATGGTTTGTGAGCTGAATTCCTTTGCAGAAAAGAATGGCAGTGGGCTCTCTGGCTCGTCATTTGGGTGGAGACATTAGGAAGTGTGATGGCTTACTCCCAGTCTGTGTACAGCTCCACTGCAAGCATTGCTCACAGATGCCGATTTGCTCACATTGAAAAGGCCCTATTCCAGCTCCAGGATCCTCCTTTTCTGAAGAACCTGTCCCTGCATCTCTTTGGCAGTCATGTTCTGACTGGGGCCTGGTGCTCCCCTAACCTGCATGGAATAAATTTAAAGCTAAGAGATAACATTGTTGGTCTGTCTCATTTCCTCGACATCGAGACCAGTTTTTAAGTAATTTTAAAAGCCTAGTTTGAGAGAGGTCTTTTTTTCAGATTAAAAACATGAGAGTATTCATAGAATATTTAACACATGTCCATGTTGCCAATAATTGTGATATTTCACTTCACTTTACTGAAGAATAAGGGTTGTATTTGCATCCATCAGTTGACTTCTTGGTCAAATTTATATACTAAATGTGTACTGTGAATTAGTGGAGATTGATCATTGGTATAATTGAAGTTTATACAAACTTATTTTTAAATGTTGGAAATCTATTTGAAAATATACTTGAATACACTTATAAGATTTACAGTACAAAAAGTAACTGCTTTGGAAATAAACTGGAATGTATTTTGGGCTTGCCTACTCTAATGATATTTAATGTTTGATTCTTCATTGACTTATTCTTTCTATCTATCTATCTATCTATCTATCTATCTATCTATCTATCTATCTATAGTTTTGTTTTGTTTTTGTTTTTGTTTTGCGACAGAGTCTCCCTTTGCTGCCCAGGCTGGAGTGCAGTGGTGCAATCTCGGCTCACTGCAACTTCCACCTCCCGGGGTCAAGCAATTCTCTTGCCTCCGCCTCCCGAGTAGCTGGGATTACAGGGGTCTGCCACCACCCCCGGCTAATTTTTGTATTTTTAGTAGAGACCGGCTTTCACCATGTTGGCCAGGCTGGTCTCAAACTCCTGACCTCAAGTGATCCACCCACCTGGGCCTTCCAAAGTGCTGGGATTACAGGCGTGAGCCACCACACCCGGCCTCGATACATTTTTATTAAGCATCTACCATGGGTTAAATTCCTTCATCTGTGTGAGGGGATCTCATACACACCAATAAAGCCTAAGCAGGTAACACAAATAAAGGAAGAAAATAGGATGCTGTGGAAAGAATAGGGAGAGATGGGGACTGTGGTCAGCTGGAGAGTACAGCTCCCACCTCCAGGGGTGACTGCTCTTCAGCTCTATGGCTGGGCATGAATGTTAATATAGACAGTGCTGCCAGATGTTACCATATTTTTATGAGAAGCTAGTTACCTAAATTTTTAGGTAATCTCCACATTGACTTTTAAATGTTGGCTCAAGTTTTTAAAAACATTATGTGCCAGCTGAGTAAAATATCTATGTTGACTGAGGACTCTTTGTGACCTTTGATCTTTGTAGCTCTCTTCCCTGCCTCCCAGCCCACCCTTCCCAAACACCTGGAAAACATTTGATCAGGGCAGCTTACTTTAAAATATATTCTCAGCACTGAGAATTCCATGTTAAGTAATTAAAAATTATTGAAACAACAGATGGTAGTAAAATATGTACAATGATAGCTTCACTTCACACATACACTCCCCTCTTGACCCACCCACACAACTGTTAACATTTTTGCATTAAGAACCAAACTGGCTACAAGCATCTATAATTATTGGTGTGGAAAATGCTCATAAATACGGGCACATATACTATCCAAATGACTAAAGGAGTTATGTTTGCATTATTTCTCAGAACAATTTCTGAAAGCAGTGGTGGTTGCAGCAACTTTGGTCCAGCCTTATGACTAGGGAACAAATAAGATTCTTCCTTTATGTGTGTGCACCATTTACCTTCAAGATAAAATAATGTCCATGAGGCCAGGTGTGGTGGCTCATGCCTGTAATCTCAGCACTTTGGGAGGCTGAGTTGGGAGGATCACTTGAGCTCAGGAGTTTGGGACTATCCTGGGCAACACAGTGGGACCCTGTCTCCACAATAAATAGAAAAAAATAAAAAATAGTTCGGCATAGTGGTGTATGCCTTTAGTCCCAGCTACTTGGGAGGCTGAGGCAGGAGGATTACTGGAGCCCAGGAGGTCAAGGCTGAGTGAGCTGTGATCATGCCACTGCACTCCAGCCTGGGTAACAGAATGAGACTGTGTAAAAGAAAAAAAGGAAAAATTACGTCCATGGCTAGAGATCCTAGATCACCGACATTTGACACAGAACTACAAATTCTTCTTTTTCTTAATGGAACTGCTTTGGAAGCATTCCAAGAATGTTGTTCTTCCTCAGGTTGCTGTTTGGAAGGTAGAGTTTAGAATATATGAAGGAATTACTCCTCTCATATATTCTATGAGAGGAGATGAGTTGTTTCTTTAGCATTTTTCTAAAGGTCTTGAAAGCCTTCTTTAGCCATTTCTTTCATCCTCTTAGGTGCTTTGGTAAATGGCTCAATATGACTATGCTACTCTTTATACAGATGAGGAAACCAAGGTATGGAAGTATGATTTTTCTATCCAGATCACCATGTCTCATGAGAGTCATGGAAGACAAATGGCTGTATCTCTGGTCTTATGTAAATACTCTGCGATCCATGTGTTTACATAAGACAAGGGAATATAGCTATTCATTCTTGAGAAAAGGCAGGAGCACTTTTTCTGGCAGGGTTTCCAGAAGGAGATATTTTGGAATTTTAACTACAAGCAAAAGAAGAAAAGCCCAAGTCATTTAAGTTTTCTTAGCACACGGGTAAAACTCAGTGGAACAGATGCTTTAGTACCTGAGACCATTGTTTTCACCGAAACCCCTGTCCTCTTCCAGAATCAACATCAATAATCAAGGTAGAAAGTGAACAAAGAGTGTTAAAGGATGCTGTCTCTGGCCTTCTTTTTCTTTTTTATGATGATGATAAAATAACAAAGAAACAGGTAAATGGCCTGTTTCACTCTGCATTGTGGGAACTGCAGGGAAACAAGTTGGTGGATAGATTCATTCATTAGCGTTGTACCTCTTTGCAGAAGAAACTCCATGTATTTCAACTTTATTCTACAGTTTTTAAATGCTAACTATGGCTAACAGTAACTTACTCCTTTGTTGGTGTGTGTGTAGGGGGTATGTTTATAGTCAGTTTTTAGTTTTCTGGAAGCCGCTTAATTCACTTGCATATTAGCAGAGCTCTTGATTATACCTTTTCCCCCTACTTGCTTTACGTCTTTCAGTCACTTTGTTTTCTTTTTTTTTTTTTTTTTTTTTTTTTTTTTTGAGACAGAGTCTTGCTCTGTCGCCCAGGCTGGAGTGCAGTGGCGCAATCTCGGCTCACTGCAAGCTCCGCCTCCCGGGTTCACGCCATTCTCCTGCCTCAGCCTCCTGAGTAGCTGGGACTACAGGCGCCCGCCACTGCGCCCGGCTAATTTTTTTTGTATTTTTAGTAGAAACGGGGTTTCACCGTGGTCTCGATCTCCTGACCTTGTGATCCGCCCGCCTCGGCCTCCCAAAGTGCTGGGATTACAGGCGTGAGCCACCGCGCCCGGCCAGTCACTTTGTTTTCTTAGGATCTGAATAGAAAAGGGTCTGGGAATGAAACTCAAATGACTGATTCTGGTTCTTTAAGCAATATTGGGCTTGGTCTTATGAGCAAGTTAAATAGATTGCTTATGCTTAGTGTTTATAGTTATCTTAATTCAGTCATCCTGCTTTTCCTTGTCAAGCATAATTCAGTTGGCTTTACATAACTAAATCCATGTCCATCTGCATAATTTCTTTTTGAGTTTATTCTCTTTGCCCCCAATGTGCAGCCTCTTGAAATGGCAAGTCTCTAGACTGGGTTTCACTCTCACACTGCCACATAGCAGGTAGGGGCTCGGCTTAAACTGTCAATAATGGCAGTGCCAGGATATGTTGGAAACCTGTTTTAGAGCAAGTTGAGAACCCTTGGTACCTTTTATAGAAGCCAGAGTGGTGTGCACGCTTTTCACTTTGCACTGCAGCCAGAGCACCTGTTCAGTGAGAGGAATCAGCTGAATTACTAGACGTAATTGATGTTTGTGCAAAACATAGAACATTTGTTTTTCTCTCCTTGTGGTTAATGCTCAGCTTGATAATTTAAATGAGTCTTTTTCCTCTCTCTTCCCATCCCTCTCTACATTCTATTACACACATTGTTTCCCCTTAGCCTTTGTCTCCTGGGCACTAACAGTTGCTAAATGTTTCTTACAGAGGATAATATATTTAGGAAACAATTTCCATTCAAGATTGTAATGCTACCTGCCCCCTTTCTACAATCCAGGCAATGAAATGCAGATATGATACAGTTATCTTTCCCAAGTCATTTAAAAGTGTATGCACGTAATATATAGTTTTTAATAATCTCTCTGCTGTGGAGCATAAACTGGTCTATGAACAAGACGGCCTGATGAAACTCACTTCCCTGTAAACATGGCTCGAGCGGAATCAGCCAATTTCAAGGCAGATTAGTGTCAGTGCAGAGAGACTAGGATAAATAGGCGATGAACATCACTTGAAGAAAAGAAAAATCATGAGAAGATCCTCTTCCAGGATGGAAGGATACAATTGGGGTGACTAGAATGGGCCTCCTAGTTATGTACTCTAAATGTGGAACAATAGGCCAATGGACCTGGTGTCTATCTCTGTTGCTTATTTTTTTTTAACCAAAAATAATATCTGGTTATTTTCAAGACTAATTCAGGCAACATAAGCAACAAGTAAATTTGAACACCCTTTCCAGATAATGGGTTGGTTTGATTAATTTCTTGCCAACCCATATTTTTGAATGAGTTATTACATCAGCCAAGGGAGAGAGTCATTGGGAGTTTTTAGCTTCATCTCTGCACAGCTTAAATTATGTAGCCTTCTTTCCAATTTTTCTGGGTTTGGTTACTTTCTTTTGTGCACGTTGGTTTGCAGCCTGGTGCCTGGCATCATAAGGCCTGTAGTTGTTGCTTTAGCATGCTATGGGTCCACTTGTCTTCGTATCTCCTGCTACCTGGATTGCTTTCCTAGATATAAGGGAGTCGTGACCCCAGAAGACAGGAACAGTCATCATATATTAAAACTATAGGTGGCAGGCCAGGCGCAGTGGCTCACGCCTGTAATCCCAGCACTTTAGGAGACCGAGGCACGTGGATCATGAGGTCAGGAGATCGAGACCATCCTGGCTAACATGGTGAAACCCCATCTCTACTAAAAATACAAAAAATTAGCTGGGCGTGGTGGTGGGCGCCTGTAGCCCCAGCTACTCGGGAGCCTGAGGCAGGAGAATGGCATGAACCCAGGAGGTGGAGCTTGCAGTGAGCCAAGATCGCACCACTGTACTCCAGCCTGGGTGACAGAGCAAGACTCCGTCTCAGAAACAACAACAACAAAAACTATAGGTGGCAAAAACAAGGAGAAAACTGATGTCATTGTCTTAGAGCATGATAACTGTTATATATACAGTTTCAAGGGTGAATGCTTGATTTTTCATGACTTTAAAAACTGTACGCATTTCTTGCCACTTTTCCTCTCCTTTTTTTCCCAGCACACAATTAGGTCAAGAAGTCTTCTGAGAGTCCTGAAATAACTTTCAGGTTTCTTTGGAGGCCAAGAGGCTTCCACTTTTACTACTTCCCTAGGATAAGAAGGAGGAGACAAGGACAGGAGGGGGAGAAGGGGAAGAGAAATGGCATGATTCAGTTAAGCATGTTATCGAGAATTTTTATATGTCATGAATGTTAATCATTTAAGTGGGTTTTGGATGCTATTAGGATTTTAGATAGAAAATTAACCCACATTCCCTAATATTCCCTGCTTTCTACATTTTGCTGAGATATAGGTGAAAATAAATGCAATCTACAAGAGATCTGATACATCCATTTAGTGTACAGTGATTCATGGATCTGGGAAGATTCCATAAAAAATAATCTAGTTGATCCTTCTGTGTCCATGTAAGATTACCCCTAGTCATATCTGAATGGCAGTTGTTAACTCTTACAATTATTTTTCCAGAAATAGAGACTCTGAAGTATTCTTTGGTAAGGCACTGATATGCTTAACAGCTGAAAACTTCTGAAGACAAAATTATCTCTAATTTTTAACCTAAATTATTTCCTTAAAATAACCCATTTTGAAGGAGTCTTCTTGGTTTCCTTCTGAACAGAAACACTTCGCTTTGTTGAGTGGCTATGTTCCTTTAAGATTGGTATATCTCTGTCAATACAAGGCTATTGGAGCTATTTTCCCATAAAATTGAACCACATTTAACCCACTCCTTGGATTTTAAATGTACACATTAATGGATAATAATTATTTTGGGTAGAGGGGTAATAAAAACAGTCACCCAGTAAAAGCACTCTAGGGATGCCTGGAATACAGTAGCACAGGGTCTGTTTTCTTGGGTCCAGATGCATGGAGAAGACTTGTCCTACATTTTTACCCTGTGTTCATGGTTCTACATCTTCCCTTAATATCATGCTTTTGGCTCTTCTTTCTAAAGGTGAATTTATGAAGTTGGCTATTTCAGTTGTGTACTCAATAGCCCTGGTTAGGGTTGGTTAAGGATGGAGATTTGTTTACCATCTTTTTCTTTCCTTGGTCTAGTTTTCTATAGAAAAGACAAGCTTACTTTTCCTGAGATCTAGATATGTGGTATCTTTAAAAACCATTATTGCAATTATTGTAATTGTAGATCTTTACTTCATGAGTTTTACTTAGGCAGGCTTTATTCTTAATTGAGCATGATTGAATACAACAAAAATACCTGAATTCGAGCAATCCCATGAGTTGACCAAAGAATTCAGAAACAAAGGAAAACACGATAAACACAATATTTTTCAGACCAGTGGCAAGATAAGTCATTAAAAAAATTGCATCCACTCTAGCATTAGTTTGATGGGGATTTTGATGTCAGTCTGATTTTTCTCTTTGAGTGATCTGCTTTGCATAGTAGTCTTCATTTCAGCAGTTTCACTCACTGTGCTGTCCAAAGCAGCATTAAACATACCAGTGAACTAAACTGTCCCGAAAATGTAATTTTATTTTATACCATATAATATCTTCCATTGATTTACTGCCATCCAGATGTTCTTATGTAACTTAACTTCTAACCACAGTTCTGAAACATTTAGGGCTAATTTCTATTATGGCACCATTTCAACTTCTCTCATGGAAAGAAAATTATCTTTTCCATATTTGGGGACTGACTTGATTTTAAAGGATTTACTAATTCAATAAAATCCCTACTCTACCACCCTCTTTTCTTGTAGTTACCTTCACCTGTTTGATAGTGGGTGTAGTATATGGCCTCATTATTTGGCTTATCCAGATTCCTTCTGAAAATTCTTCCCTTATTTGTACTTTTTAGGTAAGAAATGGATGCTATTCACAGGTTTTTCTCTTTCTCTATATGGCCTAATATTGTTTAGAATTTATCAGTACTATCATTAAGCTATCATTCCCTCTTTTAGAAGAATTTATCTTTCCAGATCCCCAAACTGTTTTCCTGCTTGCCTTGAATTGGCTGTTGCTGCCATCAGAAATGGAAAGAAATTTAGGGTATGAGGAAAAACTCCTTTGTGCCCTTGATGTAGTACAATAGGAATAAACCAGCTGCTGGGTGCCTATGAGAGGGTCCTTGGGCTTGGTATTTTCTAGAAGGTAACTTAGAATTTCCCCCCAGTAGCTCTTATTATAAGTGAAAAGCAGAAAATTGTACCTACTTATTAACGTTGATATTGCATGAAACTGTGTTCTTCAAATCCTATTCCACTTTTATCCCCATCCATTGCAGGAATAGAAGGAATTTATTCCCAGGGTAGATTTTCATGCCATTTGTAGCCCATGGGGACTGCCCATCTGTAATCATTATCCTCACTGGTCCCATAATATCAGCAATTGACTTTCCCTACTGACCAGAGAATATTCTCCATTTGATGTGCTTATTTTCCCTACATTAAAATAACCAGAAGAAGACGTGCTACTATTTTGACCACTCTGATTACCTTGTCCACCATCACCGCCACTTCTGCCTTTCCCTCAGTTACTGAGTGCCTGCAACGGGTCAGACCTCTTACATTCTTTATTTGGAGCCTCATAGTATTTTAGCAGCAGCTGAGTTCATTCGTTCATTTGTTCCGCAAACACCTAATGAGTGCCTACTATATACTAGAAATTCACACAAAGTCCCATGACTGGCAAGCAGGAGCAACTATAAAAGTTGATAGCAAGTTGCTCATCAGCAATAACTATCAGTAAATGCTGTCACCTGGGAAGGAGTACAAATCAGAGACATTAATTGTGCCCATTAAATTTCTTAATGGTTGAGTTTTACACAACAGAAGACAGACTGGCAAGATTCTGAAAGTAATGACTATCCAAAATAATATTTGAGAGAGAAATGCCTAACTATTGAATTTAAAGTTCACTTATGCTTAAATAATAATTTAGGGAATATATAAATCTGAGGGGAAATGCTGCAGCCAGCTAACTGGACTGTGCCTTGGCTATACTCCTTTTTTCTGAAAGGACTGCACTGGGGCTGTGTGGACATCAAAATGGGGTTCATCTTCAGTGAGTCTGCCTCCTTGGTGTTTAGAGGTCACTGGTTTAGGCAAATATGGCCAATACTGGATCCCAGTCACCATGAAAGTTAGACGTTGCCTCAGAGCATAACTCAAGCAGTGGTCTTGATTTATTGCCCAACTCATCGATCTCTTGAGGACAAAGTTCTGTTTTGTAGATTTCCTAAGGGGATTCTGATTGTTCCTGTGGAGAAAATCTTGATATTCCCAGAGTAGCCTGGACCTCATTGGGAGAACCTTTGGGGATCTTTGCATGTGACCTTTCCCTAGAGATGTATAATCCCCCGTGGACACCGAGCCTGTGTAGATCCACAATGGACTCTTCTGGAACCATGAACTAGAAGTAGGGCCCTTATCTTTGCTCTGAGGTGTAGATTAAGTGTGCAAGTCAGTGGTCACCAGAAAACCTACCTGGATTTGGCCTACATCTATGACGTCTGGTTGGCTCTGGGTGTCTTCCACAGTTGGTGGTCAAGAGAATGAAAATATTCAATTTGTCTGTGCCTCATGAATGATCAAATAAAAGATTGATTGTTCTAATGGGTAAGAGCTGTCTAATTCCATATAAAGTACTTGTTATAAGTAAGCAGGTTTCATGTCTTGTCTACTGAGGTATAAACCAATTTTCCCCAGTAGTGCTTACGTCCCATTATATAGACCCTTTTTCTCCCTTGTGTCCACTCTGCCTTTGCTCCCTAGCCATAGTGTAACCCACACAGATGCTCCAAAGGGATGGGCCCAGTTCTTCAGACTGCCCTCTTGCTTCTTACCAAGCAAGAAGCATTTCTCTACAAATTCATTCATTGAGAAGATGTTTGGAAAAGCAAGTTCACATTAAAGAGTAGGGAAATTATGCCCATTGTATTTCTGTTGCCTTGCCAATGCTCAGTAAATAGTAGTGCACAATTAATATTTTTATATCCAAATTATTACTGTGTCATTAAACCTGATATTTTCATATTTTCTTTTTCTGGGTACTTCAGTCTGAACCAGAATATTTTGTTGAATAAATTATTCCTACTTCACTTTGAGTTGTTTTAAATTTAGCCAGACTTATTTGGATATTCTCTTAGGATGCTCTATTTTTTAGGGAGAGAGAGTCACTCTTAGGATATTGAGAACTGATTGATGTTAAGCTATCTTTCCTCTCACTTTTTGTTAGAAAATAGTTATGAGATCCTTGGATCTTTGTATACCTAAATTTTATAGGATTAAAATTCTTTACCCTGGTTCTTTATGACTAGTTCATATATATAAATGTTGTATACATGACCTTGTTGTTGAACTTTAGAAGATGTCCTGTTGTTTCCCTATAGGAGGGAATTAAAATTTTTCATCAGGGAAATTTAGGACTCCTGTTGTTCTAATCTTTCAAGCCATAAAGGAATCCTACTAACTAGATTATAGTTATTTACAGCTGTTTCTCTGAAAAGCTAATCTTCTATCTATTCATCTGTTGTTTGAAATGGAATGTGGAATTATTGACATTAATCTGGTGAGAGTAGAAGAGGAAAGGAACAGAAAAAGGGAGAAAAGAGAGTGAGGTCATTTATTTTTACTTTTTTTTGGTACAAGATCTTCATAAATTCCTTAGAAATTATGTTTAGTTTTACTTTAAATCATTTACTTTTGGGGCTTGATGAAAATAAAAATAACATTTAAACATTAACTTGAAGGAATATCATTTGGACAATAATGGAGAATCACTCTTATGTTCCAAAATATTCCATTCTGGGGCCTGTAGCAGAATTCAGTGGAAAATGGTTTCTGATCGCCTAGATTGAGCAATACTACGTTTCTTGCTTAGCTTCCTAAACTGACTAAAGATGGTAATTTACAGGTCTTTAGAATCTTCAGGAGGCCCATATTCTGTTCTCTAAACATTTATTGAATCACTTAACTATTTGTAGTATCCTGTCTTACATTTGCTAAAGTGAGCAAAGCATCATCTAAGCCCCAAATGAACTTAATTTCCTATGTAGATATGTGGAACGATTCATGAATACAAGTAGTTTAAAAATATCTGTTCATTCTACCCATATTTTTTGAGTACCTGTTATATTCCAGTCTGGTACTTGGTAGATGCTTTAGCATATCAAAAACATTTAACACTATACTAGTTGAAGTGAAAATGGACTTGTAAGTAATATTGTAGCTCTCTGTTAAGAGTTACTAACAATTTATTTTTGTAAGCCTTCAGTCTCTTTTTGTTACACTCATCTTTCACTTATATACGATTGATTGATACCTGTGTACTTAGAATAGGACTTTAGGCACCAGGATTTGTTTTCTGGGTATGTATGGAAAACAGTTCATTTTCTCCCTTTCTTTGCAGAGATAGAATTGTGAGGTGCTTTCTGTCTCTGATTTTCTTTTACTTATTTGCATTTGATGTTGGTGATCTGAGAAGAACCGCAACATGTAGCTAAAGTCTTCTGAATATTGAGCAGAGATGTTTTTGCTGCTAAAATGATATAGGAGTTTTGGGTTCTCATGAGGCTTCAGGACAGCGAGTTTGTCTCTTAAGATATAAAAGGATCTGCTTTCCTTGTGCTGGGGACCTAGACTCTACTCCGCGTTCCCATTTACACACTAAGCAGGCAGCTGTACAAGTGGAACTTGAGTCTAAATCACAGGGTGCTGTAACATATGAAACTTGAATGTGGCAACTGTTATTGTCTGCAGTAGTGAACTGTCTGGGGAAATTCAATCCCAGCCTTGGGCCTGGCGGCGAAGGCTCTAGCAGCACTTGGTCACCAGTGTAGATGGCTTTGGAACTGATTTTAAACACTTTTCATTGAAACTGAAGTATAATTCTGGCCTGCAGCTTAATCAGATATTCGATGTGCTGTAGACTAGTGGAATTTTTCACTGTTTTTGGCTGTTAACGTCCCTAAAGGCACAGCATGTCTCTGTTGCTCTTTGTTATTCCTTTATATGTCTCCGGGGTAAAGGACCATGATAATGAATAATCTCCCAGGATCATATCACAAGGGGAATGAAAGTTTAGCAAGTGGGGAAAGAGGTAGACGAAATTATTTCTGAGGTCTCTTTCAGCACTGTTTATGAAACAGTTTAACCTGTATTAGTTTGTTCCAAGGTGAAAAACGCGATGTTTCTGGAAGTTATTAATGCAGTTTTGGCAGATGAGCATGCTAGGGAGGAGGGAACTAGATCTGAATTAAACAGCCTGGCTGGCAATGTTGTTCACAGCCTGAATTGCTCAACTTTAATGAGGTCTTGCTACAACCATATATTTTATACACACACATCTTAAAAACTTCTTGTTGAAAGTCATCTTCCAGTTTCATCCAAAACACAAATTTACAGTAAAAAACATATTCTGAACATACTGGCTCAGTGCTGAGATCAGGAAAGCTCATTTTTTTGGAACGTGCTGATTTTAAGATCCATGATTTTTACAGTTTGGAGAACAACAAATTGACCAAAACAGCCACACTTTTGTGTGGACACAGCTAATGGAGTGGTACAACACAGTGTGGGCGCATGCTTATTTTTCTGTGGTATTTGGTTGTTTTTCTTTCTTCTTCTTCTTCTTCTTTTTTTTGTTTTGAGACGGAGTCTCGCTCTGTCACCCAGGCTGGAGTGCAGTGGCACGATCTTGGCTCACTGCAAGCTCTGCCTCCTGGGTTCACGCCATTCTCCTGCCTCAGCCTCCTGAGTAACTGGGACTACAGGCGCCCACCACCATGCTCGGCTAATTTTTGTATTTTTAGTAGAGATCGGGTTTCACCATGTTAGCCAGGATGGTCTCGATCTCCTGACCTCGTGATCTGCCCGCCTCGACCTCCCAAAATGCTGGGATTACAGGTTTTTCTTTTTTTCCTGTGAAAGGGTGTGAGTATTGTGCTGTGCAGTTGCTCACCCTAATTTATCATAATTTCAGATGATCATGAAGAGAAGAAGATCCTTGTGAGAGGAAATAAGTAGCTGGAGAAAATGAGTTGATTAAAATATAGACCCTGTTCTCATGCAAATGTTCCTAATTTTTAAATTTAGGTGTAGAATTCTGTATATTATAAAAATGTTCTCTAAATGGAACATTCTTCAGTGTTCATAAGGTCTTGTCAGATATTTAACTTTTAATATTAAGTATCTTCAATTGTACTGGCAGTTGGTCACTGAAAAGAACTCTTTAAAATGTAATTTGTGTGCAGCTATATAGACTTGTCAAGCACCCTTAAAAGTGTGATTATATAGTCCACTAATAGACCTTTCTGAGGGGCTGAATTATTGTTGAAATTCTCACCCAAAGCATATAAAATCAGCCTTCAAAGTCCAGGAAATGCTATGGACGACTGTAAACTGTTAAGAGATTTATGGATAAAGAGTTTTATTATAAATATTCTGAGTTGTAGTTGATTAAACTTTCCATCTCTTTGTTATATAGTTAAAATATTGCAAAGAACTGGAGAGAGATCTTTTGGCTACAAAGTGAAATCTCTGAAGGATGCAAAGGTCAGAATTGCCACTCATGCAGCAAGGTGGGGCATATGGAAGTTCTGCTGGAAGTGAATTTGGGGTGCAGCCTCTTTGGTGAATGAAAACATTTCAACTAAATGATGAGTTCACCCTGTACTTTTTTTGAACTGAAATTATCAAGTCACATTGCTCATTTCTATTATTCAGAGAGAGAGAGAAAGAAAAGGACTATGGTACTATTGACTGGCTTATTTTAATTATTCTGAATGGAATGATTTTATTCAAGGGTGATCTTTTTTTTTTTTTTTTTCTTTTTAAGACTGGGTCACACAACTATATGTTTCTTGGGGCCTCTTGTCTGTCATGCAGTTCTAAAGAGAAACACTGTGGCTAAAGAAAAGACTTCAGCAGCAGACCTGAGTTAGAATACTGGTTCAGCCACTAGTCATTCAACCTTAGACAGTAGTAACGATTATAGTAATGGCCACTATTTTTTGCTTATTCTGTACTTGGTCTTTATATGTATTTTACTTCATTCTCTTAGCCCTGGAAAGTTGTACCTGGCTCCATGTCACACAGTTGGTTAATGGATGAGCCAGAATTCTAATCCAGCTGTGTTTGTGTCCAATATCTGTGGTCTTTCTTCTGCATCATGATTACCAAAGCTTTTTGCACTATAATGTCCTTCTATATAAAATGAGGACAGTGTTAATGCTTAACTTGTAGAGTTGTTGGGAAGAATAGAGAGGGTATGTAGAGTTCAAGGCACACAGTGGGCAAGCAGGAAGTGGCAGAGTTGATCAGGGCCCGAGTGTGCTTTGTGGGGACCCCATTTAGGTACTTTTGTCTTTATGGGTCCTTTCCTCCATTAAAAAAAATTAAAATTCTGTCTTATGACTGTGTTGGTGTAAATACAAATGTGATCAAGGCTGGATTTTATTCTTTTTTTATTTTAAAAGAAATTAAAACATTGCAGGGGTCTTAGGCACTGGGCTTCCTGTGTCCAATGCCAGCCCCATATCATCGCAGGCTCCCTTTTACATTCAGAGCAGTGTCATTTTCTTTTGTGAATTATGTTGCCATTATGTCCTTTTTACTGCAAAAATAATTCTGCTTGGCAAATGTACATGGGTATGAGTGTGTATGTCTGGGGAGAACAAAAGTCTGTCACCATCAGTATTAACTGGACAGATGCTCTTAACAGTGGATGCTTATCAGGGTGCCTCTTGCCTGATAAGTCTGAGGTAGGCCATTTATCATTTTTTTTTGTTTTGTTTTCTTTGACATATATTGTGATTTTTAGAACACTCAGATTCAAACTGAAAGTTATATATTTAAAAAGTCTAGAACAATTTCTCACTTTTTTTCCTCTACTTATGAGAACTGACAACTGGTTTTGGCCTCACGTGGCCCCTTCGGGTTGGTGTCCAGGGCAGTTACTCCTTGCCCAGCACCTCTGAAATCCACAACCAAAAACTGATTATCATCAACATTTCTCAACTTCCAAAATGAAACTTGTAGTTACCTCAGACTTCATGGATTTTGGCCTGGTATACATGCATAACCAGTTGGATTGACTAGTTTAATTACGTGGTGCTTTGCTTAGATTGCAGACTTCTCTAGGAGAGTCACACTTTTGCATCTTCTCAACACCTAAGCATTTAATAAATTCTTGTTGATTGATTGGAGGAATGACTGGCTGGCAAAGAACCAGTCAGTTATGTCAAAGGTGCCAATTTGATTGCTTTGAGACACAATCCATTAAAAACTCAGCTGTTTGGCGAGAGAGTAGGGGCCTCACCAAAAGTTTAGAATTCGAGAGAAACCTTTTATAATCTTATCAGAATCCAGGCTATGTTCTTTGATCAGTTAAGAAAAAAAATGCCAACTGTCAGGCATAACCTAAGATTTCAGGAAGTCTTCCACAGCAACGTCTGAACCCCCGCGCTCCAAAAAAGGTTTATCCCTCCTGTGGATGGCGGACAATATGCTTGCTGATGCAGCCAGTGATATAATTAAACTTTTGACCACATGCATGACTTTAAGCAAAAAAGTGGCTAAAGCTCTGTGTCTAACGTGATTGAAGGGTGGAATCCGATGGTGAGGCTCCCCCAACTAATCTCTCCTTTCACAGATCTCTAGAAGCAGGCCTTCTGGGGGTCCAGAGTTTACAATAAGACCCTTTTATACTTAAAATGTCAGCAAAACATTAAGACTGGCTCTTCCCAAAACACGAAGGGGTAAGCCTGGCCATTCTTTCCTCTTGACATTTGGTCTAATTCCATTTCAGATAAGTGGGCCTTGGATGTAATCCATCTGGAGTTTGAGGTATCCTTAAATTTCCCATTTCAGCCTGCCTTTTGGATCTAACCCTTATTGCTGAACCTTCACTGGGTTTTCTGTGTCTGAAAGGGCACACAGCTCTTCCTTTTTGTTTTAGCCTACAGTAATATCTGAAATTTAGATTTCACAGAAACTATGAAATGCTATTCACAGACAAAACAGCCCAGCCGAGAAACTGACTTCATCTGGGAATGGCACATTTCCCCTTTTCCCAGGCTACGTTCCCAAGCAAGATGTGAGTTTTATGTTCACAATTGACTTGTTTCAGAGTGACCAGGTGGCCAGAGTGCCTCTGAAAACCCCCTCAGGGCCTGAGGAAATTTGTGTTGGCAATTATGTTAGTCATTTTGCAGGTGAAAGGTATTCTGATTTACGTTTCACAATCTGATCTGCTGCAAGGCAAGGGCGAAAAACTGGTGTAGTTGGCCACTAGATCTTTCTAAACTAAGAGTGAAATATAGATACTAAAGATTCAGGCAGAATTCTCTGACTAAAGCTGAGATCGGTGGGCAAGTTGAAACAGACTTCCATGTTTTGGGACTGGAAATAACCCTGGAATGCTAACCTTCATGGGGTGGAGGAGTTTATGTGTGCAACAATTTGACTGTCAGAATGTGGATTAGAGAAGGGATTTCATCACACCTTAGTATTGTACAACTTCATCAGTTGTTCTGAGATTGTAAAGGGAGGAGGCTTAGTATTTTTACAGTTAAATAACAATATGGCAAGCTTCTCTGATGTCTTCCCTCATTCTCATGTAGTAAATAATTTGGGTGTTAGCAGCTTTATAAGAACCTTTATAAACAGCCATTGTGTTTTCTTCTTATGTGAGTCTGCTCCAATGTGCTGGATAAACAGTGGTAATTGATAAAGTCATATATACAGCCTGTATTTTCATGGGTAAATTTATGGTCAGGAAAATATCTGAATTAGTCTCGTCTAAGACAATTGAAAGAAATGTCAGCATAGTTCCTGATGATGGATTTTTTTCATGTAATTTTGCATTTGGCAAGATTCAAAATTGATTTTATGAATAGGACGGCAGATTAACCTTTCTGTAACAGGCTGGAAAAATGATCACTTGGAAACATGGTGCCCCCTAATAGCATTCTTTGTAGCAATCAGAGATAATCTGCTTGTGCGCAGTCATGTTATTAGCTCATTTCCTTAAGCCGTTTCCTAAACTTGTTATCTGATTGCCGTGATGGTCCCCGTTATTGGATTGGGGATAGTTCCTCTACTGGATGTAACTTTCCTCACTTAAAAAGAGTATGATAATGATGATGGAAATGGTTGTTTCTGTGAGAACACTGTAGGAAAAGCAGAAGACTAGAAAACATCCATTTACGACAACCCATTTTGTACCCTGCCGATGCATTTGGAGAACTAGACATTTAGCTTAAACAAGTTCTGGACAGTTATCATTAATGGCATCCTTGGGTGAGTGTTTAATACAACCATTTAAGTTACTGTTTGCCTGGCATTTCCTCCTTTAGGAAATGAGGCAGTTTGCAGAAAAGAAATTAAATAAATCCTGCCTTTCCTTTTTATTGCCTTTGAGATTTCCATGAAAACTTTTATTTCTTGGGACCTCTAAGTATATTTGCTATTGGCAAATGCTGATGTTCTCTTAACTAAATGATTTTGGAAACTGGTAGAAATAGGTCATGCTAAGTAGGTGGAATCCTAGATGCTGTCTTTTTTCTTTCCAATCTCTTTCTCTCTGATACCTTGAATTTTTACCAAATCTTTTCATTCTGTGGTCCATTTCTCATAGTGGAATGTAAACTCCTCGAGGGTAAGGACCACGTGCTGTACTACTTGTTTTCGTTGAGCTCCATAGGTCTACAGTAGATTATTTTATAGTTTTCAGGATCTCAGGCATCATGACTAACTTGCCTGGAAAAAAAAATCCAAGCTACATTTGCCACATTTTCACCAACTTGAGAAAATGTTAATAAAAACATTTAAAACTGCATGAAAAGTATCTCTAACACATTTTATGAACTAATTGGTATGAAAGCAGTCTTTATGGGTTCAAAGGATTACTAGAAAACGTTTTTCCCTTCAGAGAACATAATTTTCTCCTTTGGGATACATGGTATGTGTCCTGATGACCACAAAACAAGTCAAACATTTTGGAAAAGTGTCTGCTTAGTTTTCTGGATTTAAAGTGCACCTAAAAATTCTTAAAAGTGTTACTAAGATCAGTCTGTTTACAAAATATGGTATTTTTTCCTGATTACTTAAAGATCACTTCCTATCTGTTGTTGGAATAATTTCTTACAGACTGAAGGCTGCTTTTCACCTCTTGGATCTCTTTGATTAACTGCTTGTTATATTTATACCTCAGAACAGGACCAAAGAAAAATTCCATTTTTATTCTTTGTTACATTTGAAGAACTAATTTGAAAGAATGAACATCGTGCATTGTCAGGAAATGATTTTTCATGTTAGCATCAGCAAAGCAGAGCAAGTGCCCTCTGCTGTGGCTTTTTACCATATTAGACAGGGATGTCCTTCAGCATCTTCGCTGATGATGGGCATAAATCAAATTGAGAACAGTGGTATGTAGTGAATTTAGTGCAACTGCATTTTTAAATATGTAAGTAGGCTTAGGTTTTTATCTCCCTTATCTTAAGCCCCGTCAAGATCAAACTCAAGCAAGCATTCACATCCACAATTGAATCTCACCAGCCTTTTTCTTTAAGTTAACATTAGTTCAAACTCTCCCCACTGCTTCTGTCAATAGATCTTTTAAAGACAGGCATTAGAGTTAAGTTTGCCTTAGCCTTTTTCCCCCCTTCCATAGCTTCAAGCCCAAGGGCTTCTTTTAATAGGCATTAGTTAAGGCCCAGAATTGAGTAGACATTTGTGAAGGAGACTTGAAGTTTGGAACAGAATTGGCCTTTATAGTTTTTCCATGGGGGGAAAAAAATCTTCTTATGAGAATAAAGGCTGCCTACTAATCTGCTACCATCTGGAGAATGGAGAAGCCAGAGGTTGTTGGCACCAGGTCACATCCCTTATGTAAACTGTCAAATTCTTTTCATATTAATGGCATATTGAGTTTAATCTGAGGGGGTTTGGTATCAGTCAGAGCTTATTGATTGATTTTTTTTTTTTTTTGCAAGGGAGGGCTCCTAGTATTGTTACAATATGAGAGAAAGTCACTGAATACCCCCAAAAATCAACCATTTGATTCATAAAAGTCTTCCTTGTACTCCCACTTTCCACCATTTAGTGATGTTTAAAGCCATGATTAAAAATTCTCTGAGTTCTTCCAAATAACTATTTTCCATCTGACTTTATTGGAGAAAGTATGAATACGTCTTAAATTCAATAAGAAAACCAGTTGATAGTTATCATACTTATCCCCATACTTGAAATAAAATAGTAGTGAGCCTAAGATTCTGTTTTCCTTACAGATTATTTTGCACATATGTGCATGTGAGTATAAATATAGATGTGCATTTTGGTGCTTTAGGGTGTAATAGAACAGCTAAAATCACCCCAAGTCTTATGAGGCTCCTGCTATCTGAGTGGTAAAGAATAAAAATCCTTACTTTTTGATTATGAAACCTTTAGCCTCTTGTGGACACAGGGCCAAACAGATTGCAAATGTCTTGACAGCTCTATTCACAGCAGAAGCTTATTCCCAAAACTGGTGCAGATTGAGTTTGTTCATTCTAAAACTGTTCTCCTCTTCCTCTCTTATAAATAAAAATAGACCCACACACTCATTCCCAGACCTTTTGATAGGTAAAAGTTGAACTCTCTAAACCACAGCATGGAAACCCAAGTAATCATGTTATTCCCGGGGATAGACATCCATAGTACAAGCTAAAAGAAGTGGTGAATAAAAGCCGCTGTTATATTCTGTACTATCCACATAGGATATTTTGGCAAAAACAGATCTAACATTCAATAAATATTTCTTGAACAAATAAATGAAAGATTGACTACAAACTCTCGTTTTACCTGGACAGTCTTCTGCTTGCATAAGGAGCATGAAGAAACAAAACCTAAAAATTACAACCAACAGGATTAAGTAAAGAAGCACTGAGGTATCTAGCTTCAGAAAATTATTTTAAATTCTGAAATGAGAGCATTTGTCCTTGGGGCCTATATTCCGCTGGTGCTTCTAACCCCCCTGGTTTCATATGTAAACCAGAAAATGAAAACCAGACCCAATGACCCAAAGGAGATGAAGCATGTTTGTTTTGCCCATTATATTTCTCTGCTCACGCCTAGATGCCTTGCCTTCTCTGTCCTCTGTGTTTGAAGTTGAGAGCTGGGAACAGACATGAGATTGAGGTCCCAGGGAGAAGCCAAGTTCAGCCTGAGCCGGTGAACTCACTGAGACTAAGGGCAGATAACGTGAACTAAAGATACTCACTTACGACATTTGTGCCAGTAAGGGAAAGACCCACTGCGCCTTTACAAACAGGTTTCTTCTTGGTTGTCTTAACGGATGGCGCCTAGCTGAACATCTTGGCAGTTTTCCTTAAGTAAGCGTCTCCAATTGATGATGATGGGAATGAGCTTAACACACAAGCCAGTATTACATAGAATTTTCTGCCAAAGACACTGAATGCAACAATTCTGAAGGGAATCATCATAAGGGGCAGCGGGCTGATATTACAAAACATCAGCATGCTTATGTAAGAGCCCAACAGCAATAGAAATGACAAAGAATTAGGTGAAAAGGAAGGCAAAAGCTTGGGAAGAAACATGAAAATGTCCTTGTGAAGACATATATACCAAAAAGAAACAATGGAAGTGCAAAACTGATTTTAGTATTTTGTTGCCAATAAATTCCACCCTGTTGTTTGAATGCATTTTGATCCTATGCTGCAGTGTCCATGTGCTAAGAATGTAAATAATTGCTATTAAGAATGTTATAGTAAACTCTAACTTTTAAAAGGGCAGTTAGTCCAGATTTTCTCCAGTAGTCAAGCACTGTATATGTGAGTGACTTAAGAATCTTTTTATGGCAGGTTCCCTTTGGTGGACCCTCCTCCCTAACTTTCTAAACTTCTCACTTGCAAATCAGCAATCAGGTTTGTATTCATTCTTTTCAGCCTGCTTGGATTTTATCTGACTGCAGAGAACCGTGACTGGACAAAGATTGTGGTTTGGGGCGGTGACTGCTGTGACGGCACCCTTTGCTCCCATTGTGTGCTTTGCAAGGGACTCGCTGGGCCAGAGCTCCTTTCTCCTTCCCCGGGTCTAATCCAGAGAGCTCCGAGGGCTGTCTGGCGCAGGACCAAGAGGCGGAATTCAGCACCGCGGCCAGCAGGGGGCATACTTGCCAGATAAGAACAGGTTTCTCGGTGCCAGAGTAACTCACATCACGCACGTTCTCTGCCAGGCTGTCCTTTTTAGTCAGTTTGGCTCAAGATTAGACTCCAGAAGCATTTTATTTTGCCCTCTCAGGTCCCGGCCCACACCTGTATGACTGTCCGTCCACGCTGCTTTCAGTTTCTTTTTGTTGTTAACAGTAGGCTCTGCTTTGCCATCCCTGCCGTCTGGTCACCTTTTACTTAGAAATTGGAGAGTGGTTTTCTTTTGCTCTCCCTGTATCACAGGTCAAGTTGAAGGGTACAGTCACCTGCAGGGAACAGGACCAAGTGTGTTCATTGAGCATTTTGCTGTTTTACATGACCTCGCCATAAAGGAATGTCTCTACGAGAAAGGAAAAACCTGTTTCATAACGCAGTGCAGAGCTTTGTTTCTCTCGTCAGGGTGACAGCCCTTTGGTTCCTGCCAGTGGGTATGCGACAAGAAAGTGGGGAAACTGGATCATGAAAATTCCACGGCTGGCAATTGCTCATTCTTTAGCCTTCTAGCCGGAGGATAGTGTCTGGTTCCCAGGGTGGCTCAGTACAGTATTTAATTCAGAGAGCCCAAACCTATGCCATTAGCATTTTATTCTTAAAAAAAAAAGAGGATGACTCTTGGCAATTTATAAGCAGTTTCAGCATAGTCTGTCACGAGAGGGTGATTGAGGAAGCGTTTTGTTTTTTGAAACTTGGATTCAGTGAACTTGTTGACTGGACTTTGCTGGGTAATGTTTTCCCCAGACAGCGAGCCATCTGCGCAGCAAAAGTTCACAGTGCACACCCGGGGCTTGTTACCACAATGTGGTGCTTTATGACTGAGAGCCTTTTCTTGAACGCCTGAGCCACTAGGTTCCTGTGCTCTCTGCCCCAGGTTGGATTACAAGTCGCCCCAATGCTGGAGCAATTCCCACTCTGGCTGGGGCGGACATGGGAGCAGAAACCCCACAGCAGGTGCTGATGCTTCGGATATCTTTTTCTGTAGGCCCCTAAGCCCTCTTCCCTGCTCACCCACACTTCCCAACCTGTACCGCCCTGGGCCCCCATTCTTGGATTAGTTCTCAGGCAGCTGAAAATACTGATGTGCTACCTCCTGTTGAAAGAGACAGAGAAGAAGAAGAGAGAGAAAGAGAGTGCACCCGTGCAACTGCAACAGGTACCCCCCAGGGAGGAATGTGAAATCACTGAGCTCAAATCTTAGATGGCTTTCAGAAGAGTGTGTAGAGCGAGTTTACTTTGGTTTGTTTTTAGCAGAAGCGCATTATTTAATGGCAGCAGGTTTCTTCGTTTTCAAGTCCCTTGGAAGTAACCTGGTGGTATTTCAGGTACATAAGGATATAGAATCCAAACTCTTTGGTATTTATTGGTTCTTACTTTGCTCACATAAATGGGTCTGTTTAAGCCAGTTATGTGCACAATAGGGTTCCAAAATTATTTTTTTCAGAAACTGAGATTTATTTTCTGTCCTCTTTTTCTACTATTAACAGAATCATTAATGCCTGCCTCCCCACACACCCTTTTTCATTTTGAAAGTCATCTCTAGGAACTGTCTTTCCCAGAGCCTCATTGTTCATGAATTATATTGTGAATCCATTTGGACACCGACCAGGAAGTTGCTATAATTGCTCACATGCAAGTAAAAGCTTTCTCTGTGTATTAATTAGTTGATACAAGGGATTAAGATGATTACATGAAAGGCATTGCTGCTTCCCTCTGAATAGTTAGACCAAGGTGGGTGCCAAGGCATCATTTGATCCCATTTGCTCAGCATGTTCCCTTGATAAAGGCACAGAATTTGAACAGTGAGGTTTCCCAAGGCAGCAGAACATGGGGATCATTTGGATTCACTGTGTCTGTTGATGTGAAATGTAGGATATTAATCAAGGCTAATTACATGCAATGGGTTTGGAACAAACTGAAGGCCAGTTCAGGGCATGGTTCTCTATGTAATTATGGACTTTAAGGTACCAGGGTAATTACTGGAAATTAGAGGCCCTTCCTTTATGGGTCTTGCCTCTCAAAATGTGGAAACAGTTTCTTTCACCATTAGGAGGTAGGTCTCTCCTTAGAGTTTTGTGTTAAACAGATACAGCCAGCTTTTAAGTAGGCCTTGGTCATGCTTTGTCAGCTTTCTAGAGTTAGGGCAGTAATCCAGATAATTCTGGCCTACTTTTTTTTCCCTGTCAGTGATCTTCTGATATTTTAATTCAAAATAAAAACTGGTGTACACTTGCTTAGGGAGTGGAATTTTAATACTTCACTATCCTTTTGTAGATCATTTCCTCTTGTGTTTTTTGTTTGTTTGCTTGGTTTTTTTTTTTTTTGTCTCCTGGACTGGAGTGGTGTGGCACGATCTTGGCTGACTGCAGTCTCTGCCTCCCGGGTTCAAGTGATTCTCCTGCCTCAGCCTCCCAAGTAGCTGGGACTACAGGCACCCACCGCCGTGCCTGGCTAAATGTTTTGTATTTTTAGTCGCGATGGGGTTTCACCATGTTGGCCAGGCTGGTCTTGAACTCCTGACCTCAGGTGACCCTCCCACCTCAACCTCCCAAAGTGCTGGGAATATATATATATATATTTTAAGGGTAGTCTGCCATCCTTTCTATTAATACATTTAATATCTTTTTACTTGGAAATTTGAGTTACTTCACAATGTGTGAGTGTTTGGAGATGCCACTTTTTTTGAGGAAGCCCCTTCCTAGAGGGCTGGGAAAGCCACCATTGTGAGACTCTTGTGGGAAGGTGAACATTCTCCTCCAATACAGAAATCCCCAAAACCCAGATTGTTTCCTGGATCTCTGGTAGCATGTGTCTTTATCCTCATCTGGGGGTTAATATGCTAAGTATAGATTTAACTATGCATGTTTGCTTACAGGCATGTGTTTATTATAAGCTCAGGAAAAGGACTTGGCCACTAAGGTCAACAGAATCAAGGTGAGAGGAACTAGTGATTTTTGTTAGTCATATATTTAGCTGTCCTGACATTGTTGTTTTTAAGTACCTTCAGAATGAGTTCCTATTATAGATATACCATCTCTGAATCTGAAAATTGAGAAGGATTTGTAAAAGTATGGAGGGCTTATAATAATTTTATAAAACTGAGGTTTATATATTTTATGTGTAAGATATTCTATATCAAATTTTATTAAAAACAATTTTTCAAGTAGCTGATTTCATCACAAGGCTCAAACCACTACTAAATTCTGAAGTTTGATTTATGTTGGCATTTCTGATTCTATTATGTCCCACAATTATTTGTGTGTTCTCCGTCTAGAAAGTCTATGTCTAGCCTCACTGAGAGGCACTTCTGCATGTTCGTGACTCAGGTTTGAGGATGACCAGTGGAAGAAGGAGTCCTTGTGTCTCTAAGTTGAGCAGTTAAGGACTGCAGCTGTCTGTTTCTTTCCTGATGGCTTTACCCTTTGTTTGATCACTCAAGTGTGAATGCAGTGCTGCTGCCTGGTTTCACCACTCCTTCCCCTTCACCACCTGCCTCGGCATGCCCCTCTGTAGGACTTCCCAGGCTTCTCCCTGGCCTAACTGTCTCTCAGTTCTCCTTTCTGGCTTTCCCATGGATTGTTCTCTCCCCATGCTCTTTAGTATTCCTCTTTGTCTTTTCTCCTCTTTTTCTTCCCCTCCCCTGTAGAAAAATGGGTCTGTATTTTGATAGCTACGGGGTATATATGTGTATATGCAGAGGGGTATATGTGTGTTTGTATAAAGCTTGAATATAGGCCAGGCATAGTGGCTCATGCCTGTAATCTCAGCACTTTTGGGGGCTGAGGTGGGAGGATCACTGGAGCCCAGGAGTTTGAGATCAGCCTAGGCAACACAGCAAGACCTCATCCCTAAAAAAAAAAAAAAAAAAAAAAAATTAAAATGAGCTGGGCGTGGTGGCATGCACCTGTAGTCCCAGCTACTTGGGAAGCTGAGGTGAGAAGATCATTTGAGCCCAGGAGGCTGAGGCTACAGTGAGCCATGATCTAGCTAGCCACTATACTCCAGCCTGAGTGACAGTGAGACCCTGACTGTAAGAAAATAAAATAAACAACAACAACAAAACTTGAATGTAAATATTAGAAACACATTCTTCATTCCCTCCCACTTGCTACTTTACCTCACATGTCCAGTGCCCAATACCACACCCCTTAATTTCTTGGCATATCCTAGAATGCAGCCTCCAGCTAGGTTTTCCCTATCTGCAGCCTTCAGGGAACCTGGCTATTTTTTTTTTTTAATAAAGTTAATGGTCCTGCTGCTCCTGTGAGAGAATGCTGCTGCTAGAGCCCTGTGTGTGAATGTCTGCCCTTTGTCTTCCCTTTCTTGGAAGTCTTGGGTGTCTTAGTTTCAGACATCCCAACCTGGGGTAGGGGTGGGTGGATGGGGTGCTGTGTCTCAAACTTCATTTGTCTGTCATGGTATTCTCTCACCTCTCCAGAGTAGATAAATGACTTTTTCAGGCCCCAGAGCTTGAAAGTATGCACAGGTACGTGTGCCCACACACATTCTGCCTCTAGTACAAGGGTAAGCCCAAGGTCATTGAAGTAAGTCAGCAAAACTGGAAACCAGGGTTGTTGATTCTGTGCCTTATTCCTTGCAAGCCCTCTAAGATTTTCTGGAAGAACTTATGTACATTTTTCTCTTTCCCCTGAATTTTAAAGATTTATTTCATCTTTAGCTTTATTGAAAGGAAGTGGAATTTGATCTGTGGGGACTTTTTTTGTGTGTGTGCAAAAGGCCAGTGACATCATGGAATGACCAGAGTCCTGCTTTTTATTAAAGGACACAGGGAGAGTTGTGCTACATACACATAGGACAACTCTTTCTCATTTTGCTTATTTCCAATCATTCATATCTAGCTTTAATTTCTTTGAAACATTTCGTAAAGGTTCAAGTGCCGTTGAATAGAAGTGGTGTGGATTTTTAAAAAGTAAATATTAACTTACCAAATTCAAATGAGAACTTGAAAAGGGAAACTGTAGTAAGGTTATGCTAGACACTAAATTTTTGCTATCGTGATTCTTTCAAGGATTAGTCAAGATTAATTAAGGGAATCACAAAGGATTGCATTTCAGGACATATTTGGAAGTATTTATTGTATAGTAAGAATGAGGAACAATATTCTGTTCTTTAGTACCTTCACACTTTTGCAAACATAACTGGAAGAAACCCAAAACCTAAAACCCAAATGGTATTGCAGGCAGTGTTTATCGTCTTCTGCTTCCCCTATGGTTGATAAAAGTTGACTGATGGAATTTGAAAGGAAGCCAGGAGTCTTTTTTTAAGTGTGGGATGTCTGTGAAGCTGCAGTAATTTCAGGTGCTCCCTCTTGTGAAGATCTGTGTATGCATGACAAGGAATGCGGCATTTAGGTATTTGCTTACGTGTTTTAAAAGATCATTAACAAAAGCATTGGAAATGATGGCAGTGTTTTGTGTGTGTGTTTTTTTTAAGCTAGATTGTTTTATTGTGTTTTATTCTAAGCTCCTTTTAAGCGGGCTGGAAACCATCTCCACTGACACAGCCTTTTCCTTTACGTTTGAACTTTCCTGGCAAAAATGGCTTGTCGATAGAGTCCAAGCTAGTTCATTCCCTTTGTGTGCAGAGAATTAGACACATGAATGCCACAAATTAATCAAATGTGAGTCCAGAATAGAAGGCTCTCACCCACTAACATGACTGTGAAAGCTGCTTTGAATAAGAGGGAAAGGACCCATCAAATATACATGAAAAATAGTGAGTTTATGAAGGCCCAGGGATTGTTGGGCTTGACCGGACCTGCGTGCCATCACTTAGAGGAGGGCAGGAGCAGAGGGTGGGAGCGAGGGGACCACCAGCCCATGAGGTGGAGTTTTTCTTTTTTAAATGATCTCCTTCCATTGAGAGAAGCTTCTGGGAATATCAATGAGCCCCTTGCTGAGACAGCGTTGGGGGTCAAAGTGCAGGGCCAGCTGCCAGCCTTCCTGAGGGACAATAGCAAAGCCCTTCTGTACATATGACAAAAGGATATTCCAAAACAATGTGTTTAGACACTGAATGAAACAGCAGTTAAGTTAAAATTATGCAGCATCATGTAAAATTAACCTTTTCTCCTCCATCTTCTTTCTTACAGTGGAAAATTGATTGATTCAGCTCTTATTTTTCTGTCTTCACTCAGCTATTTTTTTATTTTTAGAACGTTAATCATTTAGCCATATAAGTTAAAAAATAATTTATGCCCCCTTTAAACACATAAATATGAATATTACAAAGGAAAAATTTTCTTGCAGGCTTTTGTATTATATATATATACTTATCATTATTTGGCTGTTATAAAACAGGAAAATACATATTTCTAGATGAACATAAAACATATGTATATATATTAAATAGCAAATTTTGTTGTGCAAATGATGAAAACACAATGTAGGAGCATAGTAATGTGGTTAAATTAAATTTATACACACAGACACTATTTCCCAGACTAACATTAAAAATCAAAGTTGAACTATGAAAATATTAGCAAGAATTACTCAAGTATTTATTCCGAGATGCTTCAAATCTGGATTTAATATAATGTAATTTATGTAAACATAAACAGAGGTGAAATATGAGAAGCCCTAATATTAATATAAAACAAAATGAAAACTTGGCATTTAGGTCACATAGCATAGCTATGCATACTATTTTCCTAACTCTATCTTGATAAAATTGAAAGTTACCCATAAAAATACTCTGTGGTCTTTCAGCCCATATTTTTTTTGTTCCTGGTGTGGTTTGAATTTCATATTGTGTTTATTTTTCTTCATTCTCTTCATCCTCACCCTGAAACCGCAGAAGGTTTTTCAGTGGAAAGGAGAGTATTGTATCACACTTCCTGGTTGGTGCCAATTAGTTCCAGCATGGACTTTCTTTGCGGCTTTATTTTGGAATGATATCGTATTATTGGTCTTCACGTTTGCTAGAATAGTTCCAGTTTTCCATCTTTTAGCACAAATCCCCAAAAAGGTCACATACAACTTACTTACTGGCCAAGCACACACGCCGAGGGTATGTGGTAAGATGACTAAGAATGAAAAGTTGGAACTCTTCACGTTCAGTTCTTAGAGTCAGAATTTATGGAACCCATTCAGCTAGTTAAAAGACTTCTTAGATCAGACAGTGATAGTAATTTAATGTTCGACCTTTATTACCATGTATCCTTAACAAATTAATAATTTTAAATCTGAAAAAGGACCCTCGAGAAAACTAGAAGAGGACAAGGATCAGGTGAGAGGCCCTGCAGGGACCTGCCCAGGTCATTACAGATGCGGTTGTTAAGAGACGCGGATTGCACTGTTGTCTAACGAAGAGTATCAGATAAAAAAAAAAAAAAAATCCAAACAAAAACAAAACAAAGTATTCCAACTGTGGTTTCAGCCATTTCTTTTTCAGTATCTTGGTACTTGACAAACATTCTTTGAGAACCTATATTATGAGTTAGGTGCTTTTGGGGACTACAATACCACTTACATCCTAATAACAGACACAGGACAATTAGACTATCATCCACTAATTGCAGGGCAAATACAACTAATACCATCAAGCATATGCCAGAAGCTGTGTATGTGTGAAAGGGGAAGCCCCATGTTGACGGGAAGGTCAGGAAGGATTTCTTAGGAGAGAAGGGTGTGAAATGGCAGGATTTTGAAAATGCAGAATGGAGGGAAGGCTAGGAGCCAAGACAGAGACAAGAAGTTCTGCCTTTTAACAGTAATTTGTCAAGCCACTTTGCCTGGAGCATCTTCCAGAAAATGATTTATGCTGGACACTTGGGTAAATAGACCCAGCTGCTGGAGGCTGGGAAGCAACAGGCCTGCAGAGTGTCCCTCCCCCACCCCACAGCCTCCCCAGTCCCTGCCCGTCCCCTCTGCAGGCTGAGGAGGAAAATAGCAGGTATAATCCTTGTAGAGCACAGTAGTTGAGATGGCTCTGACTGAAGGAGGGAGCCTGGTAGAGACAAATAGTGGCCCCAAGGAGGAGGTTCTCAAATGATAAACTGAGAAGTTGTTTGACCCAGGAAGGTAGAGGGAGGGTTCTGATTACTTGCAAACAAGACTGCAAAGAAGTGAGAATTGCACTTTAGAAAGAGTGATCTTAAGGTCGGTGAGACTGGAGACCCAAAGCCCAGTTAGGAGGCTGCTGCCACTGTGCAAGCAAGAGGGATGTGAGTTTAGATACAAGGAGACTCAAGGAAAGGAAAAGAAAGCATGACCGGGTGCAGTGGCTCATGCCTGTTATCCCAGCACTTTGGGAGGCCAAGGTGGGAGGATCACTTGTGGCCAGGAGCTGGAGGCCAGCCTAAGCCTAGAAAGCATAGTAAGACCCCATTTCTACAAAAACTGAAAATTAGCCAGACATAGTACTCACACCTGTTGTCCCAGCTACTTACGAGGCTGAGGCAGAAGGATCATTTGAGCCCAGGAGGTGGAGGCTGCAGTGAGCTATGATAGAGCCTCAGCACTCCAGCCCAGGCAAAAGAATGAGACCCTGTCTTAAAATAATAACAACAATAATAATAAACTTTAAAAATAAAATAAAAAGAAAGTTGGTGTCCCAAGAACTTGGAAGACAAAGCATCTGACCACAGGAGGGAACATAAAAGGAGCAGGAACACAAAAGGAACAGGTGGTGAGATGACTCCCAGGTTTTAATGATGGGGCAGGAAAGTGGGGTGCTTGGGGAAAGTCAGATGTTACCCAAGATAGGCAGCTGGAGATAAGCTGTTAGTGTGGAATTATTCAAAAATAGCAAATAAGAGTGATCTCTCTTTAAAGGTTTGATCCTTAAAGAGCATGGACTATTAACTAAGCCCTGTTCTTTGCAAAGGAGTTATTGAATGAGTTTTCTTCCCCTAGAATTGGATATGGCTTTGAGAAAACCCATGCATCCCTCTCATGGTCATCATAAGGGTTGCAGAGCTGGTGGGTGATTACTTTTGTACCCCACTGGCTTTCATGTTGGTTTGTGAATCCTCTGAAAATGAGGCCTTTCCTTTTTGTGTATTTTATAACACAAACAGCTCAGTAATTTAATCCTGGCCCTTGCAATATAAATATTACATTATAAATAAAATTTCCCATTATTGCCACAAGAAATTATCTGGATGCTAAGAATAATTTGGCTTTATAAGCTCATATACCAATATATTGTTTCCAAACCCAAATATTAGCTATATAACGGGAAGCTCTCTTTTCTATTTTATTTTTTGCACTAGATTTAAAAATTTCTTGATGGAAGAGTCTGTCTTCTGCACAGTAGGTACTCAACACAGTTTGATATTCACAATGGTGAGTTTACTACATATTAGGAATTTTTTTAAGAAATGATGCTCAGCTACTTTTACAGGATCCTTCATTACTTTACGTCTAATTCTAGTTTTTGTTTATGGGCCATGGAACCAAGCTAGAACATACCAATTATACTATATTCAAACTTTGATTCTTAAGTCAAAATCTGTTACAGAAATATTGTTGGTGTGGGTACAAGCAACCTAAGAAATACTTTCAAATTCATTTCACAAAAAGTGACCAAGAATGTTGATTTAGAAAAAATACAAGCTTAAAAATGATGCTATCTGCTTGTATGTGAGAGAGGGATGGAGAGAGAGAGAGAGAGGATGGGCAGAGGGGAAGAAAGAGCTAGGTAGAATGATAAATGAAAATCTAAAAAGGCGGGCTTCATTTCACTGGTATTAATTTGGTAAATTATCCATAATTTATTAGAGCTTGTAAGCATTGTGGCAAATTTTTTTGCCCTGTCAGTAATGAATTGCTACATCATTAATTTTGTCAAGGGATCAAGAAACAACATTGCTGAGCTCAAAGAAAACTCCTAGATGAATGAATATAGTTGGGTTGAAGTGCTGGTGTGGTTGATTAATTCAGCAGCGAATCCACATGACCGTTTCTTTCCTCATCATCAGCCTGACCTCAACTGCCAACGGTGGCACGGTGCGTCCCATCACCCAGTGGGGAGGAGGCTGTGTAGTCAGCACTGCATTTGGTTCCTTATGTTTCCCTGTGACACTGTGCTGGCCTGTATATATTTATATATTCACTTACTTCGAGTATGTTTAAAGTGGTAAATGAAAAACTACATTTAAAAAAAGTCAGTTGGAATAAAAATGATAAAAGAAATCAGAAATGCTTCAGATGAGAATATTTTATGGAGAACTTAGTGTCCAATACCTGTTTAAGCATTAAATTTGGCATTTAGTCTCCTGTTAGCTATGGGGAAAGAGAAAACAGATTATTCATATAGTTGTAATTTTCTCATGAAAGTGTATTTTTTCAGGCCAGGTGCAGTGGCTCACTCCTGTAATCCCAGCACTCTGGGAGGTTGAGGTGGGCAGGTAACGAGGTCAGGAGTTCGAGACCAGCCTGGCCAACATGGTGAAACCCCATCTCTACCAAAAATACAAAATATTAGCCGGGCATGGTGGCATGCTCCTGTAATCCCAGCTGCTCAGGAGGCTGAGGCAGGAGAATTGCTTGAACCCAGGAGGTGGAGGTTGCAGAGAGCCAAGGTAGCACCATTGTACTCCAGCCTGAGTGACAGAGCAAGACTCCATCTCAAGGAAAAAAAAGTGTATTTTTTTTTCCTGGTGTTTAATGACTAAGAGGTGTTTGTCACATGGCTCTCAACATAAGTGGTACCAGGTAGCATAGCAGAGTTTATTTTGAATTTTATAAATTGCATTTCATGGCTATTTCTTACTATGACCCTGTAAAGACCAAAATCATGGTTTTGAATTGTTAATTCTTAGGAGGCATTTCAGGATAGGTAGGTTGCAGTTCTCTTGTGCACTGAAATTGTCCAGGTATGCTTAATTTGATCATCAGGCCTGTAAAGAGGTAGAGTTTGGGGAACCTAGAATAGTGAACATTTACTAGTGAAAATTTACTGGTTACTCTTTATATCCCTTATATAGCATCTGTCTGCTACTAAGGCTTCACCTGTTCTTAATAGACATAATTAATGGTTAAACTCTCATGGGTGTTTAAAGCAGTAGTTGCCTGTGGGTTGAATAAAAAGCATTGTCTTTAGAACCTAATGTAAAGTTAGCGCTCACATTACAGAACTGTAGGGCTGGGTTCTGGATCCTTAGAGCTTGGTCCATGCAACCATTCCTGGCTCTGCCTCACCTTTGGGATTCTCATGTCAGGGAGCCTCACTCCATGCATTGTCTAAGCAAGCCGCTGTTATGATGGATGAGGGCCTGTCTCTGCAGTATGATATGGAGGGTATTTGGGGATGCGAGCAAGGAGAGGAACCCAGTCTAATTCACGCACTTTTTGAGAGATAAAGAATCTGATAATCACAACGTTAAGCCACTTGTCCTTGCTACCCAGCTAGGTAGTAGCATGTGTGAAACTAGAACGGATATTTAAGAGCTTGACTTAACGTTTGTGGGCAGCTAAAATATGAGCACACTTCACAGCAGCATGGGGGAGATGACTCAAGGAGTTCAATGGAAAGAAGGACAAGTGGGTAATATTAAAGGTTAATATTTGATTAATCAAAACATGAGAACAGGGTATTTTTTACTTAGATTTTAACACAACCAAATTCACCTGCTCTTTATGGTTGAGACTACATAATACCTAACTAGAAGAGGAAATTTCATCTGTCAACTAGCTACCTTGTTACTTTAAGGAATCAGGTAATTTTTCTTCTTTTCTCCTCCTTTTGTACTTTATATTATTTCAAAGGCCTTAATTGGCCTGTTGCTTTTAATAACATAGTCAATATTTTAAGTAAAAATTGAAAATCTTCATATATTGGCTGATAAGCATTATGTAAAATTTGAATTTGTAAGTAATTCATTCTTTAGCTCTTTAATGTAAAAGCAATCTCTTAAAAATAAACTTTCAGCATAAGAAGCTTGAATCTTCAGTTTTGGACCATTTGAGAAAATAGAGTAAATCTAGTTTTATATAACTACCCTAATACTCTTAGAATACCAAGTGTTTTACAGTAACAAGTTTGAGATAGGTTCCAATATGAATATATTATCCCCACAGCCAGCCTGTTCTTTTAGTCAATTTCAGAACACATATTAAAGAAAGCAATATCTATGCCGAATCCTTGTTTCAAAGTGTATTCATATGTTCAGATTTGGGGGGCGGGGGGAAAGCATCCAGCCAGAAGTATTTTTTAAAGCAAATAAACTCCCCAAAGGATAATTGCTCTTCTAGAGGCATCAATGTATATTTTAATGTTTATCTTTGCAGTAGGGTACATTTCTATTTTCTTTCAGCAATTTTACTCCTAGCACCAGGATGGCTATAGGAGGACTTCTTCCAGAGATGTGATGAATGACTTTTAAACAGTTCTATTTGAGACCATATTTTCCTTCAGAGAGAATATAAATATTCTTTTGATTGTGCATATTACTTAAAACTTCATGTATGTAGTGAAATGAACATAAGCAGATGTAAAATTGGGTCTTTGATAAAATGTAAAGTTAGCATTCCTTTATGAATTATACTGTGGAGAAGAAAAATTATGAGAGAACACTTAGGGAGTGCTCTCTGCAAACATCAAGAGCAATTCATTCATTCCCTCATCCTGTCAGTAAATATTCAGTGCTCATTATGGGCCTGTTGCTATACTATATCCTAAGAGGGCTGCAAATATATATATATATATATATTTTTTTTTTTTGCTAGACAAATACGTAAGAAAGAGTTAAATGATGGTTTAAGAAGAAGAGTCACAATGAATGATCAGAAAATAAAGCCCCACACAGTGGACGTTACCATGAAGAAGGGTTTTGGAGGCAATGGGAACCAGCAGGGCTGCAAAAGTGCTGAGTGGTGGGAGAGGCAGTGGTGGTGGCAGGGGCCAGGGTAGGGGGAAGGAAAGTTGCATAGGGAATCAGGGCATCTGGCCCCAGTCCTGGCCATTCACCATCCCAGTGATTTACGAAACTGTGTCAGTTCCCTGGAACATAAGATTATCTCTAGCATCCCTTCTTGCCATTCTGTCATCTAAGCGCCCATCTGGCTGTAGAATTCTCTTCGTTTCTGCCTCCAGTTTTTGGCTTAAACATAAAAGTGCCAGACATATATTAGAAAAGAAAAACACAACAAAAACCTCATGTAAACCAATTTTCTTTTGTTCTCTTTCCTTTGATTCAGCCTGGATTCTTCTGCTCCATAAATATTTCCCATTTAGAAAGTAATTACATCAAGGCAAAGCTATATGTTTAAACATATATGGGTTTTATTGTTACATGATAACTGAGTCTAAATTAGATGATTCTCATTAATGAAAGGACAAGAAAATAAGTAAGTCCAGACATAATTAGGTCACAGCATTTGACCATTGTGCCTTAACCTTCCCTTTGCCCTTATCTGCTAAAGCTTTGGCCTTAATATGGACAGAGAGCAATTTAAATCTCTTTCCATTCCTATCCTTTTTCTTGAGCGGCTTCAAATCTAAACCTCTAATAAAGAAAGGGATAATAAAATAGTAGAGAAAGTATAATGGGAATTATATTGACTCTCAGAGAAGTTTTGGAAGAGAAATATATTCTCTTTCTTCAGCTCCGTCATAATATAATCATGGTGTGATTTCTACTTTGTTAGATTAGGGACTATTTTGGAAATCTTTAATGAATATAATCAGGAGGTAAGCATTTAAAAATTACTATTTCCTGAAAGTTAGGAAATTATTTTTCAGTGTAAAATGCAAAAGGCAAAGGGAAAAAAGCCAGTTACTTTAAGAAAAGAAAAAAACAAAACAAAAAAGCCATTATAATCTGTGTGGCATGATGTAGGAGAGTTGCCGGGAGTGGGAGTTGAAACTTGAGTTTTAGGCTTAACTTTGAATATTTCGGTGTAAGGTTGGGCAAGTCATGTAATATCTTTGGGGCTCAGATTTTTTTTTTCTGGTTTATGTTTATTTTAATGCCCTTCCCCCCTCAGACTTTTTTAAAAAATGCAATATAATAACAGCAAGCATTTATATACGCCATGTGCCAGGCACTATTCTAAACCTTTTATATTTAATTACTTAATCCTCCCACCTATACCATGGGGGTAGATACTATCATATGATTGCAATTTTGTGCTTGTTTTATCTTGCGTAACATTTTTGAGAAATTGTCTGAACCCAGGTCTCTTTGATTGTAAATTTATGCTATAAACCACTCCACTTGACTGCCTTATTATTTACATCATTATTATAAGAGGCCAACTATTTAATTATTCAAAGGTAAAAACACTTCTAAACACATATAATAGTAACAAAACTTTGTATATACAAGCTATTTTGTCTCCAAAGGAACTCTGAAAAAGGTCACTTATAATTTTAGTTATTGAGCAAAATCTCTGATATTAGAGCCTCTTTTTAAATCCCCGTTGTACAGATGAGAACTATGGTACACACACAGACAAGAGCTGGCAGCGTGTAGAAGAATGCCACACTAACCAGGATTGAATTCACTTCTGTATATGTCTGTTGACAAATGTCATTGTTTAGACATGAGGAAACAAAAATAGCTTTTACCACATTGCCCCAGGCACCGCAGTCTCAGAATTCCTGTCAGCCCTCAACTCTGCCACTGGGCTGCATGATTCCTGAGGCAGTGTGTGGTTGAAACTCAAGCTAGGATGCCTGCCACCTGACCTCCAGCCTTCCCTCTCTTGCCCCTTCTCATTTAACAAATGTTTGCTAAGCACCTCCCACGTACCAGGCACTGTGCTGGGGACCAAGGCAAATACGTTTACAGCCACAGATATGACCTGTGCCCTGTGTAGCTTACAGTTCAAAAGGGGCATATAATAATAGACATGCTGTGAGAAATGAAGGAGATATAGGTGGTTTTTGGAGAGGGATTTGGAACAGGAGCCTTAAGGTTTGGATCTAAGCAGCCATTTAATTTCTTCCTAAGTATTCCAACTTTGGTATGACTAGTCTCCCACATACCGGGTAATTTAGGGCAAGTAAGATGTGCTGGAGGGATCTGAATGAGATCAAAATTTAGATTAAAAAAAAACTCTTTCTGTGGCTTTTCATTAGTGGAATGTGAAATGGAGTAATGAATTGGCTTTATGAGGGCATTGGTTCAGGTGACTTCCTCTTGCCGCAGACCACTGGATTTGAGATAGTTATTTATTTTATTTATTTTATATTTTTATTTATTTATTTATTTTTATTTTGAGATGGAGTTTTGCTCCCGTCACCCAGGCTGGAGTGCAGTGGTGTGATCTCGACTCACTGCAGCCTCTGCCTCCCTGGTTCAAGTGATTCTCTAGCCCCAGTCTTCTGAGTAGCTGGGATTACAGGTACCCGTTACCATGCCCAGCTAATTTTTGTATTTTTAGTAGAAACAGGGCTTCACCATGTTGGCCAGGCTGATCTCAAACTCCTGACCTCAAGTGATCCTCCAGCCTCAACCTCCCAAAGTGCTGGGATTACATGTGTGAGCCACCACACCAGGCTGAGATATGTATTTATTAAGAAGACTATCATGAGTAGGAGAACAGAGTTCCAGCTTGAAGCATAGAAAATTTGAGTTTTACTTTGCACTATGTTGCTAAATAACTTGTGCAGGTTTTTGGTGGTGGTTGTAAAATCTAATAGGACTCTTGAGAAGATTAAGTAAGAATGTGTACCTATAACAGCTCACATGGTACCTGGCACATAGGAAGTGTGGATTAAATGTAGTTCTCCTGGTTCTTAGGTGATGTGGGAGAGACCAAAGTGGATAAGAAACTGTGAGTGCCAGGTCTGGATAGCCTTGATGGGGATAGGATATTTATCCACAAAGGCAGTTTAGTATACTTATGTGCCAAAGAGGGGCAGTGGGGTTGACTTACTGACCAAATAGATGGTAAGTAGTGTAAGGGCTCAGGATGGGTGTATTTTGGAGGGGCACAAGGTGTGAAGAAGGGAAATCATGGATGTTTCCAGCAGTGTAGACTGAGTCGTGCAATTTGCATAGAATGCCTGATCTTTATAGGAGAAGTATTAGCTGGTGAGCCAGATACAGATGCTTTGAAAGGACCAGGACGTTTTACTCTGCACCCTAAGGAAAGCTTACCCTTCATTTTCAGCCTTCTGGGTGAAAGATGAGAAAGAAGTAGAAAGAATGCTATTTTTGCTATATTCTTGAAATGGAGATTTGTAGCAAGTTGATGTTTAATAAAGAAGTTTCTTTCCATTATTTTTGGCTTGAGATTTAATGAACAGTTGTAGTAAAATCAGATTAGCTATATACACTACTATTATAGAAGAATGTGTATATCTTACATCTGACTTTAAGCTATTATCCATTCTTTGCATTCCTTTGAATGCAAAGGTTAATTAAACCCATGTTTTGGTCAGTGCTTACTCTACATGGCAGAATGTTTAACATTCAGTTTCAGATGACTATATGAGAAGTAATGGGATAAAAATCTCTTTACATTGATGACTTCAGGCTCAATTATTGCAGAATAAAATAATGATGAAATTAAATATGTAACACAATAAAAATCTCCATTCCCCTTCTCCTATACACAAAATGGCATATAGCAATGGACACAAAAGCACTAAGAAAAGGTTGAACATGGGTAGCTGCACAAACAGGATTACAAAGCTGCATGTCGGCCGACCAAATAGATTAATGGGTGATGTATATCTGGCTATCTCAGGGTTCTGAAGGTGTACCAGAGCAAGATAATGAAATTGCCTGTCAGGTAATCTGATTTGAGGATTCCAGTCATATGTGAACTGGTGTGTGGGCTAATAAGCCAGGAGTTTGCCAAGACTTATTATTTTTAAAGCTGCTCAACTCTCTACATCTGTTTCTGCAGGGTATGTTAGACAAAGTATCCTGCATAGAGCAAGAGGTAGGGAACCCGTGAGAATGCCCAGGTTACCGAGAATTGCTGAGGCACAGCTCCAGATCCAGTTGAGTGTTTCTCAGTTGTTCAGAGCTCAGCTAGAGAACTGCACAGCTGCCAGGCGGACAGCATGGTAACCTCTCTCCCTCTCGGCTGGCAGAAGCTGCTGTTGCAGAATGTAATAGTAAATGTCCCTCCAAAGATGTGCAGGGTGTAGGCATTTGCATCTTGGCTTGGGCGTTTAGTAGCACTTTAACCTTGGCCAAGGTACATAGCCTTTTTAAGACTCGGTTTTCCTATCTGCAAAGTATAGAAAATAGTGCCTAATCCATAAGGTTATTACTGATAGTGAAGTTGATCTCACAGTATTTGGCACATGATATTTGTTAGATATAATAAAAAGATTAAATAAATTGAGGGTTCTATACACTTCATTGATATTTCTCTTTGCCTATCAATTAGTTTCTTCCTACCTCGTTTTTAATTATGAAATGATTATAATTGTTACCCTTCTATTTCACTTAATGTTTCTATGAGGATAGAGAAACCTCACCATTACTTATTATTGGTATGTTTTTGTTTCATTCAGCTTTTACATGTATTATGCAAATATTGTTCCCATATCAGTGACATAGAAGAATCACCAGCAGTAATACTTCTTTTATTTGGGGCATAAGATTCAACTGGAACATCAGAATGGGAGGATTCTAGAAAAGATGCTCAAAGCTTTAATTATTTTATTTCTGATACATATGAGATGTGTGCTTTTAATATACACCTGTTTATATTCTAGTATAATTAATTTCTCCCTTTTGTAATTTGTTAGCCCTGAAATATTGGAAAAAAATAAAATGTCTCAGTGAATGAACTGTTATGATCAGTATGATTTTAAAAACAGTGCTAACAAATTATAGGGTGATCAGCTGGCTTTCTGGACATAAGTTACAGCTTGCCTCTTTGAAGAAACTCGTTTTATTCTGCATATAGAATTTGTATCATAAAATTATTCTGTTTTTCAAAGGAATTACTTCTCAACTCTGGGTATTAATTTTCTTTTGTAAAGTAGCAGATATTTTCACATCCCAGGCTAAATAATAATCCAGAAATAACTGCAAAGAAAGAAAATATAATGATGTGTGGAAGAAGTTACTAGGTGTGAGGTT
Source organism: Macaca fascicularis (assembly GCF_037993035.2). NCBI lineage: Eukaryota > Metazoa > Chordata > Mammalia > Primates > Cercopithecidae > Macaca > Macaca fascicularis. The sequence goes on along the minus strand of NC_088380.1, from coordinate 114,014,698 downwards.
GTCTTTTTTTTTTCTTAAGAAAAAAGAATCATTCAAATGCTTTTTTAACTATCTCTATGAAGAACTAATCCCTCAGAATGATTATAATGTGTATATAATTTAGACCAAAAATGCCAATATTCAATATGCTTCATTTGGAAGAAGAAAAATCCTAAAAGGAATCAACATCTCATCTCTATTATCTATTTAGTGAATTATGTAGAATTCCCATTGGATATGGAAGAAGATACATTAATGTCAATAGCAATGGCCACAAAGTAGAGTGTCCTGCCAGATAATTGCTCTACCAGTAGGAGAAGGCAGGCTATGTTAGTCCAATAAGAGCTTCTGTTCAAGGTCAAGGTCTCCTCCGAATGTTTAAACAACTGCACCTTGGGGAGATGTAAAATGGAGATGGTCTCTCCCCTTTAGGGATATAAAATCTAATGGATGGGTTTGCCTTCCCTGGGGTGACTGTGGCCTTGACCCTATGGAGTGGATTACTCTCACCAAGCTTTGAAAGTAGCAGATGATGTGACGGTGGTGGAGTGGGGCCGAGATCTTTTCCTTCCTAGCTCCCATCTTTCCTCTCCCTGTGTCACATACTTCTCTTCCCTAACGTTTCCACAGCCCAGCCATGGCAGGGTCACTGGGGATTGCAGAGCAGGCAGTGAGTGTTCGTCCCATTGTTAGTCATGGCTGCTGCCTGCCCACAGTTTAATAAGGTCCCTGGGGAAAACCCAAGTAAATATCTTAAGTTCTGGGGTGTTTAATCAAACAGGATCAGGGGCAGTTCTTTTTCTCTCTCTGTCACTCTTTCTTTCTTGGTGTATTTATATTGCCTTGTGGTTAGGATTACACCTCTGGGGGAAATTTATATCTAAAGCTAATCCCTTAGAGGAGGGCTGTAATAATAAAATAGCAACTTGCATTTATTTATTCTTTTACAGCCTACAAAGTACCCTCATATTGTCTTGTTTACCCCTAAAACTAACCCTCACAGGTAAATTACTATTGCCCACATATTACAGCTTATAAAAATTATTGCTCAAAATGTCAGAGCCAGGAACCGGACCCAGAAATCCTATTCTATTACGTGGGCTAGTCTTTTCCACTTCACCGTACCATAGATAGCTGTTTACAATATCTGGTGCACGCGACAACATCAAAACTTTCTTCTCTAAATTTTTAAAATCTTCATTCCCTTGGCTTTGTAAAATGGAGAGCTCCATGAATATACAGAGCTCCCTGATGAGATGAAGCCAATTCATATAAACAGATTTCAGACTGGTACTATAAAATTATCAGTTAACTTGCTATATCAGTTACATTTTTCATAGTACCCTGCTCTAAGTAGACACCAGATGTTGTTCACTAATGGAATGGTAAGAATGGTTAACATAGACTTTGGAGCCTGTAGTTATGGCTGTTTGTCACTTCCCAGCTTTCTTCTCTCCCATGAGTTACCTACACTTTCTGTGCCTCAGTTTCCTCACCTATTAAATGAGGATGGGAAAAGCACTTCCCTCATGGGTCACTTGGGGATCAAGTGAGTTAACACACAGCGAGCATGATGCCAAGCATATAATCAGCCCATATTTAATATTAGCAGTTACTATTATTATCATTCTTAGTATTGTTATTGGCACTGTAATTTTTTACAACACTTTTGCTATTCCCGTTTACCATAAAGCTAGTATGTGGAAGGCTTTTAGGCATTTTCTCACTTTTCCCAGAAGTTACCAGAGACAAAGAGAGCCCTGGTCATGTTTTGCAGTGTTGTGGGCCACAGTAAATGGCCAGGTTTGCATAACTCTGCTAAAGCCAGAAGTTTTTAAGTCACTTTTTATAGTGCATGCATTTGGCAATATTAAAAAAAAAAAAAAACTTGAGTCTCAATAGAAAGAGAAAGAAAGAGATTGCTATAAAAGTACACTTTTAGCTGAAAGTGTTGGTCATATGGAGACAGTAGTGGGGATTTTTTTCAGCTTTGTAAAATCTTTAACAGCCTTTTTTTAAAAGCTTACATATTTTGCTTATAGTTCCTTCTTAGACTTAAAAGAATTATCATGTCCTAGGAGATTTTTGAGAACATGTTTTTGTATTAAAATTTCGTAGGGAAAGTTTAAAGTAAATGTTCAGAGACATCCTTTCGTCTGATGGGACAGGAAAGAGATAGAATGAATCGATACTGCGAAGAGGGGTAAAATAGGTGTCATAACTTCCACTTTGATCATTTGTTTCCTAAGTGTCCTGTTTGGTAGGGAAGAATATGGAGATTGGCAGGGAGTTGCTAAAGTAGATCAGAAAAAATTCTTGTATGGATCCCTCAATCTGGACTCCAGGCACGTGGGTCTCTGGTCTCTGCTGCTGGATATTTAAGGGGGATACTCATTGTACTTCCATTTTCTTGCTGACCAGAGGGGAATTACAGAACATGTCATTACAACAAAAGGTTATTGTGAGAATTGCATGAGTTACGTGTAAAACTACTTTGAAAAATATGAAGCATTTGTGAGGCAGAAGACTGTAAGGGTTTCAAGCAGGAGTTGGCAAACTACACGTTACAGATTGTCTATGGCAGAGATTGTGTAGCCCACAAAGCCTGAAATATTTACTCTCTGGCCTTCAAACAAACACTGGCAGACCCCTGACTTAGAGCATGGGTTCTAATGCCAGTTGGCCTTGGTTTGAATCCTGGCTCTGCAGTTACTGCTGTGTGACCTTGGGGCTAGTTAATTAACCTATATCTCTATCTTTTTATCTCTGGAAAAAAAGATGATGATGGTACCAATGCCACAGGGTGGCCAAGACTATGAAATGAGTTAGGATGCATAATTATACTGTAAAAAGCTCTTAGGGCATCACCTGGCATTTATTAAGTGCTATATAAGGTTTATGTGATATTATTAAAACACCTTATTCGTGTAGGGTACTACTGGATTAAACAATTTTTATAGCATCCTGATTTTATAACATGATATTTGTATACTAAAGCTTTTTAAAATTACTAAATTGATAGTTAAAGAAACTGATGTTTTTCATTTCATTGTACCTAGCAGGAATACTACCTAGAATACTACTGTAGTCTACCTAGAATACCAAAATACTGGTAGGGCCTGAAAATATTCTAAGGACTTCTAGAAGTCACATTGCAGATTACCAAGTAGTGGCATTTGAGGAGACTTCATCTGAGACAAGTCTCTATTATGATGGTGGACAAATTGAAATGAAACTATAAAGTTTGGTATTCTTTGTGAGTAGAAATGTCTACTAAAGTGCATACATTTTATTTCACTATAGAAAGTAGGAATGAAAATTATAACTGCCTTATTATTAAGGTGCAGTACATATATCGTATAATTTAGCCATTATACCAGTACTGCGAAGTATGTGTTTTTCTTCCCATTTGAAAAATGGGGAAGTTGAATCTCAGAAAGATTAGACAATTTGCCTATAAGGTAGGTGGTAAGCGCATAATCATTCTCCTCTACAATACTGTCAAAGAGGAATAAATTCAGTGTTGAAGTCCTAACACTATCTCGCATACATATAAAGATGAGGAAACGCTTATTGATTATATCAATGACAATTTACCATTAGTATTATATAATTCAATCATATTAAAATAGAACTTCTAAATTATTAACTTGTTATAATATTTCCATATTAAATTGACATTTGACATCTCATAATATTGCTGACAAGAGTTGTTCCCTGTGTTTCAGGACCGCAGTTTTGTGTACCCATCAGAAATCTGAGCACATCTAAAAGCATCTCTGCATTTAGTGGAACCATGTGAGGGCACTTTGCCCATGATCAGAGCTATTTTACAGTTTTCTTTGTTAATGTCTTTCTGCTCTAAGAGAACCCTATAACGAGCAGTCCCTTACCTGACTACAGATTGCCGTCCTAAAAATGTGTTCGACAGTCAAAAATCCAAAAGTTGAAAGGTAGACAAATACCTTATAAGGAATGACTTCCATTTCCAGAGAGCCATAGGTACTAACCAATCCCTTTTTAAATTTGAGAGGTACTATTTCTGTGTGGGTCAGGCAACCCCGTGGGTGGTGAAGGATCTGGACAGCATAGGAGGCCCGGGAAAGTGGCTGCTCATTCCTCATGGCCAGAGCCAGAACTCAGGGCAGCAATGCCTGATCTCAGGACAAGGCCCAGGCCACTGCCAGGACTCTCACAGGGACATCCCTATGCAGAGGCATCCTACATCAGAGGACTGGCCCTTCTTCCTCCCCTCTTACCACTGTGGAAGCCTGGGACCCAACAGGCTTGAGATGAGAGCTGAAGAGACTGAATTTGGTGCCTGTGAAATACAGAAAGATGTGGGTGCTCAGTATGGATGAGCACACAATGCGATGGTCCAGGGCCATCTGTTCAAAAAAACCCCAGTTTACTCTTAGGGACTGGATACTTCTCTCTTAGTCTCCATCTGCACGAGGGGACTAACAAGCTGCTACATATTAGCAATATGAGTATGGCAAACTTTGAGCATCCATTTCCTTACCTGTAAAATGAGGATAGTTCTTGCCTTGCTTATCTTAAAGACTTTGTGGGGACCAAATGAAATAATGTCTGTTTTGTGTTAGTTCAGGGATTACATGTAATTCTCAGTATTTTTGACCACTATTAATTGTTAATCCAAAAGAAAAATAAAGCATTCTGGAAAAACTATCATGTAAATCAATTACAATTTGGGCTTTTTTTTTTTTTTTTCTCACTCTGAAATGTGTCAGGACCACTATTTTAGGAAACAACATTCTTGGCATACTTTGAATGAATTTTTACTTCTCTAGAGCTTGATTGCATAGAAAAGAAATACCCAGCCTGCAAAGTAAAGCCTTCTGGAAAAATTATTGGGTAAATCAGTTACACAATTGTCATTGCAAAAAATGTGTATGTGTAAATGTATATGTTTTCTTACTCAGTGCGAGAATTGTGTCATTTTACTTAATTCAGACACTGGAGGGTTTGGGGGATCTTAATCTCGTCTAGAGCAAATCCTGTCAAAGACTTACTTGACTGGACTTCTTCCACTTTACACTGTTGAACTTGGTGGAGTACTAGTCCTATCACCATAATCCACCAAAGCCAACACACCTTTGAAAGACTGCTTCCTACAGATGAGGACACTGACAGGTGGTTTCACATTTTGCACATCTGGTTTTAAAACAAAGGACTGATTCAACAGATACTCAGCATCAGCCTCTTTACTTCTGCTAGACACTGCTCCTACTAACAGCTCACGTCAGCTGTACGTTTCAGTGCTGTGTTATTTATGTGACAGTTCCTTGTAGCCCGTTGTACAACAGGAATCCAAGCAAGTATTTCCCAAATTTCAAGCTTTACCTGTTAATCTTTTTAGAAACTTACTCACCTTGCAAAAAAAACTATCTGAAGGTATATCTACAACATTCCTTTATTTTTAGCTATTGCTCTTATAAAAATAATCGTATTAAATGTGAAGCAAAATTACAGAAAAAAAAATTTTGACCATTAATGGTAGCATTGCTTATGCGATATCCAATTTTTCCATACTGTTCTGGTGTGAAAGGGGCAGTGATTGTTTTAAAAGTCCAGTGTTGGCCGGGCGCGGTGGCTCAAGCCTGTAATCCCAGCACTTTGGGAGGCTGAGACGGGCGGATCACGAGGTCAGGAGATCGAGACCATCCTGGCTAACACGGTGAAACCCCATCTCTACTAAAAAATACAAAAAACTAGCCGGGCGAGGTGGCGGGCGCCTGTGGTCCCAGCTACTCAGGAGGCTGAGGCAGGAGAATGGCGTAAACCCGGGAGGCAGAGCTTGCAGTGAGCTGAGATCCGGCCACTGCACTCCAGCCTGGGCGACAGAGCCAGACTCAGTCTCAAAAAAACAAAACAAAACAAAAAACCAAAAAACAATAAAAGTCCAGTGTTTAATAACATTTATGTTGGTTCTAAACTTCAAAAAATTTTTTAAAAAGTGTGGGTAGTCTTTCCTCACTCCTCCTCAGCTGAAATAATAAATTGGATTCTGAAGTTTAATTTTGAGTTTAGTTTCAGTTATGCTAGATGTGTTTCCTTGAGTAGGTTAGTTTGCCTCTCTGAACCTCATTTTCGTCATTGGAAAATGAAGGTTCAAATCATTTGATTTTTGTGGCTTCTTCTGGAATCTTCCTAAAGATAGTTTATTCTTCACAATTATTTTTAACTTAGACAGGGCTTACAGAATTTTATATAGACCTTCTTAGGAACTTGAGCCTACACACATAAAGAATAAACAACCTTCTGTGAACTTGAATGCTATTTTAGGGTATAATTTTTGTTTATTTGTTCAAAAAATAGTGATTCAATTTAAGCCCAAAGCACTTATTTTAATAACAGATTCTTAGTTAAGCTATTTTACCAAAGTTACATTACCATGAAATTTCTGGGGGGTAAAAAAAAAACACAATTACACTGTCTTACAAAGTCACCCCTTGTAATCATTCACAATTAGTATATATATCATCAAAAAGAAAAATGCTTTGTTTTTTTAATGGTTAAAAATAACAAGGGACTTCATGTAAATGTATAATCTACTTAATGTCTTTTTTAATGCTCTGCAGCCAACTCAAAGAAAAATGTCCTGCCAGGGGTAAACACTAATTCTGTATTTATTTGCGCAGCAGGCATTGGTTTCATGAAGTAGGCTTGTTTTTTTTTGTTTTGTTTTGGTTTTTTTTTGAACATCAGTGTCTTGCCCTAACATTTTAAACTGTAAACCCAAAACTCCTGACCAAGAGAGCTTTGCTGTTAGAACAAAGTTTAGAGTACTATGTGACACCATCACACCTGTGTTGTGGTCCCAGAGGTTTCTGTTGTTGGGAGGTACGAGTGTTATTAAAGGAAAACAGCAAACCCATCTTGATTTTCCTCTCAAAAGTCAGATCTCTCATGAAGATGGGAGTATGAATTTCCTGTACTGGCATCTATGGGAAAATGCCTTGCTTAAAAGACCTTCCTCTAGGGGCCTGAAGGAAGTTGTATCTTCTTTGCTTTTTCTATTGCATTCCAATTTTCAGACAGGCCAGTGGTACAGTGTATCCATGATCCATGTGTACAGTAGGAGAATGAAGCTATAGTAAGTAATACAAAAAGCTACTTCTTTTGCAGCTTGATTGAAACAATCCACTGGTGGTTGCTTGGTTGTCAGCTTGAGCTTGTCTGTGTGACTTCTTTTCTGCTCCTTACTTCCATCTATCATTGCAGAGAGCACAGAAGACAGAATATATATAGTGCCCTGTGCTTGCTTAGGCCTTAGCAAATATCAATTCATCACCAACTTGGCTCTAAAAGAGACCATTCATTGGCATGTTAGAACATTACAATTTACCCAGTGTTCCCTGGTGTTGAAGGAGTCACATGACCGGATCTCAAAACAAAAAAGAATTCCATGATATGGTCTTGGAGTTATTAATAAAAATAACTGCTGGTTGACAGGAAAGGCATATGGCAAATTTAAGATGCATGGCCGCAGTATTTTGTTTAAAAAAAAATTCTTTCCTATGCCAGGGGTGAGAGTATGTGTGTGTCTGTGGGTGTGTGTGTGTGTATGCATGTTTTATGCACCAGAAAAACCTCCAGCTCTGACAAGCCATTGACAAGGTGTTTCAGTCTTCGCTAGCTTCCTATTTCATTGCTCTGCCATTGAGCCCTTGTAATACCACGATGAATAAAGTAATCAAAGCAATTGGCTGCCTGAGATCTTTTTTAATGCACTGCTTCAGACGCAGTACATATGCCGTGCAAATAAATACAGAATTAGTGTTCCTGTTGGAAGCATTTGGTGAGAATGAGTGATTTGTCTTGCTTATGAAAGGTGCATACATTTCCGCTCATAGCTGTTTATCAGCCAGCCTCTTTCTGCTTATGGATTCTGAGGTGGAATTCATCATTTGTCAGTGCCCAGGCAGATGTGCTGGAGATGACCAGATTGATCTGTGAGGATGAGCAGAACAGCCGCACCAGTGCTAGGAGGGCGGCCCCTACAAATTGTGTTATCTTTTGAGACTGTTGTCTACTAGCTCTTTTCTATACTTCAGGAAGAGAAGGAAAGCTGCCTTTTTCTGCTTCTCACTTCTGTATTTGAAAAAATGCCACTTTTGGTATCGCTTAAGGGAAACAGAAAGCAGCCCCAATTTCTCTGGGCAGTGAAATCCACTGAAACCCCATTTTTCCAAAAGTCCACTCTCCCTCTTCTGATTGCAAGGCATGTTATTTGATGTTGGATTTCAATTAAAAACAAAACACTAATGTCAGGCTTGCCAAAGTGTCATTTGCTCTGTTTTCAAACTGCTACAGACAAAGTTTTCTCTTACTTCATAGAAATCGTAGACATCACTTCCAACAGGACATTAGGACACAAGAGACAGTGTTTTGATTAGGAAAAAAACGAATGGCTTTCCAAAAGTTTGACTTGCTTTTGGTCTGTGCAAAAGGCCTGTTGAAGCCGAGTTGATTACAGAGGCATCAAAGGCCCTTCTTGCCAACAAAACTCCCTTGCACTTGTGTGCTGTTGAAAATTTCGCTTTGATGCCAGCAGATTGTAGAGCTAAACACAAGCTGCCGAGGAGCTCCATGTGGCTTTCCCACCGTAGGTTCTTGACCTTGGCTTAAGTAATTAACCATCTAGGAGCCACATCATCCTCTAAGGGCATCTGGAAAAATAAATACATCCTCATCCTTAATTAATGAATGGATGCAAGTATAGAAACACAGGTAGCTTACCTCATGAAACAGGGTTAGGGCTCACTTGCTAAAACCCAGGTGGAACCGCAGTATTTTCATTGTCCTTCTTTAGCCTCTGTTTCACTCCTGCAGTCCTCAGTAAATATTTTCCTTCGGGTGATTCCTTTTTAACCAGATTGGTAGGAAAGCAATTTCATACTCAATATACCCAACATATAAGATCATTAGAAATACTGCGTGTGGTTTTGAAAATGTGGCCCAAAGCTCTGGAAACATCTGGCTTTACAGCCGATATTACTGAACTAACACTAAGGCCTTTGGCCAAGCCCTTATACTGTGACAGGTAGGTAATATTTGTGAAAGATGTGGTTTCATACACATCTTTAAGGCAAGTAAATGTTCGATGTGTGACTTTTATTTCCTCGGTTAGCTGAGATATAGACAGGGCTTTAGAAGGTAGACATCATATGCTTCTGTTTGTCATTCACCTTTAGATGGCGGTTATGTTTGTCTTCAGTATTTTTTTTTTACAAGTCACCTGGCTTCAAATCAGCCTCAAGGATGGAGATGTAGACAGTGATAACTAAAATGACAGTGTAGACATTGTGGGAGTTAAAGAATGATCAGAGATAATGGTAGTTTTTTGGAGTTTGTTTATTACGTATCTGAGAAAGTTACTTAATTTTTTCAGCTTATATTTAAATAGCAATTAAAATATGCCAAGCATTGTGCTAAATATTTGGGTTGTGATTTGAATAAGACATTCGGTGTTCTCCAGGTATTCAGGGAGAGTGGCAAGTAAATAATTCTGGTATGGGGTGACGAGCGCCATCACTGAGGAATAGCCCAGGAACACTGAGGAGGGAGTGGTTAATTCTGCAGGCCCAGCCCCTGAACTGCTCTTATCCTTTCAAAGTGTTTATGTTGGCTCTGAAGATAATTTCTAGAACTTACAAGAATTCATTATTTGCTTTTTCCAAGTGCTACTTTTGTGTAATTTGAAGTTCAGGGTTTTGTATCATTCACAGAACATAACCTCTCTCCAAGAACAACCTTGCTCCTGCTCTGTAAGAAGCCCTTGCATTTGGTACCCTCTGAGGTTACTCACAAAAAAAAAAAAAATGCATCCTTGTTCTGCCTGGTCCTCAGGTGTTCAAGGACACTATGGATGCTAGGTGATAGCTTTGTGATGCTCTGTGCACTGCGCGTTAAGAGATTTTCAAAGCCCTCTGTGGGGCTGAGCCCCAGTATTTACTGTTTTATTCAGCGAATGGCACATCTTCTGTTGTCAGAACTGTCTGATTGAACACCAGCAAGTGCTCTCTAGGAGGGAGATCCTTATTGCCCATTTTCTCTGTTTCCTAAATGATCTAATTGCTTGAGTAAGGAGGCATCCATTCTAAATCTCCCTCCCACCAGGGGCGATTCGCAAGTAACAAGGTTTAGATTACCCCAAATGTCAGGACCCCCACAGATATAATGGGCTTCCCTCCAGGGCCCACCTGACAAGCTGCTTTTCTTTCAAATACCTGGACTGCCCAGAACACTCTACACCCTGATTTTCTGTCCCCTCACGGAGTTAGGGAGCCAGAACTGCCGCTCTGCACCTTTTGATTTTGGTTTTAATCTTCGGAATCTACGGAATGTAAGAGATGCTTATAGGTTCGGTATTTGAAATCCCATTTTACAACATATTAAATGTTAAAATATATACATGATCATTTCACCAAGGCTAATACTTGGGATATAAAAGTTATAGTTGTAGCCTACATTTTGGCTTAATGGTTTCTGAAATGATTTTCATTCCTATGAAAAAAGGTTTTTTTTAAAATTATACTTTGGCATGTTCACCACTTTGTTTCTTTCTCAGCAACCCATGTTCTTCCTTTCTTTTAGTCTGCTGTATTCCCAAATGGTAACTTCAGAAAAGTATTTTATATGCTGTATATAGTCTATTTAATCAGAGCACTTTTTTATGACAATAGTAAGTTAATGGAAGATAGCTAAATTAAGAACGCTGAAAACAAAACAGTATTTTTAAGTTATTTGCCTTTGCCAAGATGTTCTTTGTGTGATTTTTTGGGTAAGGAAGATAACTTTCCCCCTCATTTCCATCAAGCCATGAGAAAGAAGTGGGGGTAAAATAGCATTGTCATATTTGAAAAAGAAAATGATTGACAATGTCACTTAAATTGAAATGTCTCCTTAAAATCAATGTAAAAGGGCCTTTGAAGAAGTTGCTTTGAAAATCTTTTTTGTTGTTTTTTAACCTGGAGTCCCCAGATTTTTTTCCCTTCTACTTTGTTTTCTCATGGATAGATGAATTTAGCTCCTATCGGAGTGGAGGCTCCGGGAGTGTGCACAGATGTATCAGATGTTGTGTAACTCTGCCGGGAAGCCCTGCCCAGGAAGGACTTGGAGCAGACCCATGGGTGCTTCCCTGCTGGCCTCTTCCATTTCTTGGGAACACAGGCTCCTGGTGCTGCCAGGCTGTGTGGCAATAGTGTGAATAGTGTGGTAAGTGGGCCTGGGTGAGGTCAGCACTTTTATTTGAACTTATGACCATCTTTCTTCCCTCTGAGCATTTGAACTGAGTGATTCCGGAAAGAAAGAACAAGTCACACATACACTGCCTGTTGAGGTTGTGAGGCATGCCTGTTTACTTCCTTTTAGGTGATTAAAAACACTTCTAACAATTGAACTGGTATTTATTACAAACAAGATTAGAAGCACCTTCCTAACCCAGACATTGTGAAAGCTGATAGACATCTCTCTAGACCCCAGCCAGAGTTGCTGGATATTTGGTGTTCTAAGATGCCAGGAGGCATGAGTCAGGCCGGCTGATAGCCAGGTGAGTGGTGTGTTTCTCCTCCCTGTACACACATTAATCATATTTGCCGGCAGAGAAGGCATGACCTTCTGTACCTCCAGCACCTACCCCCTCCCCGCTCCACCCCTTATACCACAACAACACAGATAGAAAAAGGAAAGTGGGAAGTTTACGAGCAGCCTGCATGCAGGCGGCATACTCTACTTACGGAACTTAGAAATCAGAGGTCATTATCATTTTCAAAGAAAAGACCCTGAATAACTAGATCCTTTCATCACCATCTTTTACTAATTTGACACCAGCTGTACTTGTCTTTTCCACAGGAAATTCTCACTGTGCCTATAGGACCAGAGAAATGGAACTCTTAGCAGAGTTGACTTTTTATTCTTTGAGTTTCCTTTCAGTACAGCTTGGGAGGCAGGAGGCTCTTGTTTCTTATTTTTCAAGATTTTAACTTTTTTAAAACAATCTTATGATCCTAAGAACTTTAAAATTTGAAAGATTTAAGAAGTCATATTATTTTCCCCCTTAAAGTGTTGCCCCATAGTCTCATATGAACTCTTTGAGCATATGGGAAATACAAGAGTTAAATATAATCAGATCTTAACAAAATGTCATGATTTGTTTTGGGAAAGTTGATTTTTCTTGAAGAATTTTCAGTGTTAAAATTTTTTTCTATACCATTTGCTTCAGAACTTGTGACTGTGAAGCATGTTCACTTTTATTCTTCAATAACACAGAAAAATAAAACTGTAGTCTATTTGCCAAACATTTACAATACAAAAATAATTTAGATGTTTGAAGATAGTAGAACAGAGAGAATAATTAAAATGGTGGCTGGCCTATTTCTACAGATCAGTCAGGAAAATTTTCCACATGTGACTGGGTCAAGTTCCCAAAGGATGGCTCTAATTTCTTCCCTATCCTCTTATCAAGTATAAAATCTATAAGTTAAGCTTTGGGCTACTTCAAAAAAAATTATTTTTTTCCTCATTGCAATTTACTGAGCTTGAAGTTGAGGTGTGTCTGCTGCAATCTGGGATTTGTGTGTGTGCATACACAGAAGTTGCCTGCTAGACAAAGCCACCTGGCTCTTTCGGTGCAATCTGTAACTAATGCAAGTTTCAGGTCAATGTTATACTAGAGAAAACTGACCATATCAGTGCTAATCTAATTTATTTTATGTTATTTCTTCCTAAATCATTCATGAAGTAACTTTGTGGTGATTTTTATTGCTATTGCTAGAGTTAGGCTTCGATTACATTTTTCTGATTATAACATTTATCATGTGTAACGTATTTGTAAAATTCTAATGAGTTAAAAGTAAAATAAGAACACATAGATAATTGCTATTGGCATTCTGATGTATTAACTTTCAGTATTTTGTCCGTATCATATGAAAGTTTCCATTTGTTGTTTGTTTTTTCTGCCTTGCTGTAATCATACCGTGAATATAATTATGTAACTGAATTTTCATCACTTATTATTATAATTACTTTTACATCCCATTGAAATCTTTAGAAAGTTAATTTTTCCCTCCCTTCCCTTCCCTTCCCTTCCCTTCCCTTCCCTTCCCTTCCCTTCCCTTCCCTTCCCTTCCCTTCCCTTCCCTTCCCTTCCCTTCCCTTCCCTTCCCTTCCCTCCCCTCCCCTTCCCTCCCCTCCCCTCCCCTCCCCTCCCCTCCCCTCCCCTCCCCTCCCCTTCCTTTTTTTTCTTGCTGTGTTGCCCAGGCTGGAATGCAGTGGCACAATCTCGGCTCACTGCATTCTCTGCCTCCTGGGTTCCAGTGATTCTTCTGCCTCAGCCCCCCAAGTAACTGGGATTACAGGCACACACCACCATGCCCAGCTACTTTTTGTACTTTAGGTAGAGACAGGGCTTCACCATGTTGGCCAGGCTGGTCTCGAACTCCTGACCTCAAGTGGATCCACCCGCCTCAGCCTCCCAAAGTGCTGGATTACAGGCATGGGCCACTGCACCCGGCCTTAATTTTTTCTTGATTAAAATTTTTAAACAGAAATCTTTATTCATATTCTAATGATTTCCTTAGGGTAGATTCCCAGAATTAGGCTTTCTCACTCAAAACCTATGAACAATTTGAAGATCTTTAAAGTACAGGTATATTGAATAATGCTTTGGTAAGTTCTTACAAATTTTTACTCCTAAAATATCTGAAAGTATTGAGTTATCTTTTCATTAGCTTTAATAATTTGTAGCAAAAGTGATTTTCTCTATCTTTGATTACCTCATTGATTGGGGGAGCATTTTCACATGTATTACACAATTGCATTATTTCTTCAATCTGCTCATATTTTTTGCAATACTGTTTTCATAAAATTAGGGCAAAAAGTTAGTGGATAATCAGCTTTTGTTCAGTGACATAATTTTCATTTCAGTGAGACTTTTTTCCTTTTTCAAATATGTGCAAGAATAAATAGGATTCTTTTTATATTGTATTCTTTTACAGCCTTAGCAAACTTACATAAACAGGTTTTGTCATGCATTCTCAATCCGGTTTTAGATTATACATTAGAATAACTATTTTGTGCTTCCTCTATCTTGACTATGTATTATAGTTATGGGCATAATTATGTATGTTCATAAAGCTTGAGAGTGTTATGCCCTTTGTGTTTTCCTTGTCTGCTTTTTGACTCTTACCCCCTCCCCCACTTCAGCCCCAGGGTACAGCCTTGCCTCCCTTGAGTCCATCTGTCAGATCATCTGTCTGAGGAATTTGCATTCCTTCACCCTCTTAGAATCCTTTAGAACAAATAGTCCATGGACAAGGAAAAGCTGATGAGCATTTCTGTGTGAAAGGCAGACGTTCCACCTTATGCATCCCTACATGTAGTTTGAGGCAGGAAGCCACCAGCTAAGGTGTGATTTCGAAAGCCACATTCAAAAGCCTGTCTGACCTCTAGCTGTGGCACGAATGATTCTTTCCATGATTTCCCTCCCCCACTTCCTCCTTTTAACCATAGAGTTAAATAACCATAGAGTCACCAATGGTATGCTGACTGGTTTGAATCCATTTAAGGGTTTTCTGGCCGGGCGCTGTGGCTCACACCTATAGCCTGTAATCCCAGCACTTTGGGAGGCTGAGGCAGGTAGATCATGAGGTCAGGAGTTTGAGACCACCCTGGCCAACATGGTGAAACTCTGTCTCTACTAAAACTACAAAAATTAGTCGGGCATGATGTCACGTGCCTGTAGTCCCAGCTACTTGGGAGGCTGTGACAGGAGAGTTGCTAGAACCTGGGAGGCAGAGGTTGCAGTGAGTCGAGATCACCCCACTGCACTCCAGCCTGGGCAACAGAGCAAGATTCTGTCTCAATAAATAAATAAATAAATAAAAGTTTTCCAAGTCAGTGATTCCCCCTCCCCCACTTAAATCTTACTTCCCTTCCAAGCATAGCTCCATGCCTACACTGGTCATGGATTAAGCACTATTACCCACAGCCACACCACAGGTAGCATTTTCTATTGCTCTCTCTTTCCCAGTGTCAGAGGATTGGGGATCCCTTGTGGGTACAGGGCTGGGAGCAGCCCTTTGCATTCCACTGCCTTCACAAATGGTGCAGCTCTTTTTAGCATCGTAAATTAAATTAGCACATGTGGCCTTAAATAGTCCAGGCATGTAGGGCATGATTATCTTTCTGAGAAAATGATCAGGACCACATTCAAAGAACCCAGTGTTTCCAGGCAGCTCCCAAGGACATGTCAGTGTGCTGTGAACTTTCTGGGGTATGAATGGGATTTTAAAGTCTGCCTTTTCATTAGTGTACCAGTGCATACTCTGTGTATTATGCCTCACAAGCTGTGAATGTTGTGACAGTGGCTTTTGTTCCCATGTGTGTAGTTGTTAATTGTATAAGCCGGAAATACAGAAACCATATCAAAGCAAGGCAGCCTTAACAAAAGAGAAAAGCTGAATGCCTCAAAGGAACCACTGCTTAGAAAGGTATACATTCTCCTCCAACCCATACTCCCAGGACCCAGATGTTCTCATGACATCATTGCAGCTAAATTCGGACTTTACAGATGGAATACAAAATTACGAACATAGCATGGAGTAACCACTTTATCTCTTCTTGAACCTACGCCTGCTCTACATTCCTGGTGAAGTTTGTATCTCCAATGGCTTACACCACCCTACCACGGAGTAGATACTACTAAACTGTCAGATGAGTTTACTGAATACATTTTACTCATCCCCCGCTTGTCAGCTTTGCTTGTGCTATTAAGTGGCCAAGACTACCATGTCAGTATCCAGCTCATCTAAATCCCACTTCCCATCTGTACATTCATTGTACTTGCTGCTCAGACCATTCTTATGTTCCTCAGTAATGGAATATTCAATTTAGGCATCCAAATTTTTGTGTCTGTGCCCAATGAGATTAGAGAGTATAAACAGTGCTTTGTACTTGTCAGAATGGCAAACATAGTACTTTGCACATAATAGAGGCTCAGTAAGTACTCAGTAAACATCAGTAAGTACCTCAGTAATTAAATTGTTATTTTTCCTTTAAGAAAATGAATTTGGATGGACAAATCTGAGAGAAGAATCCAGGTGCTCCCCTATGTTGAGTAAACTCAGCTGTAGTGAACTCCTCTTGGCCTCAAACTGTGTACTAAATGAAAATTGGAGATGCACCCTTTGTGGAATTATTCTTAGCCTGACATTTCCAGACTGACTATAACAAGACACATTATCTATCGAGCTTCTGCTTCCCTTCTTCCTGCTTAATGGCTTTACCAATCTTTTAAGACTCAGCTGAAGGTCCACCCTATAAAATAGCCTTCCCCAACATTCTAATCTCAATCTACCCCCTTTCTTCAGCCCTGGAGGACAGCTGACTCACCTCCATCATTTAATATTTGCCAATACTCCAGTATGTTATGTGCTAATCATTTGTGTATATCTGGCCTCTTTCCATAACTAGTTTACAACCTCCTCTGAGGTGTCATGACCATAGTTTAATTCTTTGGAATACTGCACAGTAATTAGCATGATGTTTGTCCCTGAATGTAGGGTAAAGCATTCAGAAATCTGGTTTGCATGGCTCTGTTACCTAATAACTGTGTGAGCTAAAAAAAGCACTCAACGTTTTTGAAACTTACTTTTGTCATCAGTAAAATGTTCATGATCTCTCATGGAATCATTCTGAAGATTAAATAAGATTATGAATGGACAAGTGTTTTTGTTTTTGTTTTTGAGATGGAGTTTCGCTCTTGTGGTCCAGGCTGGAGTGCAGTGGCATGATCTCAGCTCACTGCAACTCCCGGCTCCGGTGTTCAAGGGATTTTCCTGCCTCAGCCTCCCAAGTAGCTGGGATTACAAGCATGAGCCACCACACCCAGCTAATTTTATATTTTTAGTAGAGATGGGGTTTCACCACATTGGTCAGGCTGGTCACAAACTCCTGACCTCGAGTGATCCACTCACCTCGGCCTCCCAAAGTGTTGAGATTACAGGTATGAGCCACCGCACCCAGCCTAGACAAGCGTTTTTAGCTTTTAAACCAATATACTAATGAAGGAAATTGTTGGCTAATTTTGAGAAATCTACTTCATTTTTTTTTTCTTTGAGATGGAGTCTTGTTCTGTTGCCAGGCTGGAGTGCAATGGTATGATCTCAGCTCTCTACAACCTCCGCCTCCTGGGTTCAGAACAGCGATTCTTCTGCCACAGCCTTCCGAGTAGCTGGGATTACAAGCGCCCGTCACCACGCCCAGCTAATTTTTGTATTTTTAGTAGAGACGGGGTTTCACTATGTTAGCCAGGGTGGTCCCAAACTCCTGACCTCGTGATCTGCCCACCTCGGCCTCCCAAAGTGCTGGGATTACAGGCGTGAGCCACTGCGCTCGGCAAAAAATCTACTTTTTATCTGATTAAGTTTCCTGAGGGTGCCATGTGTTCCCTGTGTCTCCAAACTGTAAATTGTGTTTTGAATTATTGTCAGCACCAAAACGTATTTTTTGATTGCCATGTTGGCAGGTTGATTGCAAGACTTTGAGCTTCTGTTTGATATATTTTAAATACTTTCTGCCTTAAGAATTTGGACATAATATGTCTATCTTTATTTTAAGGGTGGTATGTTGACCATCCTTTAGAAATAAGATTATAAACAGTATCCTATGTGTGCTAGGCATGGAATTTAAGAAACGAAAGTACAGAATAATTCTAATAACAATGTACATGACCACCAGTAGTATAAAGATACAGTTGAGTGACTTATGGTAGGAAATGAAGGATTTGAAAGAAGTTTTAATTCTTTATGTCAGTAATTTTCTGCCCTAGTTACATGTTAATCACCTGAGTTGCTAAAGAAAAAAAGAAAAAAATCAGATGCCTGGGCTCTCTGTTCCTATTAAATTAGGATTTCTTCTCTGTGTAGAGGGTCCGCCTGTTGCTACAGGTGAATGGTATGAAACAAGCAGATTATTTGAAGATTTCCATGTGCTACCATTTAATGTCTTATTATTAAAGTTAGCTGCTTCTCTGGCAGTGAGAATGTTGAAAAGGAATAGAACAAGGAGTAATTGTATGGTGTCATCTGAGTCTTGTTAGAAGTTCAGTGAATGCCTCGCTCATATCAGTCAGGTACACAGTGCTAAAAGTATGCAAACCGGCTCAAGCAATGGTTCCTGCCACTGATGAGTGCTTGGCTTGTGGGGAGAGGGATATAGAGGATTCCAGGGAACCAGCGGGGAACAGAGGGTGCGCTGTGCCTTAAAAGGGTGAGGGAAGAATGAGCTTCCCAGATAGACACATGTAGACTAGACAATGAGTGAGGAATTCTGGCTATTTGTAAAACAAATCATGTTAGTATTTCCTCTAAACCCGGCACACAATATTGATGTTTCATCAGTATTAACTGGGAGTAATGATAGTGATGATCTTCATGACTAACATTAATTAAAATTAATTTTGTCCATAATGACCTCAAGAAACAACTGTCATTGAGTAAAAAAAAATGAACCAGACACTACATTATTTGCCTATGACTTTTCTAAATCTGGAAACTTCTTATAGTTAATAAAAATTATTTATGCTGCAATTAGAGGACTCTATATTCCATTTGAAATTTAAGAATATATAGTTTCTGTTTTCTATAAAAAATAATGTCATATAATAAAGGTAAATAATTTTTTTCAAACTTTATCATTTGATTAATCTATCAGTTTTTTCCATTCTTTGAAAATTTTTGTTTTATTTTTGACTCTATTTTTTCCTGCATTTTTTAGATTCTCATAGTCTTAGTAAAGGTGGAATCAGGCCCATATACTGTAGGAAGATTACTTGGAAGTTCTCCAGTATTATTTATCATCTGCTACTACTGGCAAATTGCCTCCTTTTTAAACCACATACTGTATTATTTGTTAGGTGGGGGTCATTAGGCCTCCAATCTCTTTTCTCCCAAATCTACAAATAGTCATTGTTCACCTGGTGTATGTGACATTTATTTTTCGTTTCTAAGTCTGCAATCCTCTATCTGCCTACCTAGGTACCCACCGCTGTTGAATGCCACTCTGCCATTACCCTCCTCTCTTTACAATACAGGTTATTATACTCTATTTATACCCCAGGTGTGAGAGATAGCTAAATGAAATAGCTACTAAGACTTTTTTCCACTTTTCCTAAAAAAGGCATATGTGGAAGAAGGTACATCATATTTTTCACACAAAAAAGTATAGAAAGTCACTTTTATAAAGAAAATGGAATATTTTTCTTCATGGCAAACTTTCATTATGCTTTTATTTATTTATTTTTCATGAAAGAAATTCAGGCTTTATAGAATCAGGCTCCCTTTGAAGATGTACTGTTTTCCTTTCTATCAATTTTGTTTTCCTTTAGAACATCATTTGGTTGATAAATTTCCTAGTATCCTGTTTAGCTGTCAGATTTTGATAAGCTTTCCGGGGAGCTCACATACACTGTTCATTTCACCCCAATTCAGTGCTGTTCTCCTTATCTGTGGTCTACCAGAAGTAACTTGAGGTTAAGGTTTGGCACTTCTGCCTGGCGTTTTGGCTTTGGAGCTGCAAAACATATCACAAAGCAGACATAATATGTGTACCAACAGCTAGAGACACTAGTAGAATCTTGTCAGCTCAAAAGCAGAAAAGCCTCTGAAATGTGAAAAAGGAAAAATTGTGCTGAGTGTATTTAGGATAGCATGTTTGAGTCTATTATTGCAACCACAACTAGTATTATGTATTTAAAGATGACCTAGATTTACATTCTTTATCGTCATTTGCTCTCCAGGACTAGACATAAAACTAATTACTAGCTCATGTAGTTTGCATGTGTTGCTTTCTCTTAGCTCATGTGTTTACATGGAAAAGTCCCCGACATACACAAAAGGAAAAAAGCCTCAAGTAATGTTCCTTACAGAAGGAAGATAGTATCAGACCCCTTATAGTTTACACATCCTCAAACTCTATTTATGGTGAAAGTCAAGATCTTGAAGTATTTGCTGCTCCTAGGTTTAATTGGTTTTATCTGCTGTTATCATAACAACCTTATCTCTACAGACAGTTGCATGGATAATATTTGGAGATCAGAATTCAAGCTCAGACACACAGTGTCATCCAGCAATTAAATGTTATTTGATAGTTCTGTATGTGGCTCAGGTGCTGGGGAGCTCCTGCCTCTGGTTGACAGTATTTATAGCATCATAAAATAGTTCTCAGGGGAAATCCAGATATGGAAAGCTTTCCGAATAGAAATGGCTAGAAAAGCCAAGGTAAAGTGTGGTTCAGGCTCTCGTGGCAGTTCCAGTCATTGACTGTTGTCTAATGACTGTGCGGTTCAGATCTGAGAGATGTTTAATTATTTTTGTTGCTGCATTTTGGTGAAAGGATAAAGAAGCCGTCTAGCTCCGTGACAAGGATGCTGATATATATTTTGGGGGAGTCCATTAAATGGATCAACATTGCTTTCCACACGCCCAATTTAATCCCTATATGGGAACTACATAAAACATACCTTTTATAGGAGAATTCTTGATGGATGTTTAACTGCATGGATCTAATTAGATGCAGAGCAGGACTTTCCCCAAATGATTAACTGGCAAGATTAGGTAGACCTTCCTTTGTTTTGTTGGGATTTGGGCTTTCTTCCTGTAATATTCCTTTTTATCTTTTAAAATGAGTTTCCGAAAGCAGAAATGGAAGCAAAGCAAGCACTTGACACAGCTAAGGTTTGAAAAGTATTATAGTTATTCTTCTGGGCTTTTTCAGGAGTGGATTACCTCTTTAGCTTCCTGTGGCCTGTATGGGGGAGATAGAAAGAAGCCCAATTCAGACTTCTCTGTAGGTGAAGCACTGAAGTGTTCTGCTCATTACATGTTTTAATTGCTCAATTGTGCTTGGAATGTAGATTAACTCTCTAACACCTGAAAAAAAGATCCCCCCTTCATACCGAGAACAGTGAAGATGAGAGACAATAGGATGACAAATGAGATCGCTAAGTGGAGCCCTGATCAATAGAAAGTGCTGTCCATTTGGGTAATGGACATCCCTGTCATCTCAGCTGTTAAAGAATTCAGCAGAGATGAGTCCCCAAAGGTCTGCAAAGTATAAGGCATCCAATACAGGAAACATTACCACCTCCCTTCTCCAACCCCAATAAATAAAAAAGGTACATATCAGGAGCTCCGTCTTTAGCTGCCGTGAGCTGTCGTGCATGGAATTTATCGTACTCTGTTTTCAAAAATCTGTGCACA
Organism: Macaca fascicularis; assembly: GCF_037993035.2. Classification (NCBI taxonomy): domain Eukaryota; kingdom Metazoa; phylum Chordata; class Mammalia; order Primates; family Cercopithecidae; genus Macaca; species Macaca fascicularis. Next base: position 113,993,435 of record NC_088380.1, on the reverse strand, counting down.
AAGCAGACAACCTGGAGACCCGGGGGAATAGTCTTTGTTTCCTCAGACCTTAACAGTGGTGTAAACACCTTAGGTGATCTTGCGTCTGGTGTAGAAAAAAGCATTCATACTTAAAATTGGGAGGTTGATTAGATTGTTCTTTTAAAATACTCTCTGCTCCACGTGATGATTTAAAGCCAGCGTATTTGGCAACCAGGATGCTTGATGAATCGCTTTTGTCAGACAGCCATATGGCAGGTGGGGTAGAGGTCACTCCGGTGCCCGGCCTTCCTTACTCGGATTCGGTCCACATGTCCAATTGTGATAGAGGACCAGTTCATGGTCTTTCCTTTCTAAATACCTTCAACATGGCCAGTCTGTACTTCTTAGAAACTCCATGCTTCTTCCGTCCCACGCTGGACCGTGGAGGCCGGATAAAGTCTATTTCTTCATCTGTCTTGCCACTACTCATTTAACCCGGCTAATTCCTAGAGGGATTGCTGTAACCACTGGCAGCCAGAGACTCCCTGCTGGAATGTGTGTGAGGATTTCCGGACAGTTGTGAAGAGGAGTGCAGTTTCACTGGGCAGTCAGGTGTGGGTCATTAATTTTCAGTGCTGTTGTTTAACTATTAATGAGGTCATGGCCCCAGGGCCGGACTGACTTTACCTATCAGATGTCTCCCATCTCCCAGCAGGCCATTCACCTTTAGTCAGAGCTCTCCACTAATAATTGTCCCATGCAGCGTTCACACGCCATTGCCTCATCTCTTAACCTCAGCTTCTTCTAGATAAGAAATAATTCCTCCTGCCCATCTCCCCGGTCATCCATCTTCAGTGGGGCCCATAAAACAAAGCCGTTCCCATTTTCCATTAACCTCTATGTCCTGAAACTTAGAGCCCTATATACTTTCTCTTATTCCTCAGCAAGGGGCATCTATTTGCCATCATTTTCAGGAGGTCTTAAATTATTCAGAAAGGCAGGCATCACCCTTGGTGACCTAGCCACCTACTTTACCTTTTATTTCTCTCCTATTTACCATTTCAGTTGATAATTTGTAGAACTTGGTAAAGTAATTCACAACTGTCAGCATCTTTATTATATTGCAGCCAGCAGCAGAAATTGTAACCTGAAGGGATATCTACTAAATCAAGATTTCTGTAGCATAAGCAGTGTAAATGAATTCCTGCACATTACGTTATTATTTCTATAATGTCTTTATTAAAAAGGCAAAGAGAGAATGCCTATTTAGAACAAGTACTGTGCACCCAAGCACTGATAGATTTGTAAGGTTGGGGAAAAGAAACACATAAGAGATCCAAAGCCCCAGTCCTGTCTACTTGGAATCACTGGTGTATCCCCAGAGGTCAGCAGCCGGCCTCTGCTTGGCCGTGAGCTCACCAGCAGTCAAGGGCTAATTCTTACCTCTTTGTCCTCTTCCTGTTCTCTAGAGCGGCACAGAGAAACATCTATTCTGCATGACAGCCCTTCAGGTATTGGAGGATAGGTATCACGTTTCCCAAAACAGTCTCTTCCAGCCTAAATGTCTCCAGGTCTTTTTAGGCATTTCTCATCTGTCATGCTTTCTGCAGCCTCACCGTCCTGCCTGCCCCTTTCATTAGTAGACGTTTAGAAGGTGGCACCCTGAGCACTACAATAAGTACGTGGTCTGGCTATACAAATTGAAATGTACAGCACTGGTTACGCCCCTTCATCTGGATTCTAGGTGTTAATTAAAGTAGCTAAGTCTACCTAGGGCTTAAGAGACAGCTGTGTGTCACTGATCCAGGGCGAGCTTACAGTTAACCAGAATCCCTCAGATTAATTCACATGAACTTTAGGTAAGTTAGAGACTTATCCCTTTTTTGACTCTTGTGTAGTTGACATTTTTTGAACCGGAGTCTAGAACTTTAAAAAACATCTTCATTAAAGGGCATTTTTAGTGAGTTCTAAATCATCTTCTACAGCTTTGATTTACTGCAAATTTAATTCATAAAATTCTCTTTACAAAGTAGTGCATCTATACTAGTAAAGTATACAAATATGGCAAAAAGAAATAAATGGTATATTTGGGCACTTCTTTACAGGAGAGGAAATGTCCCAGGTAAATACCCATCAGTACCAGCTGCCTTTCATCAGGTGCCTACTGTATGCCAGTCATAGCATGAAATGGTATCACCTATTATTTCTCATCCTTACAGAAAACCTACTAGGTGGGGATTGTTGCTTCCCCTTTTATAGGTGTGGGAACCAGACTGGGAGTCATTAAGTAACTTACCTGAGGCCATGACACTAGTAAGCAGTATAAGCAAGCTTTGAGCCCAGATCTCCCACTCTGTCCTTCTTTTCACTCTGCCTTGATGCCTATGTTAAATTTGGTATGTTCATTTGGCCTTTAAAATAAATTTCCAAATTCTTCAATATTTTCTGCAGGCCATTTGAAATCACAGCCAATCCATCGATTAGAGATCGAAAGCAAAATGTTTCTGTAGTGGAGATAACTTACCCCAAATACTATTTGTTGTAGCCATTTGAGCTTTTTACAAAGGTTTTGATTCTCTTACCTGCCAGGCGTATAGTTGAATTACACTCCCCCACCCACTTGAAATTTGGCATGACTACGTGATTAGCTGTGGTCAACCAAATGTGAGTGAAGGTGACCCATGTCACTGCTAGGCAGGGGCTTTAAGAAGCAGTATGTGCTTCACCATTCCTTCTCCCTCTCTGGCATGACCATGTACAACTTTCAAGATAGCAGTTGTCTGTCAACCCTAGTCCCTGAGTTACTACAATGAGCAGAGCTCCTTGCTGACTTACAGTGGACGTACAATGTGAGCGAGAAATAAATCTGTATTATTTTAGGTCACTGAAATTTGGAAGTTGGTCGTTACTGCTTCATAATCTAGCCTATCCTGACTATTCCAACTAGCTTAACAAAGCTAGAGCATGGGTAAGATGTCTGTAATCAATCCTAACCCTTGTTTAAGACCAAAAGATAGAAAATGTGCACTTAACCTAAAAATGTTCTTGAGATTAAAGTACATAAGGAAATGACATGTATAGATAATACCTGAAACCTCTATTTTCTCATTATCTAAGTTGTTAATACGCAGTGGAATTTGCAATTGTATGTAGGACGCTGTCTTAGCCTAGGCTCCCTAGAAAGCACAGCGTGAATCAATGGCTTGTATACTAACACTTCGTTGTGGAGGGAAGGGGGTTGGCCATGCAGTTCCAGGGAAGCAAGAATGAGGAGAAAAATGAATTGAAGCAAGAAAGGTAGGAGAGCAATACAAGGTGGTGGTGTTACTAAAACAGCCATAGCTTCAGCACAAAACAAAAGTGGTCACTTGGTCATGTGGAATGGCACCAAAAAGGCTGTATTTCAGAACCATTCTGCCTTGGTGCAGAGAAGGAAGGCAAGCAATTCATCTGTTGCCTCCTTGCTTTTTCCTGTCTCTCAATGGTCAAAATCCCATGCATTTCCAGATTGTGCTGCCTGGAGAAGCATTTCCAAGCTTCTGGGAAAGCCAGATCCTCTGAGAATCCAGTTTGGACAGTGTGCAGGCACAGCGAGCTATACTTATCTAGTTGGTTTTTTGGGGCTGTGCTGGCAGCTAGAGTTTATCTGGCCTGGTGCATAAATTGAATCTAGTACAGACATTAACAAACCTTGGGTGGGGGTGGGGGGAACTTCACTTTTCAGGACCTCTGTTACCTGTGAACAGAATACACTGGACTCAATGATTTGAAAGATACCATCAGTTCTAACATCCCAGTGTTTCAAACTAGTTTTTCAAATCATAGCAACCATTTATCTACCAATATTGAAATAATTAGCTGGCTAATTTAATTATTGAGAAAATGGAAATAAACTCAAACAAACTTAAAAGAAAAAGACCTATGAAATGTGTATCCTACATAGTGTTTCTTAAACACTTATTTTTTACAATGACCCATAGTAAGAAATTAGTTTTGTAAATGACCAAGCAAATACATGTACACAAACATGTATACTAATTGAAACAAAAGTTGCATGAAAGTAATACTTTCTTCATAATATGTAAGTAACTCTGATGTATTTATTCAGTTGTATTCTATACAAATAAAGCTTCTAGCCACTGATGGGTCATGATACAAAGTTTGAAAAGCCTAGAACATGTTATCTGTATATCTATCAGTCCCAATTTATTGCTTATAGTAATATAACCCCCTATACCTAAATCAATACTTATTAGATAATTAAAATGTTAAATTTCATTTTCAATAGTTTGGCCATAATGATATCACTGAGATAAATGTTAAACATTATTTTTCAAATAGTTTTTGTTGTGTTTAGGAAGAACATTCTAGCTGTGAGAAAATTCAGAGAGACAATTAATAAACTCAATACAGCCAAGAATAGAGGTGTATGGAAGTTAGCTAGGTGGTTTCATGTTTTTGAGACTATTGCTTTAAACTCACAGTACACATATAAGATGGTCATGGCTTAACTGAGTGATCAAGCACATTTCACCCTTCCATATTTATTCAATTCTGAATTTTACCTTTTTTAATATTATGAAGTTATTAGTGCACTTAGTAGATATTCTGAGTAAATTAATGTCAATAAAAAAACTAAAAAACAAAACTATTTTATTATCACAAATAACCTGTGTCTGTAGCTTTGTAAAATACATTATTATTTCTCCTGTTATAATGAGTGTCCCATCAGGTAAGGACCAAAGGTCTTGTTTCTGGCTTAGTTGTTTCGATATCAAGCTCTGGGGATGAAGAAGGTTGTTTTTTCTTGTTATCACAGTCAGTTGTCACAGCAGCCTGGTGAGGTGAGCAGGGTAAGTACTACCATTCCCATTTCACAGATGATAGAGCTGAAGAGTAATTCCTGCTATACTGTCTGTCAATTACCAGCTCCATGCCAATATAGAGATGCAATTTTGTGCTAACAGTGACTTCACACTGTTTCTTCCTGTCCATCTATTTGCCAAGCTTTGGTTCCTGAAAGTCATTTTATTTGCTGGCTTTTGAAGTAACATTTGTGGAGAATGTTCGGGACAACTTCTATTTCTGGGGGTGAAAGTTGTGACATTTTTCACGTTCTGAGGGGGAGGAGAAGGCCCAGGAGTCAGAGCTGTCTCCCTGACGCGGTTGTTGTCAGTCATTCCCTGACCTCCCTCATATCCTTTCACATGTTCCCATCTTGGTTTTCCTACCTGTTAAGTGAGGTTATTATGAAACTTCCCTATCTGCCACATCTGGGTGTTGGGCATCTGAAATAAGATAATGTGCGTGAGACTACTCTGAAAAGGAAAATTAATTTTAACAATAGAATGATTTTAGCATTGTTGTGATTATTTTCTCTTATCCGATTCCCCTAACACACACCCCAATCTAGATGAACCTTAAATAGTTGATTTAGGCTAGGCGCGGTGGCTCATGCCTGTAATCTCAGCCCTTTGGGAGGCTGAGGCGGGTGGATCACAAGGTCAGGCTTTCAAGATAAGCCTGGCCAACAGAGTGAAACCCCATCTCTACTAAAAATACAAAAATTAGCCGGGCATGGTGGCACATGCCTGTAGTCCCAGCTACTTGGGAGGCTGAGGCAGGAGAATTGCTTGAACCTGGGAGGTGGATGTTGCAGTGAGCTGAGATCACACCACTGTACTCCAGCTCAGGCAACAGTGCAAGGCTCCGTCTCAAAAAAAAAAAAAAAAAAAATTGTTTTAAAAGAAAATAAAGTTTATCTGAATAACCCATTTTTACATCTACTTATATGATTATATTATACCCTTTGCAGTTCAAATTTCGTACATGAAACAAAACACGAACATGGAATGTTTTGGTTTTCTGGCTCATAGACAAAATGCCAGGTCATATTTATGTCCAGAAACTTAGGGGGAAGAAAAGCACAAGTAATTTTTCCCACCACAAAGGTATTTTTTCCTGATTTATCCATGAGAAAATAAAGTAAAAATCTGGCATTTTCTAGCTAATATGGTTGGTTATTCTGTATCCAAAAAATGTAAATACATGTGGTACCAATAGTCATTATATTAAAAGAACAGCATAGGTGAAGGCCCTATTTTTTTTCCACTTTAAGCCATCTTGTCATAACTTGTAGACTTTTGTAATGGTTTTACGGTATTTTCCTGGCACCGTAAGCTATTTTATTACTATAATTGAAGAAAGTAGAATTTCCCATTGTGCTTACATTTTGTCCTCACTTCCATTTTTACTACATGACCTTATTATTTAGGAATTTGCTCTCCTTCTGATCTCCTTGGGATAACTTGCTGCTCTACTGATTTAGTTGTTAGAATAAAATAATGTACTTTCACATTCAGAAGCAAATCCTGTTCTATTCTTTTCTATATACTTTTCACTTGGGAAACTAATCAGAGAATCTATTTATAATCCATGACTGAACAGAAAAGCACATATAAAGATGATTTCTAGAAAGGCAGAACTCATATACTTTTTGCCTTGTGAAATACGGCAGAGTCACAGAGGGTGGCCATGTTCAGACCCAATCAAGTCTGGGCTGTTTGCTTTCTCCTGTCAGAGTGAGCAGAAACCACATGTATAGCCCAGCCCTGGTTTCAGGAAGAATGTTTTCAGGCAAACCTTACACTTGAATGAACTGCTACAGAGGAAATATAACTCTCACTGTAGACCTACAGAGCTAGGACTGGGATCAGGTTTCTCTTCCCATTGCAGTCTTTGAGTCTTCTAGGTGGAAACTTACTGGTTATTGCAAGAAGCAGTGTTCTCATTCTGAAATCCAGAATCTTGAATCTAGAATCTAGAATCATTCTAGAATAACACAAGGCCTATGGTTACCCAGTAGAAAACTTCCTGGATCCCTTTATCTCCTTGGATAAACAAAATAATAGAGAAGTTTCTGTTGATTTCTGTCATTCTATATTTGCTGGCTATACACAAAATGGCATCATGTCTTCTTTTGATTGACCTTTGGGGGCAATTCTGATTCATTTCCATATCCATCATAAATATCTTCTATAGTACAGTATAAATTTGATTGCTAACTAAATAAAAGCTTTGAAAGAAAGATTTAGGTTTTAAGAAAATCAGAGACCTTCTATTGCTTCAAATTTAAGTAAAATTGACACTTGAACAACATGGGTTTGAACCATGTGAATTCACTTACACATGGATTTTTTTCAATAAAAGTTAAACTATGTGCACCTGCCTCTCCTGCCTCCCCTTCCACCTCTTCCACCTCTTCTGCCTCTGCCATCCCTGCCACATCAAGACAAACCCCTCCTATTTCTCCTCCTCCTCAGCCTACTTATCATGATGAAGATGATAAGGATGAAAACTTACGATGATCCACTTCCACTTAATGAATAGTAAACATATTTTCTCTTCCTTATGATTTTCCTAATAACATTTTATTTTCTCTGGCATATGTTATTATAAGAATATAGCATATAATATATAAAAAATATAAAATATGTGTTAATTGACTGTTTATGTTATCAGTAAAACTTCTGGTCACCAGTAGGCTATTAGTATTTAAGGTTGAAGAAGTCAGAAGTTATACATGGATTTTCAACTGCATGGAGGTTGGTCAAATGTAAGGTGCTCATGGCTTTAAATAAATTAAAATTGAACCATTTACATTAACATATGAATTAGGGAAAAAATAAGACAGCAACAGATATTGAATGTATGCCATATACATTTTATATATATACATATATATACACATAAACATATCTATACACACTGTGTATTCACTGTGCACATAGACACTATGTGCCAAGAACTGTACTTTCTTTAGTCATTAACTCGCTAATCTTCCAATCTGTTAATCTCGTAATCCTTGCAAGTTGTAATATAATTGTCTTCATTTTTACATAAGAAACAGAGGCCCAGAGAGGTTAAATTTTTTGTCAAAAGTCTCTCAGGCAATGCTGGATCTGAAAGTAAAATCTCTTTAGGTCATCAAGCTTGTGTTCTTTTCGCTTATACTTTGCTATTACTCTAAGATTAATACATGTAAATCAGAAGTACAGTTTGTGTATGATATAAACATATATGCCTAATCTGCATTAACAGTATGAGTTTAATTAAAACTGTAAGCTTGTATGCTAATTTTTATAAGTTTAATATTTACTACTATTGAAATTTATAGGGTGACTCTGAGTATGAAGCAACTATCCAGAAAGTTACTAAAATTGCAAAAGTGGTGTCACTATAGGTAAAGGTGGATAGATGCTGTAAAAAGGATATCCCTTCTGCACTTTTGGATTTTCTACTGGTTCACTCTAGGCCTGAGGGGATATCAAGGAAAGTTACCTGTCCTTGGATTTATTCATGAAGCTCAACTTTACCTAATGTGTAAAAACCCAGTTTGGCTTTTAGTGAAGCAAATAACTTCACAGTTTTCTTTTATATTCAGTATGGCTAGCATCGTTAGACCTGTATGTAGTTAACTTTCTTATTTTCTGTTTGCCAGTAGTAAAAAATGTGTTTGCATTAGTGAATAGTAGATGATGTATAAATAGTATAGCTTGCCTATTGTTTTTCACCTACCTGAAGCTGTTGTTGCATTTTTAACATGCTTAGACATTTTCCTATTTTGAGGCACTTTTTGATCAGCTGTGACTCACTCAGCCTGCGCTCTGGGCCATTTTCTGTGACCAGGCAAACAACGACGTTTTACTATTATTAATATCCCTCTCTCATTGTTCCTACTGGGACAGCTGGTGCCAGGAATGGCTTTATGTTACTTCCAGTGAAATTTTTGCTCGCAAATCTGGACTGCCAGGAACATAGGTGAGTAACTTCGAGTTAAAGAATCACTCATGATAATTTCAAGTTCGAATGTGCATGGCTCAGTGACTTCATCTACAATAAAGATTGGCATGGGTGGAAAGAGGTTAAGTAGTATCATTTTGGTTGACTAACTACATGAATTACAAAACAGAAGAACCCAACATGTTGCTTATCAAGATCTAAACAACTGGCATTAAAAAAGAATCTATTAATTGCTATTGTGAACCACCTTAAAGATATTCAGAACCCAACCTGATACTTTAAATTGCTATGCAGTTTAATTATTTTCTATTAGTAGAGAGAAAGGAATTGGAGGGTAAGAAGGGAGATATATCTCCTATTGTTAATTGCAAATGATAATCTACAGTCTGCTTCTGCTACCTGTTGTCTTTCTTCCCCACCAACCAAATATGAAAAGCACCCATGCATTGCTCATCTGCATAAGGAGAAGAAGGAAGGTCTGATTTGTTATTACAAAGGGATTTATTTCAATAAGGAAAGTGAAGGGATGACAGATAAGTGCACTTAAACCTTTTGAGCATTACAGAAAGCTTGTATAATTTGGGTAACTGAATGTAATCTCTGTATTCTCCATTAACGATAGAACCTCTTGGACAGACTGAAGTTGTGCCTGGAACCATAATCCTCTCTTTATACCACTGTGTTCCTTCTTAGCAGGCAGAAAGGCACAAACTCATGGCTGATTCTTCTGTTCTCCACCTGCTGGCCCCCTTGTGAGCCACAGCTTTTGGATCTGATGTAGCCTTTTGGGTGTTTGCACAAAGGGCTGGCACATTTGCAAGTGGTATGTCTGCTTGCAAAGCAGTGGGACACCAAAAACAGTAAACACAGATTGTTTGGGGTTTAAGCAAATCTAAGACAAACAAGTTGAATATCTGAGACTATTTCTTAAAAAAAAAAAAAAAAAAAAAAAAAGAAGCACACATTTCTGATTTTCATAACTGAATGATATCATAGCTGTTTCCCAGCTCAAGATAATACTAAGAGAGCGGCCCTTCCAGTGGTGTCTGGCATATGTAAAATCTTTCAAAAGCAAAGGTAAGAACACGCTAAAAGAGGAGCAATATGGTCTGGTCTATGTGAAGATTGGTCATCGTTGGTTAAAACAAACAAACAAACAAAGAAGTAATTGAGCTTATTGATATTGGTAAATTAAGCCAGTTTGTCTCTTGTGGAATCTTGAGTATCAGTGGAAATTAAATAGTCTTTAAATTTGATGAACCCTGGTTAGGTGTTGGAAATACCCATCCATTTGTTAACAAGGCAAGGTCCCATGATTTAGTGAATGGGGGATACAGACAGCCTTTATTCAAGAATGAATAAACAAAAGAATTGGAGAGTATGATGAGTTTGAATAAAAAATATAGCTCATAAAAGCCAGAAATGTGATAGAGCATAGTGGCTGGGTAGTCAATGAAGTTGACTCCAACGTGCTGTAGTATTTGGACTGAGGCCAGAAAAATTAGAAAGAGGCCAGGTATAGAAACTCACGCATAAAATCCCAATACTTTTGGAGGCCAAAGTGGATCACTTGAGGTCAGGTCGACCTCAAGTGAGATCCTATCTCTAAAAAAATTAAATAAATTATTTTTAAAATTAGCTGCATGTGGTGGCATGTGCCTATAATCCTAGCTACTTGGGAGGCTGAAGTGTGGGAACCACTTGAACTCAGGAGTTGCAGGCTGCAGTGAGCTATAATTACACTACTGCACTCCAGCCTGAGCAACAGAAGGAGACCCTGTGTCTTTAAAAAAAAAAAAGAAAAAAAGAGAGCAAGAAAGAACTAGGAGACAGATTTTAGTGGCTCTGTGAGGCATAAAGTCCTGGGTGACTCCATGGATATTTCAAAGAGGTCTTCCCGTTTCCTTGTATCACAAAATTTGATAGGTGACTAATAAAACATGTGCAGATGTGCCTTAGAATACCTGTAGCATCATTTTCCGCCCAATAATATATATGCTAGTGAGTACAAATTCATATAAAAGGTTACTGCAATAGAGTACTTTTTGTCATGTTGTACTTTTTAGTGTTCAGATAAGAGAAATACAGCTGCTTCATGGAGGGGTTTTCATTCTTGAAAATACTATGGACCACTACTATATAATATTGTTAGGTGCATGAGGATGATTTGTCCACTCTTATAACAGAATAAGAAAGCATAAAATGCCTGGCAAGATGGTGTACCTGTAGTCCTAACTAATCCAGAGGCTGAGGCAGATTGCCTGAGGCCAGGAGTTGGAGACTGTAGTGTGCAATAATCACTGATCCCATGAATAGTCACTGCCCACTCCAGCCTGGAAAACATAGCGGGACCCTGACGAAGAAAGAAAAAAAGGCATACAGTAATATACAGATGGTCTTCAACTTACAATTTATGCACTTTACAATGGTATGAAAGGGACACACATTCAATCAAAACTATACTTCGAATATTGCGTTTTGATCTTTTCCCAGGCTGGCGATATGCAGTACAGTACTCTGTCATGAAGCTGGGCAGCGACAGTGAGTTGCAGCTCCCAGTAAGCCACGCAATCACTAGGGTAAATAATTAGTCCTTGGTGGCTTATACCTGGAATCCCAGCATTTTGGGAGGCTGAGGTGAGAGGATTGTTTGAGCCTAGGAGTTTAAGACCAGCCTGGGCAATGTATGGAAACCCTGTCTCTACAAAAAAAAAAAAAAAAAAAAAAAAAAAAAATTGCCAGGTGTGGTGGCACATGCCTGTGGTCCCAGCTACTAAAGAGGCTGAGATGTAGGAGGATCACTTGAGTCCCAGGAGGTCAAAGCTGCAGTGAGCCATGATCGTGCCACTGCACTCCAGCTTGGGCCACAGAGTGAGATGAAACCCTGTCTCAAATAAATAAATAAGTAAATACATACATACATACATACATACATACATACATACTCTAAAGTTTATTGTGTTGCCAGATGATTTTGCCCAAGCATAGGCTAATGTAAGCGTTCTGGGTACGTTTAAGGTAGGCTAGGCTTAGCTATGATGTTTGTTAGGTTACATATATTAAATGCACTTTCTACATACAATAATTTTCAATTCACAATGAGTTTGTCAGGAAATAAGCCAATCATAAGTCAGAGGAGCATCCGTATAAGTCTAATGGTGAAATGACACATGCTTATTTTTAAGTTAGATTTCAAATCATACTACATTTATCTGATTATTAAATGGACTAAATGTAAGAGAATGGAAGCTTCAAAATAGACACAAATGGTGTTTTATTTAATATGATACATTTAAATTTTGCGTTTGACTACATGACCAGGGTATGAATGACCGCTAAGTACCCTGAGCTATCACTGTTAAGATAATTTAGTAAAAGAAACAGCAAATACATCTTGATCCACAGTGATTACTATCCATTCACTCTGCTTAAGGCAGATCTGATTGGTACCAAGCAGTCAGAAACACTCTCACACATCCTGGAAAACTTGCTAATTATAGTTTGAAGGCCAGCTCTTCTGGTAGCCTCTTCAGAAAAAAATCATAAGATGGCAGACTTGTTCGGTTCAACCTAACAAACATTTATTATGTTTTTAAATAAACTGAACTCCATTAGAAGTTCCCCCTTGCCTACCAGATGAAAGACAGAATAGTTAATTTGGACTAACCTAGACACAGATACAAATAGATGCTCAATATTTTGTGCCTGTGATCTTGAGAACAGCATAGCCAACTGAAAGTAGCCAGATAACCAAGATCGTGCTTTTTTATGTGTTCAAATTGAAAGCATTTCATTTCTTACCTAAGACCTTTTTAGTTTTTTATTTTCTTAGTAACTGGTTTCTTGAATTCTTAAGAGAACTTTATTGTGTTGAGAGCGAAGGGCCCCACCCTTTTCTCACTCTTATTGATTCACGGCCTTGATAAAGCTTTTAGTGACAAACCAGATGTGGTATGCAAACAGACTCCACAAGCAAGTACAGCGAGAGAAAGCCTCGGGTACAGTACATGAGACCAGTTTTTGTTATAGCAGAGTGACACAGTGATTTATGAAGTGTCAAACCCTCTTGCCTTTGAAGAATTCCAGCCTTCACATCTGTCTTTCGTGTTTATTTCAGTTGCCCTGGTGACACACTGTCCCTGTAAGCCCTGAGATGGTTCTGTGGACCTTGTAGCAAATGAATGGAGGGCTGTTTCCCCCCTTTAAAGAAATGAAACAAAGCATGAATGAGAAATCAGGATGGAATGGGAAAGTAAGTCATTGTGCTTTGTCACTGTTGCTCCACTTCATCCCACCTGGCCCAGCCAGAGTGGTGCTTACAGTTCAAAGAGGAAAGGAAACTTTCTGTGAAGATTTTGATGTGATTTGAAGCTCTCAGAATGAAAATGCACTAACTGCTCTCCTTTTCTTAAAATTACTTTATTTTTAAAGTAAAAATATTCAAATAAATTCACTTAAGCATAGTTGCATGTTTTTTTAGACTAAGTCACGGTGTTCAAGTAGATGTCTAATTTTACATTTTCTGCAGTGTGTGCTTTCCAAGGGGATCGCTTCACTCTGTGCCCCAAAGAAACAACAATCGTTTTCTCAGTGTTTTATTTTGGAAGACACTCTTTTAAAGACCTCTGTATATTTTTCCCTTAGAACTTTGACACCCTACATGTCTGTTTATTGTTTCAGTATCATATAGAAATTCTGAACAGGGCTTTCTGCAGGATGAAATGGATTAAGTGAGAAAAAGTTTTCCAAAAGGATTAAGCTAGGAAAACCTGGTGTGACCTTGTCAAGACAAGATTATTTTTATTCCCTTGCCTCAATAAATGGCCCTGCGTTTTTGAGCTAAGGACTTATGAAAAGGTAAACAGCCCATTTTGTAAAAATCTACATTTCAGCATATGTACTCCTACAGTTTTAACTGATGTTGTATAAGCAGAATCAACAACTGGACCATGACTCTGCTCACTAGGTTCCAACTTTTAGAATTAGGATGTTTTGATGGTTAAAACTTTGCACGGGCAGCAGCTGATATGTGATCTCATTAATAAGTGGAAATGAAGCACAACGACAGGGTAATTCAAGTTCTTGTGGCAACTACCTTTGTGTCTCTGGAAGAGGAATATCTTCATTGGTTGAAGGCATATTCATTAAACTAATGTAATAACATATTATGGAAATAGATTTATTCTTTGTAACCACACATCTCAACATCATTACATCAAATGAAACAGGTTGGATCTTGTTTTTTAATTTGGGTCACAGGGATCTTCAAGGGGAGGAACCTTGGGAATAATTAACATGGTTCCTCTCAATAACTGGAAATACAGAAAATACTTTCTATTGAGTTTCTAGGAATTCAATATAACAAAAAGGTAAAGTACAGGTGGCTTTGTGATTCAAAGCTGTGGTTTTTGCCTTTCAGCTATGCCTAATGAAAACATTGCCATACATTGTAGGAACTAGTGTTGCTTTTCTAAAATGACTTGATGTTCAGTAGCTCATAAGGGTGCTTTGGGGGAGCTAAGGTTACTGAAGTATACCTAATGGAAATGGCTACAGGGGTACCTTGTCTTTGACAAAGGAAGATTCTTGCCCTGAGAATTTTTAGGTTATTATTATTATTATTATTATTTTGACATGGTGTACCTCGGCTTCCCAATGGGTACTAATTGACTGGGATCTCATTTGCAATCCTTGAACATCCGTCCACCCACCAGTCCCTCAGGCTTTGCCTGTTCCATTGTTCTCCACAGTGGCTGCCCTTCTATTAAGCATGATCAGGACTCTGGAGCTCTACTCTCCAGAGATGTGTGTGCATTATCAACTCTCCTATGAACACCAAAATCCTGTCAATCACAGTGACCTCCGGGGCCTCCAGCAAGCCTAGTAAACAAGGGACCGATGTCTGCAATGGCTTTTTATTCACTTTTTTTTTCTTTTTTTTTTTTTTTTCCCTAAGTGGGGCTTTCTAATTACTCAGTTGTGTATGCAAACACTGAAGGAGCATTAGGCGCATCAAGTGGGCCTCTGCTTTTATTAGGAAACCCTTTTATTTTCTAAATAGAATATGTCAAACATAGTCTTTCCTTTTTAGACAGTTAACCTTTCATCTCTCCTGTAGCAGAAATTCCAGTCTCTGGGGCTTGCTAATTTTGTATTTGAAATATTCTAAAGCAGAAGGAAAACACTGTTTACAGTGCCTTCATTAAAAAGCTTTTAATCGTGTTTTGTTGTTGCATATATACTTTGGATCGCTGCTGAGTACACTCCATTGCATAAGAAAAATACAGTATTTTTAACAGATATACCAATCCACCCAACCCAATTCTACTTTGACCCTGACAATTGAGTAGACAAAAGACTTTTATAGTGTTCATACTTAGCAGATTTTAATGAAAATATGAGTTTAATAGATCCTTAAGAATGTGTTTCTAAGTGGTGTACAACCTTATTTTTGAAAAAGTCTTTTATGTAGTCTACTTAGTTTTTTCTCACACATTATCACATACATTGCATAATATAATAGTACCACTTATAATATGACTTGTCACAGAACATGATTCAGACATAATGCAGTGCAATTTGTTTGACAGTGTTTCCCAGTGATTTTCATATCTTGGCATATACAGAAAACCAAGATCTTTATTGGGCACACAAGAGGCTAAAGGGATAATAATGATAGCAAACACTTTTAGACATTTCTCATATATTGAATTTAATATTCACAACAACCCTATGAGGTAGGTACTATTACTAGTGTTTACAGATGAGGAAACTAAAGTACAAGAAGCACCAAGTGACTTGTCCTGAGGTCACAGAGCCAGTAAGTGGCCGACCTAGGCAGTCTGGCCTGGAGTTCAGTACCTTTATCATTGTGCTTTGACACACCTGTAACCCTCTCCTGAGTCACCATGATTGTATAGGAGTGGAGAAAAGAACAGAAACCATAATTTGCATGATGAATACTGTGAGATAGCATCATTGTCTTCTAGCTTCTCCTCCCTGCACCCTATAACCTGTAAGCTTTTATAGATACTGACTTTTTCCCATCTTTTATTTATTTATTTTTTAGTAACAGTGTTATTGAGGTGTAATTTACATACCATAAAATTCATGAGGTGTAAATGTATAATCAATGAATTTTAGTATATTTACAGAGCCATCCAATCATCACAATATAATTTTATGACATGTGTATTCTAGAAAGGTTTATACCCATTTACAGTCATCCTCTATGCCACCCCCAGCCCTTGATAGCCTGTAATCTACTTTCTGTCTCTATATATTTGCCTTTTTGGGACATATTGTACAAATGGAATCATACAATATTTGTTCTTTTATGTCTGACTTCTTTCACTGAATATAATATTTTGGAGGTTCTAGATATTGGACTTTTATGTAAAAGATTTTATTATTTTTCAGACATCACTGAAATGTTTCCTAAGCCTATAGAGAAGCAAGGGAGTCCTGGCTTTACTAAACAAATGCTGTGGTTTGCAGCTGTCACACACGGTTTAGATTTACCACTGAGGGAAAACATCATCACCATCATCATAAGCTTCCCAGATAATTAAGTACTTAGATGTGGGCTTCATGGTATTTAAAGCATTCTTTCTTTTACAGCCATATGTGTAGTGTGTCAAGCAGTTTGGGAGTGTAGTGTGTCAAGCAGTTTGGGAGGAACAGGAGTTGTCAATTCTCTAAAAAGAAAAATAACTTGAAGTGGTTATTTCTCATAATATAGTTAAAACAGTTGTTTGATTAACAGATTAGCAGACTAACAGGTTGTTTGGGGCCCTACATAGGCACAAGCCCAAGTCATTTCCTTTCATAGAGGTTTTTCTTTTTTACTTTTGAGGACTAAATTATCTTGATTCCTGTATATCCTGGCTGCTTAAAAAAAAAACACAAAAAACAAAACAAAAAAACCTCAACCAGGCATGGTGGCTCAGGCCCATAATCCCAGCACTTTAGGAGGCCGAGGCAGGAGGATTGCTTGAAGCGAGGCTTTGCCACCAGCTTAGGCAACATAGCGAAAACCTATCTTTCCAAAAATTAACACACACACATACACACACACAACTAGCCAGGCATTGTGGTGCCCATTTTTGGTCCCAGCTACTTAGGAGGCTGAGGCAGGAGGATCACTTGAGCCCGGTTACTTGAGGCTGCAGTAAGCCATGATCATACCACTGTGCTTCAGTGTGGGCGACAGAATGAGACTGTCTCAAAAGTGAAATAAAATTCTAGTGTCTAGGGCTGTAGGTCATTTGAATTGTAAGGATAAGTAACCCAACATAAAAGGTAATTCAGCAAATGGATGATGTAACAAGCTCTACAGTAAAATCAACTCTGTTCATTTTTAAACTGCTTTGGGATGATTTTTAGTTTCTTGGGCTTGAATTCTCCTGTGTACGACATATCTCATAGATACATAACCTTCGGGGCATGAGCATGAGTAGGAAGAGGTTATGAGATTAGGAAGTACCCTGAGTTCTATAACACATAGATTTGATTTGTGGAGTCCAGGCCTTAAGTAGATAAAACAGAGCACTTTAAAAGCCATGTCTGCTGGGTGTGGTGGCTCACTCCTGTAATTCCAGCACTTTGGGAGGCCAAGGCGGGCATATAACCTGAGTTCGGGAGTTCCAGACCAGCCTGACCAACATGGAGAAACCCCGTCTCTACGAAAAATACAAAATTATCCGGGTGTGGTGGCACATGCCTGTAGTTCCAGCTATTCGGGAGGCTGAGGCAGAAGAATCGCTTGAATTCGGCAGGCAGAGGTTGCAGTGAGCCGAGATTGTGCTACTGCACTCAGGCCTGGTGACTCAGCGAGACTCCACCTCAAAATAATAATAATAATAATAGTAACATAAAATAAAAGCCATGTCTTGATGCTGGGCATGGTGGCTCACGCCTGTATTCCCAGCACTTTGGGAGGCCGAGGCTGGCGGATCAGTTGACGTCAGGAGTTGAGACCAGCCTGGCCAACGTAGTGAGATCCCATCTCTACTGAAAATACAAAAATTAGCCAGGTGTGGTGGCACAGTTGCCTGTAATCCCAGCTACTTAGGAGGCTGAGGCAGGAGAATCGCTTGAACCCAGAAGGTGGAGGTTGCAGTGCAAGTGGACTTTCTAGTTGATTGGGACCATCTTGTCTGCTCCTTTACAGTACGCGTGGCTGGCAGAGAAAGGAAGATGGAGCCGCCATCTTGAACACGCCTAGTTCTTAGTTCCTGCCCGCATTCACACATGCAGGCTCCTAGCTTGCGGGCTGCTCTTTGTTAGAAAATGATTTCGGGCTGTTTTTCTGTTTTTCATTAAAAAGAAGAGCCTTACCTGGGACTCCCATGCCCTTGCTATCTGCCTAATTTCTTCTTTACTCCTATATCATAAGGAGAGGTAAGAGACTTAAGTCAGCCAAGTAAGGAAAGAGGAGACAGGAAGTAGGTCACGTAGGACCTCACAGAATCATTGTAGACGTGGGCTTTTACTCTGAATGAGGCAGGAAGCCATTAGAGGGTCTGAGCATTTGTTTCTCCTCCTTTGAGGAATGTTTTTTTTTTTATTTGCTTGACAATAGAAAGGGTTAGCACATTTCCATTTTTAGGGTTACTATTGGCCTTTGTGTTGATGGTTCCCTTCTGATAGAAAAATAAATCTGCCCTTGTATGTCAGCTTCCTTGGGTCTCCCACACACACACAGGTTAGGAGAAGTTTGAATTAAAAACAAGCATTTCACAAATGACTCACGTTCCAGGTGGGATAATGTGTTCTCTGCCTACCACAGAGAAAGGAGAAATCAGTTCACATGAAACAGTAACCTTTTCTTTCTCTCTACATTTTCCTAGGAGCAGAAAAAGCACACAAATGCTTTCTTTCTGATTGTGTATTTGGAATGTTCCTTAAGATGGATCTCTGTTGAATTCCCAAGTGAATACTCCAATCTGTATTTAGTCTCAAATTCTGACAAAAAAGAAAACCTCTACCTGATGAGGGGCCCCGTCTCTCTGCTGTTTTCTTTAGGTCTGGAAGATCAGGGATGCTTCATAACTTGGTGCCAGGAGAGAAGGGAAGATTGATTGGGGTTTTATGAGGTGGCAAAATACATAGCTAAACCTGGGGACAGGGATGTCATTTAGCATGACAGAAACAGCAGAAAACAGGAATAGTGCTTTATTTTGTTGTTTTTGTTAAAGCAATGTGAGACTTGTTATTTCTCCCCCCATGGTCCTGGCTGTTTTTGTGTTCAGCACAGATGTTCAGGAAACAGATTCCAGCACCAACACCTGTGCGACGCTGACCCAGGCCTACCTGGCAACATCCTCTTCTCTTACTGTATCACACAGATCAACTTACATGTCACACTTATTTCCTCTCCCCTCTGCTCATCCATCCATAGCTATCCACTGAACATTTCTGTCCCTCCTTCTGAGTTCTTGGAATTAAAGAAAAAACAACATAGAGCCCAGTATCTCAGTGATGAGCTTGTTTTTAATGGACGGGAACCACCAGCCTCTTTCTGTTCAGAAACGTCTTATGAATCACAAGCGGTTTTGCAGTCTTGCAAGAAGCTGGTGCCCCACAGCACCCGTCATGTAGAATAAATAAATGAACAGTTTATTTCAGTGGGGTGTTAGCGTCCTATTTTTAGAATACCATGTCTTCAGCTGGGGCCATTCAGGTAGTTCTCACTTTAAAATTCTAACATCTGCCCAGCATACATCTTCTGACATCTGGCTTCTACTTGCTACACAAGTGAGACACTTTGACTCATTTCCCCATCTTTGCAATGGGATAGTACCCATTCCTGACATGCTCTGAAATGAGGCAGGTAGCAAATGATATGAAAACGTGTTGGAAACAAAACCCACAGAATCAACATGCTCATCACATTTTATTATTAATTGAGCTCCCAAGTGAGTGATTCCTTGTAAATCCCCACAGGCATTTTATTTGATAGAGTTTCTCTCTCTCTCTCTCTCTCCCCCTCCCTCCCTCCCTCCCTTCCTCCTCTCCCTCCCTCCCTTCCTCCTCTCCTCTTGGCTAAGGAGGGTGTAAAGCTGGCCGTCTTTTCCCACCCCCAAATCTCTGACTATAGTAGGACTTAAGCACAGCAGCCTGAGCTGAAGCATGTCATCCCTGAAGCAAAACTACAGAGGCAAGGTACCAAGGCAGCCAGGGAAGCACAAATTACCTCTCATGCCTGGTGGGCGAGGCCCCCAGCCCCATCCCTGAGTCCATTCCTCCTGGCCACTGGGTACGTAAGTCCCCATCAGGAAAGGACAGAGCCTCTTTCTACTAAGAGCAATATGGTCCAAATCATCAAAGAAGACCTCATCAAGACTAGCTCACTTGGAGACTTCTTCACCAAGAGTGCAGACTTAAATTTACAGTTGATTTTCTCCACAGTAATTTTATGTCTTCAAAGAGCTCCCCAATTATTTTTATTACGTTTTCTTGGTAAGCAACCCATGGTGAGGTAGTGCACAATGAACTACCTGAGGTGTAAAAGAGGTTACGTGATTTACTCAGAAAGAGTGGTTAGCAGGGTTGCCTTTGAATTCAGAACAGCATTCTTGGTGACTGCTGCTCGATGGAGCTGTCATCTTGGAGTTCAGTTCTTGTATATGCTTTTACAAAAACACCATGGTGTGTGTTTGGCTCTGGCAAAACTTTATCTCATTACTCTATTTTAATGGCAATAATCACTGAAAATCAGCACAAAGTCTTCAGCTTCTTAATCTGGGTGACATGCTTCAGTTTTGTGCCTTCTGTGACTCTCTGGAATGATGGCCTACAAGAACTGTAAACCTCTTAGAAGGTAAAACAACAGGCTAGAGTATTGATTTCAGATTGTGTGAGGAAGAAACAAGGTGGGGGTTTTTTTTGGTGTTTTTTTTTGTTTTGTTTTGTTTTGTTTTGCCCCTCAGCTTGCAAATCAGTTGCTTATACCCCGGCGATTGGAGCCATTTACACCCTACTGAGGAGCCTATGTGGGGTTCTTTAACCACTGAGCCAGGATTGATTGACAGCCACTGTCTTCAACTACAACAGAGATGGAGTGAGCGCTTATACAGACTCAGTGGGGTGGGACTTCCCTGTTGAATGCTGCTTTATGTCTTTTCAGGCAAATGCCATTTACATCTGCCCACCATTTGAAGTCTCCTTTGACTTTCTATTTCTTTCGAAAGGAAGTAAAACAAGTGTTGCAGGAGCCATAGATAGCATCATGGCATTTTCTTCATTTTCTCAAAATGCACCTTTTGGGTGTTTTGTGAGCAAGATCATAAGGAAAGTAGGTCTTTTCAAATGAAAATTTTGTGAAGTCTTACTGTGATGTAAGCTAATGAAAATTTGGGGGAATGCATTGTGAGTAGGCAGGGCTATAATTGTTTCTTAGCCCTTTGAACAACCCATGTCTGCATATAACATGTTCATGGTGCCACATTATTAGTCAGTTTTGTTTTTTAAGAAAAGTAGTATATGTATGCATTGATAGATAAGAACTATTTTTTTTTAATGGATAGTTTTGGTGTTAAATAGGCAGTGGTGGTAAGGATGAATTTAGAGCTATCCTATTAGATGATTTAGGGCACTTAATTTACAGATTAAAGTTGAAACTAAAAAGATTGTTGTACTTTTAAAAAAGTCTCAGGTTGGAATGTAACAGTTTATAAATGGATATGCATAGAAAGTCACAACAGCAAAATATAGTATTAAAAAATCAGTGTATTGTTTAGGATACTATTTACTTTATTATTAAAATACTGAGTTTATTTTACATGTATATTTTTGTTTATCTACCAGTTTCATGCTTGACTACCACTACTACTGTATTCTATCATAATATTCCGTACATCCATTTACTTTAAAAAATGTGTTCAAATGTCCCTGATCTCATCATCTTTTCAAACTTTGTGAGGATTTTATATTTAGAAATGCAACTGTGGGGCGGGCGCAGTGGCTCATGCCTGTAATCCGAGCACTTTGGGAGGCCAAGGCGGGCTGATCACCTGAGGTCGGGAGTTTGAGACCAGGCTGACCAATATGGTGAAACCCCGTCTCTACCAAAAATACAAAATTAGCTAGGTGTGGTGGCACATGCCTGTTATCCCAGCTACTAGGGAGACTGAGGTAGGAGAATCACTTGAACCCAGGAGGGGGAGGTTGCAGTGAGCTGAGATTGTGCCATTGCACTCCAGCCTGGGCAACAAGAGCGAAACTCTCCATCTCAAAAAGAAAAAAAATAGAAATGCAAGTATGTTGAAATAATTATATATTCATTTTGATGACCATCCAGTTCACAAGGTTGAATTAACCATGTAGTTTAAAATATTTTGTATTTGAAAGTATTGTAAAGTAAGAAAAGATTTCTGGTCCTTGCAGAATCCTGAGTGGGTAGCTCATTATCATCCTAGTCTCAGTATGTAACTTTGGAGAAACTGATCACAACTTTTTTGAGACTGTGTTAAAACTTGCATCCAGGAGGTTTATAAAAAAGAAGATTGGGCAGTTCTGGCCTTCAGCACCTCATGACTTATTTTCTAAATTGTGACTCAGTCTTTCTAGTTTATTTCTTCACTCATATATTCAAGAAAACTTACTAAGCACCTACTTGTCATAAACATTTAAGACTTCCTGGTAACCACCATTTAAAGTATTCATATTGTACTATTACCAGAAAAGGGGTCCAGATCCAGACCCTAAGAGAGGGTTCTTGGATCTTGCAAGAAAGAATTTAGTGCAAGTTCCTAGAGTGAAGTGAAAGGAAAGTAAAGGAATAAAAGAATGGCTACTCCATAGGCAGAGCAGCAGCTCGAGGTGCTAGACTAAGGATACTTATAGTTATTTCTTGATTATAGGCTAAACAGGGAGTGGATTATTTATGAGTTTTGCGGAAAAGGGGTGAACAATTCCTGGAACTGCGGGTTACTCCCCTTTTCAGACCATATGGGTAACTTCCTGACATTGCCATGACATTTGTAAAGTGTCATGACACTGGTGGGAGTGTCTTTTAGCGTACTAATGTATTGCAATTAGCATATAATGAACAGCGAGGATGACCAGAGGTTACTTTCATCACCATCTTGGTTTTGGTGGATTTTGGTTGGCTTCTTTACCACATGCTGCTTTATCAGCAAGGTCTTTATGACCTGTACCTTGTGTTGACCTCCTATCTCATCCTGTGGCTAAGAATCCCTTACCCTCCTGGGAATGCAGCCTAGTAGCTCTCAGGCTCATTTTACCCAGCCCCTATTCAAGATGGAGTTGCTGTGATTCAAATGCCTTTGACAGTAGCATACAGTGAAATGATGATCATGTAGCATATTGTTATTAACTAATGGCCTAATCATTTCCATGAATTATTCAGTCATTAAACATTTATATTCTGAGTGTCCATTATGTGCCATTCAATACACAGATATTTATTGAGCATCTGCTAGGGTCAAGGACTCTTCTGAGTTCTAGGATTGTACTAATGAATGTAATAGGCAAAAATTTCTGCCCTCAGGAAGACCGTATTCCAGTCTTCCTCATCTACGTTTTTTAATCATTTATAACCATTTATCTGTATATGAGTATATTTTTAAGGGGTGTAAAAAGAGTTGGCACTCAGGCCGGGTATGGTGGCTCATGCCTGTAACCCCAGCACTTTGGGAGGCGAGGCCAGCAGATCACGAGGTCAGGAGTTCAAGACCAGCTTGGCCAACGTAGTGAAACTCCATTTCTACTAAAGATAAAAAAAAAAAAAAAAAAACAATTAGCTGAGCATGGTGGCACACGCCTGTAATCCCAGCCACTTGGGAGGCTGAGGGAGGAGAATTGCTTGAATCCTGGAGGCGGAGGTTGCAGTGAGCTGAGATGGCAACATTGCACTCCAGCCTGGGCGACAGGGTGAGACTCCTTCTCAAAAAAAGAAAAGAGATAAAGAAGTAAAGAAAGAGTTGACACTCATTTTTGCTCTTTTGTGTTGGTTCTTTCAGGTGAAAAGAACAAATAGTCATCTTAAAGAGTCTGTAAAGGGGTATCTAAAGACATCTGCTCTTATGTATTAATGGGTTTTAAGAAAATTTTTAGCAAAATTACATTAGAGGATGTCACACTAGTCACCATTGTTATGTAAGTGACACAAATTCTGATTAACTCAAGAGCAAAACCAGCCTATAAATAAATTTATAGGAATAGCACTCTGTCCAAATGCAATTTTAAAACCTGAAGTTTGCTCCTAGGTAATTAAAACCAGAATACCTAAAATATCCATTTAATTGAGGAACTATAAACCATCAGGACAAATAACTGCAATACAATAAAGGAACACTGCAATAAGTAAATAAGTGAATGATTAAATGAAACGTTTCAAGTAATGAAACATTGAAATGTATATACCTAGGAAGTAATGAATATACCAAATTCCTTAATGACATTGGACATGAGAAAAATTAAATTATTAATTATCGAAACACCTTTAAGTGGAATTAACTTCTAGAACTTTTTTCTCATTATTATAAAAATCAGGGATAATTTATTGCTTATACTTGTATTACTAGCTGTTTAGTATACTCTGAAAATAGTGATGGTTCAAGCTTGACTTACACTTAGTTTTTAGAAGACTGTTTAATTAAGATTATTGTTATATCACCATGGCTGAAGATAATTTGAAAATGGCAGGGTTGACCTTGATATTTCAATTCTAGCCAGTTTGATAGCCATGAAGTTATTCTGAAAATTTGTCTGCAATTCATGTCTTCGAGGTTGGTGTAATATAGATGAGGCCCACATTTTTATTTAAAAGACATATACAGGAATTAAAGAAACTATGCAGCAGAAGATATGCATGGAAATAGTGTTTTACACTAAAAAACTCTGATGACATTCGTCTGTGTGTGTTTGTGTGTGTGTGAATAATTATCCAGAGAGCTGCTTCTATAATATAGTGACCTCACGCGTGAGGACCTACGGTGTTCACATAACTGTGGTCACTGAAGGTGGATGCTATTCTAACTTAAGTACTGGCATGCTTTCAGTTCTATTCTAAGAAGCCATCCATCTGCACTTCACTTGGCTCACAGTTCCACAGAGAACAAACAGAATGATAAACTGCAAGTTTAGTTCAGTGGCAGGAGGAAGGAGACCTGATTTGCCCAAGGCATCACCTGATTTGCCCAAAGTTCCAAAGATGATGGGAGAAACGTTTTTAATGGGTAACTACCCACATTTTTTTCTGTGAGACTTTCTTCCTCA
This sequence comes from Macaca fascicularis, assembly GCF_037993035.2. Lineage (NCBI taxonomy): Eukaryota > Metazoa > Chordata > Mammalia > Primates > Cercopithecidae > Macaca > Macaca fascicularis. Next base: position 113,968,427 of record NC_088380.1, on the reverse strand, counting down.
TGATTCCCTGAAAATTCGTCTTTAATAATAAAAAAAAAATCTTCAGATTCTTATCCTTTAATGGTTAGATCCCACCTTGTCCTCTTTTCTGGCCATCCTAGGCATGCACCAGCCCACAGCAGGTTAATCTTTGCTCATTCTCCAGAGTGGCATTGTCCAATAGAAATATATGAGCCATGTATGTAATTTTCAGTTTTCTAATAGCTACATTTTTACAAAAACGCTGGTGACATTAATTTTATATTTAATTCAGCATGTCCAAAATACAACCTCCTGGGTTCAAGTGATTCTCCCATCTCAGCTTCCTGAGTAGCTGGAACTATAGGTGCACTACCATGCCCAGCTATTTTTTTTTTTTTTTTAAGAGATGAGGTTTTGTCATGTTGCCCAGGCTGGTCTCAAACTCCTGAGCTCAAGCGATCCTCCTGCCTCAGCCTCCCAAAGTGCTGGGATTACAGGTGTGAACCACCATGCCTTGCCATTTTCCATTATTTATATCCAAACCTTTCATCCACTCCTGCATTCCTTGACTAGGTTCTTAGTTAATATAGGCTGCTAAATGAATGAATGATCCATTTTCATTGGCTCTATTGTTTTAATCTTTTAAAGTTTACATAGATGTTATTAAAGACTTATAATTTGTTTTATGCCAAAATATACCAGAATTATTTTTCTAGTGTAATCATATTTATAGCTTTATGAAAAGCAGCAGAGGCAAAGCAGTCAACCATAGTTAGAAGATGAGATTTGTAATCCATATTTTACTGACAACTTTCTGTGTGACGTAGAGCTGATCATTTGACTTCTCTGGTCCTCCCATTCTTCTCATCTCTAAAATCCTATGGGATTAGATTACTTCTAATGTCCTTTCTCATTTTCTGATACAATCAGAAAAATGTATCATTTATTTTTGAGCAAAAGTTTTTTTTTTTATTTTGACAGATCATATTATATAAGAATAATAGCTCTCTCATTCTGACCTTCACGTACAAACTTTTGATCATTTTATGTTTCTTCTCTAATCCATATTCTGTATTTCATTTTCAAAAATTTAGATTCTTCTCTCTCAAGAGATAAGAATTCTGTATTCTTAGCCCATAGGATAATAAAGCAGCAATAAATGTTTAATGAATTTTTATGTACATTAAAAACTATTAGTAATAGTTTGCTTGTTGGAGACATAAGGCTTTTTCAGCAGGTGGTGAATGTTTCAGCTGCCCTTTTCCTTACTAAAAAAGGATTCTGAGTAGGTTTCACTCTCAAAATCTAGATATTATATACTTTTTGTTATTCACCTTTGTCTTTCCTGCAGCCGAAACTATTTTTCCTGCCTCGCTTTTCTGATCATGTTGTTTCCATGCTCAAGACTCTCCAGTGCCCTAAGAATACATTTGAGGCTCCTTAGCTTGCCGTTAAACGGGCTGCCCACCCTCCACACCTACCTCAGGCACTCATTTCTCGAAGCCCCTGCTCCTGTTCATCTGGCCCCAAACTACCTCTCCTCTTCTCCAGTCATCTGATTCATTCCCATCCTTTAAGGTCCATCAGAGTCAGATTTGAGCCTTATCTTCACCCCAGTCCATAATTTAGCAACCTTTGCTAAGGTAATCTTTATTCTTATTTGCCATTATCAAACACAAATACTTACACCAATAGAATTCAGACTACTACTTCAACTAAATTGTAATGTTCCAACGACAGGTTAATCATTTACTCTATTGGATGTTTACTGTGTGCTGGATTCTTGGCCAAGCCTAACACAAAAAGAGCAAACATGCAGACATAGTTATAGTTCTGATAAGTACAGAATTTGGAATATGTACAGGATATCTTGATGGACCAGAGAAGGGAGTAGACAACTGTTCCTGAGGGAAACCTGGGAAGGGTTCATGGAACTGGTGAGTCCTAAACTAGGAGTCATTTCAGGCAGTGAGAGCTACACAAATAAAGCGTAAAAGCTAAGGAGCTTGAAGTGTTTCCTGTGGCTCCCTGTGGTTCTGCTTTAGAGCAATATAGCATAGTGGTTGAATGTGTAGACTGGATGAGACTGCCAGGGTTCAGAACTTGGCTCTGTCGCTCACTAGCTCTATCACCTTGGGCAAGCTACTTCAGTTAGGCTTCAGTTTTCTCAAATGGAAGATGGGGATGAGGCTGATGTTGATGATCATAATTATTATTTATCTCCAAGAGAAGGGGGGAGAGAAAAAGAGAGAGATGGGAAAGGGGGATTAAATGAGTTAGGTAAAGAATTTAGAATAGCAAGTACTTAATAAACGTTAATTACATCTCTTACTACTGATTCTCACAGTGTTGTGTACATAGGAGGTACCCAATGAATATTTACTGAACATTGAAGATTTTCCTACTCAATCAGTTACATATTTACACCCTTTGCTATTACTGCATACATTTTCTAATGATATCTCTCAGTGATATGTTACTTTTTTGAGGATATAGGAGGGGTGTATGTGTGCGTATCAATGATATGTGCCAGATTCATATTGGCTCACTAGGGGAAATTTTCCAATTCTGAGATCAGTGACCTACATCTCCTTGTCTGCTATGATTTCCAGCTGTCCGGATTTCCCATACAGCATGCCCTAGGCAATGTTTGCAGATTTGTTGCATGGAGAATCAGTACACAGTGCACCTTGTAGTTTAACATTTTTCGTGTAGGATTCAGTTTTTTTTCTAATGAAATTTTTGTGAAATTAATAACATAGGATGCCATGAAGCTTTCCTAAGTCCTTTGAACTTAAATCATTTGATATTATTTGAAATTGCCATTCATATAATGAACAGCATTTTTTCTCAGAGTTATGCAATGCCTACTGCTTCATAAATAATAAACTATGAATATTTTTACTTAACATATAACAGGTCCCTTATCTTAAAATTCATAGCATTTTTGCTTTGAATGGAGATCATTGCCAAGTTCTTGTTAGGCGCTTTTTCTTTACAGAGCTTGTCCTTTATTATTAATATCACAGTAGTTTTTCAGAACAGATTGTATTAAAGATACAGAAAAACAAAGTCTACCTTTTATACATACAGTGGTTTATTGAAGCAATAATTGAATAATAAATATGACGATATTATAGGGCCAAAATTTTACCAGTAGTTATATGATAGGTTTTTCTGTTATAGCTATATTTTCAAAGCATTTAAAATAAAATAATGAGGGTTATTCCTAAAGATTAAAATTCAGAGTCTACTAGAATAGTAATGAAAATCATTATAATTGTACTTTCACAAATATGTGCCAGACCTTTTAAGCTTGGTGCCTAAATAGGCTTCAACAACACTTTTTCATGTACTCTTACCAAATATCTTGGGGATAGGCAGGGAAGCTGTTCCACTGATTTTACAGATGGGCAGACCGAATCAGAGAGCAGTTAAATGATTTGCCCAGGGTAATGTAGTAATTAGATATCTGTATCTATCTGTACTGTTTTCATTAGTTTATTCTGCAGCTCAAAATGTTTGTTCCTACAAGCATGCATATTATTTGTACATTAATAATGAATTTTCTATTTCTATATAAGAAGAGAGAATAGCAGATAAAGCTCCATATAGAGAAGATACATATTTTAGTAAGGTAACTTTAGCATCTAGTTCTTTTATATATATATAACATATCACTAAAAATGTGTCCTCTTTGAGTGTAGGGACACATTTTGTTTTACTTAATTAACAGCATCCACTTAGGAAAAATGCTAGTTTCATTTCAAGTCAGTTACTTTAAAAAATAATTGTGTGAAAAGATATTTTAGCCCTTGTCTATAATTCAAACCTTAAGAATGAAGCTCTTTTTTTAGTTAATTTAAAAAATATCCTCTCTCTAAATACTTTCATCCTGAACAAAAAAGACCTTTCTTTTGGGATTCCTTCTCTGCATGGCAGAGTTCCTTACAACGAAATGCTTGAAGAAAATAGAAGGTACTTCAGATACTTCTCATATAACCGATGTTTGAAAGTGTTAGACTGACTGATGTATAAAAATGAAATTTTCCATAATGGGATTTTAAGTCATGAAGAATGAGGAGAATTGCCTGATTATTAGTTTAAAGGTAGCTAATTCAATGCATGCTGTAATACATTTTAAAAGTTCTGCATTGCAAATACTGAATGATGTAAAATACTCACAAAATACACCTTTTTATTTCCAAAGACGATTAGAAAACAAAATATTAGAAACTGAAATTTTTAATTTTTATTGGCCTTTTTAATGGGTAAACAATTTTCTCTAGTAATAAAAAAATTAAAGGTTATGAAGATAATAATTTTAAAGTGATTGCTGATAGCTTGGGTTACAAATAGCCTTATCCTTAAGACCTTATCTGTTTATAACTTAAGTGCTTTTACATATTTTGCCTCATTTACTTTTACAGCTTCCTGATACAGCGATTTGTGTGGGTGGCACAGTTCTTACTATGTAAGTAGTGAAACAAAGCCATAGGTTAAATGATTTACTCTTAATTTTATGCTGACTTTTTCAGGCAATTTCTGAGGCTTTATGTTGCCTGTATTCTGAGCAATGCATGATTCAAAACAGTGAGGAATTCTGGAGATAGACATCAGAACACCTGTTCTTAGAAGATCACATTATTCAGAATCCTTAGTGATTCTTACCTTTTGAATGACAGATTTTTAGTGAACATAAAAACTACTAATGAAAGTAGGATGGTTAAAACTGTTGACATTTTACGTGAAGGCATTGCAACTGGGCAAAACATATTCAAAACATCAGGTAGTATTTTGTTCACTGTGCACCGAAGGCAGATGACTTCATTAACTGGTGACAATTTTACCAATTCTGGAAGCTTTGATCTTGAGGGGAAACGATCCTGCATAGTAGACAAGTTTTTTGGCAATAGATGACCTGGTAGTAAACAGTGGAGTTCACAACTGAGACTGCACCCTGTGCCGGCCCTTTCCCAACATGCTGTGATACATTTTGAGCTCTTCCATTTTAGCTTCCATTATCCACCACCCAAGTTCTCAATTCAATTTCAGACTCAGGCAAAAGCCTGTAATTCTATTTGTTTTGGGTAAATTTAGCAAGCTGCTCCTGATTACACCTTAGCCAGAGACCATCTGTTGACTGGCGTGCCTCTCTGAGGAGTGGTTTCTGTAGGCGATGAATGGGAAGAGGGCTGGAGTGCTGCTGCTATTAGTAAGCAGATGCACCGTATCAGAGATAGTCCTTCCTGCCTTTCAATCTGCCAGCTCTCTGTATTGATGGAGTGTCGTATGCCTGCGAGTCGTTCCATCCTGAGGCAATGAGAAGTGCTCTCCTAGGGCCCATTTATCAAGTGCTTCTACTGGCATTTGATGGAAAGGAATTTAGAAGTCATAGTTTGATACACTTAGAGCACGGCCACATTCTCCTCTGCACATCCTGAGTATGTATGTATGTATGTGTGTATATTTATCAACCCCATGTACATGCTTTTCAGCAGTTATAGTTACGTGCTGTCAAAAGCCCCACAGATGAAACAACAGGATACAGCTGTGTGTCATAATGTAATGAGTAAACCGCCAGTGTCAGGATCACAATTCTTTAAGGCACTGCTTCCTAGAATGATTGCTGGTTCATTTGCATCAGATAGGGGAGATGTGCCAGATAAATTTGGAATGTCGAGGAACAGTTTGATGTTGACTGTGGCATGATGAGGGCTCTTTCTAAATGATGATATTGTTAGCTCGTGGCTAAGACGAGACTGGTCTAAACACAACAGAGACGGCAGTTTCCTGTTGCAGTGAGGCATGAGAGGAAATGGATAAAATGAACATAAATTAACTCCTTGTTTTCTAAGAGTTGGAGAGGGAAGGGAAGGAGGCAGTGGATGGCCAGCGTGCCTGAAAACTGGAATTAGATCAGTGAACTGAGAGGATTGGTTTCTGCCTTATGTTGGGTGAAGAGGAGCAGTCCTCAGTGCTAACAGCCGCAGGTTGGTGTAATTAACTAACTTCCGTAGGAGATGCCCGGTGTACATCTTAGAAACCCATCAGATAGGGTATTCCTCATTGACATCAGCTTTTAAAGGGAGGAGGGCTCATAATTGTATCACAGCTGCAGTACTTTTCTTTAAGGCAAGAAACAGTTTAAATCAGAGAAAATTTCACAGGTTCTCGATCCACTACTTTTTTCATCTAGTTCTATTATTTTGACTTTATGGCCATTTTTTGTTTGTTTAATGGCATGAATTAAAGTATGACATTTCCCTCCGTCCTTTCACATACAAAATCAGCATTCATTAATTCAAGTTATGAAAATAATTGCTGCTTCAACAAAGTGAGCCTTAAAATACCACAATAGAAATGTAGCCTGTAGTATGTATCTTAAATTTTAGTTTATAATGACTATATTAAAATGATATTACAGTTTTAAGTTTTTCAAACAAATAGTGAATGGTTGTGCAAAATAAGACACTGAAATATTTTTTAAAGAATTAAAATCACAAATGTTGAACGAGAAAAATAGTTTCTGGGAATTTCTTTGCTAAGTCAAGGCAATTTGGTTTATTGCTACCAAACTGATTAAGGAGGGGCTGATTTAATAAGCTCTAATATTTGCACTTTTATGTCATCTCTAATATAACAGGATATAATGTATTAAGACTGCAGATCATCATTCAACCACATAATGATTGTTACACAGATAGAATAAGAAGCTTAATTTGTAGCTAAAGACTATATTTTATTGATTGTATGGTTGATGTTGTGTTGTACAGGAGGTAAGAAATATCCTAAGAAAGAAACAGAATGTTTTAAAAAAATATTTACAAAATCATACAGTTGATTCAATATCTATAAGTGAGGCTTAATCCATGCAAATAAATTGTTTTAATGAGGGCCTGTGGCTTTAAGAATGACACTTGATCTATACGCTGTAGAAGGCTTATAGAAGTTGTCCTCATGTTAGTTTATACCATGCACACAATATGTCCTTATCTAGCCTGATGGCATGCTCTAAAACAGGAAGCATAAAACCAAGACGGCACCAGGTATGAATAAATAGTAAGAGTTAGGAGCTGGAGCTGACTCCACTGTGAATTCTCCCACTCAGTGGTTCACAAGTTTCTTCCTGCAGGCTTCAGGATGAACAATCCTGGCTGAAACGTTCACAGGAAACCTTTTTTTTTTTTTGGAATATTTTTTAGGTACTTGCTATTTGAAGAAACAAAATCAAGGTGATTTAAGAGCCAGGCAAATATCCCTTAAAGACCTTTGTTATGATATAGCCCTTTTATTATATTTGAATGTATACTCAGTTGCCTGCAGAATTTCATGTTCCAGTCAGGGCAGAGCAGGCTAATTTTTAAGGGACATGTGTTTCAGTACACAAATAGGGTAACAAATAAGACTAACAAGTGTGCATTCAGGCTACATTTATAAGACGGTAAGAGGTGAGACAGCCACACATCATATGAGGATAGTGTTGGGTGGAAACAAGGCCAGGCTAATGGAAAGCCTTGCCTGCTCTCTTCTAGAAAAAAAAAAAAAAAGGAACTCAGGTCAGTAAATAGTGCTGCACTGTGGGAGAGACAAGTATATGACAGGTCTTTGCTTTATGTGAAGCTTACAGTGGGACTAGGCTTACCTTGGCAAAATTATTACAGAACAAGAAAGACTTTGCAATAAAGAGCAATGGAAAGAAGAAATGCAGAGCTACGAATACTTTCTTTAGCGGATATACGTATACATTGTAGGGAAAACAGAAAAGAACAGCCTTCATGCCCTACAGACCACAGTTAATATGGATGTTTGTGGCAGTTTTTCCTTATTGCAGATTATGAATAGTTCCAGAAAACAAATAATTACTAATGATCAACTTATAGTTGGAGATATTATATCGCAGTGGTCTCTCACGATGGAGGATCTGCTTTGAGAGACACTACCCAAGAGTGGCATTTGGGTGAATAAAAAGAGAGGGGAATAGGAAAGCCACAACTGAAGCATTAGTTAGAACACTGTCAATGCCAAATCACAACTGCTTTGTGCTGTGGATTCCTTTCTGCAGGCTGCAGGATGAATGATCAGGGTTGAAACACACAAAGTACACTGCAGAACTGAGACGTGACCCTGGGCTTTCTCCTGCTGGCCCTCTCAGATATTCCAGTTGGTGTTGCTAGCTTTACAATCTCCATGGGCCTATTTACCTTGGTAATTTGCACCTGATGCGTTTATATTGGTAATTTTTTTTTTCTCCCTGGAACCCTGGTATCTCATTTATTCACTAGTGCAATAAAGTGGTGGAGTAAAAATCCCTCCCTAACGCAAGGAGGGGAAGAATTGTTTAGGGAAAATAGCAACCCTGCTAACTGCGGCTCTAATTAAAACACCAAAAGAAGACTTGTTCTTATTTAGACGTTGGCTAATACCTGTATCTCTTGCACATATAGGCCAATGCTAGTCCATCTGTGGGCATCGCTGCTAACTTGCTAACCCTTTAAAAAAATCCAGTGTCGATGTGTTTTTGTTTCAAAACAAAACAATAACAACCCTAGGATGGAAACACAAGAATTCTTTGGCCACCGCTTGCTAAAACCATGCTTGGTAGTATGTGCATGTGGGGAAAATTACTTTGAATAACAAAAGCACAAACAAGAACTCATAGAATAATAAGCAATTAAGGTGGATTAACAGCAGTTGCTGAATTCCAGCTGTTGGCTGCAGATGCAGGCTCTTTAATTCAAACTAGTTGCAACCTGTTGTTATTCAGAGACAGAAAGGGAGAGGAGTATATCCCTGGCAGTGCCCTTATCAGGGAAGGTTTATTGTTGTGCATTGTGGGAGATTTAAGAATTGAGGGTATTTTTACTTTCCCCCGATTTAAAAAAAAATTTCATCTTTCTTCTCTTTTTTTGAGATCTTCCTATATATATTTGTGTCTTTTGATTTAGAATGACCAGGCAAAATCTATGTGCTTGCTATTTGGTTATGGTATAATGAAAAAGGAGAAGAGAGCAAAGCAGGTGTCTGTTTCCAATGGAAATCTCACAGTAAAAGAAATCAAAGACTCCTTTGGCTGATATACATACATACATACATACATACATACATACATACATATAAAACCATAGGCCCTAACGACACAACCTGGGGAAGCTATATGAACAGGTAATTTACAGGGTAATCACTATATGTAGTCTATCCCCTGCAGCCTTATCACAGTGTGTACACTGGCATCAAACTTACCTCCTTGGAAGGCCTCGTTATTAGTATTCAGGAATAGTCCCTCTAAGAATATTGGCCAGAGGTCTGAGGTGCAGGTCTAGCTTTGTGGCATTCAACCTGTGCTGTCACACAGGGCCCTGAGTTCAGAAGAGCCCCATACGTGGCTTAAGACTCTGCTGTCAACGTCTCAAAATTCAGAATTTTGTCTTTGAACTAGTGTTTCATAAATGGAGCATCTGCATGAGCAGAGGCGATGTGTGATATGTTTGTTTGTCCATTGTGGCGCTATCTGCATATCACATTCACAGTGTTTCACAAATACAGAATTCTGGTAGACTATGATGTGTGGGGGTCCAGGGAGGCTCCAGGGGAGTAGAAAGTAAGTACATTATAGAAACTGTCTGTTCCTATAGTGTGTTGGTATAATATGCATGAATCAAGAAATTTGTAAGTTGAGTTAGTTTCAGTTGAGTTAGTTGTGTAGAGTGTTTCCACTGCCCTAGTAAGAATGAAATAAATACACATGTATGAGCTATGAAAAAAGGTTGTGTCATATTATTCCACATATAAGTTAAATGCTCTTATATTTGCATTTAAACTGTCATTGTACCATATGAAGATAAATTGTAGGCCAGGCTTCTTGGCTCACGCCTGTAATCCCAACACTTTGGGAGGCTGAGAAAGGCAGATCACTTGAGGTCAGGAGTTCAAGACCAGTCTGGTCAACATACAAAAATTAGCTGGGTGTGGTGGCACATGCCTATAATCCCAGCTACTTGGGAGGCTGAGGCAGGAGAATCGTTTGAACTCGGGAGGCAGAGGCTGCAGTGAGCCGAGATCGCGCCACTGCTCTCCAGCCTGGGTGATAGATTGAGACTCCGTCTCAAAAAATAATAACAATGATAAAAATAAAGATAAATGGTAAACTTCATGCTAATAATTAAATGTTTTAGTTTTTCTTTTTTTTTGTTCATAATGACTTTAAATAGCAAATCAAAAACATCATGAGAAATTGAGAGTTTGTGGAAGAAAGGAAAAAGCTTTATATGTTAGTGTTCTTAATGGCACTATTTTTCTCTTGCTTTTTGAGCAAGGAGTCCTACATTTTCATTTTGCACTATGCCCTGCGTGTTATGTAACGGGTCCCGCATAGGTGGTCTATAGACTCAGATTTAACTGGAGCTAACTGAAGAGGTTGCTAAGATTTTCCAGTGCTCTCTAGGTACCATGAGATGCAGACACCAAACAAGCATCTTATGCCTTCTTTAGAGCTTTAGCTCATGCAGACAGGACAGGTTCCCATCTAATCAGATCCTACCACATTTCAAAGTTTCTACCTGTTCAGAAAACCTTTCCCAGCCTTTATGTTTTAGGCAGCCTATCTTTTCATGACTATTATTTCTCCATATAAGGGTACTTTTACCTTCTAGATATGGTTAGCAAAAGGAATAATTTTATACCAATACAGTTACATAAAATAGCCTCCCTGGCCAGGCCTCAGCCTCTGACCCTCTCCTGATTTTTTGTTTTTAGCAGAATATGAACCTGTTCCTACAAATGAGTTAGGAGATGTAAGTGTGTTGATTTATTTGTCCTCATGAACATCAACAATTTTTAATAAAAGGTCACCTACTGCTACAGATAGCAAAGCCAAGCCGACTAATGTTTTGCTCATGATACCATGGCAACTTTCCAACCAGCTTCTAGGCCCAAATTGTCTTAATAAATGGAAGCAAGCTCAGGTAGCTGGTTCTGAAACTACAGGTGCCTACTTTGGGACAATGAGAATGCTGGTCAGGAGGAGGGCAGGTGGTGAGCCATGCCAAAGGAGTCCAGGAGACATTGTCCCCGTTAGCATAAAGCCAAGACTCTAAATGGGATATGACTTGCTCCTATGAACTGTCTACTTGGTACTTTCTGAAAACCACTTTGTCTCATTCAGGGAGATTATGGCCTAGTCTGAAGGAGGAGAAGCCAAAAGCCCTGCTGCATATGGGTTTAGTCCTAGGTTTGCTGACCCACGTTTCTTCTCCAGCATGTTCCTTCCTAGGAATGGGTCATCCACTAACGGAAGTTGCAGTTATTCTTTAAGTGCACTTTATTGCTTAGCAAGCCCCAACAGACAGCATCAGCTATTGTCTGGGGTAGAGTTGGCAACATTTTCCCACAAAAGGCATCTTTGTGTATTCTGCTACAAATCTGTGTCAGTGAGAGCAGGAAGGAGGAGAGGGGTAAGACCTACCAAACATGTAGGTAGCGTTGTGATAAGGTACTTTGCAATCCCTCTTAAAGGCCAAATGCTCATCCTCTGTGGAAACACAAGCAGCTGAACTGGAATAATTTGACATTACCTCTCAGAAACATGGGATGAACGAGACTCTCTGATCTTGTCTGTAGCAAAGAGATGATGGGTAGTTGTTTTGTTTGGCTTTTTTTTTTTTTTTTTTTTTTTTGAGATGGGAGTTTCGCTTTTGTTGCCCAGGCTGGAGTACAATGGTGTGATTTTGGCTTACTGCAATCTCTGCCTCCCAGGTTCAAATGATTCTCCTGCCTCAGCCTCCTGAGTAGCTGGGATTACAGGTGCCTGCCCCCACGCCCAGCTAATTAATGTACTTTTTAAAGTAGAGACGGGGGTTTAACCATGTTGGCCAAGCTGGTCTCGAACTCCTGACCTCAGGTGATCCACCCACCTTGGCCTCCCAAAGTGCTGGAATTACAGGCGTGAGCCACCACGCTGGCCTGCTCTAAGTAATTTGGGGAAATTGGGTTAACATTAGAGGAAGGACAGAAAAAAGAGGCCTGGACAAGCAGTGATGGGGTGGATTTCTTGATTTCATCTCAAGCCAGTACAGGAGGTAGTTAAAGCTTGCCTCCGGCCTTTGACTACAGAAACTACCTGTTCCTGACAGGCTGTTCTGGAATCCACTTCCAGGAAAACTGAACCCAGCAACCCAGTCGACACCAGGCCTATAACCATTTTATATCATAGGCCATGGGTACTAGAAGATCCTGACTTCCGGGGATGCTTGGAATTGTATTTTTAAATGTTTAATTTGTTTTTTTTCTCCATTTTTGGTGGAGAGGAGGTGCCAAGGAGTTTCAAACTGCTTGGGAACATGGCGTTATTTGTCATACTTCCTCGTGTTCCCCTCAGATATCTTACACAAGACTTTGCATATTCTGTAGAGTCAATAGATATTTACTAAAAATGAATAATGTTAAAAGTTTAAGAATTCATGGATGCTTGCTACCTGAGTCAGTGACATCATAAAAAAGTGTTGGGGTAAAAAATGTTTTACATTTCATTTCTGCTCATTTTAGGAGAATTAAACTCATTGCAAAATAGGGTTTAGGATGCAGACTCTGGAGCCAGCCTGCCTCCGTTTCAGCCTCCACACTAACACTAACAAGCAGTGTAGACTTGGGTAAGTGCCTGTGCCTGTTTCCTCATCTGTGACATGTGGGTAATAATTGTGTTGTGAATATTAAATGATAGACTGTGCCAATGTTCAATGCATATACACTCTGATAATACTCTGAAGGCAAAGTATACCAGTTGGGCCAAGAGAGTTAGAAAAAAAGGGCCTACAGCTCATTATAAACCTTGTGCAGTTAGCTACTGAAGTTAACCTGTTTGCCTGTGAAAGTTCCTTAGAAGTACATGTTAATATTCTCCTGCCATTTAGGAGTTTACAAATCTAAATAAGTGCATTGTAAATGTAGGACTTTGGTTTTCCAGAGTCTTGTCCTGTACTTTTTTTCTTTCTTTCTTTCTTTTCTTGATAAAGGAATTTAGGCATTGGAGCCATGGTACTTAGGCAACTTTTTCTTTTCTGCAAAAGCAGGCTGGTAGGAACAGTGACTATTGGTAGGGCCTAGCCAAAGAGAAACAAGGTGTGGGAAACACTGCAATTACCTCACACATTCAGCAGTCTGGGTCCTTTAACTTTTTTTTTTTAATCAGTCATTCACTTCAGATAACAACTCTGGAGGTAAAATATGCCTTAGGGGTTGGCTGAAGGGAGAGAGAACAAAGGTTTTATTGGTCTTTATCTCCTATTTTCTAGGGAGTATTTGGTTGTAAAAGATAAAACAAACAAACAAAAAAACTATGGTGTTTGCTCTAGAAAGTGAACAAATAACAGTAATTATTCCAGAGGGGCATTATATAACACATAGCATATATTTCCTTTTCCCTAGGTGGTGGTTTCAAATCTAAAATAATATATGTTTTTAAGCATTTTTTGGCTTCCCTGTTGAAAAAAAATTCTTACAAGAATAGACCTTAAGGATGATTTTTTATATTTTTTTGGAGACGAGTCTTGCTCTGTCTCCTAGGCTGGAGTGCAGTGACTCGATCTGATCTCTGATCTCTGCTCACTGCAACCTCTGCCTCCCGGGTTCAAGTAATCCTCCTACCTCAGCCTCCTGAATAGTTGAGATTACAGGTGCCCGCCACCACTTAGCTAATTTTTGTATTTTTAGCAGAGACGAGGTTTCACCATGTTGGCCAAGCTGGTCTCAAACTCCTGACCTCAGATGATCCGCCCGCTTCGGCCTCCCAAAGTGCTGAGATTACAGGCGTGAGCCACTGTGCTCGGCCAAGGATGATTTTCTTTTGGAATGAAATTGAGAGGCCTAAGGTATCTTTAATTTTGTTAAGTTTCTGGTGGTGTCTGGTGGCTTCTTTCTCTAATGGAAGGCTTGCCTGTGAGAGTGACTTGAGGTGAGAAAAAACACATTCCTGAAGCTTCTTAAGTCATACTGAAAAGAATGAGATGATCACAGCTGATAAATGAAATAATGTGTATTTACTTGAAATGCTGAACATTTGTCAAGTATACCTTAGAGGGAAAAATAGCATGCTTTCCTTTAAAAACACATTATCTATTTTTTAAACTCACTAACTTTTATAATGTCAAAGTAGGTAATGATCTTTCTAGCTGAATAGTTATCATAATAAAAGGACGACATATAACTGTTTCTTAACAGTGTCCAGGTGCAGTGTTTTAGATATAACATCTTTGAAGCATTTTTTCTAAAATGTGTTTTGAATATTTTTTTAAGGGTTAGATTTTTAAAAAGTTTTGTAACTGTATAAGACTGAATAAATTTTTTAAACATGATTTAGAAAAGTTTGTATGTGTTTTGCTTTTATTTGTTCTTTTAAAATTACATTTTTAGGCCAGGGTTGGTGGCTCATGCCTGTAATTCCAGCACTTTGGGAGGTGGAGGCAAGCAGATTGCTTGAGGCCAGGAGTTTGAGAGCAGTCTGGCCAATATGGCGAAACCCTGTCTTGAATAAAAATACAAAAATTAGCCTGGCATAGTGGTGCACACCTGTAATCCCAGCTACTCGGGAGGCTAAGACATGAGGATCACTTGATCCCTGGAGGTGGAGGTTGCAGTGAGCTGAGATTGCGCCACTGCACTCTAGCCTGGGTGACAGGGTGAGACTCTGTCTCAAAAAATTAATTAATTTAATTTTTAGTATTTGAGCGTATAATACATGTACATGATACAAAACTCAAAAGCTATAAAAGAGTATACAGTAAAAAACATGTCTTCTTCCCACTCCTATTTTCCAACTATTCAGTTCTCCTCTCAAGAGGTAATCTTTGCACATAGATTTTGTGGGTACACATATAAAGTCATAAAAATAGCAGACTTCCCTTATTCCAGTCTCCAAGAAAAAGGAAAGAACAGTCCAGGTATGGTGGCTCATGCCTGTAATCCCAGCACTTCGGGAGGCCAAGGCAGGTGGATCAGCTGAGGTTAGGAGTTTGAGACCAACATGGTGAAACCCATCTACTAAAAATACAAAAAGTAGCTGGGCATGGTGGCGGGCATCTGTAATCCCAGCTACTCGGGATGCTGAGGCAGGAGAATCACTTGAACCCGGGAGACGGAGGTTGTGGTGAGCTGAGATCGTGCCATTGCACTTTAGCCTGGGCAGTAAGAGCAAAACTCCATGGAAGGAAGGAAGGGAGGTAGGGAGGGGCCTTCTGTATTGCCATTGAGAACATGCTAGAATTAAGAGTTCTTCTGCCTGACGCATACACCATGTTACAATTTGTAATATGCACAGAGGTGGAGACTTGTCCTTTAACCATTACCTTAAAGGCCGTTTGGACAGACCATGGAAAAACCAGCCTGTGTCCCTAATGGTGACAAAGCCAAGAGTCTCTGAACATTTTATTACAGAATTCTGATAACACATGTGCTCTCTAATTCGTAAATCACTTCATGTCACAATGTGGCTTGAATGAGAATAAATGTAAAATGTGTTCTTAAGCCTTAAGCAAGTATGGAACCCAGTTTGCTGTCTGGGAGCTGAGTTTGAAGATTATTGAAAGTAAAAGAGTTAATGAAACCTCATCTTGTTTTTAAATGTATAATAAGCAGCATTTCTGCAAGATACCTTAATTAATACTGCCCTAATGGTTAGGATCATGTCCTGTTAGAGTTTGTGTAACTAGGATTAATATTGAGGTGCTTTTCCCCACTGGATGGTGACACAGCAAGTAAAGAGGAATCTGAGTAGCCGCTGTAAGGCATTGGTCATGACGGTGCACATGCAGACTTCTTTACCTGTATCAGTGTCCTTTACCTATGCAGTGGCAAGCATAAGTCAGCAGTTTGTGCTCCCTGCCAAAGGAACTCTCATACTGGATACACTTTGCAGTGCAGGTGGTAGCCTGCCCTGCACTGCCCTGAAAGGTGAGGGTGAAGATTTCACCCCCTTGCTGGCAGACCTGCCTCTAAGTGCTGCAGGGTGAGGATGCAAGAGATGCTTGACTTCTTTTGAAAGGATTCATTTGATGATTATTTTTTGGAAAATGTCACGTAATTCGGGGAGATAGAATAATTATTTAATTGGAAGCATGGGTGGGATGGGCTAAAAGCAATAGCTGGGCATGGTAACGTGCACCTGTAGTCTCAGCTACTTGGGAGGCGGGGACAGGAGGATCCCTTGAGCTAGGGAGTTGGAGTCTAACCTGGGCACCATAGGAAGATCAGGTCCCTAAAATGCATAAATAGATAAATAAATGGCATACTGTGAAGCAAGTTCACTATGCACTGGTTACCAACTTGTCTGAGTCTAGTGAGACAGAACACCCAAGCACACAAGCTACACAAAGCAGGTTTGTTATCTATAGATAGGCATCAAGGAATAACATAATCCTAGAATTAATTGCTAGCTAGCTGGTCCCCCATGGTTCAAGGAAGCTGCCCAGGGAGGATGGAATCTTGTCCCTGCATGCCCCACTTGTACCCCAGCTGAGGGACCCTGGAGATCCACCCACCCTGGGTTTTATACCCTGAGTCATGAGATCTGCTGGGCTAAAGTGTTGAAGAACATCCTGTTCTGGGGACACTGGAACTAAGTCCAGCTGTTCCAGCCAGCTCTCCTCTTATCTCAAGATGTTGCATTCCTAACACACCGGTACAGTTATTCTTGAGAGCAACAAGCAAGAAAGAGCATAACTGAGTCAGTGCAAGGCCACCTAGAGAATTTTCCTGTACCTAGTCCTTACTATGGATATGTTCTTTTTCTCATTTTGCCACAAATAAATGATATGAAAAACTGATAATATTCAGTTACAGGAATGAAACATTAGTGTTAGATCTTGGTGGGGGCGGGGGGTAGGTGGGGTCAAATCAACCATAAAATGCTCAGAAGCTTTAGGGTCCAATGAAGGCACCTGAGGTTCTAGGTACCTTTTAGAATGCGAACTTAGGTTCACGTTGGAATAAAACTTTTTTAGGTATGATTTTAACATTAACCCACAGAAAATTTAAATCTGTTAAGTTTGGTTTAAATTTTTTCTGATCCAGGACGGGCGTGGTGGCTCACTCCTATAATCCCAGCACTTTGGGAGGCCAGGGTGGGTGGATCACCTGAGGTCAGGATTTTGAGACCAGCCTGGCCTTGGTGAAACCCCGTCTCTACTAAAAATACAAAAATTAGCCAGGCGTGGTGGAACGTGCCTGTAATCCCAGCTACTAGAGAGGCTGAGGCAGGAGAAATGCTTGAACCCAGAAGGTGGAGGTTGCAGTGAGCCAAGATTGCCCCACTGCATTCCAGCCTGGGTGACAGAACAAGACTCCGTCTAAATAAACAAATAAATTTTGTCTGGTCCAATACATGAGTTAGAAATAGCTTAAATGACATATTGTAATGATGGTAATAGTTAACTTATTGATAACCTATTACGTATACCTTGAATTTTAAATCCATATTTTATTTTGGGAGGTATAACACCGAATCCTTCAGGTACAGGCTTTGGACAGTATCTTAAAAGAGATTTTTTTGGGGGGCCGGGAGCAGTGGCTCACGCCTCTAATCCCAGCACTTTGGGAGATGGAGGCAGGCAGATCACGAGGTCAGGAGTTCAAGACCAGCCTGGCCAACATGGTGAAGCCCCATCTCTACTAAAAATACAAAAAATTAACCAGGCGTGGTGGCACTCGCCTATAATCCCAGCTACTCGGGAGGCTGAGGCAGGAGAATTGCTTCAACCCAGGAGGCAGAGATTTCAGTGATTTGAGTTCGCACCTTTGCACTCCAGCCTGGGTGACAGAGCAAGACTGTCTTGAAAAAAAAAAAAGAGTTTTTTTGTTTTTCATTCTTAATATTTCTTTTAAGAGCTCACTATTTTGTGTGTGTGTGTGTGTGTGTGTGTGTGTGTGTGTGTGTGTGTGTGTGTTTCTTATCAAGAAGTGAGCCATGATAAAACCAGGTATAGCTTCCGAATGGAGTGCTCTTTTTAACTTGGGATTTGCAAAATAATTTGATGCTTATAGGATTCCAACAAGAGGAAGCCCTGCAAACCCTTTCTGATAATTACTAGAGATATCTGGGAAACCCAAAGCAGAAGAGTCTAGCACATCATTACTTCGCTCACCATCTTTGACTTTGGGGATTAATGTGAAACAGACAATAATCTAAATAGACTTGAATAAACTTTGGAAACATTGCTTTGTACAATGTAAGAAATTTACAAAAATAAAATGAATGAATGAGTGAATGAATCAATCAATCAATAAAAAATTGAACTAAGCCACAGGATGGGGGATAAAATTTGTATACAGCAGTTAGTCCCTCTAGCTGCTTGTAGCTCTAGTATATTTTCTTTTGTTATCTCCCACACAGGACTCATCTACTCCCTGAGAAAAGCAAATTTTCCTCCCAACATTTGTGTTTTAAATAGACCACCATTTTTCTAGGACCCCAGGCTCAAAATATTAATTGATATTAGAGACCCTAAAGGCTGCTGACTGGACTATTAGACATCTTAGATTTCTATTTCCACATTTCCATAGGCAATACCCCCTTTAAGTCCATTTCCCATGTAATGTTGTATATAATACAGTAGTCTGCTAGCTGGTCTACCCAGCCTCATCACATAGGGAGTAATCTTCGTAAAATTAAATTCAGCAAATATTTTTGGCACCTGTTACACAAACACTGGGCTTGTTGCTATAGGGGATACAAATATGATTATGACACATCCCCTGTTTTCAAGGAGCTTTATAGTCCAAGGGGGAATAAGATTGGCATAAACATAGCTGACATTCAAGGCACAAGGTGCTACAGGGCTGAACAAAATTATCATTTTGCTGCTCATGAAGTTATCATGATTCCCTGTTACCTTTTGGATCAAATGAAAAATTCTCATTCTTTGTAATTTGACACCTGCTAGCTGTTTACATTTACATTTTACTTTACTTCTGTCCAACAAACCTCTACTGTGCTCCTGTCATCTGCCTAATACTCTCATGAACACATTTCATCCACATATTCCTTCTTTCCTTTATTCATTCATTATTTCTGCAAATACTAACTGCTTGTCAGATACTGTGCTAGGTACTCTGGGGGAAACAAAAGTGAATCACTCACTGCCTTGAGCAACTCCCTATCCACTGGAAGCGGATAAACAAAGTTTTTAAGGAACAGTGTTTTGTAACAGAATGCACAAAGTGCCGAGGGAGGAGAGAGGAGCTGAAGGCCTCGCAGAGGAAGTGAATCCTGCCAGAAGCTGATTAGGTTTCCACCCGGGAGAAGAGGGAGTGGGGACCATTACAGACAGAGCAGCGTGTCCCAGTTCCTGGAGGCAGAGCGGAGTGTGGCTCAATCAGAGTGCCGATGGCAGGAGTACAGGATGGGAGCTAGTGGTTAATAATAACATTGGGAAACAGCCGGATACCATGGGCCTTGACCCTATGCTAAGGAGGTTGTTCTTTATCTTTTGTGCCAGGGGAATCCATTTGAAGTTCAAACAGAGATATGAACAGATGTAGGTCTTAGAATGCTCTAGCAGTAATGCGGAGTCTTTGATTGAGAGATATTGGAGGTAGACAGGTCAGGGTATTGGAATATTCTCAGCCAAAGGGAGAAGGAAACTAAAGTATAAATACATTGAGGAGATCCTAAAATTCTTTTCATAGCAACTTTCTCTAGCTCCTCCCTGCCTTGGTATCGATATTTGTCAGGACAGAATATATTGTGCTGCAGTAGCAAACAACCCCAGGATCTCAGGGGTTTGACAGAGTTTATTATGGCAGGTAACTATTATCTGTGTGTGACTCAATGATAGATGCCTCTTAGTCTTGTGGTTTTGTCATCTCAACACAAACCACCACATAAGAGAACACTGAAGAGTCTTGCTTCAGCCCATAGGTGACTCATGCTCCTTCTGCCCACAACTCTGCCTAACTCTAAGGTAGCAGAGAGGTATAATACTCTCATATGCCCAGAAGGAGAAGAAAGTTAGATATAGGTGAACTCTAGAAATCCCTACCATTTCATAAACTGATGTCATTCTTTTTTCTTTTATAGCCTCAGGATTTCCATAAATTACCTGAACCCCTCTGTACTATTTAGTTATGCATTTTTTTTTAGAATTATCATCATAAGTTCTGTCTTATGGGTGTGTCTTGTTTCTCTAGCTACCTGAACCTGATTGGGTTGTATCTTCCATATCTTTTAGCTTTTAAAGTCCCTTACCAGTCCTAATCCCAAAGGAGAAGCCAATGGGCTAAATAAGTGCCTGTGAATATACATAGGGTTGAATTTGGCAGTGTGGCTTTTTTCTAACAGGGCTTGGGTGCTCTTTCACACATACTCAGGAATCATCTCATTTGTTTTTTTCTTTTGTTTGCTATTTCATGTCTGTCAAGTGACTGGAATTTTATTTGAGTTAAAAATGAATCAATAAGGATTGGTCTCTGTTTTACTGTAACGCCTTTAATGTCATTTCACCTGTGAGACCCTCATTTCTCGTTCTCAGCCTAGTGAAAATTGCACATTTACCCTCAACATGACATTGTCTTGGCACATTTTAAAGGTGAACTTGAAAGTTTAAGGGCATCTAAATATGCCATGCTCGCTTCAGTATCCAGTTGGCGAGGTTCAATAGAAAACAAATCAATTGTCATCCCTTGTTGAAAATAAGCACACAAAGATCTAGCTTTAAAAACGAACATTGCAAAGTGAATTCACACGCAGTAGAAGGTGTGGTTGAGACCCGTGGAGAACTTTATCTGAGACAGTGTTTGTTTACCTAGACTGAACATTTCATCCTTTCTTGGTCAATCTCTTTGACTTTTTCTTTCTTACTAAGCTTGACTTTTAAAATAAGTGAGAGTCAGTGAAGCAAACCCCACTTCCGATTAGTTCCCCGTAGTATAAAGACAGAATAAGTGAGTATCTCTAGCTTTTGAACATAATCCATAGGAAGTAGGTATGACAGTAATTATTTCTGGTCCAGCACAGAAAGCTAACAGATCAATTCACTCTTTCTCAAGGACCAATTCTACCGCAAACATTTTCTTTCCAGAGAGAAAGAGAGAGAGAGAGAGAGATTGAGAGATTCATTCAGTAGTAACAGGACTTGCTGTTTATCTGTCATCCCCAAAACTTGAAACACTTACGCTAGCACACCGCAGGGAGTTACTTGCTGGCTTCCACTTCTGCCTAAGCATTTGCCATTCTGAAATGTGTGTATAGTCCTGCTTTCTTTTTTTACATTGAATTTGTATTTTAACGTTTTTCATTCTTCATAGCTCAGAGGGAACTTTCTTTTTTCCAGTCATTTCTACCTTGGGAATGCTATAAGTTGAAGTCCTGCTAAAATTGGATGATATAGTGCAGACAAAAGTTGAGATGCAGAAAAAGGATTTGAATAGAAGCACAAGGAAAAAGAACAGGATTAGGATTCAAACGCTCCTCTTAGATTTGTATTTCCTGCCTTTTTTTCTCTTTTTCTTTTTCTTAAATCTGCTTTGTTTTTTCGTTTTTCTCTGAAATTTCTTTATTTTTCTTTCATCTCTCCCATCTTCCAATTTTCTACTTCTTGTTTTTTGTGGTACCTTTATTTTTAAGATGTATTTCTTTTTCTATAAACACTTCGATTGGGTCATTACTGTACCTGCTTGCAAATATTCCTTAACTCAGAAATCTAAAAAAAAGTACAAAATCATAACTATCACAATTAACAGCTCCTCATCTTCCTTGTGCCCTACCTAGATACCTTGGGTGTTAGATACAGTATCTCATTTAATTATTCAACACCATCCTATTTAATTAATTTGCTTGAGGTCCTACAGCTGGAAAGTGGCAGAGCTGAGTTTCCTAGTGGTCTTACTCCCAGTGCCAGTGCTCTTAAAGTAAAATCTTGGACAATTATACAGTTTGTCTTACTGGCTCACATATCTTAAACTCAGAAGAATTCTCAAGAGACCATCTGCTGCCACTCTGGCTCTGATTAGTTCCTCTAATTCCCACGTGCCAACATGCAAAACGTCTGTTGCAATGGATCCATTTAAATCTTCCATGTTAGTTCTGAATCAGATCCTCAAAGTTATTTGGCAGCTGTGCAGTAAGAAAGAAATTTATCCATTGTTACCATTGCTGGAAACTGGCTGCTTCTTATGCTGACTCCGTTAGTAGTAGGAGCAGCAGTTTGGAGAACCAGGCGCCCTCTCTCACTGTGGGCACCTACTCCGTAATTCTCAGAAGACTCGAAACCATTAACCTTGGGAGAGAGCAGAGAGGGCTCCTGAGCTCAACTTGATATAGATGCTAAAGGTGTTCAGCAGTTGCAGAGTCGTAGCTGTGTTACCTGTTTTGCACTAATTAGGAGTTACCATGAATCTGTTTGACAATTAAGGACAGAGTGAACTTTAAGGCAGATTGGTACCATGGGACAGTAAACAGTTCTCAAGCAAGCAAAATGAAAGTTTGCACCAAGTGCTGTGTTTTAGCAAGACTATAAAATGTCTTTAATAATGTGGATTCAAGTGTATAAATAAAAGTCTGAGGTAGGTTTCTGCCACCTGAAAAGTGTCTCTCTCAGGGAGTAGCTCTGCTCCAAATCCTTAGTGCAAGTAGTTATGTGTGTGCAGCATCACCCACCAGATGAATAATAATTACTTCAACACTAGCCTTACCCAGTTCTTGGATTTCAGTTTTGACTCTACCCAAAATGTATCTCATAGCATCTTAGCAGCCTAGCAACTAAATATTTATCTAGAATCAGAAAGCACAAAAAGTTCTATTTCTCTTAAAAGTCATACTTGTGAGCAGTATTTTAAGATAAAACTTTTCTAAGTTAAGTATCTTATTCTTCTTTGCTCCCCTGACTGCCCAACTAATTTGTACACCTATGTACCTATTTCCAATCACCTGGGTTTAGGTCCCGAGTGCTCTTAAATCATGTTCTTTCAGTAGGCTGTAAAAATACCGGAGGGGAGATTTATCCAGGCTCTATTATTTGAGGACCTGATGCTGAGTTTCAGGCAAGAGTGCCTTGTCATCGTCCAGAATCCGAGACAGAGACAGCAGCTGGAGTGTGACTTACAGCTAGGATTCGGGAAGATGTGCAGGGTTCAGGGAAAACCTGCATGCCATGTGGTGTCATTGAAAACTGTAAATATAATTAAGCCAGGTGGATTCCATGACAACAAAGAGGATTAGGGCCTGGGTGGATCTGGTAGACCATTGAGACCTATGTGAATAGATGTCAATTTATTTATATCCCCTCTCCCCAGGGGAAAAAAAACAACAACAACATAATTTGATGTCTAAATGAAGTAATCTCTGGAAAGAAAAGGGAGATTATATTTGTTAAACTGTATAAAAAAATCAGAAGATAATATGGCTTTGTTCACAGTATTACGTAAAGAAGATTAAAGACGAGGAACAAGCTGCTTAAACACTGTAAACTAATTAGTTCTATGAATTGTTTTCCCGAGGTTCATGAGATATGAAACATTGGCACCAGTGCGTGAAATACACTCTGCCTCAGTGCTCTTTTCAATTTATTTTTCTGTTAGTGTCATATGTATGTGTGTGCATATATATATATATAGAGAGAGAGAGAGAGAGGCCAGAAAGAAAGAGGTTACAGAGGGAGACCAAAGCCTGTGGGATGACTGAGGCTGACATTTTGTCATTTTAAGCCTGGCGTGGGGAGGGTCCTTCTCTAATACCCGGTATAAATACCAGCTTCATTTTCTGCCATCACAGGCTACATTGCGCAAATGATGTCATGACAAGGCCCAGAGGAATTCCCGATGCTGTTCAGAGCACTCTGGCAACTCCCAGTGCAGCTAGGCCCAGTGCAGCAGATGCACCCTTAATTTGTTTCCCAAGATCTGGGTCTTATCTGAGAATAGGCGAGAAGGACTTGGAGCAAGAGTGGGGCCATGTGCCTGACAGACTTCTCATTCTCTAGTTTAAACAAGAACTGTTTCCTTGTCTTAAAACAGACTATTTTCTAGGTGGAGGACCAACCAACCAATTAGGTTTTTAGTCTTAAAATAACAGATAAGTATATTTGCCTAATTTAAACAAAAATAGGATTTTTTTTTTTTTTTAAATAGGGTCAACTCATTTTGTCACCCAGGCTGGAGTGCAGTGGCACGATCTCGGCTCACTGCAACCTCTGTCTCCTAGGCTTAAGTGATCTTCCCACCTCAACCTCTCCAATAACTGGGACCACAGGTGCGCACTACCACACCTGGCTAATTTTTTGTATTTTTAGTAGAGATGGGGTTTCCCCGTGTTGCCCAGGCTGGTCTTGAACTCCTGACCTCAAGCGATCCACCTGCCTCAGCATCCCAAAGTGCTGGGATTACAGGCATGAGCCACAGCACCCACCCAGCATTTATTTTTATGTAGCACATTTTATCTTGTTCAGAAATAGGTCTAACTTAGAAGTATGTGATTACACAGGGCAGTGTTTGTTTTCTAATGTTTAGAGCTGTACTGTAATGAGACCTTATTGTAACCCTGACTATCATCCCTTTTCCATTTCTTTTTCTTTTTTTTTTTTTTTTTTTTGAGATGGAGTCTCGCTCTGCTGCCCAGGCTGCAGTGCAATGGGGTGATCTCACCTCACTGCAACCTCTGCGTCCCGGGTTCAAGTGATTCTCCTACCTCAGCCTTCTGAGTAGCAGGGATTACAGGTGCCTGCCACCATGACCAGCTAATTTTTGTATTTTTAGTAGAGACGGGGTTTCACCATGTTGGCCAGGCTGGTCTTGAACTCCTGACCTTGTGATCCGCCCACCTTGGCCTCCAAAAGTGCTAGGATTACAGACATGAGCCACCATACCTGGCGTTCTTTTCAGTTTCTTTTCCTGCATTTATTGTTCAAAAACAGAGGACATCCTCACTCCCAACCATGAGCATTCCCAGATCTCCTGGTCAGAATAAATCACTACTTTCTCTGTATTCTCAGAGAACTATGTATCAAAATATCATCCTTTATTTCATTTTAATAACAAACTTCTCAAAGGCACACTTGCTATGATCTCCTCCTGCTGGATCCTGGCCCAGTCCGATGGAGAAGGCCATCTCAGCAGTCACAGAAATATCCAATCGATTGAGTTCGGTTCTCATCCAGCCAGATTGTTTCCCCAACCCACTCCTGTATTCCGTGTTGTAGCCTCTCTTCTCTCTTCTTGAAACTCTCCTGAACACAGGAGAACGGAGGGTTTTTCTCATTTGCAGTTGACACTTCTTAGTCTGTATTTCTGGCTTTTGTCTGTCAGCAGGAGAGTCTAACTCCCTGTTGCTTACTGCATGCCTCTTAGTTTGTTTTGTTCATTCTTGTACCTCTGGATCCTAGAACAGTGCCTGCCATGTAGTAGGAGCTCAGTAAATCTGTGCTGAATGTCCCCTGCCAGCTCCTCAGGCTCCACAAGTCAGTGACCACACCTATTTCTCTTGTCTACCTAACCTACTTCTTATTTATTCTGTTATTTAAAGCTGTGTCTTTGTTCAGACTTCTGTGATTTCCAACTTCTCTTGCTCACTTCTAAGCAGTCGCCCACCCTTTGAGGCCTGCTTGTCCCCATTGCTCGTTCCTTTCACTTGCCTTCACTCCCAGTACAAGGCCTTTGGACAAGTTCTCATTTTGTCTTTCTGGGACTGCTTACTGCAAGAATTTGTATCTACTTTCCCTGACTTCTGTGTATCCCCAGCCCTGCTTATGGAGAGCTCTGTGAAGCAGTCCTTTAAGGCTTTGTTTGCTTTTTATGCACTTAAGAAAGGGAGCCAGGTATTCATGTAATCGGCGTATTGGATACCTCCCCTCTCCCACTAGAATGCTCCTGAGGGCAGTGCCTATGTCTTTAGTCTTGATCCATATAGTGCCTAGGCCAGCACTTTACATAGAGCCTGGTGCATTACGTTTTTAGGAACTTGAACTCTACCCTTTTGTACACTCTACTAGATATTATAGTTGATGCTGTTTCTTGTGCCAGTTAATCAACAATTTCTTAGAAGCAGACAGCTTCTTTGATACATCTTTGTACCCCTTCACAGGGCAAGAAGTTGTAGGTAGATACAAAACACAATTGAATTTAATTTTAAATAAAAATAATGACTGTTGACTGGATAAAAATGTATGACGTTTTAGCAATACATTGATTTATGGAAAAATTGAATTTGAGTATTAGTATATATTTCATTAAGCATTCATTTTAAACTAGTAATATATTGGCTTTTCCCATTTTTAACTAGAGCTTTGTGAATATGAAGCGTATCTGTGGGGCACTTGGGACATGGAAATATGTATTATTCTTATTTTCTCATGACTTGGTTTTACTTGTATAAGCAGGTACTTAGAGGTTTTAGACATCACATTGTAGAATTAAATCAGTACAATTTCAGTTGAAGTTTGGTATTTAATCTTTCTTTTTGAAAAAGGGTAATTTCGGAGAGTACAGGTATTGTACTCAGAATCTTCTTTCCCTTTTCTTGTTTTTAAAAATATACTGGTAGGCCAGGCACGGTGGCTCACGCCTGTAATCCCAGCACTTTTGGAGGCCAAGGCAGGTGGATCATGAGGTCAAGAGATCGAGACCATCCTGGCTAACACGGTGAAACCCCGTCTCTACTAAAAATACAAAAAAAAAAAAAAAAAATTAGCTCGGCGCGGTGGCGGGCGCCTGTAGTCCCAGCTACTCGGGAGGCTGAGGCAGGAGAATGGCGTGAACCCGGGAGGCGGAGGTTGCAGTGAGCTGAGATCGCGCCACTGCACTCCAGCCTGGGTGACAGGGTAAGACTCTGTCTCAAAAAAAAAAAAATACATATATATACACATACACATATATGTATGTGTATATATGTGTGTGTGTATATATACGTATATATGCTTGTGTGTATGTGTATATATATGTATATATGTGTATACATGTGTATATATGTGTGTGTGTATATACATGTATATATACTGGTATGCATTTTTTCCATTACTTTAAGATAGTTTAGCAAATTGAGACCATGAACTCTGGAGCCAGAGTCTGAGACTCGGTTTCTTTGTCAGTGTGATAGGGCCAGTAATGTTTCTTCTTCATCAGGATGTTGTGAAGACTTGAGATAATACCTGAAAAGCTCTTAGCAAAATGCCTATCACACACTCATTCAACCCCTGTTTAGGTAATATATTATTCTTTTGTTTTAATTGGGATTTGTATAGGGAGGGAGTTCTGTATTCGGTGGGGGAAGCCTCTGAATGAAAGTCTCATGGACTTTTTGGTGCCTTCTTGTTCGTGAACACCAGTGGCAGTCAGTGGCTCCCTAGAAAACTTCTGTGTCTCAAGTAACCTCAAAACCCATAGCGACAGGAAAATCACTTGTTGGCCTGAATAAGGATAGCTATAATTTAGGTTTTTTTTTAAAATGTGTTTTCATTTATTGAGGTCAGTGCATTTGTGTCGAACAATTGAAACTTGACAAGAAAAATCAAGGGTAGCCTGGGCACTGCTCAATTATTACTCTGATCAGATTTTAATTAGCACCAGATGTAAAAGGAAGTGCTATTTTTATTATCCATTACCATGCACTTGCTTACATATTTACCCTGGGGTTAGAAGTGTTTTATTAATTATTTTTGTTGGCAACTAAGACAGTATTTTGACTTCTGAATTGAAAATTGCTAACGTGTTTAAACACGAATAACCATCATAAGAAATGAACAGTGCTGTTTACCAAGTGTGAACAAATCTCTACAAACTAGAGTAATTTATGGTTAAGATGAGGTCATTAGCCTTAATTTTTATTCATAATGTTATTCCAGACTGTGTCATTTACAAATTATTTTTTAATCTAAATTAAAATTACTTTCTTAAATTGAGCCCTTTCAATCAGTATGAATGGTCAACATGTCTTTGCATCTCTTTTGGTATAGTATACTTTCCTGATCAATGGGTTAGCAGTGCTTAATTGTATGTTTTTGGAGCAGGCTTAGAGAAGTATAAAAACTTCCATAAATAAAACGAAAAGTTTCATTTTAGAAAGCAGACTAATGAAGTATGAACCAATCTAATGACAATGGTAAATAGAAGCATGAAAATAATCATTTTACAAAAATAATTAGATAGTACAGGGTTTCTATTGGTTCCAGAAGTAAACTCAGGTGACCTTGTCCTATTTATTAAGACCGATGAGCTCTGCTTGGTATGTTTCTTCATTTGCCCCTGCTACTTCTCCGTATTTTTTACATGCTGTCTAGAAGTTTGCAACTTTCATGCTATATATTTTTTCCTGTCTGACTTTTATGACTTCCCCCATAAAATGTATTCGTTGTCTGAGTCTCACAAATCCTAAACTACTTAATGGCGATGTCTGCATCCATTATGCTGCACTGTGTGTTTGTGTGTGTGCTCTCTTGACATCTGCGTAGATATCCTCTGAAATTTACAAAACCTTTGTAACTAATCCCATAGGTTAACCTGAGTAGGGGCAGTGTTTGTTGCTGCTAATTACACAGTGGAAACCTTTGGGAAATAGGCCGTTTGTTAATGATAAATTTGAGCAAGCAACTAAACATTCCTGAATAATGCTGAGAATATTACTCGCCTAGGCCTTTATGACTGTGGATCTCTTGCCTGCCTCCTCTTTCTCCGTAGATGTCTGGCCACTGTGCTTGATATGCATATTAATTGCTGGATCAGGAGGAGAAGCAGGGAGCTTCCTTTGGCAACAGGGTGTAACACAAACAGCTGTGTAATGAGGCACATGTGGATTATTATTAGGTATGACATAATGAGTAGTATTTCTATCATGGCATTATATATCTGTCAGGGTTTTTGGTCAGGCTTTTTCCTTCCTAGGGTTTAAAAACCCTGCTCATGTATTTCAGTGGTTATCATGAAAAATGGCCAGAAATCCCACTGCTACCAATCAGTTATGCTACCTCTAAATATCAGCCTCTGATTGATAGCTTGTTAAAGTGAGTTTCAAAACCAAGGGGAACTCTCTTTAGAGGAGGTATGTATTTGATTTAGGGTATATTGATTTGCATAATTTAGCAAATAAAGTACTATATAGTTAAAGGTCTGGAGACATTTACTTTTACCTAACTTAAAAAAAAATCATATATTGTGGCCTAGATTAGTCACATAAGAGCCACCCTGTAAAAAGGACACAGTGCAGGTAGAAATTAGTCAAGAGAACACAATAGCCACACCTTAAGAAACCTTTCACCTGTGGCTTAGTTACTACTATCAGGTTACCCAAAAGAAAGAAGGGCTATATCGAGAAATAAAAAAGATTTATAACATGTATCCCCAAAAGACACTTGAAAAATAAGGGAATAGGATAAATGTAATTGCCAGAGATCCTTTTACAGTTACAAATACAATGTAGACAATTTTCTAAGCAGTAATACCTCATATAAGAAAGCCCTTTTCCAATATGTATTTTCTGCTTGTTTTAAATCACATATGCGACTTTAGGTCTTTGTACCTTTAAACAGTGCAGAAAGATAAGAGTTTCTGCAGATATTACTCTATTGATTGCTTAATTCAAAAGATTATAAATTGCTTCATCTGTTTTAGTGGAAGAGAAAGTCTTAAATAGGTACATAAATATCTATATGTTAATATTATGCTTAGTATCTCTTATCTATACTTTGACCTACTCCTTATGTTTCTCCGTAGCTTCTTACCAAGAATTTTTTTTTCTCTCTCTTGATAAGCCAGTAACCTCCCTTTTGAAACTGTGTGATGTTTCTCTTTTTGTTTTGGTTACTAGGAGGCTCAGCTGGCTTTCATGTTGAGTTGCCACACAGCCTTTCCTGTTCATTGTCACAGACCCAGCAGCACCTAGCACATAGTGATACAAATGCTCAGCAAATAGATGCTAAATCAGCAAATGTGTGACATGAAATTGTTTTTCATTATAACTGATTTCCTGTCCACTTCGTGTCTGGCTTTTTTGTTTTTAAGCTGTATAAGGTGTAATGATTTCATTCTGTCTGATTCTGATTTGTGAACCACATCAAATCATTTCATCAAGGAGTCAGGGTATAGTATAACCTGAAAGGAATATGCCTCTGTTTTATACACTGTGGCAACACAGTTTGGATGTTTCTGTGTGAGAGAGAGAGAGAAAGAGAAAAAACAAACATTTTAAAGGCAGCTAAATGGACTAAGAATAAAGCATTTCTGTAGGAACTTGAAATCAAAGAGTCCTGATACGTAAAATTATAGAATTGAACTTCATAGAAAGCTAATGAAATGTTTCTCCCCAAGTTCTGTCAGATATCCCTATTGAACTGGTCATTTTCATTTGCTTTATGTTTAATGAAACCAGAGGGAGAAACAGCAGGAATAGAAGGGTCTGTTTTGAAACTCTAAACAAGTCACCTGATGACTTTGTTTATCACTTGAACAGCTCTGGGTTCTTGTTTTGAAAATACAGATGCATAAAGGTTTACATATTTCTATTCTAAGTATAATGTGCTCATTTTGCTCTCAAGAATATAGTTCTTGACCGGGCATGGTGGCTCACTCCTGTAATCCCAGCACTTTGGGAGGCTGAGATGGGTGGATCCCCTGAGGTCAGGCGTTCGATACCAGCCTGGCCAACATTGTGAAACCCCATCTCTAATAAAAATACAAAAAATTAGCTGGGCGTGGTGGTAGGTGCCTGTAATCCCAGCTACTCAGGAGGCTGAGGCAGGAGAATTGCTTGAAATTGGGAGTCAGAGGTTGCAGTGCGCTGAGATCGCGCCATTGTACTCTAGCTTGAGCAACAAGAGCGAGACTCTGTCTCAAAAAAAATATATATATATATATAGTTCTTTAAAAACTCTCAAGCCACCTTGGTATCTTCCATCTCATGTTTTATAGATGGTCAAACTGTACCATTTCAAACAGGTGCCATGCTGTGAAAAACATAAACACAGTTTGAAATTCACTCTTGTAAAATATTTTGACATTAGGTATTTTTAAAGGATCTGGGAAGTGTTGATATTAATTAACAACATCTCATTGCTCCAGAAACAGTTCAGCCTGGGTATTTTGAGACTGAAGTCGTGTCATCTCAGGTAGAACAACCCAAAGGGCTTGCACTTTGGGGTGGTTCTCATGAGAAATATGTAATCAGATTGTGGATACCCTAGACAAATCTTCTGTCTTAAGATGTATAACTCTTATGCATCAGGGTAAGAATGTTGCTGACATAGTCCATGAACAGCCTTCAAATTATACTGGCTTTTCAGGCTCTGTTCCCCTTTAGCAATGCAGCAGATTGAAATAACTTCTGAAGGACTTTGAAAATATTGTGCTACTGAAAGCCTTAGAATCTCTTGACATTTTTCTCCCAGGATCCTCACCAGATCCTTTGACGTGGACAGTGGTGGCATTTTGTTTCTCTTGAGTTTCTTGGAAAGTTCATATAAACTACCTTTCTCTTCCAAAGCCTTTTACAGTTTTCTGTGCTACATTTTCATAGGACATTACTGAACACTACAAACCATCTGCCATTTCACACTTAGCTAGCTGAGGTCAGTGATACTAATAGCTGGGTAAGTGTGAAGTGTATGAAATGATTAGCCATCTCACAAGGGTGGGGTTGCGCCAGTACCTGTTTGAAAAGCTCTTGTATGTTAATCCACAAAGACAAATTAATTATTAACATTTAATACCGTATAACTTACAGGGAGAAAAAAGGATTATTTATTCAGTGTGCTACTGTGACACCTTTGTTCAACAGGGAGCGTGTTACAAATGCCACAAGTAGTAACTTGAGGATACATCCTTTAACAGCTTATTAGTAGTCATTTCCCAGTCAAGTAAACATCTTAGCCCAGAAGTTTATTTAGTAAGGCACAATCATATTGTGGAAGCAGGAACTAACCTCACATTGCACAAACACTATCTTAACAGTGGGACAGAAACTTTTCTAATGACAGTGATTTTTATGTAAATTGTATAGGCCTTAAATGGTAGGAACCTAGACAGTTATGAGTCAATATAATTCGTCCCTTTCCTTAGAATGGCCCTTAATTAGTCATTCATTTACATTGTCTTAGATCTTCAGGGCTTCTTCTTGCCTCTGGCAGGTCAGCCAGCATCATTCTGGAACATGGTGGCCTATTCCTAAAAGGATTTAACAAGATTGAGGTGGTGTTTCCTGTATTTGTCAATATTTGATACCAAGAGGCCTGACATATTTTAACAAGGTTAGTGGCCTAAAGATACACCCTTCAACAGGATAAAGCCATCCCAGAATGCTATAGGTAGGCGAATTGCAATTAAACCATTCCTTGTTGGTAATGCAGAGATGCGTGGTTGCATGACAACACCTCCCTGTATTGTATTAGTCATGCTTGGAGGAAAACTCAACAAGGATTTCTGATCCTCTGGGAAATTTTTACGTACTAGATTTGAATTCAGACTGTCTGAAATCCTTGAAAACTCCATTGTGGCTGTTCAGTGCTGATGACTATTTCTTAAAGTAGAAAGCAATCTGTAAAATATTATTGATTACTTGGTAAACTGAAAAGTGACAAAGACATGGGTGCTTTGGCAAGGGACGCAAACTTCCATGGCTAATGCAGCCAGGCAGGTACCTAAGTGAAAAAATCAGGCCTGGTGTAAAAACTGGGTGAATAATGACCTCGCTGAAAGGGATGCTTGGTCATCCACTCCAGCAGAATATTTCTGTATAAGAAGAATATGGAGCCAGTGGCGTCTGATGTTCAAGTTTTTCAAGAGAAGGTAGAAATATGTACTTTATTTGAAATCTCTGGATTTCTAAATATTGGTTCAGATGACTATGAAACATTGTACTGACTAAAACTCAAGTGTACAGGGCTGAAATTGATTCACAGGCCATCAATTTACAATCTGTCTTTCATGGAGATCTATGTCAAAAGCATGATAGTTGTGTATTTCCTATGTGGATATTAAAGTCAAATGAAAATCCAATTGTTAATGAATTAGAATATCGGATCATAACATGTTCTAGAGCTGGAAGAATGTGTCATGGTTTGGTATCTGTTCCACACCAGATTGTAGAGTGTTAGGCTACCTGTATTTTCAGATGCCTTCTGCTTTGAGAATTGAATCTGTTGTAGTCACATTCTGACTTTGGGCATAGTTCTATTTGCCTCCCCAATGAGCAGACACCTGGCTCTTCTTGGTGTGTGTATGAAAAGTAGAATAAGTGGAATTCATTAGAAGCTGGCTACTATCATGTTTAGGGAATTCAAGAATGATATCAACAAGGAGAATGAATAAAAGAAATATTTAAAGACCCAAGCTCCACTAAGATTAGTAGACCCAGACTGAAAAAAAAAAAAAAAAAAAAAAAAAATTCAGGCCTGGAAGCAATGGGGAATGATGTGGCTTTTTAGAGTAAAGATTTGGGTTGAATAGAGTGTAAGTTTCAGAGACAAAGTTTCAAACAATGTCAGCTGTACAAAGGCTACAACTTCCAACATCAGATCTCCATCAGTAACAACATCTTGGAAGAGGGCAGAATTGTTTGCAGAAAAACGGTGGCTGGGGTCCCTGGAATGAGTGAGAGCAACCCCCGGAGGTAAGGTATAGGTGAATGAAGAGTTCAAGCAGGTGCTGGGGGGAGGGAGACTGGGGGCTCCATTTACAGTGTTGAGATTCCTGCAGGGGCTAAGAATATCAAAGGTTTGTTCAAATATCCTTCAGCCTTTTCATCAACTCGACATTTGCATCCCTTGGTCCTACCAGCTTTATTTCAGCAGTGAGTACGCTCAGATGACTGAGCCAGCTCACGTTACTGATCTCTATCTGTTTGTCATTCTAGCTCTCTTACCTCCCACATGAGTTGTACCTTTTTGGTGCAAATAAACTGCCAGAGCTGGCTTGGCTTGATCTCTGTGCTGCAGATGTCTCTAATTAACTTGATTGAGACAGGTCCATGGGATCCTGTTGCACAGTGTGAGAAGTCCCACTGTCCTGGGAGGCACTGTCCCATCACCTGATGCGTGCCTTTTGCTAACGTCCTTTGGGCAAAGTTTATTAATGACTAAAGTCTTCAAGTGCACATAGTTTTAATATGAAAGCTGTGGAGTGATGGTTGCTAATTTGCAGCCAGGAGTATAAGAATTATCTCAAGTTCTCATTTAAATTCTGAGTAGAAATCTCCAGAGACCTTTACTAACAACTTCTAGTGTTTTTAACATCCAAAGTGTTACAATTTTTATCCTCACTAATACTATTAACATTATTATTTGCAGTAACTGAGAGAAACATGGTCTTGACTCACTGCAAGTGTAGATGCTTACGATAAAAGTTATTTGATGACTCCATCGTAACCTAGTGACAAAACATGGAATAAAAGAAGTGTTTGGAAGTACTAGTTTGACTAGTTGTGAGATCTTCCAGGGGTCTAATTAATGTAGGTTAAATTAGCCCCCAAGCATTGTAAAGAATGGATTTGTTTTTATTTCCTTTAATATCCACATTTACTCTTGTTTTTCTGGAATAATAAATTATTCAATCAAACTTGATATTTTGTGTGTATGGTTTTGTGCATGTGTTTTCTATGAATGTCTATAGCTTTTCAGAAATTGTATATCACTGCAGACTTAAGGCTATTTATTTGCACTCTTTGAAATAATATAGCAGTTATTTCTAAAACATATGGACGTGGATATAACTTATTAAATGTTAAAAGAAGCAATAGATAAATCTAACTACATGTAGGAACTACTACATATGTAATATCACTGCCTTTATTATCCCCTATAGCTACAACACCAAGCTATGAAGGAGAATACTGTATTCTTTGATGTTTAAATTCTTTTTCATTAGCTACCATTCACATGTGTATGGATCACCAAATACATCTTTTCAGCTGTTGTAAATAATCACAATCCATGGTCTAGCATCACTAAGCAACATGGCCTTACCCTACCCATAATTTGCAAGTGGATTCACCTATTAGTAGAAGTAGTTCATTATCAGTCATCCAGGCTACATTATTCAGTTGGAGGATTAATGTTTCTATCATCAACTGACTAGCATGAATTTGTAGACCATGTGCCCCAAAATGAAGGATTAAGACAAGATAGTGACATGATCCTTATCAATGCCAAGGAATATAAAATGTTACTGGGACCATGTCTCAGATATAGAAAAGATAATCTCTATAACTGCACACTTCAAGTGTAATAATATCCTCAGTCCTGTGCAGTCTCAGAAAGGGAAGAGATCTGGGTGGGCTATGAAGGTAACGAAAGCTTAACAGAACTTAACCACTGAAGAAAGCCCAGTGGAGGGATGAGGGAATTGGAGGCAAAGGGGGGGGGGGGATCAACAGAAGCCTGAGGTAGGAGTTTGCACAGCAGGTGAGAACACCAGGTTACAGA
Organism: Macaca fascicularis; assembly: GCF_037993035.2. Taxonomy (NCBI): domain Eukaryota; kingdom Metazoa; phylum Chordata; class Mammalia; order Primates; family Cercopithecidae; genus Macaca; species Macaca fascicularis. The sequence continues at coordinate 113,933,088 of NC_088380.1, read as the reverse complement.
CGAGTCCTGGGAATTGAGGCTGCCTAGGTTCCATGGTACCAAAATATGGGGGGTGCAAAGGACCAAGCACAAATTAGAATTGATCTTACAGAATAGGGAGTCACTGGGGTTCCTAACCTGGGAAAGCCTGATGAATTGGGAGGCGATAAAGGCGACAAGTGAGACCAGCTAGAAGGTAATTATACTAATTGCATGAGTGACAATAGTCTTGCATGAGCCTGTGGTATTAAAATGGATTCTGAGAGATCTGAGAAGGATATCAAGAAAGAAATCATCAGAACGTGTTAGTAGATGGGTTTTTCTTGAAGAAAAGAGATAAAAAAAACTTTCTCCTGATTTTATGTATTTTTATTTTTAATTTTTTTTAGAGATAAGGTCTTGCTATGTTGCCTAGGCTGGTCTCGAACTCCTGGGCTCAAGTGAGTCTCCCGCCTCTGCCTTGTCCTGATTTCATTCCATCATTCTTGTGGACATGTCCACCACAGAGTACAGAATAGAGAAGTGAAATTTCAATAAGTTTAGTTTATCCATTATCAGCCATGTTAATATTTAAAATATTAAAGGGGAGAGGAATTTATGGATTGTTGAAGGACTGCTGAAATTGAGAATTGATACAGAATTTAGAGGCACATTTTTAAACTCCCATCTATGCATCATTAGGATAAAACTTTTAGCAATTGACTGATTCTATCAGCTTCTCTGTTTAGTCCTCCAATTTTAATAAAATAAGACTGACACAGGCATTAATGGTTTCACTGCTATTATACCATTCTCTCTGGTCAAGTCTCAATGCTGACATGCATATGATAATTGGAGATTAGTCATTTCCTTGGATATACTTCATCATCCTCAGAAGACGATTGGATGTCATTTGCTTTGGGTCCAGCTTGGAGGCTTAAGGTAGCATCTCTGGCTATTCAGATAAGCCCTATCAGGATCTGAGTGCTGTATGGTAGCCCCCGAAGCAGTAAGTTAGTGTTCCCAGGACCCTCACTGTAGCCATTTTTCAGAACTAAAAGCAGACGGCAAGAGAGTGCCAGATTTGGCACTTACAGGGTTATCATTACAGCAAAGGAGCGGCTCTCCAGCAGTAGGTGTGCATGTGAGTTTCAGAGCCCCTCCTAATGAATTTTAGACTGAGAATCTCATTCTCCTGGAACTATCACTTGAGAATCAGAGTAATTATTTCCTATTGCCCTTTGTGGAATACAGTTATAATTGCATTACTGTTAACGGTGTTCGCATTAACACTTAATTGTTAATGTCCTCCTAATTTGGAGGAAATCATCACCTCTTCATATTTCATTGCTAGAAAGAGTTGTTAAAGAGAATAATTTGAAGCTTCCAGATGGAGAAACAAGAAATGATGCTAGAATTCAGAGGTGAATTTGTGGGATGATTTCTCTTTCTGGTATTTGTGTGTGCATGTTTGTTTTCTTTTAAGGTATTATACATCTACTTCCTTTTGAGGTTAAGCCACAATGCATAGTCGTTCACTGGAAAGTAACAGGGATTCTTGTGGTGTGGAAACAGCTCTTGGGTGCATGGTAGAAAAAAGAAAAAAAAAGGGCAGTAACTTTCTCTCATAGCTGACATCCTGTTTGAGTGTTGAAAGACACATTAACAAGAAAAGAAAGACACCACTGTGGCAAGGTCAGCCAGAAGGTGGTGGGCTACAGGCCTTGACTTTCAGATGATTGTTAACTTCTTCCTTTACAATATACTGAACTGCCTGTTAGCAACCAAGCCATTCCTTGGCTTAGCTCCGCAGCAGGAAACTGAAATATTTTGAGAAGTCTTTATTCAGGCTTGCAAAAAAAAAAAAAAAGAAAGAAAGAAAGAGGAAATACCAAAATTATATCAATCTTTGAATCTGTTAAGGGGAATATTGTTTAGGGCATTTGAGGATCTATTTTTTTTTGAGTGTAGGATGGGCAAGTCTGTACCACTGGTTTGGAACTTTCTGAGGGGCCTGAAAAGTGTAATTGCAGTTGAGGAGCGCGGAGAACAGCTTAGCTTCATGGATGCTGGGCCCGGGCAGTCACATGGGACCCAGTGTTCGAAAGGGCCTGGTGTTTGGTTTAATGTTGTGCTGCTACTGTCTTGAAATTCTTAATAATGTTTTAACAAGGGGCCCCACATTTTTATTTTGCACTGGATCCTGCAAATTCAGAATGCTAAGTAAGCACTTAGCTGGTCCTGCTAAGCATTCATTGGTGGTTGCAGCAGAATGTGGTTTAAATTTTACCAGGTGTGCTAGAATCTATATTCTCCTCCATCACCCATAAGTAATTAAATTCTGTGCTCCTATCAACACATAAACTGGTTTGACGACAACATTTCAGACTTGTTCTTTTTTAAAAATATCATTTAGTGAAGCAGCTGTATTTCCTTAATGCTTACATGATGCCAAATAACCTGCATGGCCTATTTTTTTTCCTTTTCAATTGTTTTATTTCTACATCACATGTAGCTGATGGTTCCTTGTTAAGAAAATACAAAGAATTAATTAATGAGTTTAGTTTCGTGAGTTTTAATGTGTGCTTTCAACCAAAAGAACTGTGAAAGCTGGTAGAGTGCCAACACTGGTGAGGTTTTAACACTTGCACACCCAGGAGCACATTCCTTAATTTCTAAGGGTGTGATTCTTTAGTCCTGGAAGATTTCAAAAGCACCTCCAGACTAGGAGTGACTTCTTCTAAGGACGGTCACCTGGCACCATTCGGTTCAGAATGGACCTTTCAATGATTCCTGCTAGCAGAGCTTGATTTCTTATCAAGTTATGCACTGACAAGTGAGGAACTGCACCATTCATTTTATTTTGCTCTGTGACTCATTAGCTTTATTTCTCATAAACACCCTTCCCTTCCAAGCACAATCTAAAAAGTTCTGTCATTAAAAGCAATTTTGTTTTTCTTGCCTAAGGGTGACTATTTTCAAGAAAATATGTGCATTTTGACAATGTGAGTCTTGCCTATTTAAAGCTACAAGTATAATTTCTTTTTTATTGGGTGATAAACTTTCCTTCTGACAAAACAATGGAGAGTCAAGATTTCTTCCCATTTTAAAAATTGTGATTTTTGCATTTCTTCACACATGTTTTAAAGCACATTTAGCATAACTCTGCTTTTAAAAAGAATGGTATGTGACTTTGTATGTTATCAGTTCTACAAAGATGTCAGTGGTATTGAGCATTAAGCGAAGTGTGATCATGAAAATAGAACAGAATGCTATGTTATAGTTGAAAGTTTGGCTTTAAGTGCTTCACCATTATAGCTATAATATGATTATGAATTTCCTATGAAAAACCCTAAGCCTGATTTTGATGTCCACATGTATGTAGCCTGTGTTTGTTACCTCTTTCTGATGATTTTTGATTTGCTGTGCAAAGGAAAGGACCTTGGACAGTGGGTCATCCTGCTTCTGCCTGGGAAAGACAGCGTGGTAACATTTCCATGCCCTGCCTCTGGGTCTGCTGCCATTAGCACTCAGAGCTGGCTTTTCCTGCTGACTCTCACTCTTATATTTTGCTTCTAGGTCAATAAAGCCCAAAGGTAAACCTGCCTGATGAACAGGCTCTGAGACCGGATTTCTCACACTTTGGTTATCCATGTGCCAGCTTCACAATTTTTGCCATGTGCACATATCACCTATGTCAGAATTTACTTAATATATTTCTTTCAAATAGACACTGATCTTTTTTACCTAATTTTTTTCATGGAAACTTTATAGCTTTTTTCTAAATGTCCCTTTGCTATGAATGTACATATTATTGTCATAAGCCAACAAGCCTCAGATCCAGAAGCCTGCTCTTTCTCTCTATTAAAAGGAAAGATTAGCCAGTGCTAGAGAGGTGTTAAAGACCTATTAGCACTATACTGAGACTTTTTTTTCTTGACTGCTTGAGAGAAGATTCATACTTTTCTCATTACATCATCCATTGTTTGTTAATGCCATATCCACATATCCCCTGTAGTTCTCCTCACACTGCTAAAGGTCTAGGTATTCACTTTGGAAGTACTGTCCTAAGTGGTGAGATCTGATAGATGCTGAGAGGGCTCCTCCACCTGTCATGTTGTCTAAAATTCCACCATTACAGTCATTCCTTTAGATTTATATTTCGATTTTGTTCAGTAATTACCTATTTAAATGTAAATTACTCTGTAACCTCTTAGTAATCTTCTAAAGATTGGTTTTCCTTATTATTGAGACTAAGGCTCCATCAGTGAAGATAGGCTTGAAATCTGGGCTGTGGAAGAATAAAATAAATACTTAAGACAAACCTAACACTCTTCCCAATTAATTTAGGATTGTTGTCTCTTCTTCAGTATTTCTCTTAGCCTAGTATAGCACCTTCCATTTGCCCCAGTTCTAGCTATCACACTTTCCACAACATTGGAGTCAAATGTCAATGCTTCTGGAGCCATTCCCCGATGGCCCACCCCAAACGCTGAAGCCTTTGTGCATCTCACCCACCAGACTCACCACACTAACTTACAGACTAGGGATTTGTGAGCTTGCCTCATCTCTCATAGACACCGAGTGAGTGGTGTACAAACAGGAGATCTGACTTCATTAACTGTGACAGAAAGTGAGAAAGGCAGGTGTCTCAAAGCAAGCTTCTTTAAGCCTATCTCATAAGAACATTCCTCATGCAACACAGCTGGGAAGGGTAGCATTCCATTCACCCAGATTTGGCCCTGGGACATCAGCCTTGTTCTCCTGTGCATGAATCATTAAAACAGGCAGACATTGAGGCTTGCTGAGGTGTGGGAGTGGAGAAGGGAATCTGGGAGAGAGAAACCTTTTCCAGCATTTCAGCTCTGGTGCGGGGCTCTGCTTGAGCTATCTTTCTCCAAGCCTAGCTGACTGAACAGGGAGGATGAAGTATTATCTCTGCAAAGCATAGCAGTGACTCAGCATTTAATACCTGTACCTTTGACACATTATGGCTTAACACGACTTATGAGCTGTCTATTGTCTCTAAATCCACAGTGGAACTTTGGTATCATGACAGAAGCTTTGGCAGTGCAGGGGCAGACTATTTGAGCAATGGGCTGCATCTCTAAATAACTCGAGCACCATCTTTGGAATCAAGGTGTAATGAAAAGTGCTTTGGAGTCACAAATACCTGGGGTTGGGTCCTAGCTCTGTGCTTAGGAGCAAGGTGACTTGATGTGAGTTAGTCTGCCTCCTCCTGCTCCTGGCTTTCTCCTATGAGTGAGAGCTGAAAATGAAATACCCAGTCTTGATTTCACAGTGTGGCTGGGTGTAGTGGGCAAGGCAGGTGGTTGCAGAGCACGCTGCACATGTCTGGTACCAGTAGTCGTGAACCTGAGTTCATTCCCTTTTTCTTTGTTTTTCAGTGAGGATCTCAGGCTCTATCCTGCTTGGATTGTGTGTGCATCTTTGTAAGGGGCCTTTTTCTTCCCCCATGATATACTAAGACACCATGGCAGTACATTTAAAATGAGGGAACATCTCTGCAAGTAATCTGGACTAGCCAGAGATTGAACAAAGACTATCACCGTGATTGTATCCCTACATTTCTTATGCTGCTGTGATGGATTTGCATGAGAATAAAACCTCTGGTAGTTATTTAACTAGCTATCTATTTGATTTTCAATTATGTTGCACTTAAGTTCTCAGAAGCTAACTGTCATCACTTCATGATGGCCATGTCGTCTTTGCTGTTATTTTGGCTCACGCTTTATGAGGCAAAGCCACATTTAGGTGGCGTCTTTGGAGTAAAGTGGTAAAACCCCTTGGTGTTCTGCCGTATTATGAGCTGTCCAAGACTCATTTTTAGGACTCACCTGTCCATATTAATTCTTCTAATGTTCTACATAAATTGTGACAGAACAAGATCTAGGAAACAGGGAGAAATGACTTTGGGTTGTCATGTTAGGTAACCGTCAACCATTATCTTTAGAGGCTTAAAATGTTGATGTTCACTCTTTCCGGTATGCAAGAAAAGATGGCCTTCGCAGGGCCTTGGAAAGAAGTGAAGGTGAAATCTGGTGTAATGTAAGTCATAATTTGGGTCACACTTGAAAATGAAAAGCTTTGCTGTCGCTGTTGGTAACCATTGGCCTAAGGAAAAGCAGTGAGTGGTTCAGAAACTTCCCTTGAATTGTTTTTCTTAAAAAAAAAAACAAAAAAAACGAAAAACACAAAACCTCACACAGAATGGAAAGTTTGGGTCACAGGTGTAAACCCTTAGGCCGTGCTTCCTCAGTGAGCTCAGTGCTGGTCTCAAGGACAAAAGAGAGAGAGAAAAAAGGAGTTTTGCATTAAAAACAGATTTACCTCTCCAGGCAGAGGGATGGCTGTGAACACAGTCTCTTGTCAGGACACAGAGTGAGGAGGGAGAGTTGGAAACAGTAGTTGTGGACTTGAGGTGTTTATTTTCCCCTCTCCTCTTTCCTGGCATGATGAATTTTGCTTATGGATTTGGTTTTGCTTCAGAATTCTTTCAGTGTGATAAGTGTGGGTTAGCTACTTGGGGACTGGTAGTGAATTTGAGCCTGTGGGCAACTCCCCTCTTGCCTGGGATTGTATTTGTAACATTTTGCTCAGTAGGTTTAACTAAACTGTCAGGACAGCAGAGAGCTGAGTTATTGGACTTCATTGTAGAAAGCTCAGGCAGGAAATGAAACTGTTCACCTTAGAGAAGGAGCAGTGCAGCAGAGAAGGAGAAGGTCTGGGCTCAGAATCCTCTGTGATGCTTTGTTTCTCTGGAAAATTAAATGCAGAATTTCTCCCCTTTGCTCCCCGAGGATGTACACACAATCGATTTTGAAGCAGCAGCATCACCTCCATGTCTTGCCCCACCTTTACTGAAGTACAATCTTGCTGTCTTTCATTTATTCTGGGGCTGGGGCAGGGGCAGGTGTGATGCTTGTCATCTTCACCAGAAGGTTTCCCGGGGCCTGGGTTGTGACAGGCGTAATGAAGATTGGAGGGATGTTCTGAGACACATACCCCTGGAGGACAGCAGAGTGGGCCAGAGCTTCCTTTTGGTGCTAAATTGCTGAAGTGCTGCCGGCCCCAGGGCTGAATTCTAACCAGCCCAGACTCCAGAGGTTAGGAGGTTAGGGGCAGGTTGTGCCTCAATTATTTCGCTGCCTCTTTTTGAATCTCATAAAATTCCTATTGTCTCCTCACTGTAGTCATTGCTTCTGGTTTAAAGATTCATAGTAAAACTGCCCAAAAGCTTTCCTGGGCTTTGAAATTATTTTCTTAATGCTTTTATCCCACTTCCCATGCTGCTGTCATACAGAGTAAACCGTGATCTAATATGAGGTACTGGATGCCACATGAACATTCTCCCAGGTAGGTACTTAGATGCAGCTCGGTGGGTGTGACTTCTTGCCTTTGGAGTCAACATTAGAAACTTCAAATCGTCCTCACAAGGAACCAAAGTGCATATTGTATTTGATGGAAAAAGAGGATATGGAAGCTTATGGAAAAATATAGAAAAGCTCACTCACTCTTAATGAATTTTGAATTGATTATAAGAAAATTCTTATAGCTCTAGCATCCCTGAGTTAATTCAAGCAAGTTTTAATTATTTTGTGCCCTGAATTTACATTGACTATCAGAATTCTTATAATTCCTCTTTGTTTACTCTCTAAATTGTTTAGATCAATTGTTTTTACCAAGTATCACAATTCCTTACTGAATCTGAATATTTTATAAATTATATATACACATACACAAATATGTACCTATGTCTCTAGTTTTTATTGGAAAAATATTGGAAGACAATCCTGAAAATATTAGGTGTAGTAGTTTAGCTCTTTAATTCTAATGTTATTTTTCTGATTATAAAATAAATGTATTATGGAGGAAAATTAGAAATACATATATTTTAAAGTACACTGATGAAAGTGAGCTTTATTCATAATGCTACCATCCAGAATATATTATATAAAGTCTGAGATATATGTGTGTGAATGTGTTAACAAGATTAAAATTATTCTATATATTTTATTGTATTCTGCTTTTTTATTTAGTGATATGATATTTATTTTACTGGAAAAATGATCAAACTGAATTGCCTCAAAATCTTTGGAGACTGGTTGTGGTTACATTTTAGAGCAAAAATAAAATTAAAGATTTTGAATTAAAGACTATAGAACTGGAGTTGCCCTTGCCTGTCCATCTAATCTCAGCCACCCTACCCCCCGCTTCATAGATGAGGAAACTGAACCCTGGAGAGTATATGACATACTCAGCATCACGATGGACGCCAGTGACTGAATAGGGACTAGAACCCACGTCTCCTGCCCCCTAGCAAGCTGTATTTTCTTTCCAGTACAAATCATTGTGTGGTATTTCTCCTTATTCCTATTAATGAACTTCAGATTCATGAACCTTTGAATCTCAGCACAAAGAAAAGGTGTGAACCATTCATACAATGGATTTGGGAGTGTCGGAAAGAAGAGAACCAAACTTGGTTTAGCTGAGGCCACTGAGTTGCTTATTAGACAGATGTGATGCTTTTCCATCTTAGGGAGCAGGCATTCTGACTAGCACTGTCCCACAGAGCAGGGTGCAGCTTTACATTTTGCCAGGTGTTTTCATCTCTAATCTTATGTTTTTATCATCGCAAAGTCTCTGGGAGATTGGTAGGGTTAGTGTTTCCATTGAACTAGTGACTTAATTCTGGGAACGAAAGAACATATTAGCTCTACAAGGGCCATGCTCTGTGTGATGCTTTAGGTCTCACTCATAGTGTGGACCCATAGCTGTTTACCATGGAACTTTCTGCACTGTGGTGTTTATTCTGGAGCAACATTTCTATTTAACATGAGGCTGTCAGTTCAGCAATACAGCATTTGTCCTGTTTGTTCATTTGATGTCGACATCAAATGAAAGTCACAATCCAGAAGCTATTTACATAAACAAAAGACGATCTTTGATTTTCTTTTTTTTGCTCATCTCTTCCCCTTTCTTTCCTTGCTTTCTTGCTGATTCTTTTTTTCTGCAAACCTCCTCCCCAGCACACTCTATCGTCCTTAGCTCTTCTGATCTTTCTCAGTTCTTCACTCTTTGCAGTGAAGATGACAACTTCATGCAGTTTTAGGACCTTACCGTTTTTGTGTGGGGTGCATGTGTATCTGTCCATCTGCATCCTGGCATTTTCTGGATTTCTACAGTGATCCCAGGGTCTAACCACACATGCCGCAAAAAGAACATTCTGAAGAGTTGCAGGAAATAATTGACGAAGAGGTTGCTCTGTGCAGGGCACACTGGAATTTAGTTAATGTGTAGCCTGAAGCAGAAAGTGCCTGGCTGCTTTCAGGGCCCTTTGAAAACATGTACAACTATTTGGTGAGAACTTCAGAACTCAGTTAAGCTGTCTTTGATTCCAAAGATATCCCTAGGGCCAGTGAATAAATTACAGATGCTTTTAAAAAAAAAAAATTTACTCAATGCCTATATTAAATAATTGATTCTTCATGAACCAACATAACTAAATAGGTTAATCAAGTTATTGCTAGATTTGCTTAATTTTCCCCACTTTTAAAAAATAATGCCTTGTTTCAAGAGGTAATAACAGGATCTTTCGTTATTCTCACATAAAGTTAAACACTTTTGACCTACAGAAGCAATGCTGCATCTATAAGCTGATCTAGGTTCACTCTAGTTGAGTGCTAGTTTTCCCCTGTTCTCTCTTGCTTAGAAAACGCAGTCGTTCTCCCCTGTCCTTTCTTGCCTCAATTACAACCTGTAGAAAAGGTCTTTTTTTCCACCTCTATATTTAATGTCTGACACATTGTGCCTCTCTTTAGGGATATATCGGCTGGATTCCCAAAGATGCTGTTTGGGGCTTGAACTCAGTGACTTACTAAGTGGTACCTTGCTACCCTTAAAGAATTCTACTGAACAGCTTTCTCTCTACTGTTAGGCAAGTTCTGTCTCTACGTGTATATTCTCTGTCCTTGCTTCATCTGAAAACTGCTTAGATGTTGTGATTATGGATATTTTAACACATGCTTTTACTGTAGTCTCTCTTTTTTAGGAAAATATTAATCTTTGTTCTTTTGCTTTTTCATTTTTAAATTTCAAGGTCTCCTGGAACCTGGGAATTAGAAGAGATAGGAGGGGTCATCACCTAATCTGATTCCTACCTCTTTTACTTAAATACGCAGGTGGTCAGAATTTGAAATTTCCCTGCTCTGAAAACACAAAGAAATACAGGGCAAGTTTCAGAGATGCTGGACTGTTGTGCCTGAGATTGTGATTGTTCTCTTTGGTTTCGATAGCTACACCCACACCGTATTTGCATGACAGATGTGGAATGAATACTGTGTCCTTTTGTTTTTCTCATTGAATATCTTAGGATATTTTTCTAAAGGGGAGGGGTGCTAATAACAAGCTTATTTTCGCTTGTTTTAATGACATAGGCATATTCCTCTAGCAGTCATAGATGCCCATGTGAAAACACAGCTTTCCTTAGGGAATTTGAAATTGATTAGCATCTCTGATGAACCTTTAAGGTTTATGATAACGTTGGTGCCATTTATCTTCTCCCTCTCTTCTGTTTTTTGGTTAAGATGTCAGAAGTAGGTCAGTTACACTGAAAGCTACTTTCAGGGTTTTTTTTTTTTCACATTTTAAATTACAAAATACCTTAGTTTGCTCAAATTTATTTTTTTACCAAAAGAGTAAAGAAACAGCTGATACCTTCTCTTAAGAAGGAGGCTTTACTCACTCAAGTTTTCAATAAATCAGCTACACTGATATACTTGCTGTGTGACAGACTGCAACTGAGCCTCATTATTCATACATGTCTGTGTGATGTTACTGAATCAATTTGTGCTGTATCCATTTTGCACTCATGGATAGTTCACGGTCCCTTATGAGCAGAAATAGTCAGCAGGCAATAATAGAAGATATGGAGCAGAAATGGTTAGGGCCCATAATCCTTTGCTCCATGGTGCTAGATCCATGTCTTAAATTCATTTTCAGTGTCTTAAAAAAAAATTCTCGTCTCATCAATATGAGGATGGCATCAGCAAAATCAAAAAGCAGATACTTTCCAAGCCTTTACATATGTTCTGCTTTTATTCCAATACAGATTGTTAAATGAGGGCACAGAAAAGGTCTCTACCTCTTGATTAGCAGAGTAGGCCATTCCTGCATGGAATTCCCTATTGGCTACGGTAGTCTTCTGTATAACACAGTAGCCTTTCCTGATTTAAAACCAGAAAGGCCAAAATTGCCCTAAAAATGTTACCTCTGCAGTGCTTAAACAGTTCCTAAGGCTAAGCGTTTGAGGCGTGCAGAGGGGAAGAGAGATGAAGTGGTGATGGCCACCTGTAGCTGCTGCTGTCTAACTGGCCCTGCTGTTTGTTGGCAACTGGAGACAAAGTTAAGGCTATTAAAACTGACTCCAGTCAAGCCGCCCTTATCATCTGATGTTTCCTCATATGAGATTCCAGGTGGTGCTGCCCCACTGAGACAGTGTAAACTCACCGATCATGCTTGAAGCTAGGAATTTTCTTCTGCTGTGCCATTGCTTGACAACTCAATTCTGACCTCTTTCCTTCCACTCTTGTGGAGCAAAGGAAGAAAATCTCAATTCTCACAGGGTCTTCAATTTTTTTTACATTTACAGAACTCCAGGAGATAATTTTTGCAGCACTATCCTGGAATTCAGGAATTCACTGTACTCTAAGTTTTGCCGTTAATGAACTTGGCAATGTTAGGCCAGTGACTTCACCTCTCTGGGTGTCAGTTACTCAACTATAAAACATGAACATAGGATAAATGATCCTCAGGCCCACTTCACTTTAACCATCTATTTGTCTGTAGTTCTAGCCTTTGTTCTGCTTTGTTGTTCTACATTTCTTTTTCTTTTCTGTTTCTTTCTTTTTTTTTTTTTTTTTATGTTTTCCAATTGTTTTTCTTTTTTTTAGATGGAGTTTTGCTGTGTCACCCAGGCTGGAGTGTGGTGACGTGATCTCAACTCACTGCAACCTCCGCCTCCCAGGTTCAAGCGATTCCCAATTCCTCCTGCCTAATTTTTTTGTATTTTTGGTAGAGATGGGGTTTTGCCATGTTGGCCACACTGGTCTCAAATCAGACCTCAGGTGATCCACCCGCCTCGGCCTCTCAAAGTGTTAGGATTACAGGCGTGAGCCACTGCATCCAGCCTCCAATTGATATTTTGAGGTCCTAAAATAAAACACTGTTAATTTAAATTGAATTTGAAGGAAGAAATGTTCCTTAAGTCAAATAACAAATAATTGTCGGGTATATATTTATAAAAAAGTGTATTTTGGTGTCAAGGTACAAAAATCCAAATTTGTGCCTAGAAATCCTTTATAGAGAATCAAACAAAAAAGATCTAGATTGCATGTATTTAAATATCAGCAATATCCTGAAGTTTTCAATAAAAAAAGACTAAAATTATTCTGTCTCTTCCCGTGATGTACAATGGATGATTGAAGTTTCTCTTGCACATGATAAGAAAATACTTCTTAAAAACCACTGAAGTGATTTGGTCACTGTAACAATTGTTTTAAATGGTGTTGTGAGATAGATGGCCGTTCAATGCATAGTTTCCCTCCTGATTTTAGCAAATAATTCAAGATTCCCATACTGATGTTTTCAGCACTCTGTTTTCTGTATCACAGATTTTTTTATAATGATGTACTACTTTATAACTGTGGTTTATTGTCTCACCACCTCCAAAAAGGCTTTAGCACTCCAGGTTCCAGGCACCTTGTTTCTCACCTTTGTAATTTTGGTTTCCTCATGCTGCCCATCCTGTCTAGAGTGCCTCTGCTAACTGTAGATAACTCCTGCTCAAACTTTGACTCGGGTAAGCCTTTTCTTATCTCCAAGGCTATATTTGGGATCCCACCTTTACATCTCAAAATGTCATTACAAGTTTGTGGGTCTGTCCCCTGACTAGCCTGAATTCTTTGAGCAAAGGAATTATTTTCTATTCATCCTTGTACCCCACAGTCCAATGTGATACATAGCACATAGTTAAAGCTCAGGGAAGGTGTTTGAATGACCGATTGAAGGCATATCAGATGAAACTGTTCAAATAATTATAACAACTGTAAAAACTGTAAAGAGGTGAGGGAAAACAAATATATCAAAAGTAGCATCTTACTCTCATTGAGCATTACATTTAGCTCTGACTGCTAGCCAAGCCCAACAATAAATGTGATATGATCAACATATAGTAGAAAATAGTGTGGTTTAGAGGGAATAGCATGGGGTTTGGAAGAGGAGATAAGAGGACTTGAATCTTGGTGCCACTACTGACTAGTAACCTTGAACACATTCTAAAATCTCTCTTTATCTGTTACTACATCTGCAAAATGAGAATAACAACACCCATTTCTTAGAGTTGTTTTAAGGAGCAAATGAATTAATATATGTGAAATGAAGGTAGTTGCTGCTCCTATGTGAAGCAATTCAGAGGATCACAATGTTTTTATTGTTGTTGTTTTGTTTTAAATTAGTAGAACAGTTGTGCGTTTATAGAAATTGAGCAGATAGTACGGAACATTCCCATCTTCTCTCTCCTGCTCACACTTTGCCTTATTATTAGCTGTTTTTTTTTTAAATGAGGTAACTTATTCAAATAACATGGTAAAATAAATACAGTCAGCTCTCCTTATACTAAATGGTTGCCACATCCATGGACTCAACCAACCTTGGATTGAAAATATTTGAAATAAAAAGTGTCTGTACTGAGCACGTACAGACTTTTTTTTCTTGCCATTATTCTCTAAACAATACAGTATAACAATGATTTACATATTTTTACATTGTATTAAGTATCATAAGAAATCTGGAGACGATTTAAAGCATACAGGAGAATGTGCATAGGTTATATGCAAACACGATGCTTTTTTATATCAGGGACTTAAGCATCCATGGATATTGGTATCTGTGGGAGGTCCTAGAACTTCAGACGCTGAGTCAAGGATCTAGAGTGCCTTCCTCAGGCTAGAGACTATTCCTACCACCTCTATGGAGTACAGTATTAAAACGAACTTTCTTTTGGAGAATTTTAGATCATAACAGGTTAGCAATGAACGTTAAAGCACAAAACGTTGTGCGAGTTGTATATTAACAGCATTTGGAATTTTAAATTCACACACTTTAAATCTGTGAAAAATGACAAAAGGGGCCTCTGAATCAGAGTTGAGCGGGCCACCGAGGCTGTTCATTGGTAGGTTGACTAGAGAGCCTGTGACCCTGTGGGCCCAGCTAATCTTGGGCAAAGAGGAAAGAGGTACAGAGAGTTTGACCTGCAAGTAGACTCCCCACCAAGAACACAACACTAAGCGTGAAGGGAAGCAGTGTACACTAGCGGAACAACTGTGCTAAGGGTCAGAATGAACATTCAGGGTTGTGCGGATTCTTGGGATGCTTTTTGACTAGATAAGCAGCATAGCATTTATAAAGGAAAGGGACTTACAGACCGCAAACATCAGATTTCCTCCCCCAAATTTCTTCCATGGCCATATTGAACAAGAGTGCAAGCTAGACCAGAGAGCTCATCTGGACAGGAGGTGAGCATTGAGAGATGCAGAAGGGTATAGATCAACCCCATCCAATGCAGCAGCAAAGCCAGATTGATTGGCTGGGACAAGAGTGGTTTGTTCAACTAATGTAGACACAGGCCCCAACCACTGGCACAGTTGCAACAGCACTTGGTTTCAAAACATCTCTCTTAAAATGGAATGTTTTTAAGCTCTCTAGAGGCTTAGCAAGATCTGAAAAGATTTTGCTCCTGTTTGCTGGCTGCTACACATGCCAGCTTTACACCTTTACCTAGATAGATGGAAAGCACTGTAGCCCACTGCTTTACATGTTTGAACAAGCCTATGTGGATAGATGACGGTGCATGAACAGCTGGCTTCTTCAAGAGCTGATCTGCACCACCCTGACATTACCTAAACAATCATTACTTACTTTTTTTCTTCCTTCAGTGCTTAAGCAAGTTTCAGCATGTTAGAAGAGAGAGCTATGGGAAATGGCCTAGAGCTCTGGGATAAAAATATAAATCACACCCTAGTTAGCTTAGGTTAAATTAACTTTAGATTGATATATATGGACACCTCCTTTTAGGAGCTAAACCACCACCCCATCACCCCAGAGCTCTTAATTAGCCCTCTCCATGTGGAATATGGACCTGTAACCATTCACCAGGTTCCTAATTCTTTTTCAATTAAGAGTTCTAAGTTAAGAGACAATTAATGTCTTTAACATTGTATTAATGTCTGTCAAAGCTAAAATTGTGTTAATCAAACAACAGCAGAGTATGAAGCATTTCTAGGCAGTGGATGGCATTTTCCTGCAGGAAGCCCTCAAAATCAGAAGTTTGGCTGTACCCAGTCAGGGCAGCTGTGCATTAAAGTTGTTCTCAACATATGCTAATGCTAACTGGACCAAAGTGTTAGTTTTATAGTTCATTATGAGGCTTGTGAAAAAGAATAATTCACACTGAGTAAAGTGGAAAGAATTATCCATAACCAGATTGCAACAATAAACTTTAAGAGCAAAGAAAGAGACATTTTGGGTGCCTCGTGTTGTCCTAAGGAGATGAAATAAGAGAGGTTAAAGACAAGAGTGAGGAATTTTTTGTTGTTGTTCTAATCTGATGCAGTATTTTAGGTAATTTATTTGTTAAAGGCAACACTGATTTCTGAAGGTCTTCTTCCCTCAATTGAAGATTTGCAAAGAAAAGTGCTGGGTGGACTTGATCATCAGCTACTCGTAAGTTTCCAGTGTGGCTGGTTAGTAACTCCTTATCCCACAAAGAATTTTAAAAATGTGCCAGCTTAAGGAGGTCAGAGGCTAAAGCATGGAGGTGTTTAATGTGCATTTTTTTCTATCTCACTAATAGACTGTTGACATGGGTCTTTTGTGAACTCCCTGGCTAACTAAATATATTCATGATCCGAGTGAAGAGGGGGAGTAGAGAATGCTCACGTTTCAGGATGTAAGGTTTTGTTTAATTTCAGTCAATCATTTGTTGATGGCAAGTACACCAGATGAAAGCATCCTCTGAAGGAGCTCTGAGATCTTTGGGTCTGTATATATAAATCATTTGCCTGCCATGACACCACATCCAACAAACCTCGTTGACACTGACAGGGACCAGATGTGTAAGGCCATGGAAAAGACATTAGGTTTTGACATCAGCTGACTGACAGCTACATTTGGAGGCACCAGTTGAGGGTTTGAGATTTTGTTGAGTCCAGCAGGTAGATGGAAATCTGCATTTAGTGTTATCACATGCCTTTACACACTTAGCCGAAGATAAAAACCACCTCTGTTCATGGAATGGAGCTTCAAATATCCCAGTTTCAGCTCTTCAGACCTAAAAGCTTCCCTCCCTGTCTACTTGCTCTTGCTCTTGTTCCCTCTCACTGTCTCATAGCCACAGTGGAAAGAAAGTTTAAGAAGTAAAAATAAAATTTACGAAAGGTTTATACATTTTTTCCCGAAATGCATTCTTCCTCATTCCCTCCCTGCCTATATCTAAATATACTAAACATGATAAATTTGTAAGCAAATAAAGTATACGTTTTATATTCTCACATGAACCAAATGACCTTAGCTTTTTTATGGGCACTAAAAAATGTTAGTATTTGCATTCTATAAGATTTCCCCAAATTTTCACCTTTAAGAGCTTAATAACTTCAGGAAGTTTAATATTTCTAAATCTTGAGATTTAAAATTTTCTAATGTAGGAATAGTAATTTAAGTAAATTACCATTTATTTTAAGTTTAAGATTCTTTGCACAAAACTGAGAGACTGGTCATCTGAAAAAAGAAGCAGACAAACACAAACTAAAGCTTCAAATGATGACTACAGCTGGTTTTAATGTAGTCCTTTGGATGATTAAATATATATTCTTAATCTTAATTTTAGAAACAAAGGTATAATTTTTATACATTTTCATTAACATATTGATGATATAGTAGAAAAGGCTTTAAGAAAAAATTTTACTTATTTATCTTAAAACTATGTCTTGTTGAGTTTAACATAAAGTATTTTAAAGTAACTACTCAAAAATGACTTGCAGAATTTGTATGACTCTAATTTTCAGTGACAAAATATGAATGCATTTGGACTTTTGGGAAGCCTGAATATCAGCATTTGCTTTAGATTGTATAAAAGCAATTATAAAGTGACAGAAGGAAAAATGTTCATGCTAGTTAGTTATGAAGGGAATTATTGGCTTTTGTTCATACTGGAACCCCTTTAATGTTTTAAGAGTGGGTTAATATTGATCTGGCATTAATTCTGCTGTGCATCCATCACACACACACACACACACACACACACACACACACACACACACATACTTTCAGTTGGCATTTTTGCCTACAGGCTGCTGAGAGCTGATTATTCTTCTAATCAAAACCGTCACAATCAGGGGAGACAATTAGTCAGGTTAGGCCTCTGCTGATTTTGCTTGTGGCCCTTAGCATCAGATGGCCTTGAGCACTCTTGAATCATATCAACAAGTATTTCAATAATACCTCCTCCGCTCCACCTGCTGCTGCTAAGGTCTGCCTTTCATCTCTGGCATTGCTTGAATTTGTGATTTCTCATTTATTTTAAATTGAGACCACAAGGTATAGAAATGTTCAGAATGTAGAAACTTGGTAGACCTCATTGCTAGTGCCACTTAAAAATTACCTAGTCAACTCCAAAAATCATGAAATCAATTACCTATAAATAGGTTTCTATTTGTTTCTGTACTTATGCACTTATACAACTCAATTTATAGAGTCTAATTCCCATGTAAAATGAATATACATACAGTGCATAAGAAAGAGTCCCATATATAATAGGCTCAGCATATTTTAAGCTATACTTAAATCAGAATGACATAAGTAAGACCCAGTTGGTAATAATACATTTTTATATTTTTCAGATGAAATACATTTTGTTCTGAATATAAGATTTATTTATTATATTATTCTGGTGGTCATTGTCTGACTTTACCAGCTATTGAAAGTTTTCAAATAAAAAAGCAATGATTTTTATCAATTCTTTTAATATCTAATATGTCTAAATAGCCTTCACATCTTTCTATCTGAACATTCTGTCAGTTTTAGAACTCCATCTAGAATGTGACTATGTTCTAGGGTTCTGTAATCAAATATATATTTATGTATTTCAATATCCAGTTAAATAGCATATTGTTATTGAGAAGTAATGTGTCTTTAGAAAGAAGCCAGAAGATCAAACAGAGATTTATTTAAAACAATGCAGGGCTTATTCTTATATGGATACAACATTCATATAAGCCTTTTTAAAAAGAAGAAAGAAAGAAATCAGGCCAGGCAAGCTTTTGTTTTCACTTATTTGAAGGATTAAGGCGTTTTACTGAAATATTTTATGTTTTAGAGTTAAGCCTTTGTGTGTATGCATGTCTGTACATATATGAGTTTTCCTAGGAATGTAATGTAATAACCAGAAGCTCAATTAGAAAATGACTCTTTAAAGGTTTAAAACATAAGAGATAATAATTTGTTGTATACAAGAGTTTTCAAAAATTTTTCTGAGATAGGGTCTCATTCTGAGCCCAGACTGAAGTAAGTACAGAGGCTCGATCACGATTCACTGCAGCCTTGACCTCCTGGACTCAAGCAGTCCTCCCACCTCAGCCCTCCCAAGTAGCTGGGACTACAGATGCATACCACCATGCCTGGCTAACTTTTAATTTTTTTTTTTTTTTTGTAGAGATGGGGTTTCACTATGTTGCTCAGGTTGGTCTCAAACTTCTGGGCTCAAGTGATCCTCCCGTCTCAGCCTCCCAAAGTGATGAGATTACAGGCGTGAGCCATTGTGACCAGCCTATAAAGAGATTTTTTCTTTCATCATAATGCTATTAAGTGAAAATAGGCTTGAATTTCTATAAATTAATGTCAGCTGTATAAGTCTCACTTCTTTTTTTCTAAAAGAAAAAAAACAGTATACATGTGCAGAACGTGCAGCTTTGTCACATAGGTATACATGCCATGGTGATTTGCTGCACCTATTGACCCATCCTCTAAGTTCCGTCCCCTCACCCCCTACTCCCCCAAAAGGCCCTGGTGTGTGTTGTTCCCCTCCCTGTTCTCCATGTGTTGTCAATGTTCAACTCCTACTTATGAGTGAGAACTTGTGGTGTTTAGTTTTCTGTTCCTGTGTTAGTTTGCTGAGGATGATGGCTTCCAGCTTCATCAAGGACGCGATCTCATTCCTTTTTATGGCTGCCTAGTATTCCATGGTGTATATGTACCACATTTTCTTTATCCTGTCTATCATTGATGGACATTTGGGTTGGTTCCATGTCTTTGCTATTGTAAATAGTACTGCAATAAACATATGTGTGCATGTGTCTTTATAGTAGAATGATTTATATTCCTTTGTGTACATACCCAGTAATGGGATTGCTGGGTGAAATGGTACTTCTGGTTCCAGGTCCCTGAGGAATCGCCATACTGTCTTCCACAATGGTTGAACTAAGTTACCCTACCACCAATAGTGTAAAAGCATTCCTCTTTCTCCACAGCCTCTCCAGTACCTATTGTTTCCTGATAAGTCTGACATTTCTTAAGTGGGTCCAGGCTTGTATAATTTATATGCTTTTTTCTATGTATTTGTTCACTCATTCATTTAGGTTTTCACTTATTTATTCATCCATTCATTCATTCATTCATCTATTCACCATCATTTTCTCTCTATAGATAAATCTATCTATGTAAATGTATATTGAGATTATTTATTCTCTGACTCCAAAACAATGAAGTAGTTGATATCTCCAAGTATATTTTGAAGGACTTTTTTCATTTTGTAAAATTTAGAAATGCTGGTTGAGTCTATTTGTGGCTTATAGGAAAAAAAATTTATTCTAATTTTTGCAGTTAATGACTTGAACAATCTTGCTTTTTATTTATTTATTTATTTTTGTTTTACACATATGCATAGACAGCTAATACAAACCAACATAGTTGATTTATCCAGTTGCTCTATGGGCAATTAAACCAAGGGTATTATCTCAGCAGGAATAAGTGGGCAAATTACACATGTGAAGTAAATGAAGCTTTGAAGCTTGAGTTCATAGGTATTACTGTACAAGAAGCTACATTGAGATTCCTGTAGAGATCAATGGGGGCTTACTGATGAATGCCAGAGAATAGGGAAGTGATGTCATAAACTTTTAATAGTCTAATAAACTATATTTAACATTTTCCATCTTGGTAAGACCTCCAGCTTTTATGCTATAGAATAGTGTAGTCCTCTAGACATTGCAAAGAAAGCTCTCTGACTTCCCAAGGGATTAACCTTCAAGATCAAATGCCAAGACCACATAGCTCTCAATTTCTTGCAGTTGTCTAAAGACAATGGAAAGCCTCCAGAATCATTACCTTTGTTCTCTTAAGAAATGGGATAAATGATAAAGCATTGTGACTTTTTAATATTACATTTGAATTGCCGCATATAAGCATAACTCTCATATCCTCATTGGTTTGAGTGGTTTCTGATTGACCTCAACAATACCATATAATTTTAGAATTCTAAACACCCCCAGTGTCTCTTACAAAACAGAGTCTGGTTCATGTGAAATAATGGACACTTTGTTGGCGTATTTAGTAGATGAACCACATACATCCAGTGCCCTGGCTTTCACCCTCAGCCCTGTAATTGCTCAGTGTTTCGTGCTTTTATCAATTATAGGCAAAATTTTAGGAGCAAAAGTAGAAAAAACACTGGAGTTACTGAGCAATACTTTGAGGCATTAGGCGCTCTTGAATGTTATGTGTGAATTAATGCTTTGCGCATGCTTAAGGATACCAGGAGGAGAAAACATTAGTCAACAAAACTAGTTTAGAAAGAAGACAAGAGAGGGAGCATGGCAGGAGGCATTTCACAATTCCAGTTCTGCAGCTTTACTTAAATCTTGTTCACGTTGAGGCTGACAGCACCAGTTTTCAAGGAAGTGAAGATTTTGCTGTCATCTAGAGGAGGGAAGAACTTTGCCTTTGGAATCCTAAACAAACACATGGAGGTCCCAGGGTACTTAAAAAGCCATTTTGTTTCTATGAATCAAAATGACCAAAAAATTTTTGTGTGGCATATCCCATTCCCTCTCTCACAACTCCCCTCCTTCCTTCTCACGTGGAAGTCAAGGCGTATAAGTATTTCACGACTTTCTGCCATCGTTAATACAAATTTTTTTTTTTTTGCAAAAATAACCCATCATTTTCAAGGAGATGATTTGCTTCACCTTTGAGATCTGCAAGTCTATCTGCCATGCAAAACAACGAAAACATGTATGTCAGCATCTCCTCCATCAGAGCCAAAAGGGAAAGTTGGAGAAACAAAAGAAATGACCTCCATCTGCTTAACATATTGTCAACAATTTCAGACATGGACAAAATCTTAAATTTTCCCTGCACGTAAGGCATCTCATTACCCTTCAAAAGACTTTGGAAGAGGAGAAGTTTACTTGTCCAGAGACGGTAATGCAGATGTTTTCTTTTCTATCATTTTTAGTAGGAGGGAGCAGGTGTAAAACGATTTTGATTAAGTGTATGTTATTTATTTATATTCCTCTCAGGAATGTTGGAACCTAGAGAGCTTCTTAAGGATTTTGGATGTGACAATACTCCATGAAACAGTGCAGAAAATACTTGGGGAAAATTATTAAATGGTGACCTCACTGGTTTTTCTCATCATTATTCTTGTCATTTCCTGTTGTGCTGCTTTGGCTGTTGGAAGGGTTCAGAGCAGGTGTAGGTGGTGGGGGGGCAGGGAGGGATGATGTGATAAGCTACATCTTCTCATGTAGCTTTTCATCAGTGGTGACATTTCTATTAGTATTCACCACCTAAAATGTCCCTAGTTCTGCCACTTTCCATCAGGAAAGAGTAGAATCCTCCTTTTTTTTATGGTTTTAACCATGTTTTTGGCTTCCACCCTTTCATACAAGTCACTAGACAATCACTATGACCTCCTTGTGCCCGTAGGCATTAGACATTCTGACAGCTTTTGCCATTTTGTTATAGCAGTTCTTCATTTGTGGAAATTGATGTGATAAATGTAAATCCAGGAGCAGAATTAGCTGTAGTCTCAAGTGTTCCACTAAATCGTATCATTTGGCTTCTGAAATAATTCAGTCACCAAATATATGCTGACTATTCTGCATGTTCTGTGTGTTATAGAACCTTTAGGACACCTAATTTTTCATTTATTTATTTAAAAACTGAGATACAGGGCAAGTATTTAAACCCAGGTCTTTAACTTCACATACACTACTCTTTTAGACCTTCACCCCCACCCCAACCTACCCCACATTGCCCTTCATGGTGACATGTAAGAGCTGCAAAATAATGAGCAAATGTTGGGGATTATTTTTGTATTTATTTATTTATTTATTTATTGTGAGACGGAGTTTCACACTGTCACCCAGGCTGGAGTGCAGTAGCATGATCTTGTCTCACTGCAACCTCCGTCTCCTGGGTTCAAGCAATTCTCCTGCCTCAGCCTCCCAAGTAGCTGGGATTACAGGCACGTGCCACTACACCCAGCTAATTTTTTGTATTTTTAGTAGAGATGGGGTTTCATTATGTTGGCCAGGCTGTTCTCAAACTCCTAACCTCGTGATCCGCCTGCCTCAGCCTTCCAAAGTGCTGGGATTACAGGCGTGAGCCGCCACTCCCAGCCCTGGGGATTATTTTTAACCTTCCGATGTTCCTCCCTCTGTGTAACCTTTCTCTTGTCCATCTCCTTTTCCTTAAGCCCACAAATGACCTACTTCAGGCTCTTATCATGTCTATGCAGTCATAAGAGGCTGAAGTGAAGCCTTTATGTGTATTATTTTGTAGCTTTCCACAGGGCCAGTGTCTGGCATACAATAGGGCCTCTACAAATAGTCATTTAATGGATGAATAAGTGAATAGTTTATTGGCAGGTGCCAGGGAGTAAGGAATTCTCAGCTGAAGCTGGCAAGGTCCGTGTGTTTGTTTGCCTGGTCTAATGCAGTAGACTGCTTAATGATCTTACTACTCTGAGCTTTCACTCCATCCAGTCTGTCTTCTCCTGGACTAACATAATGATCACTTTAACATACAAATCCAGTCATGTTCTTCACCTTCTTTAAAATTTTCCCTTGTTCTTGACCAGGCGCAGTGGCTCATGTCTGTAATCCCAGCACTTTGGGAGGCCGAGGTGGGTGGATCATGAGGTCAGGAGTCAAAAATTAGCTGGGTGTGGTGGTGGGCGCCTGTAATCCCAGCTACTCGGGAGGCTGAGGCAGAGAATCGCTTGAACCCAGGAGGCAGAGGTTGCAGTGAACTGAGATTGTGCCACTTCACTCCAGCCTGGGCGACAGAACCAGACTCCATCTCAGAGGAAAAAAAGAAAAATCCCTTGTTCTTAATTGCCTGTCAAACTCCTTTTTCAAAATAGGGTTCTAACCTCCTTTGGTGGTCTCATTTGCTCTCAACACAGTCCTTGCTTTCACATTTCTTTGGGTTTGTACATTTTTGCCTTGCCTGAAAAGCACCCCTCCCCTTTGTCCATCCTGCAAGTGCTGGCTCTTCTGTATGGTCTTTCTGAACTCTTTTAAAGTATTTTGCTGTTTACTGTTTTCTACAGCATTTGGTACACGTTTCTCTTACATTTATAGCAATGTATTTGGATGTGATTGTACATCGATGTATTGGAGTGATGTATTTGGATGACTGCCTTCCCCACTAGATTGTCAGTTTCTCCAGGGCAGGGCTATGTCTTGGTTCATTTCTGTTTCTCCACCTTTAAGTAAAAAGCCTGAGCCACAGGAGGCAATCAATATACTTGTCTTGAATGAATGAATTAATTAACAAGGGAGACAGGACATAAATATGTGAAAAGTCAATCATATTAGGAAAGGATGGAAGGTCAATCAAATATCACATTGCTCAAATGCAGTGTAATTTTAAAGTTTAAGTTAAAACAGGCCTTCCTGTAGAGAAACATCATTTAGTCTAATGTAGTGTGAAGACACTTAGTCTGTTGAGCTGACCTCAGCAGAATTGCAAAGTCTCAGTGTTCCTCTGTTGTCACCCTGTACCTCTGTCATTCAGTCTGATTCCCCTTTCCTGAGGCCCCTTTCTCATAAAAAGTTACCCACTGTGTTCACCAGTCTCTCAGGGGTCTTAACTCTGTTGGGTGACAGGTATTATGGGTCAGAGAGATGAAAATATGTTAATGCATTAGCTGGCAAGTAAGATTTTCCTCCCGAGCAAAGTAACATTTTACACATATTTAAGGATTGACATTCACTTTTGGGAAGGCAGTTTTGTTTAAAGATGGCCTTTGTGTCCCAGAATTACCTCACAGAGGCAACTGCCCACCCTTCCTCTGTGTATTTATATATCCTGCATGCTTCTAGGAGGTGACCAAGATTTCTTTGTGAGTGCATAGACAGTCCCCTTGAGAAAGTCAGTGTCTTTTTCCCCATTTTCTGAAGGTTTTTTTTTTTTTTAAGTTTTTAATTTCTAAAGTTTTTTGTCACCTAGGCTGGAGTGCAGTGGTGTGATCTTGGCTCACTGCAACCTCTGCCTCCAGGGTTCAAGCGATTCTCCTGCCTCAGCCTCCTGAGTAGCTGGGACTACAGGACGTGCGCCACCGTGCCCGGCTAATTTTGTGTATTTTTAGTAGAGATGGGGTTTCACCATATTAGCCAGGATGGTCTCGATCTCCTGACCTTGTAATCTGCCCACCTCGGCCTCCCAAAGTGCTTGGATTACAGGTGTAAGCCACCGTGTCCTGCCTGTCTAAAGTTTTAGAAATCACATTTCCTTACTTCATAAACAAAAATTACACTCCACCTACTCAAGATATGTTATAATGACTGTTGAAATTTTTATTTTGCAGGATCTTTGAGATTCTCAAGATGCTTTTCAAATAATTAAAATTTCTTTTAGTGGTTAAAAAAATACCCTTTTTAGTTCCATAAATAATATAATTGAATATATTCCTCTTAGTTTTAATACATACTGAGCACTTACCATTTGTCAGGCACTCTACTAAGCACTGTACTTTTAGTCCTCATTTATTTGTTCATTTAGTTTATACATTTAATCCGAACATGTCCTAGGAGTGAGGTGTTATGTTCTGATGTTACAGGTGAGGAATCTGAGATGTGGAGAGGTCATGGAATGTGCCAAGGTTACACAGTTAGTAGCAGCAGAGCCCAGATTCGAAGATAGACAGACAACTGTGTATTTCTTTCTCTTAACCTCTTTCCTGCACTGCCTGCCACAACCCATAAGGTAGTTGTTTATTCTCAGTTATCAGATGGATGTCTATAAAGTCTGAAAAATGAAGATAAAGTTGAAACATCTCTAATCAACTCTGATTTACTTGATAACCACCAGACATTAGCAAACTTTATGTACCATACGTGCTGAAAAAGCCAGGTGCCACAAGAAGGATTAGAGGTGAAATTTTCTTTCCATTTTGATTTCCACTTTTTATTAGTGACACCTCCCAAGTGGTTCAGAGGACGCCTATTAGTGTTCATGGCCATCTTGTGCTATTTGCAGCCATCCTTAGAGAGGTCTGGGTGGCTGAACTCCACACCTGCTAGGTGTCCCTCTGCCTCTGTCGAACATCCCTGCCTGAACAACTCTAGAATTCTCAATAAGCTGAGAAGCCTCCCTTTTCGTGGACTCGTGAGAATCTTGCGATTTCTCCATTGTCAAATCTCTGAGGCCAGTAATCACCTGGAGGATGAGAACAGATTCTCAGTGGACTTTTACATTTTTCCTCTTCCTTTTTGGACACAGATATGTTAGTCAAGTGAAAACCAGAAGGAATAGTTATCCACCCTTCAATAGAGCACATGTGTGCTCTGTACAAAGTGGATTAAAATACTCTTTGGGGTTTAAAGTTATATCTCAAATGACAATCTTTGAGGCTAGGTGTGGTGGCTCATGCCTATAATTCCAGCACTTTGGGAGGCCCAGCCAGGCAGATCACTCGTGGTCAGGAGTTTGAGACCAACCTGGCTAACATGGTAAAACCCTGTGTCTACTAAAAATACAAAAATTAGCCGAGTGTGATGGTAGGTGCCTGTAATCCCAGCTACTTGGGAGGCTGAGGCACAAACATCACTTGAACTCAGGAGGTAGAGGTTGCAGTGAGCCGAAATCACAGCACTGCACTGCAGCCTGGTTGACAGAGTGAGACTCTATCTCCAAAAAAAATTTTTTTAAATGGCATTCTTTATACTCCTGTCCAATGATTAACAGCTTTTATGTCACTTAATATTTAAATAAGTTATTTTATCATTATTCCTGAAGCCAAAATCAGATTTGTTTGCTTGACCTCATAAACAGTAAGCATTTAAACTAATTAATATCTATATATATTCCCAATGAAGCAGGAAATCAAGCATTCTTTGAGTCTGGGAGCAAATAAGTAAGAAACCATGTCGGAAAATTATTCTCCTAGGTCTGTGTCCTTTTGCCAGTTTTCATAGTAAAGAAAATTTTACTTCTAAGTTTGACTTACACAAATGGATTTGGAAAAGGAGGACCATTCCTGTCCTGCATGTAGCAGCTGTGCTTAGTGGTTTTATAAACTGTAATCTCAAATTGCGCTTCTATTTTAATTTCGGCATGCCTGAAGCACAAGATTCTTTTCAAATGTTCAGCCATGACTATTTAAAATTGAAAAGAGAAGTTCAACCATTAAGTATTCTCATCTTCTCTGAGATTTTCTTTCTGATGCAATGATGTGAAATACTTTTTCATGTTGCCCATAATTTCTACTTACACTGTCTTGCTTATGCAAACTTTTAAATAGGCTATAGATGCAAGAGCATGTAAAAATCTGTACAAATTTTCTCTGCCTTTGCATTATTGTTAAGTCAGCGAGGATTCTAATGGAGTACAGGGGATGAGACAACAAGAATCCAATCAATAGACGCAAAAGGCAAATGAACTTGCATAAATTAGCACTCTAATAGGAAAAGATAAATGCATGTTCTCTTTCATCCTTCAAGCAATACACACTATTGAAAGAGGTCTAACAGATACCACCCTGATTTAGTTTTTTTCAGGGGTGCAGAAATGAGAAAATGCAAGTAAATTGAGCATTGAGGAAATTGTTCTGAGCCACTGACATCAGATCAATGCATCAAATATAGTATGTAGCACTCAGCATGTTGTGTCCACATGGATGATGTTATCATCCATGTTCCTCAGAGATACGTGAATACTCACCAAAGATCTCTAGAGGAAGGATTGTTCCATTACCGGAGTTTGTCTTGGAGGAGCTAGTCTCTGATCTTGACATGCCAGCATTTCCAGTGTACTTTACATTTACACCATATCTTTTTAAAATTTATTTTATTATATTTTGCTTTAAGTTCTGGGATACATGTGCTGAACGTGCAGGTTTGTTACATAGGTACGTGCCATGGTAGTTTGCCCCACCTATCAACCCGACATCTAGATTTTAAGCCCTGCATGTATTAGGTATTTGTCCTAATGCTGTCCCTCCCCTTTTCCCCCAACCCCCGACAGGCCCCAGTGTGTAGTGTTCCCCTCCCTGTGTCCATGTGTTCTCATTGTTCAACTCCTACTTATGAGTAAGAACGTGTGGCATTTACACCATATCTACCGAAGAAATGGCAAGAAGAATTTTTCAGATGTTGAATGTTTAAGCGCCTAGAACAACGGGAGTCACAGATCATCTGCCACTATAGCACTGTACAGTAGTTTCATTAACTGTCTCCAGTTCAACTCAAGAAATGCTTGGGGAATGATACTCTGTTCCCCCTTACTCTAATTATGCTGTTCTTGAGGGGGTATCATGGGTATGGCATGCATGTCAGAGGACAGCAAGTGCCTGGCACTGTAGTTTATAGCCATCATATAATTAGCAACACCCAAGAATTTTATCTTTTGCCTGTTCCTTTCAATTCTTTGTTTACTGCTTCTATCTATGGAAAAGGAGCTGGGTATATAAGGAACTGCCAAGTCATCTTCATTGCCTTTACTAAAAGGCAGAAACCTCAGCTATGCATTTGCCATCTTATTTGGGCAGCCTCTTGCCCAGTACAGCATCCTAATCATTTGTGTTGCTGATCGATTTAATATAGGCCAATAAGCAATGACCCTAATGGTTTCATAATGGTACTTCTCCAAAGAGCTCATCTACAGACAGGGAGAAACCTGTACCCCAGGGAAAATTTGGATATCTTCTTCCATGATATGAAGAGAATACTCTGGTGTGAGGTAGGCACTTTTTAAGACATATATAATTCACAGTTTTTTTGTTTGTTTGTTTGTTTGTTTTTTGTACCTGGGGAGCTTTTGCTCCTTGGGAAATTTTCTAGAAATTCTATCTTGGGGGAAATACCCTCTGTATCGTTCGAAGAGAAAGAAGAATTAATTTGTCACTGTTGTTTTGATCCCAATCCAGTAAACCAAAATGAGGGAAAAAAAAAAAGTCTTCTGAGTATCAGCATTTCTTCTTTTTGTTTGCTTATTTTAAAAATAGAGCTTTCCTTAGCTCGCTTCCATTATGGTTAACTATAATCAGTACTTTATGGTTATATTATATAGCTTTGTCATTAGGACAATGAAAATGATATTGAACAATAGCAATATAATGCGGGGAAACAGTTTGTAATTCAGTTGGAAATTGCTAATGCAATAGACAGTCGATAATACAATCAGCTCAACTTTCCTAGGAAAAGATAAGCTAAATTTCCTATACATTTCTCTCAAATCTTCTTATAGGCCAGGGTTGAGGGGATTGCTCTGAACTACACTGGAAAGCTGGATGCCCTTGAAAAGAGAATTTCTTTATGCACTGAATTTTGAATGACATCTGTAGGTCCTGGAAAAGAGCTACTATTTTAGAATGAAATTCTCCCCCTGGATATTTTCAAAAAAGAAACTAGATAGTTAAGAATTCTAAAAGGAAACAGCTGGATAAGATGACGGCTCAAACTTTATTTTACTAGTATATCTCTCTATAGTCTTGACTCTGAAGTAGGGTTCTTATGAAATTATTAAGACCCAAGTATCAATGGGGGAAAAAAAAAGGTCATCTCTTTGCAAGCTGATGTCATGCATGCTATTTATATTTATATAATTACTGTAGGTTAAGACTAGTGAACATCAGTGGTGTCTAGGATACAAAGCCAGGTTATTGGTCTAGAATACGAAGGCAAATAACCTGGTGTTTTCAAGCAGTGGTGAGTTAGGATTTTGTTGCTCTCAACTCTACTAAGATGGTTGTAGCTGTTGTTGAGTCAAAACCTTTATCAAAAGTTTTATGTGGGAGGAGTTCATAGATTCAAAGAAAATCAGGAGTGATATGTCTAATTTTGAGTTGTCCAGTAAGTTTTTTTCATCATTAGAATCAACTCAATTTTCTCATATGTGATACGAATTTTTAAATGTCCTAATTGCCAAAGAAATGCAGTATTTCATGTTTCCATATACTTGTAAACATCTCTGACATCTTTAGAGATATTATATCCAGAAGACACCACCTTTATTTAAAAAATAAACTAAGTTTAATGCTGTATCAGAAAGTGCTATGCATATGTAAGTATATTTCTTCAGCTTTTATGCCAGAAATTCATATTTAAACTAAAACAAAAAAACAATAGGCACTTCCCACAGCTCCTAATTTTCATTTCCTCTAGTGAGTTAAAATAATTTGTAACTTTTTAGGATTCAGAACCCTACATTGAAGTATATGTAAGCTTCAGATCATGTCCCAGTCATATGGTGGGAAACGCAATTCCAGCAGAGTTTCACTGCCTACACAAGGAAGGAAGAGGTGTTTCTGCAGATAGGACACTATCCTCCCTTGCTCCAGCCCTGAATATTAGTGCATGCTTCAGGGCAGGTTTAACAGCACCAAGAGTGGGTATACTCTTGTATTAGTCTGGTAGATTGTTCTTCTGATCTGCTCACCTGGTCAGCACATGTCATGTTATTTTCCCTAGTCATGTTTATAGAACCATAGTAACCAGTACTTTTAGAGACCATGACTTAGGATTTTTAACTAATGACTGGATTTAAAAACATTCTTGAGTGGGTTTTGGCTGTTGTGAATCTCTCTCAGATACAGAGTGTCCTGAGCCAGAAATCTGAGATATGCCAAGATGAAATCCCTGTTTGCCCTATGCCTTTACTTCTCAGAGAGAGGGTTGAAAGGAATACTTTATATTTGTAGAATTGAAAAAAAAAATCCAAGTTTTTTTTAGCATGCAAAATGGGGTATGATTTTGGTAAATATTTGACATGGCAAGGTAGATACCCAGATGTTGAATTAAAATATCAGCAAGTAAAATTACCCTATTCTGTAAATAAATCAATTGATGCGCTATATTAGAGTAACATTTACCCTTACATTGCATACAGATTCTGTGCTTAGTCCCAATCTCATTTAATATCTCCCATAGATTTTGTAAATCCTGTGTTGTTTTTTGACCCAGCTCATCAACACTGAGTTTGTGACCAAAAATAGCTCACATCCTCTCTTTCTGTCTGCCTTGAACAGTGTGAGCAGCAATAAAATGTTAATGTGTACATCGTGAAACTTTGGGATCTGGGATTGCACTACTGAGTACTGAAGAAAGTAAGTTGCGACCCTGTCTTCTCAAAGCTCACAGTGCTGAGTTGTCATGGGCATGGAGTGCCCATTATCATCTGCTTATTTCATTTTCTTTGTGTCTTGGCATTAACCTTCCCTCTGAAACCTTGCAGTTGACACAAGTGGCTCATTCAGAGCTTCTAGCAATACCAAAAATTCTGCAAGTTCAATAGGAAGATCATGTGCACTTGCTTTGAACTATAGTTCTTTTCCAAGGTAGACATTTTGAAAGTAAGAGTTTATTAAGATGAAAGGTGGAAAAAGAAAAACAACTATATTCCCTGTCATTGAGATAGGCAAGCATTTAAGTAGGTAGAAATATTGTAGTGCTTGAGAATCCTCTAAAGTGCTTAGATTTATTTCTGAGAAATAAATGGTGAATTGTTTATTTCTTTCTCCCCCTTATGTTTCCTTGGGATGGAGCAATTA
This sequence comes from Macaca fascicularis, assembly GCF_037993035.2. Classification (NCBI taxonomy): domain Eukaryota; kingdom Metazoa; phylum Chordata; class Mammalia; order Primates; family Cercopithecidae; genus Macaca; species Macaca fascicularis. Next base: position 113,902,001 of record NC_088380.1, on the reverse strand, counting down.
GTTTCTTATTTTTTATGATTGCATTATTCTTGCATATATCTTTCTGTGGTCCAGGCTATAAAAGTAAATAGAGGATCCAGCTGTATGAATGGATATCCTTTTAATGAGTGTGGGGAGGAAATAGTAATACTAAGTAGTGCAAAACCATTTTTATGTGATGAACTGAAGTACCTTTGTTCCCCAGCTCCCCAGTCTAAACCACAGGCCACCAATAAATGTGTGCATGAAATGACAGTTTCATGTATTCTGGTGTTAACAAAGTACCTCATGGTTTCTTTTGCCCCTAGAATGCACTTAGTACAATTGTTGAAGGGTGATGGCATATTCTGTTTTAATTTCCAGGGTCAAGGAAGGGTAAAATGGAATATGTGACTTTTCTGTAACACCCTTCATTCTATCTCTGGGCAAAAGCCTTGCTGAAACAGTGAGATAACACAGTTGCCAGGTGATAATACAGTCGTTTTTGTAGTGCCATGAGTTAATTTCAGAGGTGAAACTATGCTTATTTAGAAAAATAGCATGCCTTCTCGCCTCAGAGCAGGCATTTGGTCAGAGCAGCAAGTGGATATTTAGTCTCTCCCATGTGCAGGGTATCATGAGAAGTGCTGGTAGTGGCATAACTCTGCTATCTTCCTTCCCCCTTGCTCCCTTCCTTTCTGGACATTTTTACTTAGCTGTTTTTTATTGATGTTTACATATATCTGAAGTCACTGAGAGCAATGTAATTCAAAACCACCCTGTCCCCCACTGCATCCCTAATTTAATGTTAAACTGCTCATATTAGTCTACTCAGACTTCCATAACAACCTACCATAGACCCTGTGGCTTTAACAACAGAGATTTATTTTCTCACCGTTCTGGAGGCTAGAAGTCCCAGAGCAAGGTCCAACAGGAGTTGGGTTCTGGTGTGGGCTCTCTTGGGGAAGCCATCTTCTCACTGAGTCCTCACATGGCAGAAGGAGAGTGAGCTCTGTGCTGTCTGTTCATATAAGGACACTAAACCTGTTGGATTAGGGCACCACCCTTGTGACCTCATTTAACCTTAATTACTTCCAAAAAAGACCTGTCTCCAAATGCAATCACATTGTGGGTTGGGGCTTAAACATGAATTGGGGTGGGGGAGACAAACATTCAGTCTGTAACACTGCTAAAATGATGAGAAAAAAATATCCCAAAATAGAGAGCCATACCATGACATAAATGTTTTAGCAGTTACTAAACTTTTAATCTGATGCTTTATGCTTTCTCCACCTCACAGTGGCTCATGTTAACACATTCTGATGATGGTTGCAGGGAGGACCCCAAAAGTCCCAGGATAAAGCCAAATGAAGAATATAAAATACCTGTGTGCCTTCCCACCTTCCAACAGTGGCCTGGAGCAGTTAGTACAGAGATGGAAGGAGAGATTTCTAAACCCCAGATATGCCAGGGACTCTGGCCTTGTAAAGCCCAAGGACAATGCATTGGTTCTAGTCTTTTTCTCCAAAGATTCGAGTCTATTTGGTAGCTTTGAGGTGACTTTGGTGGGATCCTGAGAACGTTGGTTTCCTCTCCTGACCCTGGCTTGAAGAACAGAGAGTGGATGTCAGATAGGTGGAGAACAGTCTGTATTCCCCATGACTCCTGCTAACTGGAGCAAATCCCTGGGCGTATCTCAGCCTGGTTGAGGCCTGACCTGAGCAGGAGGGAGCCCCAAAACCAAAGGAGCCTCTGTATTTCCAACTCATGGTTGCTGGGACACAACTGAGAGCAAAACAGTGGTTGGCAGGGGCTGAAAAGGAGTCTTGGATGTTTCTGCCAATGTGATAGGCGGTTGCAGGATGTTTGTGAAGCAGCCTGATGAACCCTCTCAAATAGAGGCACCTAATGCTGCTCAACTGTGTAATTGGGATGGAAATGGGCCAATGAGAGGCAGAAGTTTGTGCTTAACCTTTTGCGAGTCTTGTTTCAGGAGGCTGTGGGGGGTGGGGGGGCGGGTAGAAGCATTACAAATAATAAGCTTCTCCGCCTGATTTGTAATGAATTAGTAATAAATGTCCTAGCTCTGTACAAAAGTCTGACGATTACAGAGCAGCTTTGGCTAAGTGCACGGGACCACATCTTATTTTGATCAGCTGTAGCATAGCAAAGACGTGTAATTATCATAATCTAACAATTAGCCTGGCATCACTTTCCAGTGTTTAATTACCCCGATAAATGGTAATTGAATAGAGGACTTAATGACAAGAGAGAAACTTTCATTCTGCCTTAGGTGCTTAAGTTATCTACTTGGCTAGGCATAATTTTCTAGCATTGCTTTAACAACAGTCCTGATTATCATTTTCCTTTTTGCAGCCTGCCATTATTTTGTTTCCTGATCTTGACCTTTGTTTATAATATTTAGCTTCTCTCAAAATTTTATACAGGGACCCAGAACACAGGAAGAGATTATTGGATGTTTTACACAGTTCTGTTTCTAAGCATCACTGCCCTTCAGCTACAATTCCTCTTCATCGAACATCTATGTAGTCACTACTGTGTGCAAACATTGTGCTAAGTGTTGGGGATACAGAGACAAGTAAACACCATCACTATCTTCAAGGAGATCTATACATAAAAAAAGTCTATATAAAAATAGTGTAGTAATAATTGCAGCAATTTGCATTCAGCAGAGTCCCAGTTTTCATCTAAATCTATACACTGACTTCGGATGAATTCAGTACTTTTTATGACTATGACCACCACCTCGTTTCTAATGACTGCAGAGCTCTTTTCTTTGTATTAGCCTCATTCGCAGTCCCAGATTTGTATCCAACTGCTCACAAGGTCCTAACCAGCCAAATAGAAGTAATTACCTTGCACATGCCAATTTCCATAGAAACAGCCACAATTTCTGCTTTATGCTTTATTGTCTACAGTTTTGTAGGAAAACATTATTATTATTATTATGCCCTAGCATTACTAAATATATGCTTCCCCTTGTCTGATGAAGATCAAACTTAAAAGAAAGTCACAAAACACATGTATTTTCTTTCTTCTGATTTATTGTTTTTTGTTTGCTTAATAAATTAACAGATTAATTATCAGATATCTCAATTTTTTAAAAGTCTGGGCTAAATTTCAGATTTAGATTGTAATGATTCCAGTAAGTTATCATCAACCCATAATACAAATATTTAGTTCACTCTTTGCACACCAAGTACTTAAGAACTATTAAATCACTGTTTTCCAAAAATCTCTCCTTGAGTTGGTCAATAAAAAGGAGATTTACTATTACCCTTTGGTTATTATTATTATTTTTGAAACTGTGAATAGCCTGAAATTCTGCTAGGTAACTCTCTTTTTTGTATCTGGAAGATACAAAAGGGCTACATGGAAGTAAGCAGTTTGACAGGTAGCTTATTTGATTGACTCCCACATCCCCTGAACAGAATCAGTTTGTTTAATTCTGTTCTCCTTGGACAGTGGCTAGATAGCCTATTTGATGGTTTCCTGTGTGTCCTTTTGCTGGGTCTGTGTGTATGTGGCAGGTGTTCTGCTCCATGTGCTTGAAGTTGGGGGTGGGGGATTTAAAACTCTACTGGCTTAAGACCTGAAGTACAGCTTTGATAGGAAGCTCCCAGCCAGCAAGAGTGGAGGAAGAGCTTGTTTTGCATTGTGGGAGTGACCTCTGTTAGGACTATACCGATTGCCAGACATTAACTATTTCTTTAAAATCTCCTTTTGAAAACCATTTGAAGTGATCTGTGATGTGTTAGGTCTTTAGAACTCTGCCTGGTTAATGCTTTGGCTGCCTTGGCCTGTAGACGTTGACACACTCTTACTCCATGCCCGAGGCCTCTTTGGGGGCTTAGAAGCAATTAGACTGTCACCCAAAGCTTCCAGCCCCTTCCTGAGGGAAAGTCTTGATTAGGCTCTGCCAATTTAATGCTTTCTTTCCTTTGAAGCTCCTCCATCAAGTTAATAAAACAAACTCCAAATGAGTTAAAACACTGGAGGAGAGAACATTTTGTGGGCCCTGTATATGAAACAGGTGCAATTCCTGGGAGATACCAGTTTTAAAAAGTCATTCAGATTGACATGACTTGTAGTAGAAAAGCAACAGGCAAAAACTATGTGAGTTTTATCCATCTATCTGATATAATTAGTATTGTGGGATTTTTAAATGTTTTGCTTTTAAAGTGCACACACATACATACAAGAAAAAAAGTGACAGGGTGGTATAATAAACTGCTGATGAATTCTAAATATTTGGCCAAGCAAATGACGTCTTCTTATCATCATCAACAGTTACTGAACTCAAGGTAAAACTCTTATGCTGCAGAATTTGTAATTATCAAAACATGCATGTACAAGAGCTCTGTTGGAACTTTCATTAATGGACAAACACAGCACCAACTCAAGGTTCCGAACATTTTGTCAGTATATATTGTAGCATACTGCATTTCTGCTGCAAAATAAGTAGGAAACATCTTTGAAATTTATCCTTGAATTTTTTTTTTAACTTGTAAACCCTCACTTCTCTAGGAATATTCATTGTTTTTAGCATGTTCTAAAGCCTGGAAGAGCTGGATTGGTCTGAAATTATGTGTTTTGGTCATCATATAATATCTCATTCAGCCTTTACACCTGGTGTGGTAACAGTGAAACTATCCATGACTCCTATTGTCTCAGAGCTGAACATGGAGGCTGATTACCAATACATCTGAAAGACAGACATGTTTCAGTCCATGAGAGAGAAGAGAAATTGAAAATTAACAAAACAAATATTTGTTCAGCCATCAGTGATACTGGTATTATTTATCTATCCTGAGTTTGATTTGCTGTTTGTATTCCATGCTTTAACCTCTGCAGAAAAGCAAAAAAAAAAAAAAAAAAAAAAAAAAAAGAGCATCTTCAGATTTAGAATAGGAAAGCCATAAGGCTTGCATTCTGTGCTGAAAGGAATAACAGAAGGAGGCAAGAAGCAGCATGTTATACAACAGAGACTGCTGTCCTGCCCATCTCCTCACAAAAACATATTTATAAACCAAACCCATATCTGTTGCAGGACCCATTAGCCCCTTTTGGGACAAATGAAAAATTATACTAGTTAAAAACAGACATCTTATTCTGAAATTAGCCTTTAAATCGGTAATAGTAGAATTTGAAGACAGTGCTCCCAAGATACATTCACTCTAGAATTAGTTTAAAATTTTGGAGGAACCCTAAGCTGATAAATTTGCTTAATCTTTGACCATAAATCATATCCTTCTTTTACATTTCAATTTCAGAATGTAATACATTAGGTTGCCTTGTAATTAAAGAAGTGACATTGGATTTCTGTTCAAGTAGGAATATTAAAACAATCACCTCTTTGACAGATTAAAATACATTTAAAATGTAATAATCAACTATCCAGTTCATGAGAAATAACATTTTCATTATTGAATTCTTTAAAACATAATGTGAAGGGGGATGAAAGTATCTCACAGCTTCCTAACCTCTAATAACACTGTCTCTTTTCAGTAATGCTGTTTCTATATTTATGGAGTGAAGAAACTTCACTCAGGAGCTGCTTGATAAAATACCTCCGTACGTATTTCCCTGGAAGCAGGCTCTCTGCTGTGCCAGCAACATATGCTAAAGGCCAATTTAGAACATTTTAAATATGCACTACCCTTCCTTTTCCAGCTACTAAAATGAAATGCATTTTGGCTTTAGCAAATGAGGATGGAATAAAAGGGGGAATACTGCAGGGCAAAGTGGCTAAAGATGAACTCAGAGAAGGAGGATTATGGTGCTGCTCCTCTGCAGCCTGAAGCCCAGGGCACTGCCTGAGTGTCCTTTTTTTTTTTTTTTTTTGAGACGGAGTCTCGCTCTGTCGCCCAGACTGGAGTGCAGTGGCGCGATCTCGGCTCACTGCAAGCTCCACCTCCCGGGTTCACGCCATTCTCCTGCCTCAGCCTCCGGAGTAGCTGGGACTACAGGCGCCCGCCACCACGCCCGGCTAATTTCTTTTTGTATTTTTAGTAGAGACGGGGTTTCACCGTGCTAGCCAGGATGGTCTCGATCTCCTGACCTCGTGATCCGCCCGCCTCGGCCTCCCAAAGTGCTGGGATTACAGGCTTGAGCCACCGCGCCCGGCCGAGTGTCCTTTCAATGTGGCCTCTCCAGCTGTCAATATCCACAATACTAGAGTGTGGTGTTGAGGAGGAAGTCAGGTCAGCACCATGAAAATCATAAGGAAGAAAGGTGAGGTGATATCTACTTACCTTAGTAAAGAGGAACCAAGAGACAGGGTCAGAGTACATTGAGAACTTACACTTGAGACTAGTAAAGGACCTAGACTATTTAAGTAGTAGATGTACCTTTTGCAGTCACCCAGGTTTGAAAATGAAGTACTTTGGAGGACAAAGCTCTTATGGCTTAGGCTACCTAATGTCATCAAACAGTGCTTTGCTTCCTCACTCAGTAGAAAGTTGAGGGCACACTGGTGAGATCTAAATGAAAAGGTAGTTATCAACTGTTACCTCACTTCTCTTGTCTTTATTTCATCTGAATTCTGAGACTCAAGTCATGACTTACTTCTTGCAGACAGGTTCAGTACAGGGAGCAATTATTTTTTCTTTTTTTGAGACAAGGTCTTGCTCCGTTGCCTAGGCTGGAATGCAGTGGCACAATCTCGGTTCACTACAACCTCTGCCTCTGAGGCTCATGCGATCCTCCTGCCTCAACCTCCTGAGTAGCTGGGACTACAAGCACACACCACTATGCCTGGCTAATTTAAAAAAAAAAATGTTTTATGGAGATGGAGTCTCACTGTATTGCCCAGGCTGGTCTCAAGCTCCTGGGCTCAAGTGATCCTCCCACTTCAGCTTCCCAAAGTCCTAGGATTGTAGGTATCAGCCACCATGCTCAGCAAGGGAGAGATATTAACAGTGGCTTTAAATTGAAAATTAAAATTTATTCAGCATACAATGGAATGTCATAGGTAAACACTGAGAAACAAACACACTTTCCAGAAGCACACTTTTCAGCTCTAATCCCAGCTTCAGTTGTTACTTTTGCTGTCAATAGCCCTGGAAATGTGCTTTTTATCCAATGCTCCAGGTGTCCTCTGGTTCATCAAGAACTACCGTAAAGTACATAATTCATTTTTGGCATTTGAGATGATTGCAAAGGACTAGTTGCCATGCTGAATTTTATTTTTCTAAATTAACTAAAATTACACTTTCATAATACATATGACATTGATTCTGAACCAGTCTACTGCCAAATTTTGATAAATGTGTACAATGTATTCTTGCCATAATAGAGTACATATAATATTACGTTTATCCTTGAACAATGTGGGAGGTTAAGGTCACTGACCCTGTATGTAGTTGAAAATCCACGTATAACTTTTGACTCCTGAAAACCTTAGCTACTAATAGCCTACGTTTGCTTGGAAGCCTTGCCATTAATATAACAGTCAATTAACACATATTTTGTATGTTAAATATATTATATACTGTATTCTTATAATCAAGTAAGCTAGAGAAAAGAAAATGTTATTAATAAAATCATAAGGAAGAGAAAATATATTTAGTCTTTTTAAGTGGAAGTGGATCATCCTAAAGGTCTTCATCCTTGTCTTCACATTGAGTAGACTGAGGATGAAGAGGGATTGGTCTTGCTGTCTCAGGGGTGGCACAGGTAGAAGCAAGTCCACATGTAAGTGGATCCATGCAGTTCAAACCCGTGTTGCTCAAGGGTCAGCTATTTATTTTCACAGAACATTGACCTAAGTGGCCATGCAGTCTGGTGGGGAGCAGGGACCATCTTTTTGTGCATATGAGATGTTTCTTGACTCTTGAGACTTTTGCACTGTGAAAACAGGCAGCCCAGTAATTGTTTTACTCAAACACAATTGCTTTTCTAAGTATGGTAACCGAGCGTGCTTTTACATTGTGAAGCACTGTGATAATTTAGTAGAGATTGTATTGTAATTATTGCTGGCTTGGTATAGAGCCAGATATTCTTATAGTTAAAATTATGTGGTGATCTCAGAGAGAGGTATAGAACTGCTGATACAATGGATGGAATTAAGAATAAGACACAAAGAGAAGACATTTACAAGAAAATTTCCAAGAAATTTACAAATGTGTTAAAGCAATGGCTGTGTTACCCATGGCATTTGTAAATATTGGCATGCAGAATCAGTCTTCCTAGATGTCAGTTTCCTCTTTTAATATGAGCTAGAGCTCACGAAAGCTGTTTCCTGATGGAAAAAAGATCCCTTTATGTGAATGGCTGCTGACATGTTATTCTGTGAAAGGATGAGTCAGGAGCTAACCCTGCAATCTGAGGTGTATTCTAAATGCTGACACACCCCTCAGCTTTCCAGTTTAGGAGTTTGGGACAAACCTCGTGGAGGAGACAGTAGGGCTGGGACACCTTGCTGCAATGCTCTGCTAGAAGATCCGTGTAAATATAAAGGTAACCCAAACTCTTAAGAGGGTCGTTACTATAGCTGGTGAAGCTTTGGAACCATTGTGGTTAGGAGGACAAGAATATGCTTCAGAACCATGTAAGACTTGAGTTCAGATCCTAACTCTGCTATTTATTAGCTATAAAAAGTTGGACAATGCCCTCTCTGAATGTCCTCTCCTCATTGGTAAAGTGAAACTAATTAAAACTACACAATAGGGTTGTTTGGAGGATTTCATACGATAACATATGTAAAGCACATAGCAGATCCTGGATGCAGCAAATGTTTGTTGCATCAGTGAATGAAGGAAAGAACTGAAACCTCATCAAGAATGAAAATGGGTCCCTCTGGAGGAATACAGAGCTGACCTAAGGACTTGGCTCTAGCAATTTAATCTCTCACAAAATGGAAAAGTGAAGAGCTTTGGTTCTGAGGTCAGACTGGGTTTGAATTCTGCCTTCCCTTTTTCTTTACTACTTGTGTAATATTGGGCACGTTGCTTGACTTCTTAATCTGAATTTCCTCATCTTTAAATGGGTGTAGTAATAATAGTGGCTATTCTGTGGCATTGTAATAGAGATTAAGTTGAGATAATGAATGTAACATAATAAGCACTCTAATATTAGCCAACTTGTGTGCTCCTTCACAGTATGGCCAGAAAAGAATTTTTCCATTCGACTTTATACCCAGAGAACATGATTTGATATATTAGGGCAAAAACTGCAATTACTTTTGCACCAACCTAATAGCATTAGCATATCTGATCCTAAACTTTTCTTTGGATTATAGTTGAGTACGTTATGTAGATACATTTTATCAGTTCCAATTTGTCATTTTAAAAATATTTATATTGTCCACCCTTTGAAATTTACATTAGTAAACTATACAAATTTAAGATCTGAAACAAAAGTATATATTGATTCTATAGTGAATCATCATCTTCTCTTTGTCGTATGGCTAAAAGGATAGAAATAGTAATTGTGGCCGGGCACAGTGGCTTACACCTGTAATCCTAGCACTTTGAGAGCCCGAGCTGGGCGGATCACGAGGTCAGGAGATCGAGGCCATTCTGGCCAACATGGTGAAACCCTGTCTCTACTAAAAATACAAAAATTAGCTGGGTGTGGTGGCGTGTGCCTATATCCCTCCTACTCAAGAGGCTGAGGCAGGGGAATTGCTTGAACTATGGAGGTGGAGGTTGCAGTGAGCCGAGATCACACCACTGCACTCCAGCCTGGTGACACAGCGAGACTCCTCTCAAAAAAAAAAAAGAAAAGAAATAGTAATTTCTGGGGCAATCGCATGTTTAAAATAGGTACCACAGTAATTCACTTCACACTCCATGCAAAATAAAATGTCACCAGAAGGGATAGCTGGTCAACACAAAGTAGAATGTGTCTTCAACCTCACAGTTTGCTTTGGTAAAAATTTAGCACATTAACAGGGATAAAAGTTAGGAAAGGAGAGAAAAGTTTTAGGCATCAAGAAACTGCCTTTTTTGTTTTCAGTTGTGGAATAAAGGAATTGTAGAATAAAGGAGTAGCAGAATGGGTCCAGACAATGGCAGTTTTAATTTTTACTTTCACTTTGAGCAGTGCCAAATGCTAGTAGAAGCTAAAATGAGTGACACTTAGGGAAAGAAAAAACTTCCCCCTTGAATCTCTTTAAAATCTATAATAATAATATAATAATATAAAGTGCATCTGGGCATTGCCTTCTGCTGCAGTTCTTGTCTGGCTGTTATCCAAAACTGTCAGGCTACTCTGAGTGCTGATGCTTCATATCCCAGCACCCTTTTATCTGAACCTTGCAGTGTCTTTTCTCTGTACTTTGGCAGTGATGTTACCTTGATGTTCAAAAATCTTTTAAAAGCAACACAGACTTTCCTTGCATCTTGACAAATCGTTGTCTGCTAGTAATGAAGAAAAAGTAAACCCGTGATCACTGCAAATATAAATACTTCCGAGTGTTTTCGTTTTTTTTTTTTTTTAAATGGTTATGTATTCTGGGATCCTCTAGCTGAAAAGTGAATATTCTGAGAATTTTTCCTTATTTCTCTTGTGTAAATCAGCATGCTGCTTTTCAAGAGCAAGGGTCAAGTGGAGTTTCGATGGATCATTTGACATTTAAGGACAGAATTTAACATTTCTATATGATTTTCCTTTTGAATTTTTAAAAGGGGAAATATAGATATTATTTTTATCTCTGTTGTATGTTCTTACTGCTATTATTTTAAAATCAATATTTTATTTACTTATTTCATATGCTTCGGTATATCCTGATGATGGTAACAGTGGTTTACATCTACACAGTTCTTTCCATACATTTCCTTATCTAAGTCTTGAAGCAGCCACAGGAGGCCAGGAAGGCAGGTTCTCATGATTAGTCCAACTTACATATTAGGAAACTGAGGCTCAGAATGATTTATGAATCTCTCACTCAACCAACAGCAGATCCAGTTCTTAAATCTAGGTCTACTCAGTCAAAACGAATGGTGTCACCACTTTTTCACAATGTTGTCTCTCAGAAGAGTATCTTGGCTTATCAATGAATATTTAGCATCCAGAGTGAAGGTGGTATATTTCTTTCTTTTTTCTTTTTTGAGATTGAGTCTTACTCTGTTACCCAGGCTGGAGTGCAGTGGTGTGATCTCAGCTTACTGCAACCTCCGTCTTCCAGGTTTGTGCGATTCTTGTGCCTCAGTCTTCAAAGTAGCTGGGATTACAGGCATGTGCCACCATGCCTGGGTAATATTTTTTGTATTTTTAGTAGAGACAGGGTTTCGCCGTGTTGGCCAGGCTGGTCTCAAACTCCTGGACTCAAGTGATCTGCCTGCCTCAGCCTACCAAAGTGCTGGGATTACAGGGGTGAGCCACTGTACCCGGCTAGAAGGTGGTATATTTCTCCTGGGGTGGACTTTGGTCAAAGCTGTGAGAGGTCGTTTTTATGTCAATGTTCGGGTGCAGCATTTTATAGGGAATATACTGGGAAACTGGAGGCTATGAGAAAGGGCAAGAATCTAGAATGATGAGGAGCCTGGGAACTATACTAGAAAGAACCAAAGGAATCAAGATTTTCAAATGTCTGCAGAAAGGAAGATACAGAGAGATATAGCTGACATCTTCAAATGTTTTATGGACTCCCTTGCAGAAGAGGAATTTGATTTGTTCTTTGTAATTCCAGGCAGCAGAAGTAGGACCATTGGGTAGAAAATACACAGAAGCAGATTTATGCTGAATATAAGAAGAAACTTTCCAACATTTAGAGATGTCCAAAAATGGAATAGACTGTCTCACTGCCACTGGGAAGTGTTCACGCTCAGACTGTCCAGCTCAGAGATTATATGGCTTTATGAGCATTGCTTTTCAGCAGTAACAGTTTTATGATGAAACTTCTAAGGGCTCAGAGAAGAATTTCCTCACTAGCTATAAACAAAGGAGTTTTGTAGGCTTTTCCACCATGATTTTAGACTAAGAAAGTTGTATGCATAACAGCTCCTGTTTCACACATCGCTGTGTTTTGGGAAATACTGTTCAACTGCTGGGGAAAGACACATTAGTTAAAGCAGATAAGCAAGACTTTTGTGAGATGAGAATTGAAGGAGATAGTGTGGTGTTTGTGGTGGGGAGGGTGTGTATTCACATGTGTACATTTTTAACTAGGATGAATTTGCCATGGCTTTGGCTATTTTCAATGGCCTTGTTACTTTTCATTACTCACCAGCCCAGCTTTAGAACATGACCTGTAGAATTAAAAGAAATGAGGGGAAAAGTCATTTGATTTAGATGAGTTGTTTTCTCAATATGGAAAAGATGCTGCATCGAAAGCGAGATGCACTAAAATAAGTTTCTGACGTAGCAGATCTAAGAAAAGCACTGAACTGGGATCCGAAGTCTCCACACTAGGTTTCGCTCCATCACTCACTGCTTCATCTTTATGTCTTTTTATTTTTCTCTAAAATGGAAGTGTTTTAGGAATTTTCTTTCTAACTATAAAATGTTGTGATTCGAATTCTCCCAATTTTATGGCTCTAATTCTCATTTGCATAGAAAGTGGAAAATGGCCTCAACTATAACAAAAAACAATTCAGTCATTTATTTGTTCTTTAATTTCCTCATTCATTTATTCAAAAATAGTTATTAAGTGAAACACTATTATAAAAATAGAAGAACTTTGTTTTAATATATGATTTTTAATAATGAAACATGGAAAACAGCACATTAGTACCTCTATAGAGTTCCACAGTTTGAAAGAGTGATATTTAATATAATATTTAAAATGAAAGCAAAGCACTTAGTTTGTAGGATATTTTGAAACAAATATAATGGTATCCCTCTGTAAAATGGCTTTTTGTGGCTTGGATTGGGAACTGCAGCATTTCAAACCATGCCCCAAATCATAGTGGCATTCAGTACAACTTACTATACTAGATGCTTTAGCTCCAGAATTATTGAATAGCTTAACCACTGATTCCAAGCAGAAAGCCCCTTCTCTATGAATTATCACATGTTTTTTCTTTTTCTAACAGATTCCAGAGGGGTGACTACCACATTGATGTCTGTATCAATGACTACCTGGACGTTTTCTGCCCTCACTATGAGGACTCCGTCCCAGAAGATAAGACTGAGCGCTATGTCCTCTACATGGTGAACTTTGATGGCTACAGTGCCTGCGACCACACTTCCAAAGGGTTCAAGAGATGGGAATGTAACCGGCCTCACTCTCCAAATGGACCGCTGAAGTTCTCTGAAAAATTCCAGCTCTTCACTCCCTTTTCTCTAGGATTTGAATTCAGGCCAGGCCGAGAATATTTCTACATCTGTGAGTATATAGAGATTTATCATGTTGTAGGGCAGCTGCAAGAGCCCAGACTAATTTTTTACCCATGTTTCAGAGAATTGCAGAGAGCTGGACTCTGCATTACAGATGTCTCCTTGTAAATGCATACATCAGGATCCCTAGATACATTAGCTGGGAATTGAGAGCACAAATTAGATTAAAGACAGAGCGCCTCTCCCCCTATGAAATTACGTGTCAGCCCGTTCAGTGAACCACTGCTGACTTGTATTTCTTTTAAATGAAAATTGCCAGGACTTCTCCAAAGCTCAGGAAAAGAAAAAAGACTCCTGAAAAAAAATTGAAGGAAATAATTAAATTTACATAGCTTGGAGTCATTGGATTTCTTATTCAGGTGTCAGCAATATCCTTTCGATCATCCACATTTTCAGTGGAGGAAGCCAAAACTCCTGGAAATGTCAGCATGCTGACGATAAATGCTCTCTTTGCACCAAGGAGAAAAGATCATTTTTAAGAGCAGCTCTGTCTTTAAACTGGAAAGAGTTGTGAAGAAGTGTCTAGAAGGGGTTCCAAGGGAACTGGTAGGAGCGAGTTTCCCACCTGTGAGCATTGAGTGACTCTGTCCTGGGAGCTCTAAAACTTTCTCAGTAGACTTCTGTATTAATCAGAATCCCTGACCTTATTTCTTCTCCATTATGTACCCATCACTTCTTCAGACATCCTGCTATCATATGTTATAGGTAAATGCTTCTCAAACTTCACTGTGCATAGCGTTATCTGGGGATCTTGTAATGCATTCTGACTCAGAAGGTCTAAGGCAGGGCCTGAAATTCTGGATGTATGAAGCTCCCAGATGCTGCTGCTGCTACTGAACTGTGGACCACGCTTTGAGTAGCAAGATTATAGGTAATAGCCACTTTAAGCAGCTTGTCGTGTATCTGGACTTTAGTATTTATATTTAAACTATCTGGCCTTTTCCATGTATTTTCACTGTCAACCAAAGAGGTTAAAAGTTTACTAGTTAAAAAATACATTTATTGGACAGCTTAATCTGAACTGAGAAATGTTGGAGGATGCAAGATGAAAAGATATTCCCTGTTCTTAGGGAGTGACCTTTTACTGGGGAGCAGACATGTAAATAGGCAATTAAAGTATAAATCGACAGTTGCTGATGATGAAGATAAATGCAGAGAGTAGTGAGAACATGGAGACAGTGGTGCCTCACCTGCTTGGAAAAATCAGGAAATGCAACCGCACGCAGTGGGTAGAGATCCAAGTTATACCACTCAGTATGTTTAGCATCGACTTTCACCCCAGCTTGCCAGACAAACAAGAACATTCTTTTTTTCTGACTCATTTTTTCAGTCCAAATGTCCCTACCCACTCACAACTCACACGGTTTGAGTCTACAGGGATTTCTAGCTCCTCTCCTTCTCCAGAAAACAGAATTTTATAAGTCAGATTTCACCGTCAAAATAACTCTCACTTATATTGGAATTGAATTTAAAAAGGAAATTGAACAGTACCAGTTTTATTATTTCAGTACATATTTCAGTTATTAGTCATGAGAAAACATGCAAAAAGCCTTGATACTATCTCACATTTGATCCATAAAATAAGAAAAGGAATATTGAGTCCCACAGATGCAGGAAGCACTGGCATACACTGAATTCACACTTCTCAGGCAGCATGTTCTTGACTTTTGTTGCTTTTTTACTTTGTGAAAGAATCTCATTCAGCAAATGAGAAAAAGGAAAGAGGAGGACTTCACTTGTGGGACAGCAACTCATTAATTGTCCAACTGTAAAATACTGTACCAATTTAAGAGAAAATTCTTGCTAGTTTTGAAATGTTCTTAATGGCTTCTCAGATTAAAAAAACAACAATAAAAGCAAAAATAAAAAATGAATAGAGAGCACCAAGATGGGAAACATACCCACCAGCTAACTAGTTGATTGCCTGATTATTAAAAATTATAGAATTCATTCAGCTTCATAAGCAAGATGTTATTCAAATATAGCCATAGCGCTTATGACTGGTTTTTCCTCATTTGTGGTTAAATTCAATATTTCACTAAAAATCATTATGTGACTTCTATAACATTCATTTAACGGAGTCATTTAACTGTCAAGGGCTTCCGTCAAAGTAATTGTTCCAAAATGCTTCAAAATATGAAGAGCTTTTTGCTGTTCAGCTGAGTTTAACTTGAATTACTTTTTTTAATGAAAGGTAAAATAGCACAAAATTAGCAGCAAAAAGATGTTCATTTACAAGAAGCACAGTGGCCTGGTGTTCAGTTAAATTGAATTTTCAGCCATGTTTTCTACCCAAAAAGGCATCCTTCCCTGTCTTTTTAGCAATGAAAGGGTTTCCTCTCTTCCACCACTGCAGTCAGGAGCAGCAGAGCTAACATGGTTGTCTTACAGACATTTAATGTACTGTGGTCATAATTAAACTAAAGGACTCTTAGGGGAGAATTGGCCCTCAGTTGAATTTTCCTCTTCCCTAATGTGTGTGGAATGAACAAGATGATTGGGAAATAGCTATTTTCACACTTACTACGTTACAAGAAACTCTATTGCTGATCTCAGGAACAAGCTTCACTGCCCACCAGTCAATTTCACAGAATGTTCTTGCTAGGACAGGAGTACATCTTAGCTCCTCATAGCCTTAAAATCTCTTCTAACTTTTCCTAGAAAAAAGAAAGCTGGCTGGGCATGGTGGCTCACACCTGTAATCCCAGCACTTTGGGAGGCCCAGGTGGGTAGATCACGAGGTCAAGAGTTCAAGAGCAGCCCAGCCAATCTGGTGAAACCCCATCTCTACTAAAAAAAAAAAAAAAAAAAAAAAAAAAAATACAAAAATTAGCTGGGCACGGTGGCAGGAGCCTGTAATCCCAGCTACTTGGGAGGCTGAGCCAGGAGAATCGTTAGAACCAGGGTGGCAGAGGTTGCAGTGAGCGAGATTGAGCCACTGCACTTTAGCCTGGGCGACAGAGTGAGACTCCGTCTCAAAAATAAAAAATAAAATGGAAAGAAAAAAGAAAGCTAACATCCTGCTTTATGGTACTAGGAGTAGACTTAAGACTTAAGTATAGTGGAAACTGTGGAGTGCCAAAATTGAGATACAAACACAGATTTGGAGGAAGGGGAGAAAAGGATTTCATAACAAGCTATTCACCTCGTTACTTAGAGAGGACACAAGTCAGAGGATTCTTATCAACATTTGCCTTATCCTCAACCAGATTTCTTTCTTTCTTAATGTCTCTGAGTTTTATAAAATTAAGAAAATGTGGTAGTTGAAAATATCCTAAACGAAGCTTCCAATTTACTTTAAAAATAAAACATCCTTTGCAGTTCTAGTCCCTTTATTTTAACTCCCAAGAATAACTCTATGCTATATTCTCCTTTCCTTGGGAACAGATAGTATATTAAGTTGTTATAATTGCTGATTATTGCTAAGGTAGACTGGGGCTATCTCTGAATCTGATAAATGCTGTTTTTAATCTATAGGAGTTATTTTGGTAAGAGATTGGCATACTAAAGTAATTACAGAAAGTTGGTGGTATTTATATCAATGATAGATTTGCAGAACTGCCAATTGATTAAGGCAATAGTTGTTTATATAGACTTCCTAAAGGAAACAGTAATTTTTAAAAAATTCAAAAATTCACATTTTAGCTGGATATGGTAGCACATGCCTGTAGTCCCAGCTGTTTGGGAGGCTGAGGTAGGAGGATTGTTTGAGCCAAGAAATTGAGACCAGCCTGGGCAACATAGCAAAACCCTGTTTTTGTTTTTTGGTTTTTTTTAAATACTCCTTTTAGAAACTTAAAAAATACTCACTTTAGAAATGATACTCTTAAATATTAACCTAATGAGAACATGTTTGAGAGAAGTTTTGCTGTTATTTTTACATCAGAATGGGAAAAGGGAAATCCTTGAAATAAGTTATTTTTGTAATTCCATAAAACACTGATTCGAATATATGCTTTTATAAAGTAAAGAAAACTGAGTCCCAGGTCCTTTTCTTGACCTAACTAGCTGTATGATCTTGAGCAAATCATTTCATCTCTCTGGAGTTTGAACTCTCCATCTATAAAATAATGTAATTATAATCGACTTCAGAAATTCTTGGAGCTTTAATATCCTAATTTTATTACATTTTATCTGAGGGTCTGCAGCATTAGGGTAAAAGATAATGTCTGTACAGTGGTCCAGGTCAATACCTTGCTTAGTAGGTGTTCAGTAAATCAGAGTTAAAGGTACATTTTTAGGGAAAATGCAGAGTGGAGAGGCGTATTAGGGTTATTGAACTAGTTCTCTCCCAGCTTCTCTGTCCAAGACACCATTGTCTGTGGTCTCTACCAGTGCAGCAGGCTCCTATTTTCCCGACTCATGGCATTGCTCAGTCAGAGCTCTCCAGTGACTTCCTGTCTCACCCAGACCAAAGTCCACAGTCTCTAACCTGGCCAGCAAGGTCCTCCATGGCTGAACTTTCCCTGATTCCCTCGGCCTCTGACTTCCTCTGCTACCACCCTCTGCCTGATTCTGTCTGCTCAGCCGCCCGTGCTCCTCCCTCTCCTATCCAGTACACCTCTACATCAGGGCCTGGGAACTTCATTGTCCCACTACCTCGGCTTGCCATTGTCCCAGGCATTCACGTTCCTTGCTTTCACTTTCTTCAGGTCTGTGTTCAAAAAATGTCTTTATCCAAGAGGCTACTCTGACCTCTCTATATAAAAATAACACCTTGTTCTCTGCATTCACTATACTTTTACTCTGCTTTATTTTTCCTCAGGTACTTATCCCCCCTGACATTATATATTTATGGTAGGTTGTTCATAGCTGTTCCTGCTTTCTGCCCTGTATTATATTGCTTGGCACGTGCAGATGTTTAATAAGTAAGGATAACTAGAATTTATATAGCGTGTATTCTGTTTCAGGCACCATCTCAAAACAACACTATGAAGAACTGTTCTTTTTCCTTATTTACAGGTGAAGAAACTGAGGCACAGAAAAGTTAGGTAATTTGAAAAAGGCTCACACAGATAAGAACTAGCTGATCTGGGAGGAAGTTAAGTGAGTAAGCAACTAAAAGAAGTGAAGAGGGCTGGGCGCAGTGGCTCACGCCTATAATCCCAGCACTTTGGGAGGCTGAGGTGGATGGATCACCTGAGGCTGGGAGTTCAAGACCAGCCTGACCAAAATAGAGAAACCCCATCTCTACTAAAAATACAAAATTAGCTGGGCATGGTGGCTCATACCTGTAATCCCAGCTACTCAGGAGGCTGAGGCAGGAGAATTGCTTGAACCTGGGAGGCGGAGGTTGCAATGAGCTGGGATTGTTCCATTGCACTCCAGCTTGGGCAACAAGAGCGAAACTCTGTCTCAGAAAAAATAAAAATAAAGAAAAAGTGAAGAGATAAAATCCTGGGTCTATTATACTTGAAAAAATACACTTTATATTTTTAAAACACAGATTAGAAACAAATAGCACTCACTTTGATATCTACTGTTTAGAGAATTCTACTTTATGAACACTTCCTAGGAACCCTGAATCAGATAGTAGAAAGATAAATTTTAAACACATTCCTGCATTTTCTCCTCTCCAAAGGATACTTTTCCATCTCCAGAAGATATTTCAACTGTATCTTCCCAGAGGGTTGATCTTTTAACTCAGATAACTTCAGAAACCAGAAAAGTTGCATTTTCTAAGAAATTCTTAAATGCCCTGAATAGTCATCATCCAGCCTGAATCACGATTGCACACTTGATTCAGGAATTAGTATGTTTTAATGAGAGATCTATAATAAAGAAGACAGTCGTCATTTTCTGAAAATGATACTAAAAGAGAATTTTTCCAGCATTTGTTATATCTGAGTTATTACTGGGACATTCAGTGTTACTATGGGCATCATTTTAAAATCTATAGTATGTAGATGCTTAAATATATGTGGTTAACTGCTAATTCTCAGCTTTACGTATTTAGATTGAAAGTTTGCAGTCTTATCTTAAGCCATCAGGCAATTTTAATATGCACTGTATAATTTTTAAAAGAAAGTAACCTAACTTCCTAAGAACTATCTTATTAAAATGATCAAGATCAGTTTCAGAAATCATTTGATTGTACAATACAGTTATTGACTAACCTTTTAAGAGTATCTTCAGTAAAACTAGTAAAACAGAACTAATTTGAAGAAAGTCCTCATTTAACAATTCGATGTGTTTCAAAACCTTATTTGCAGGTGAGTTGTTTAGAATTTAGAATACAGTTTTTTTATAGAAGTGCAAGTTTTCCATAATATGGAGAATCTGCTTAGTCATAATATTGATGATAAGCTATATGTTTCAATGAAAAATTGTAGAAAACAGCATCTAGAAGAGTTACTCAGTAAATATTTATTGCATGGATAAATGCTATAATAAGCCACATATGGCAAAAAAAACAATTAATTTTTTAAATTTCTAATTTTTTTTTTTTTAGAAAAGCAGATAAATTACAGGGCACAAGTTTTACTGCACCCTCTGCAGCAGTTCCCTAGTATTTTAGTACTTTAAAAAATAATATGCTAGGAATACATAACATCAAAGCAGAGAGTGGAACATGGTTGTTGTTGGTTTTTGTTTTTTGTTTTTTGGTTTTTTTTAAAGAAAGCACAGACTCTGGTAAGTGTAGCTTTGGGTCTGAATCCTCTTTCTGTGCTCTTACTAGCTGTGTGACCTTGGGCACTGTACCAAACCTCACTGAGCTTCACTTCCTTCCTCTGTAAAATGGGTATAATAATCACAGCTCTTTTCTGATTTTTGAGTCTCAATTGATGAAATATTGTTTAAGGAACCAGTTGACTGCCAAAATAATAACTTCAGTAATCCAAGTCCAAAAAGTTTTGCATTTTTTGAAAATTTAAGGCAACTTAAATATCCCAGATTGATATTTTAGTTCAGTAAAAAATTTCATAAATGCATAAAGATTAAGTTTTAAGACTATTTCCTATATTCTTAAGGAGCATTATGCTAGGTTTATTATGCCTAAGGAATTCTTCATTCTTTTTGATGTCTGGTTTTTCAGTGCCTTACTTTAGTCATCTACATTAAGAATTGTTTTGCTCCGGACAGTTCACACCAATCACCTTTTTTACATAGTTTTTCTTATTGAAATAGAAGAGTGTCAAAATGACACAATTATCAAAGCAGGAGGTAATCTTTTTCACTGTTCACTGTCTTTTACTCTTGCAGGGGAAATGACTTGTAAGTACAATGTACTTTCTTACAATGAAAAACTCAATGTTTGCTTCAGTGTGTGTGCGCATTTTACTTTTGTTATTGAAAAATGTTTTTGATTACTGAAGTCTTATTTTAGCATTATTTACTGTAGCATCAACTTCGCTAAGATTGAAGAGGTTTATAACTGAAATGTTCTGTAGGACTGTGGTCAAATACTAGTGCACCTCTAGTTTTTCAAGTATGTGTACTAGCACATGGCATTTTAAGACACACTTGTATTAATACAGAAAAGTGGAAAGGCAGTGTTGGGAAACTGACAAATTTTAACGTTTTCTAAAGTGGAAAAGTGGGGTGGGGGGAGGGGAAGGGATAGCATTAGGAGATATACCTAATGTAAATGACGAGTTAATGGGTACAGCACACCAACATGGCACATGTATACATATGTAACAAGCCTACACATTGTGCACATGTAACCTAGAACTTAAAGTATAATAAAAAAATTTAAAGAAGAATAAAGATGGCACGAAAGTCAAATAGTAAGTACCCAGATACAGATGCAGAGTACATCTTAGTCACCAAAAACTATTTAGTTTTTCTTTTTAAGCTTTTTTGTTTTTTTTTTGTTTTGTTTTGTTTTTGTTTTTGAGACGGAGTCTTGCTCTGTCACCCAGGCTGGAGTGCAGTGGCCGGATCTCAGCTCACTGCAAGCTCCGCCTCCCGGGTTCACACCATTCTCCTGCCTCAGCCTCCCAAGTAGCTGGGACTACAGGCGCCCGCCACCACGCCCGGCTAGTTTTTTTTGTATTTTTTAGTAGAGACGGGGTTTCACCGTGTTAGCCAGGATGGTCTCGATCTCCTGACCTCGTGATCCGCCTGTCTATTTTGAAAATAGAATGGAACAATTTTTCTCCACTTGAAAGCTAGCATATTTTTTAAGGATTATATCAGGTCTCTATTTGAAAATAGTCCTTCTATTCGCTTTGTATACTCCCACAGGTCTTTAGTGAAGCTTCAATAATGCACCTTTTTATTTAAAGAATGAGTTTAGGGAATTGTGTCTGTTTCAAGTTGTCCCTAGTCATTATTTAGGAAAGCATGAATGAATTTCAAGGGCTCTTAAATGAAGGTTAAATAAAGAACATGAAAGAGGATATTTAGGGACTTGTGGAAATTATTCTGTTAATTGTAATTTCCTCTTATGAAAACAGTTGTTTACTGCCAGGTGCTCTCTTAACCTTCTGAGCAAGCATGCACAACATCAGCTCAGCTGCTGCTGGAGCTAGACCTGTCCCTCTGCCTTCTGGTAATGGCTTCGCCCAGCACACTTCACATAGTTTGAGTGAAATCAAAGGTGGAGGAGGCAATTCATAGGAACACAGGGTATTGAAAAGTATTTTTAAATTTGTTGACAATATTATTTGATGAAGTAACATGGATTTTAAAAGGAAATGCATGCCCTGTTAAGTGACTAAAGGTTGAGTCTAGTTTAACTACTCATTTAAAAGAATCAGAGAAATTAATGCCAGGTTTGTGAAAAAGGAAAGTGGAGCACATATCACTGCTTAATAGATTTTGACATTGGGACCATCTTGAAAGTTTGCAAAGGGAGCCTTAAAAGTTACTGAATAATCGAGACTTGATGGAAATTCATGGTATAAAGTCATAAGAAACTGAAGACTCCTAAGTACCGTTCCCATTGTCTGAATTTTTCAAAGACTGTGACACTCAGATAAGAACTTCAAAACCAAAATAGTTTTTATTTGTACTCATTTTAAGAATTCAGAATGCTATTATAAGACAGAGGAAGCATGTAGAGTTCTGACCTCCTAAGGGAAAATGAGGAATTATGTCACCTTTTGCTTCCTTTACCCCACTGAGACTAAATGGTGAAATGGAAACAAATTAAAGGATTGTTCTTTTTATCCCTAAATGTCAAACATGGCTGCATCTCCTAAAGAAATAATGCACCTGATTAATTGTGTATTTTCACAGGGAAGCAGTAATTCTCAGCCTTATAAACATGTAATGTACTAATGTGGTTTCAGAGTTAACTGAAACAGTTTAATGAGCTGCTGTATCACGTGTATGTACAGTGTTACATAGAGCAGATGCCAGGAAAAAAGGAAATAACACACCAGTGACACTTGGAATAGCAGTGTTTATACTTCATTGACTTTGGGTTGTCAGCATGCTATTCTCTGTGTTTCCCTTAGTAACTTATTAAGGCAACTGAATTTCAGTGTGATGATGTCTGAGTGTCATTTCTTTAAATTACACAAGCATGCACACACCAAATGCATAGTCAATCTTTGGGAAAAAAATAATACTTTCTAGAATAGACAACCAAAATATTATCCACAAGATACACACAGAGTGAAAGGTTACTCTCTGAACCTCGTGCATGCTGGAAGAACAGTATTTGGGCCTTTCATCAGAAGAAATACTATTTCTACAGACTTTCCCACTCATCTATTCTTGGTCTATTTTCACTGAATGGTCGTGTAACTCTTGGTTTGAAAGTTGTCATACAGCCTCACAGCAGGCTTATATTATCTACAGAGTTCTTTATGAGGAAATATAAATCACCACAAATGAGACTTTTCACAGCCAGAGATATGTAGAAATTTGTGTCAGTGCTTTGCTGGCTTGCTAAAAAATATCTCTAGGCTCCGAAGCCCTCACAACTCATCCTTGCTCCCTACCCTTTTGGGAAGCAATTCTCAAAACTTGAGATTTATGGTCCAGAGAGCTGATAGTGGCTATAAAGTTTTCTATTTTCTCGTTTCTTTAATATTAATGCAGAGAATGAGGCATTATCATTCATTATTTTAGTTCATGAGTATCCTGTGGGCTTGAAATATGGTTTCTGGGGATATGGCTTACCTCTGTTTAATAGGGGAAATATGTGGACTTTGGCAACAGGCTTTTTTTCCATCGAATATTTTAAGTCAGATTGTATGAAATCCACATTAGGAACAGAACTTTAATATATATGCTATGTATGGGTTTGGTTTTAAAGTTTAAAGCTTCACAAAAAAAATTAATTCATTCTGAGCCTCAAAAGCAAAATATCATGAATTGGAGAACAGCCAGTCTATTATTGTTGGAAATTGGAATGATAATATCTTTTCATTTGACTATTTTTAGAGATATATAATATTTCCAACTAGCTTTATCTACATTAATGTTAACTAAGTTTTAGTTTTTAGTTAGCATTCCCTTTTGTATGTAAACCCATAAAAACAACTAACATGTGCTCTGAATCATTTTTAAGAAGAATGTATATTATTTTTAACTTGCCCAACTTTTAGTACCTCCAATATCAGGCTTCTAATGTAAATTTGCTTTGCCTGAATTTTTTTTTTTTTTTTTTTTTTTTTTTTTTGAGACGGAGTCTCGCTCTGTCGCCCAGGCTGGAGCGCAGTGGCCGGATCTCAGCTCACTGCAAGCTCCGCCTCCCGGGTTTACGCCATTCTCCTGCCTCAGCCTGCGCCCGCCACCTCACCCGGCTAGTTTTTTGTATTTTTTTTTTTTTTTTTAGTAGAGACGGGGTTTCACCATGTTAGCCAGGATGGTCTCGATCTCCTGACCTCGTGATCCGCCCGTCTCGGCCTCCCAAAGGGCTGGGATTACAGGCGTGAGCCACCGCGCCCGGCCTGCCTGAATTTTTTTTTAAAAGACATTTTTAAAAGTTCGTTTTCTCCTACAGTAAATTGTTACAAATTCTGACTAAAATCTGAATTAAGTTTTACTGTATGTTTTGCTTTAACAGTTTCTATTGATCCTCAACCTTGATTTCAGAAATACTTGCTTCATTTTAGGTGGAATTTTTAATGGGCAAATCTAAGTAAGCAAGGAGAATAAATTAGAGGCTAAAAATGTGAACAGGGAAATGTTTTACTTTTGATATATTGCTTAGAGGTCTTACTATATACAGTGCGGGCAGTTCAGTTCAGTCAGTTTTGAAGCAATATGATGAATACTGCAATGATTTAAATGAAGTTTAGTTCAGCCTTTTGCTAAAAGTTTACTCATACTTTGACTAATAACTCCTCCCATAACACTTGTTCTGAT
Organism: Macaca fascicularis; assembly: GCF_037993035.2. Classification (NCBI taxonomy): domain Eukaryota; kingdom Metazoa; phylum Chordata; class Mammalia; order Primates; family Cercopithecidae; genus Macaca; species Macaca fascicularis. Next base: position 113,877,470 of record NC_088380.1, on the reverse strand, counting down.
AGTCGTAATTAGAGTGATTTAGCATGTATTGCAGGTACTATGTGGCAGGCACTGTACCTAGCACTGTATCTGTTTTAAATTGTTGAATCCTCATCTGTGAGGCCGGTACTATCATTATCTATCATGTAGATGAGGAAACTGAGGCTCAGAGAGGTTACGTGACTTGCCTGAGATCATGTAGTTAGTACTGGGGTCAGGATTTGAACCCATGCAGTTTGACCCCAAGCCTAGAGTCTTTATTCACTTATTTCATAATAAATATTTTAAAAGATGTTAAAAGGAGACAGATTTCAAGCATCAGTGGCAAGTCGTTATCTAAGTTCTACCTTCACCTTGGAACTCAGGTAGACCCTGTTCTCAAGACAGCTAATGTGAAATGTATAGGGGAATTTCATGTCAACTTATTCCTGAAATTCACATACTAGGAAGTTAATGGGTTTATAGAACAAAGCAGAGTACTATAGAATGGTTTGTGGGGTCAGACATGATGACATAATGAAATGTGTCATTCACCATTCCTGTTTCAATTGTGATGAAGGCTTTTAATGATTAGCAAGTGTATTGAAAGTATATGTCTCTTCAGTACCCTGAGTCATTTTTCAGAGGTTAAATTTCATTAACAGAATCAATAGCACAGTGTAGGCATTGGTGGATATATTGCAAAGCCTAGTGAACAACTGTCTCAACATTGCAGCTTGTTAACATGATGCGCCATGCCGGGGATTCCTTACCTTATCTAGCCTTAAGCAGCACAGCAGCTGCAAATTATTGTTTCACTTATTGTAATTAGTTACACTTGCTGTTGCTATTGTTATTTAAAATCCACCAGTTTTTCACAGACTTGCAGTTACTGTACATCTTTGCACAAGAAAGATGAGTAGAGCTCCCATAAGGGGAAAGACACTTTGAGAATTTATAACATTTGAAATCCTTTTGAATGAAGTTCAGGAATTGTAGCAGCCATGTACAGCACCCAGATTTTACACAGAAGGGGTCTTGGCACTGGTTCATGAGGGTAAAATTTACCCAGCAGCCCTCCAAAAAACAAGCTTCACACCGCTTACATGGATTTCTTCTCTTACCGGCCTCCCCTCTCCTGATAAGGAATCAGAACAGCATAAACTCAGGAATCAATGAAATGACAGGTCTGAATAGAATGGAGAGTATTTGGAAAATAAAAACTGGATAGATTGGGTCAGATTATGAAGGGCCATTAATTCTGGTCTGAAGAGTTTTGAACATATGTAACAGGCAATAGGGAGAAGTAGTATACAAATACATTGAAATCATTTGTTTTATGACTACGTGCTTGCTGGGTATATATTAATGTAGTAAGCACTTATCCATTCCATGTGTTTATATATATATTATCTCATCCGTACTTTATCACAGGTATGTGTTAGGCACTGTTACCGTTCCAGTTTTACAGATGAGAAAAACTGAAATGCAAACAGGCCAAATCACTTGTTTAGAATCACACTGTTCATGTACAGTTGAGTCCAGATTTGAGCAAAGGCATTCTGACTTCAAAGTTCATGCCCTTAGCTCTTATCCACGTGTGAAAAGCAATGTTCAAAAGCTTATTCTATAAATAGTACTGGTACTTATGCAGAAATGATTCTAATCTCAGAGAGATTAATATCCTTTACTTGAGTTTCTCTTTTTTGTTTTTTGATTGCCTTTAGTTCCTTTGCAATAGGTATAGAGATTTTTCTATAAGTTTTTATGATATTTATATTAAGTGGAATTGCTAAATCAATAATATTTGCTAGATTATTAGTTTAATCAAATAACAGAATTTCTGACCTTTAGATACAATGTGTTAGTTTATTATTAAAGTACATTTTAGAAGATTTATTGTGGCAATTTTGTGAAATATTTGTATTCAAAATGCTATAAAAGCCCTTTATTAAACTCTACTTGGGCTGTTGGTACTTGTGCATCATTATATTTGTAGAAAATCTACAGTGGCTATAGAAGGACACACTTCAGTATTACATATTATTTTCTCATTAGTTAAGCAGTTCATCAGTGCTTACTGAGCTATGTTTACCTAGAGGGCCAATGTAGGGGACACTGTGGAGAAAGTATTCGATATGATTTTTGTCCTCTAGGAGCTCACAATCCAGTGTGGGAAAAATATATTCATGACAATAACAGCAAAAAGAGAAATAAAGTGAATTACCAGATTAGCACTTTCCATAAAAGAGAGAGAGAGAGAAGACTATTTCAGGAGGAAGGGATCAGTTAAAGATTTTAACTGAAGAAGGGATCAGTTAAAAATCGTGCTGATTTGAGGGACAAGGTAGAATTTAAATCTCAGGGCTTAAGACGCTATCCCAAATTTAGTGATCTACCTGCAGAGGATAGGTAAAAAGGCAAATTCTTGGAACCTACTTCCATAAAGTTTGATTCATTCAATTTTACGAGGTTGCAATGTAGGAATTTATTTTTAATAAGCCCTCCAGCTGTTTTTCCTGCAAGTTGTACCACAGTTCGGGAACACTGGCGTAAAGTAGGAATGCATGGTTTGAATTCAAGACTTGAAAGAAGTGGGTACTAGAGGATTTGCTTAAGTGGAAGGGTCATGTCAACAGTACCATCAGCCTTGAGAAACAGCAGTCTTTGTGATGTGAATGTTGGTATAATCCAGGGAACTCTGGTTAAGGAGAGACTAAGTCTAAGATAAAGACTAAAATAGACTAAGATTCTGGGAGTCATCTAATTCACAATGGTCATAACAAATCCTTCCTTCTGCCTGACCAAGTAAATTGTCTCTCATTGCTTTACCCATAAATTAGACACAATTTGACCTTGCTGATGCAAATAAAAACCACAGAATCCTCTAGAGTTTTTGTATTTTTTGTACAATTAAAATTTTTTATCATAAAATAAATTTCTTTTTCAAAGTGGTAAGCTGTGTTAGGATAAGAATCAGAAAGCCACATAAAAATAGAAAACAGGCAAGGTATCCAGTGATAAGAAATATTCATTTTGGACCAACATTTTAGAAGGAAAATGTGTACCTGGAGAGAAAGAAAAGAATAATGAATAGTTCCTGTAATATTCTATTTATATAACATGAGGTTTTTGGAAGGTACACCGAAGAAGTGAGTGCCTATTGTCTGTGACCTTTTGTGCTTGTCAGTTTGTTTTGCTCTCCCTGATGTCAGTTAGAGTCTGATGAAAACGGAATCAATTTAAATGGAGCAATGATTTGGTTATGTTAAAGGTCAACAGTGATCTGTACTTAATCACTATTTACCACTTCTGTATTGGGTTAGACAACAGTCATTTGTTTTACCCATATAATATGCCCTGATTCTTAGAAAATAAGTCTATCATTTCATAGGTTCCTTTTTAAAGTATTATTAAGTTTAAAAAGATAGATGAGATGAGAATGAGGAGGCCTGGGTTTTGGCTCCACCATTCATTAGGTGTGGAGAGTTGGGCAGGAGACTTCAACCCATGCTTCAAGTTTTCCATGTGTAAATGAGTTGAAGTGCTAGTTTAATAAATGGTTTTCTTAATATTGATATTTGAAAGGCAATTAGTTACTTTCCTAGTTTCTGTCAAAATTAATGGTAGCTTCCATGACAAATTTTTATGGGTATTTTGAATTATACATTTGCATGTGTCAAAAATAGTTTCTATCATCAACTAGTTTGAAATACACTGGTGGTCAGAAATAGCTCACTGTCATTTACTCACAAGGGAATTTTTCTTACCATCTTTGCGGAATCAAATATGGCCAAATATATTAATCGAGTTCAAAAAGTATTAATTCAGTTCACTGAGGTTCATTTAGAGTGTTCTACAGTGGTGAAGACGAAGAAATAATCAGTCTACTCACTTAGAGAATCATTTTAGGGTCACATCCAAATCTGTAGTGGTCAGTTGAATGTGTACAAAATATTTTTGAGGGTTAACTAGAAAATTGCCTGTCTGTTGGCAGGTTTTGTGCACCTGGTTTTTTTCGCCTGTAGTCTCATACCTGAGAAACATGGAGAAATGTTCTTTTTCTAGATTGAAAAACTTAGCTGTAGTCTAAATGAAATGGGATAAATTATCTTTTTCACAATTATCCATTAAAGAGAGAATCAGAATTAATATTAATCACAGATGTTTCATCAAGTTTTATTATCAACCAGATTGACTGCCAAAGTGCTTTCTGGAAGACATTTTCTCTCTCTCCCCCACCTGCTACTGAGAACACACTATTATGGGTCCTTAGATAAAGATTAATGGTTTTGGCAGTTCATTTGAGGAAATCTGTATTTTACTGTACATTCCAAGTCACTTCAAGGCATCACTGGAAAGCATGGTTTGTCACTTCACTGATAAAATTATACCACGGAGACACAAGATAGAATAATTCTATCATCAGAAACAGGTTAATCAATAAGTTGCCCAAAGTTAGTATCACCCACTCTATATTTTTAAAATTTTGGCAAGCCTTGTTTGTAGATGATTTTAAGAGCTTTTTTTTTTTAAACCCATCACACCTAAATTAATATTACTTTTCATTTCTGTGTCTATACTCTGGAATAATTCATTGCCAAATGTATGACCCCTGTAATAATTATGAACATTTGATAATACCCCATCCATTTGCAAAGTACACCACAGATGAGTATTATATTCATTAAGGTTCTCCATTTATAAACAACATTTTTATAAACTTTAGCTAACTTAAACAAAAAGAGCCAATCGTGTTGGCTCACACCTTGTAATCCCAGTGCTTTAGGAAGCCAAGGCAGGAGAGGAGAGTCACTTGAGCCCAGCCTGGGCAGCAATGTAAGACCCCATCTGTGAGAAAAGTTTAAAAATAGCCAGGCATGTTGGCCATGCCTATATGTTGGTGCGAGCCATGATTGCACCACTGCACTCCAGCCTGGGCAACGAATGAGACCCTGTGTCAAATACCAACAAACAAAAAGAGACGGACTTTTTCCTCCCAGAGTTTGGTTATTTTAACTGAAGACCTCAGGATGGACAGGAACCAAGACAGTGCTGGGGATCTTAAATATAGAAACACGTAGATAGTTTCATCAAGACTCAGCCATTCGATTTTCTTAGCTCTAACATTTTTCAATTCCTTGTGTCACCCTGCTCAGGATGCAAATTCCTGGGAGAAGGAATTTGATTGGCTTATATGCCTATGCTTTGGAAAGAATAGAGAGTACTTTGACCAACAGCTCCAGGACTGCATGAGATAAGGAAAGAGGAGTTCTTCAGAGTTTGTTGTTGTTGTTGGTTTTTTAGCCTAAGGAAGTTAGGTAGTGATGCAAAATAGGCAGAAACAACCACTGGCCAAAACCAGGGTGTATTTCATTGATGAACAGTACTGTAGAATATGTGGAATAGTTCAAAACAAAGAGAAAATTTATGCAGTCAGTCCTTTAAGTGCAACAGGGGCAGAGGTCAATTTACCATTTATATTTCTGGTGTTGTACAGTATTATTTTATCTTTATCTAGTACTCTTATATTTTTCTAGTGCTTTTGCAGGTTTAACTGTGGTCAGCAAATCAAAGAATGTGGTTTATATTTTTCAGTTAAGATTGCTCTCACATTTAATTACTTTTCTTTCTTTTAATGGATGTAATATGAAAAATCAACAACTCCAAGACAAAGAATGGAAAACATCCTGTTTCTTAATTTCCAGCTTTATTTCATTGGCATCAACAGAATATAAGACATGCCGTAGACTGGGTTAAGTCTCCTTTCTGCCACTGCCCAACTCTAATCAGATCTAGGGCCAGTCATATAAGTGAGTCTGTTTTCTCAAATGTAAGAGAGGGGTTTAGGCTGATTGAGGATCCAAAGATAGTTTCAAGGAACAAGAAAATTATTAAGATGTTATAATTTCTGTTTAAGTTTGCTAAATTTTGTTAAAGTTATTTTTTTTTCCTGAAAAACTTTCTGATGCCTTAAATATGATACTGTGTATTGTTAATTCTTCAAAGTGAGTGGTACAATATACAGTGATCACCAAATTTATTAGACCTAGGAACCCTTTTTTATGGAGAATTTTGAGGGAACTGACTTCCATGGATTAGGTTAGATTATTTACAAAATCCCATTCACATTTAAAGTATACTAAGTATATAGTTCTCCTGGTCAAAAAAATCTATTTTAATACCATTCATCATCTAGTCCTTTCTATCTGGTCAGTGCAACCAGACTTTCTGTATATTTAAAAACACATCCTTGTCTCTAGTCTTCTTTTCAGATGAGCAACATATACAGACAAGTGTTCTCTTCCTTCAAAGACTCATGCCTTTGTTAAGAATCATGTCACTTACTGGGAGGCTGAGGCGGGTGGATCACAAGGTCAGGAGATCGAGACCATCCTGGCTAACACGATGAAACCCCATCTCTACTAAAAATACAAAAAGAAATCAGCCAGGCGTGGTGGCAGGCACCTGTAGTCCCAGCTACTCGTGAGGCTGAGGCAGGAGAATGGTGTAAACCCAGAAGGTGGGGCTTGCAGTGAGCCAAGATCGTGCCACTGTACTCCAGCCTGGGTGACAGAGCGAGGCTCCATCTCAAAATAATAATAATAATAATAATAATAATAATAATAATGTCACTTAAATTCCTCTGGTTGTTCCTACAAGACCAGTTTTAAGTCTTTTAAGTAACTTTTGTCATCTTTCTGGAGTCACATTTTGAATGCAGATCCAAAATGTGAGAACAAAACTTATGATTAGATTTGATGAGTAGACCAGTATAATTCACATCTGATTTGCAGTCTGCTGTAGGTTTCGTTTTTCCTGAGATATACTTGTACCTAGTAAGTGGCTCTTCTGTTCATGTGATAGGCTCTGTGCTTCTGACTCATAGCATGCCCTTAACTGTCTTTATTAAACTTCATTCCACTTTAATGAACAATTTAACTAGTTGGCTTCAATAACTAGTTACCACACCCAAATAATTTTACTTATAAACCTATTTGTAAGTCCGTCTTACATTCTTTGTACCTCAATTATGACTAACCTGGGGGCTAGAGAAGGACAGGCACTCACTAACACATATGCCTTCCAAGTTGGTTCTGAACACTGAGAATCCTATTTTTGCAACGAATAGCTAGTCAGTTTTGCAATCCCTAGCAGTACACAGTGGTTTTTCATCTGATATCTCATTGTCCTGCAAAAGACATCATGCTACCTACATAGTTACACCAGGGCATTGTTCCTGCTGCATCCCATACACCCTTCCAATCTCTCACAGGCCTGATGTTTGGGGATGCCCTTGGTGCTTTTAATGGTTGGGTTCTGACTGCTGAATCCAAAACGTTCCCCAAACTTCGATGTCTTCTGAAACTACTCTGGACGTGGAAATGTAGGTGCTTCTAGCACTGGTGATCCAAAGACAAAAGTTGAGGCATACTCCTGTCTTTATGAGTTCAGTTCCTAGGGTGGTGTAAATATTCAGTCAGTGCGTTTTGAACTGTCTTGCATCTGGTACTCCCTTCAGATTAGCAAGTGTATCCAGATTGCCAAAGGGCTCTAATTGAACCTGACCCCTTGGAAGATTCTAATGTCTTTGTGTTCAAGCTTGATGTGGAGTTTATCACTTTGGACTGTGCCCCTTGGTTCAATAGTTGGTGTTATCACTCCATCCCATACAGAACCTTCAAACCTTTTGCTTCTTTCTTCAGAACAATGACATTTTCAAATTTTGTACTTTACTCTTTAAAGCGTAAGGCCCTGAGAGCAGGACTGCATATCTTCTTTCTTACTGTAGACATAGGGGCACAAGGAAGGGAAGGAGGAATTGATAAAAGATGGTTTGGTCTGTCTACGTGGGAGGCCAGGGCTCTGTCACTCAACATTTGCGTAAGGGTCGGAGCTCACCAAGGCCTTACCAGGAGAAGTTTTGCTTTCTAGAATGAATGGATCTGTGCCGATATAAAGAGAATGACAAGGCAGATGATGCCAAGTATTAGTAAAATTCTGTTTTTTAGTCTAGAGAAAGTTTTCAACTTAAATGGAGTAGAAAGAAATAATTATGTTGGTTTTATCCCCTTGAGGAATTCTGAACAGGTCTATATCATTTTAAACAAGCATGACATAAGAAAATAAGGATTTTACAAAAGATAAATTGCAGAGTGATTATTTCATTTACAAAAATGGAGTTATTTTCAGTAGCCCTAGAGCATTTTTAAAAATGGTCTGATTTCTAAAAATTCAGTTTACATATACTTTTCAGGATCAAATTGGTTGTAAGGAGCAAAAGTAGTTGAAAATTTTGAAAAGATAGCTGTGAGGGAGTGTAAAGAACATTTCTTTGAGATTGAGGTAAAATTCTTGGCCCCTGGGAATTGAGATAAAAAGTTTATAAACCTCTTCTTTAGTAAGATGTGGTGGCAGCAGTGATGGTGAAAGTGATGGTTTTGTGTGTGCATGTGTGTGTGTTGTTTTGCTGGGGGCACATTGTGGTGGTAGCTGTGGCCTAAGTCATAGATGTGTAGATACAGTATTACACTGTGCAGAGAATAGGGCCTGGTAGCCACTTAGGAGAAATAAGTTCTATTACTTCATTAGTTTTTCAGATTAGTATCACAGACAGCTCCCACTTTTCACCCCTTTGCTTTCTGGAAATAGAATCATAAAGCAGAGAGTTGTAAAATGCCTCCCATTTTCCTTCAGGAGTAATATCTTAATTGAGACTGTGTCTCTGACCATATATTTGAGAAACAATAAATCATAACTATGACCAATGCTATGTCAGAGGCAAAGATGCAGTAGCCATAACCTTTCACCGTTATTTAAAATAGTAAAATTATACTCTTTTCTATAAAGGGGACATAAATGTATTATACACATTGATTTTACATGCACTCTAAAGAATATGTTCAGCAAATAAAAAGTTCAACTAAACTATTTCATGAATTTTAGCAGAACTAGCTATAATGTAAACTCATTAAACATTTAATTCCTAATAATTGGGTTCTTAGTATTTAAGAGGAGCTTTGGGGACAATTTCTTTACTCTAGTTCTGTCCTAGGTAGTTTGAGTGAACACTTTCTTTTGATAAGTGTCCCTGGCCCAGGTCATCTTGTTCAATATTCTTCTCCCAAGTAAAGTGAACTTCGGTGAGCCACTTGATCTCTTTGAAATGCTGAAGCTCAGTTTCTTAAATTTGTAAAACGAAGAGATTAAATTAGATGATCCCCCACAAAACGAGTTTTGTGATTCCGTGATTTTAGCTTTCTGCTTGGTCTGAGGATGCGAAAGTGGTCATCGATGATGTTGGAAATGAGATTGTCTTCCAGGTCTATGTCACTCCTTAGACATTTTCCAGTTAATCAGGGCTACTGCTGCTACTCGACATTACTGCAAAAAAGGTCACCAAGAATAACCTAAGGCCTGCGTTAGACTCAATGCTTGGTTGATAGTTTGCCATCATCTGCCTTCACCCTTTGCAGGAATGCTTTGAAAATAACTACCAAGGCCGGGCGCGGTGGCTCAAGCCTGTAATCCCAGCACTATGGGAGGCCGAGACGGGCGGATCACGAGGTCAGGAGATCGAGACCATTCTGGCTAACCCGGTGAAACCCCGTCTCTACTAAAAAAATACAAAAAACTAGCCGGGCGAGGTGGCGGGCGCCTGTAGTCCCAGCTACTCCGGAGGCTGAGGCAGGAGAATGGCGTAAACCCGGGAGGCGGAGCTTGCAGTGAGCTGAGATCTGGCCATTGCACTCCAGCCTGGGCAACAAATGTGAAGAAAAACCTGCTATATCTTGAAAAATAAGCTACTTATTCATCTTTATAGCCGACTTAAGAACCTACTTAAATTGCATGAAACTCATATGCCTACGCAGTGATTAGACTTTTTATTTCACTTTTTTCTACTTTAAACTTGTGATTTTATGGGCAATTAGAGTAGATCAGTGAGAAAACAGTGTTTTTCTTGAGGCGATGTTGTCTTTCATTCACTGATTCCTTCCTCCCTTACTTCATTCAGCAGGTATTTATTGAGTACATTCTGCTGGCCAGATAGTATTTTAGACTTTGTGAATACAACAGAGAAAAAAGTAGGCAACGGCCCTGCTTTAATAGAAGCTACACTCTACTGGGGACAGGAGGCTGGGAAGGGACTAAATAAACAAATAAATAAATATAAAATATGTCAAGTAGGTGGTAAGTACTATGATGGAAAAGTAAAGAAGAATAGAGAATGTGAAGGTGGGGAAATTATTTTATATATATATATATATAAAAATAAAACATACATATTGTATGTGTATACGTGTGTGTGTGTGTATGTATGAAACGGTCAGGAAAGGCCTTTCTAATAGTTAACATTGGAAGAGGGACCTAAAGAAGGTGAGGAAGCAATCCATGTGTCTGTCTGGCAAGAGAGTTTTCCAGGTGGAGAGAACAGGAAAATATCCAGAGGCTGCAGGGATCATGGGCCTAGAGAAGCACCACGAAGGCTCACATGACTCAAGTAGGTTGAACAGAGGGAAAGGACTGTAGACGTGTGCAGAGTATGTATTAAGTTGGTGCAAACGTAATTGCATTTTTTTGCCATTTAAAAGTAATGGCAAAAACCAAAATTAATATTTGTATACATTCTATTAATTTAACATTTGTATACATTCTATATTTGAAAATATATGTATTTATATACATAGAATGTATACAAATATTAATTGGTGCTATAGAGTATGGGGGGCCATTCATCATAGACCATGTAAGGATCTGGGATTTCACTTTCAGTCAGATCGGAGCCATTGGAGAGTTTAGAACACAGAAGTAACATGATCTGACTTAGTTTCCACAAGGATCACTCTGGACTGTTGCCCATTTGCCCCAAGTTTAGCAGAATCCTTTTTGCTTCTCAGGCTGAGATTCTGTGAATTCGGTCTGTTAAAGTAAATAATTTTTGGCAAACAGATGGTATAGAAAAATGTTACACATGCCATTAAGTAGGATATTCATTGATTAAATACCTGCATTACAGAAGGAAAAAAAATAGATACAAAGTCACTTTGGTGTACCTCATGAATAACCATATCCTTACTGACTTTAAGGTAAAAATGAGTGAATCTGCTGCATCTGTTACTTTTCGGAGGCATCCAGAAAGGCCCTGGAATGTCTGTATGTAAATGGGCAGGCCCGTTCTCGAGACAGAGCCTTCTCAGTTGGGTTTGGATAAGAGACGTTTCTGATTTATATGTTACTTTGGGTTCTTGTGCCACAACCTCATCAGCTAGTTTGCTTCTCCTTCCGGCCAGGGCTGAGGCAGCACAGGAGTGGGAGCAGGCAAGGGCTGCCCAAATCTCAAGGGACATGCTGTGAGGTCAGAGATGGAAAGGCCAGGCTGGGAAATCTCTTCTTTCACAGCAAGTGAGGTCACTGTCAGTTCTTCCAGTTTTCTTTTTGGAACATTAGGTTACTATGTTTGTTTCCTGTTTCTCCTGCCATAGCGCCTGTGGGTACTTAGGAGTACATCATAAAGTCCTACCATGGCTTGAACAATGAAAATTTTTAAAAAGGAGCACAACGGTTATAGTAATATAGTATTAAAAGGCTTTTTTTGACATGCATCTGATTAGAAAATATGCATAGGGCATGTCTCTGCGGGCTAAATCCCCATGCAGCTTTTTTATTGAAATCTATTGCACATGCTTAACATTACACAGTCAAGTTCTACCAAGTTTCAACCTCCCCTAGACTTTTTTGGAAGGACCTTCAAGAGCTTCTGGGAAATTATGAAACAAATATTTGAAGTAGGGCAGTCAGGAAGAAAAGTATGATTTATACTGTAAACTGAGGTTGTATAGTTCTGGCATCAGGAAGACTTGGAATTGAATATCTGTTCCACCCTACACTAGCTATGTATGACATCGCCTAACTGCTTATCCTCCCTAAGCCTCGGTTTCCTCATCTCTAAAATGAGGATAATAATACCTGCCTCAAAGAAATGTGCTGAGGATTAAACTTAATAAATCTGGCACAGTTCCTGGTGCATGGAAATAGTAGATAATTGATAGCTGTTATAAAAATATTAATAGTATTGTGCATCCTGAGATGATGTTCGCTTCCACCAAGCTCCATGTCAATTAAGAAATAATTTCATGTTTCTAATTTGTATGTGGTCAAGTTAAATAAAGAAAAATAAACATTATGAAGAAATAATATTCTAGAGTAATTGGTGCCAAAAGAATCCTAAACCAAAAAATATATGTCTTGTTATTAATTCCTAAAAACAATCATGTGTAACCATTCTGCAACAGATTTATTGACTACAACATTGATTTAGAAATGCCAAACTAATGAGAACTCACCATCACTTGTGATAGTGGTTTATCATTTCGAGTTTGAACCATGTGTACTTATTTGGCCTCATTTCAGAATAATAAATTATCTCAAACTCACTTCATTTCTTGAATATGTTCTTATGATTTAGGTCATAAGTTGGATTATATGAATAGTATCCCTATAATCCACCGTCTGAAATAAGCTATATGATTCTGGGCTATTTTAAGATTGAGAAACTTCAGACATTTTTCAGAAATTACATAAAGGGTTTACAGGGTTTCTCAAGCCTCTAATTTATCTCTTTATGCTCATGCTTGATTGTTGTTCCATATTAAGGTTTATTTTCCTTTTAAAATAGCTCTGCACAAAGAGAATACACTGCTAAATACTACTGCAAGGGAATGTTTACAGATGCAAATGACTTCTATTTAGGGAGCTCATGATTAAAATTTGAAAGAATGTGGCACTAGAAAGCATGTGAATAACCTTTGAAAAATCTCACAATAGAACTGAATATGGGATATATATAATCTAGGATTACAGCTATAAAGCTATGTGTGAATATGTATGTTCAATATGCCGTAAAGGACATCAAATTGAAATTTGTTAGTCTAATGTTGCTTTTTGTTAATTTAGTCAAATAACTGTTTTATTATTGTGAAAATGTAATGTAGAATGTAGTAGAAGGCTAGTACACCAGGAAGAACTAGTGTTATGTTTGCCTGCAACAGGTGAGCCAGGCATTTTCCACAAATCTTTCTTTCTGATAAAGGGAAGAGACATCTAAATTCTTTCAATCTCTCATAGATGCTTCGAGACTGAAAGTATTATTCATTATTTCATTTTTGATTGCTCACAGAGCAGGCTGCTAATAAAATCAGAAAAAGCTAGAATCATTGGCAGACATAATATTTTCTGCCTATTCCTGTCCAGAGATGTGTTCTTGTTTTAAAGACTAACCTTCTCGGGTCATCAAAGGGATCACTACAAGTTGTGCAACACCTTTTGGTGGAAATCGTGTCTTTAACTCTTTGGGGTATAGTAAACACTCCTTCTGCTTCCCTGTGGATGGTTCTGGAGACTGGCCTGGTTCAGGCCCTGGCTATACAGGGGAACTAATGAACATGTCATGCGCATCTTGAGTTTTCCAGTCTCTGGCACAGCTGTGGCACTTCCCCCCCTGCTGCGAGGCACAGCACGCTGGCCATTTGTTGGCAAGTTCATATTTCACACTGCAGGGAATTGAAATGATTGAACAGACAGAAGAAGAGTTTTATTTGCAGTAGCCTACGTATCCCCAGACTCTGATTTGGCATAAAACATCTGCTTCATGATCTGCTTCAAGGCCAGTTCCTTTCCTCCCACAAAGGTTACGACTTCAGGCAAGCTGTGCTTCCACTGGCAGGAGGAAATTTGCCCGAAGACTTGATTTAGTCAGAATCAAAGCATCCTGCCACAGAATTTCTTTTTTCAATTATCTCCGAAGAGGCAGCCAGACTTTAAATGTATCAGTATAATAAATGTAATGAAATAAGGCAGACACTCCTTTCCCTCTGTTGCTATCAATGGAAGGTGCATATACAGTAGTGTATCCACACCTGGAGGTCTGTGACACTTACCTTGCTAACTGTCAGCACATATATCTCGGCAACAGCACATTGTAGGGATGGCCTTAGATTTCTTGTGGCATGATAAATAAGTGCATGCATTGGTTTTACCTGCAGTGTTTGCATCATTCAGACTGTAAAAGCAAATTGGCATAATGATGCTGAAAGTAATTAATATTATTTTTCATAGTGAAGAGGTGTCATATAGCCTTTGTTTTGTGGTATGGTCCTAATTACTAATCATATTTACCCGCATGATTTTGTTGTGCATAGTCATATTTTTTGTTCAAGACAGCCCTCGCTAGCCTTACAGACATATATACAAAATTAAATCTTGCCATTTTATTATGCTAGAGCAATTAGATGCCATCCTTGTAATGAGAAACATGACATCTTCATCGCTCTCTTCTATATTTTCATGTTGTTTTAATGCAGACCTTTACCAGAGTTGAATATAGTCTTCCTTCTCCTCCTACACACACACACACACACACACACACACACTCACACACACGCACACACACCTAATTGAATATCTACATATCTCCAAGGAGTCCTGTGGGTGAAACCATGTATTCATCTTCTTTAGTTCTTAGGCCACTTTGGTTTAAGAGTAAGAACTGTTGCTTTTATGAAGTGCCTTTTTCTATAAAGTCAAAACCTCACAGCAGTGCACAGAAAGCCGATGGTATAAAGGAGCTAAGTAGAGTCTTTAATAGAGAGAGCTGGGTTGTAAGTGTTTTTGTTCCTACAGAGCAGATAGATTTGGCTCCATCTGTTCCATATTCATAACAAAGGAGCACACTTACAGGAGGGCCAGCTTCCCCGGAGCCGCCTGGTAATGATCTTTTCACCCGAATGAAAGCATCTGAACCCAGTGGCTTGGCCCTGCAAAAGCAGCTAGCAGGATTGCCCTTCAGAATCTTGATTTCCTTGTGACTCAGGTTGACATAAATTTCCCCAATATATAGAGTGAAAAGAATTTACTGATTTCTCATCTTCCTACAGCCCTGTGTGGTTGGAAAGTTCAAAATGTATGGGTTTTACCTTCCCCTCCTGCAACCACAGAAGATTTGTAATTAAATGGAGTTTGATAGTACGGGGGAAGTTTGCACTTGAAGTGTCTATAAAGGTATCACAGGGGAGAGGCTGTTCTTCAAACTTTTAAGTTGTTTCTATTCAGACTTTTTAATCTTTTTAAAACTGGGGTTAATGAATAGAAATATGAGTTACACCAAATAAGGGAAAACCCCTGTTGAGTTTTGTAATTAGCAAACTTCAAAGCCAATTTCAATTGAGACCTCCTAGATTAAAAAGATAAGTTGACCCATGAGTTTTCTTCTGCTAAGCAGTGGCAAAATCGAATGCATTTCTCCTCAAAATGCCAAGTAATACAAGAAATCTTCCTATTTGTATGACATGTTGAGTCAGCATAGCAATAGTAATGATTCCTTAAAACTGAAGTAGCACATCGGTGTCACTGTCACGATTAATGGGTAGCATACTTGTTTTTATATGTTAGCTGCAGCAATTTCTTAAGAAATAGAAACAAAATGTTAAAGGATGGTTATCCTTTTTTCCATTCTTCAGGCTTTTCGTATACTAGAAGCTCCTAAAAATGCATCATTGATTTATTTACTATACTTCATGTTAAAGTTATAATTGTCATTTATCAATCTTTTATTATCCATCTGTGCATTATCTGATTGCTAAACTATGGTTTCTGGCAAATCAGATAGTAAACAAATCTCTCAATAAGTTTGCACCAGCAATAAAGTAGGCAAAGTTTTCATCTAGCTAGCTATGAGATTGCTCTGTACATTAGCAAGAGGAAATATAAAAGGTAATATTCACAGAGTTAAAAACATAGCAAATCAATCTGTGAAGATCTCAAGTTTCTGGAACACCTTGTTGCCTTTGGTTATTTTTTGTAATATATGGCCCTGATTATTTCTGGCTAATTCAGTTTTCAGTTCATTCACTTATTCACTCCTACCAAAATGTTTCTTGGGTACCTCCTTTGTGCCAAGCAGTATGTTAGATTTTAGAAACACTGTGATATATTAAAAAATGGTTCCTGCTTCTGAAGCTTACAGCTTCATCAGGAAGTAGACAATAAACCAGGAAACAAACAAATCTATAACTGCCAGTTATACTAGTAGGGAGCTGGATGCAGTGCTACAGAAACATGGAGATAGCTTTCGATTAGGTGGTCATAGGAGGCTTCTCTGAGGAGGCAGCATGTGATCCAGGACCTGAAAGGAAGTGTCAGGATGAATTTTTGGTACACAGAAGGGTGGGTTTTATCTGTAAAATAAGTTCATTTAAATTTTACATTTAAAATTTGACTTATTGAAGTTATAAATTTTTTAAATCTTTCTAAAAATTTCAAATTTAGCCTATTCAGATTAGCTTATACATCTTATTCTATATATAAAGCTAGCAAATGTAAATATTTGGTTTCATTTAAAACCTTGGTGAATTAAATAGACTTTAAAACATTTTAAGCTGAACTTAGATTTAGTTATTCTCTATCATTTAAAAGTATTTTAGTTGTCTGACTGTAAAAACTTCTTATTTCAGTAATTCTTATTATAACAAATTAAATTTTAAAGTATGATGAACCTTTAGTTCTCTTAAATGTTCTAAAACTGTACACGTAAATTATAGGTTTCGTCACTGCTAAAATTTCACTTAGTCACAAATATAAGTCAATTTTTCCATTATATATTTTAAATTAGAATTGCTTGTCTGACCTGTTACTCAAATTGGCCAAAGTTATCCCACAGTTTAAAAGTATTAAAGTACCACATTCACAGATGGCATTTTTTAATGTACAAGAAATACTCGCTATGGTTTTGACTCTTTAAAAAATGCCTCTTTTAAGCTCTGCTATGGTTGAAAGATAGTTGTATCCCTCAGAACAGTTTGGGGGGTTATGTTCTCATGTAACATCTGAGTTGCTTTAACTTGCTGAGAGGTTTCTCTAATCTTCATGATTAGAGGAATTCAGCAAGGACAATGTCACCCTTACCTGTGATCATGATTGTCCAGAGCCACCTTTTATCATTACTTAAAGAAGCCCATGGTCACCTGGATTCTAACCTCACTTTGCTTTTATTCTCTGTTCACTGGGAGGGGCCTGCAACCTGTACCCAAACTATCATTTGATTACATTCTACATATCTTTGGATCTAAAGATGCCCACATTCCTTTCTCTCTCTCTCTCTCTCTCCCCTTCCTTCCTTCTTTCCTTCCTTCTTTCCTTCCTTCCTTCCTTCCTTCCTTCCTTCCTTCCCTCCTTCCCTTTCTCTCTCTCTGTATCTCTCTTTCTTTCTTTCTTCCTTTCTTCCTTTCTTTCTTTTTTTGAGTAGAGATGGGGTTTTGCCATGTTGACCAGGCTAGTCTCAAACTCCTGACCCTTAGGTGACCCGCCTGCCTTGGCGTCCTAAACTGCTGGGGTTACAGGCGTGAGCCACCGCGCCTGGCCTCCTTTCACTTATTTCTTACTTCTTGGGACCCCACACTCTTACAGATATTGAAATGCTACCTACTTGAATTTCATATATCCCTGGCTTTGCCTGATTATTAGATCAGTTTCCAAGATCATTCTACAAGAAGGAGCCAGCAGTGTGGGCAGGGGAGACTTCTAGTTCTAGGACAAGGCCCTCTTTTGTTTTCTTAATTTCTTTGACATTTACCGCTACCGCTCTCTTCACTTTTGTGTCCTAATCCTAAATTTTAGTTCATATTTGGTCAACAAATCGCCTTGCAGCTAGAAGATTTTTTTTTTTTTTTTTTGAGGCAGTGTCTCACTCTGTCACCCAGGCTGGAGTGCAGTGGTACAGACACGGCTCGGCTCACTGCAGCTTTGACCTCCTGGGCTCAAGCCACCCTCCTGCCTCAGCCTCCCAAGTTGCTGGGAACACAGGTACACACCACCATACCTGGCCAATTAAAAGAATTTTTTTTATATATATATAGAGACAGGGTCTCGCCACATTGCCCAGGCTGTTCTCAAACTCTCGGACTCAAGCAATCCTCCTGCCTCAGCTTCCCAAAATGCTGGGATTATAGATGTGAGCCACTGTGCCTGGCCTTGGCAGATTTTTTTTAAATCTCTACAATAATTCTTCAGATCTTTATTGAACACCTGTTAAGAACAAAGCGATAGACTCTCCAGAACCAAGAACCCAAGAACACAACAACTTGGCATGGCTCCTGCCTTTGGGGGAATTTGCAGCTCTAGTGGCAGAAATAAGATGTATTAACCAGTTCTAAAACAAAATATAATGGGTTAAGTGCTAATAAGGAGACGGAAACAGATCTCTGTGGGAACCTGGAAGAGGGTTATTGTGTTGGAGAAATGGAGACATACCTCAAGTGGCCAGAGGGAGCAGGAATTTTGAGAGGCAAAGGAAAGGTCACATGAGAAAAAGTGGACTTTCCAGGAGATTCTAGGAGGGAATATTGTTGGTACAAGCTATGAATGTATGCCAAAGAAGGGAAAACAGTGGGAGGGATAAAGAGGGAGCCCGGGAAGTGGAGGCTGCAGTGAGCCCTGATTGCACCCCTGCATTCCGGCCTGGGCCACAGAGACCCTGTCTCAAAAAACAAACAACAAACAAAATGAAGAAGAATAAGGTTGGGACCGGATTATGGAAGAGGAAACCCTGGCTGCTGTTCTGTGCTATGACGAATGGAAATGCACAGCCATTAACTTTTCTGGAGATAATCTGTCTCAGAGACAATCAGAGTAAGCTAGAATTTAGTCCATGCGATTGACTTTCCTTTTCTCCACTCTATCTACATAAAAGTGTTATCAAAGAAAGCATTTTGAGTGTGAAACAAAATATACATTCCTGGTACCTAACGACTCCCTCCTTGGTAAAATTTCATCTTCTACAGAGAGAACGTTAATTTGTTCAGGCCTCTAGGATTCCATGTGGAGCCTGCAGGCTAGATGAATGGATATTTCTGTCTAGATAATTGTAATACCACCAGAAATGATAGACACTGGGGA
Source organism: Macaca fascicularis (assembly GCF_037993035.2). Taxonomy (NCBI): domain Eukaryota; kingdom Metazoa; phylum Chordata; class Mammalia; order Primates; family Cercopithecidae; genus Macaca; species Macaca fascicularis. The sequence continues at coordinate 113,858,564 of NC_088380.1, read as the reverse complement.
GAACATGGCTTACTGGTTAAGAGATATAACCAAAGAAATCATTGATTTGTGTAAACAGATAATTACCCCTCCCCCACCCTTTTCTTTTAGGTGAAGTCTCGCTCTGTCACCCAGTCTAGAGTGCAGTGGTGTGATCTTGGCTCACTGCAACCTCCGCCTCCCAGGTTCAAACAATTCTCTGCTTTAGCCTCCTGAGTAGCTGGGATTACAGGTGCCTGCCACCATGCCCGACTAATTTTGGTATTTTTAGTAGACGTGGGGTTTCACCATCTTGGCCAGTCTGGTCTTGAACTCCTGACCTAGTGATCCACCTGCCTTGGCCTCCCAAAGTGTTGGGATTACAGGTGTGAGCCACCACACCCAGCCTGTGTTTTTTTGTTGTTGTTGTTTTGTTTTTTTTTTTTTTAAATTAGAGACAGGGTCTCACCCTGTCGCCTGGGCTGGAGTGCACTGGCACAATCATAGCTCACTGCAGTCTCAGTCCTGGGCTCAGGTGATCCTCCTGCCTCAGCCTCCTTAGTAGCTGGGACTATAGTTAGACACCAGGCTAACCCAAATAGCATACAAAACAAAATTAAAGAGCGTAATGAGAGCGTTTATATATAGCAGCACAATATCCATGGACTGGTATGGCCATGGTGCAGGCCCTATAGCCACCTCTGGGCTGGTTTTCTTTAGTGTCATCACTGTCATGTTGCAAAAGCAGTCTCAACACCCAGCCTAGTTTCCTCTCTGCAGGATTTACATCCTTGTCCTACTGTCCCTCTAGCTTAATAGCATGCTCACACTCTTAACATGGATTGAAAAAAGACCTGAGATCTTAACATATTTTCAAAAGGATCAGGATCTTCCAGCACCCTAATTCTCTAAATTCTCTCAGCCTCAGTACACATCCTCACATAAATGTCTTCATCACCACCACCACCCTCCAACACACACAAAATAACAAATCAAACTATGGTAGAATCTGGTTTTTAAAACTTAGGCTAGAAAGGATCACAGTTAATTTCCCTTGTTTTTCTTATGACTCCTAAGTAACTTTTAATCACCACTATCCACACCTGAGTCCTTCCCCCTCCATATTTGTACTTAGAACTCACAACCTCAGAAGCCTTCAGCTGGGTGCCCCCTGCTTAGGGATATCCCCATGCAGAGGCCTCAGTAAGCGCAGAGCTGATGCTATCAATCTGTAGAGTAGTGAAACAATATTCTAGATCTGTAGGGATCACCTGAGTTTCTAAGTGCCCTATAAAATTGTACTACCCCTCTAAAACAGGTCATACTTAAAATTTGTTTTAGAGAAGATGAAGCTAATGAGGAAACTGAGGCATAGGCAGGTTAAGTAGCTGGCTCAGAACCACAAAATAAGTCAAAAAGGATGAACCAGGGAGAAAGAGAACCATTATGCATACACTCAAACTGCTAAGCCATGTTTCTTAAAAGAACCCTCACCAAGGAGAATAAAAATGAAAGGGGTTTTGAAAGGCTCACAGAAATATTAACTTTTTTCTAGGAGCTTCTTTGAATTGTATTAACTTGATGATTTATTAGTAATTTACTGTCATGCTACATTAGTGCTGTCTAATAACGACATTGTTTCTGTTAATATCGTACGAATGAGGAATGAGATTTGTGGCTTTGCTTTCGTTGCCTAACAGCTAACAGCCACCCTCATAGGGTATCACACAGAGGGGCAAAAGGAGCCTGTGGAGAAGCAATAATATAAATAGTTCCTCTTGTGGGATTCTAGGAATTCTGCCTTTGTTGGAGTTTTTGTTTTTGTTGTTATTATGGTTATTATGGGGCTTCCATCTGAAGAAGAGGTTTTCTAAGTGAATAATTCTGCCTATCTGGTTTGTTGCTGATTTGTCTTGTTTTGTTTTGTCAGATAATACCTCTCTAGTACAGTAGATTCACCAGAGTAACCACAAACAAGAAAGAAAGAACTGGCTGACCTTAAAGCCTGAGAAAGTCACTTAAATATTGTGTGGCCTTAGGCAAGGCCAGGTCTCAGAGAATAGTTAGAACACTCACTGATAATCGAAAACTTACTTTTTCTTAACTGTTCAAAGATGTTCAGTGATTTTTAAAAATAGTAAAATATATAAGAAACTGAAATATATTTCTTCATGTTAAGGAGTTTCTTAGACAATTAAAGTGATATCTAAATATTATCTTGCTTTCTGTGCCTTTGTGGACGAGATTTCCCCATTCACATGACTGACAGAGGTGAAATTTACATTCAGAATGTGAGATTTATTTAAAGCTGTCTTAAAATTTCCTTAGAACTAGAAATGGGCCGGGCATGGTGGCTCACACCGGTAATCTCAGCACTTTGAGAGGCTGAGGCAGGGGGATCACTTGAGGTCAGGAGTTCGAGACTAACCTGGCCAACATGGTGAAACCCTGTTTCTACTAAAAGTACAGAAATTAGCCGGGCATGCTGGCATGCACTTGTAATCCCAGCTACTCGGGAGGCTGACACAGGAGAATCGCTTGAACGTGGTAGGTGGAAGTTGCAGTGAGCTGAGATCGCACCACTGTACTCCAGCCTGGGCGATGGAATGAGACTCTGTCTAAAAAAAAAAGAAAGAAATAAAAAAAAAGAACTAGAAATGCTTCTTATAAGGAGACATTTTAACATCGTCCTCCAAAATCCACGTTTTTGTCTCGTACCTGAATAGATATCAAACTCTATGAGACAAATCATCCCCTTCTTCAGTAAGCAGCAGAAACAAAGTTTGTTGTCACTGAGCTTTTAAACGCAAGTAAAAGTTTGTTCATACTTCAGATACATATATATAAAAAGCATGTTAATGTCCTACTTAAGTATTCCTAGAAATGAGTGGAAACTTGTCCTCAGCCATTTACTTGAGGTCGCTAAGAAAAAGTAATTGATCTACTGAGAGTTACCTGCTAGAATTTAAATAATACTCAGGTTAGTTATTAGCAATGAGAACTTTGCCTTAAGGGGGCAGAGAGATGGGAGGGGAGGGAAACAGTGAGTAGGGTGGGTGGTGCTTCCCATTTCTCGTTTGTGTGTGGCTGCACAGCTGGAACTTATTTTACCTCCCTTGTCCCGAAGTTTACTCTAATTATTTGTTCCCTGTTACAGTTCCCTGGTGTTAAAACCAAGTTTTAACTTGCAGAATATGTTTTTCTATCCCTCTTGTTATGTGGTGGGAAACACATTCCTTTTCTTATTCTAATTTTTAAAGGAAACATCCCCAGAGTCATATCAAAGTTTCTAATATTTACATGATATTCTTAATTTCTCCAAGGCCTCTATCTTTACTTAGTGACCTCCTTTCTAAATTTTACATCTTGGGCTCTGACCTTAACCTGCCCATGATTTAAGTCTTGAGACACAGTGGACTGCAAAAGAAGAAATGTGTTGGCAAATTTAGCAGCTCCTGGGGTTGCACCATGAATGCAAGCTTGGTAAACCAGGGCCATGAGCAAGTCATTAAAACACGTGACTTTTAAATCCCAAAAGTTAGAATGGGTGAGAAGTATTTCATCATAACACATGATTTTGTTCTTTTTATGAAAATTAAGTATCCTATGGTGCTTTTAAAAAAGGGCACATAGCCATTTGCAAATTATTGCTCTAGTATTCTTCCCTTAGAAGAGGCCTAACTTTTGTTTTAAGAAGTTTTCTGTGGATCTGGTAACCATTTTCCAAGTCCATATGGCTTTGGTTAATCTCTATTCTGTTCCCACCACTTCTTCTGTTTCCCCACTCCACTCATATACACAAACTGGATTTTATTGATTCGTCAAATTTTAGGAGATATTTCTAGTAGTACCATGTATTTAAACGGGCTTTACTTTTTCAGCATTTATTGTGAATGGAATATTAATGCTTAATTCCACCTTCACCTGCCTAATTTGCATATATTTGTGTTGTATGTTGAACTGCATGAAAAACCTACAGGGGAAAATACTGGGCCGTGCTAACAGCTAATAGCCTATCTTTTCTTTTGACTTGCACAAATTGAGAAATATTGCCTGTGGCAAACATAATGGAAAACTGCATTTTTAGTGCCCCCCCACACACTCATTTCTTTAAAAAGAAGAAAGCGGCTGAATATTCTTAAAAATAAAACTTCCCAAAGTACCCAGATTGACATGGGACACAGAAAAGGAGGATTTTGGCTTTCAGAATTAAGATTTGAAGCTGAATAAGGTTAGGCAGAGATGTTAAGGTTGACTAATGAGTACAGTGTTGGGCCTGAAAATGTGAAAGAAATACAATATTTCCCTCCTTTTCTGCTAAAAGTTTGGTACTTCGTAAAGAAGAATGGTTGTTACCTTAATGATCAGGGAACTTTTGAGTTGTTTGAAGTCTCATAATCTTTGTATTTAACTTGATGGCCTGTGTGGAAGATAACTAATAGGAGTTTTTTTTTTTTTTATAGTAAGAGAAGTTTTAACTTATTTTAAAATCCTTTCAGGTATTTTTAAAGACTACCTTTGCATTCTATTTCTCCTATTTGAAGAAAGGCATTCTCCTTAAGATTTGTGTTCACATTTTGTATCCACTCATTTTGGTTTCCCCAGCAGTTCAGAGTTAAAATGAGACATCATGTAATTGCAAAGAACAGCACAGGTTGGCTGCCTTAGCAAAAGCAAACTAAGCTGCATAGGAAGGAAAATGAAAGACACTTTTTAAATGCTGGAGTGAGAACATTTAAATTGATACGTCTTGTCGTATTTCTTCAACAGCAGCTTATAATTACCTTTCTTCAAGGCATATTTTAAGCGGACTTGTAACAGTAGCTTGAAATGTAAACTAGTAAGGGATCCAGTTGCAGAATCAGGAGTGTGCAGCTCTGTGGGAGCAAGGGCATGCTGGCCATTAGCAGAGCGTGCCGGAGTGTCTTCGTCCTTCAGTCCGAAGTTGGCTTGAAGCCTTTAATTACACAGATTTGTTAGTGTACAGCATTGTATCAGCTCTTGATGAAAAAATTACCCCCAAATTTTGTGGCTAAAACATGTATTATTCCACAGTTTCCGTGGACCAGGAATCCAGGGGCAGCGTAGCTGGATCCTTTGGGTTTCTCCTAAGGCAACAGTCATCTCAAGGCTCAGTGAGAAGGATTCACTTTCCAGCTCACTCACCCGATTGTTAGCCGATTCAGTTCCTTGTGGGTTGTTGAACTATGACATCAGTTCCTTGCACCTCTTGGCTGGAAGTCTCCCTTAGTTTCTTGCTACATGGTCCTCTCCATTGGAAATCTCACAATATGGTACCTTGTTTCATGAGCAAAAGACAGAGTGTTCGCTAGAAGTAAGGCACAGTCTTTTGTAACATAATCAGAGTGACAACCCATCACTTTTGCAGTGTTCTGCTCATTAGAAGCAAGTTAATAGGTTCAGCGCCCTCTCAAGGGAAGGGGATTATACAAAGGCCTGCCTACAGGAAGTTGGGGATCACTGGGAGCCATGTCAGAAGCTGCCTGCCACAAGCATCATGGCAGTACCTGAAGGGATGTGTTCTCTACTCTGTCTGAAGGATAGACCTATGATGAATTGTGGTGTGAATGTTACATATATTTGCATTGCTAATTATAACTTTTAGAAGTGCTGATTTGGGGCACTGAATATGGTCACTTTTCTATACCAAATTGGCTAAGTGCTGAGTCACACTCACCTGAGCCCCAGGAGACCAAGATTTTTGGGAAGGCTAAAGTTAGAGCCCCTGTCTGAGGTCATGGAACAGAGTAAAAGTAAGGGGCCCTCACGGCCTTATTAGCGAGGTACTCTAAACACAGAGAACCAGAGAGTCTCCAGCTTGTATTTCATTATGTGTTATAAGGTTTTGATTGGTACTTTGCAGCTCATTCGGGGGAAGGGACTCTATGGATTGATTTATAAAGTTGCTATTAAGATAATGCTTGTTTTAATTGTCCCCATATCCCTATTCCCAGCTTCCTGACTCCAGTATACACTTTAAGGAGTAAACTGAGTAAATGGATGTGAATTTGGATTATGCGGCGGCTGTTTAAGACATTTCTCATTTTAAGTTGAAAAATCCTATTAGAAAATCCGCGTATCTTTAGAGGAAGATTTCAGATCTAGATTTTTTTCACCTGTTTGCAAGTCACTGCCTCTTTTTGGTTGCCAAAGCTCCGATTTGGAAATTTAGGGATAAAATGTCTTCTGTCCCAGTTGCTGCTGGTTAGCTTCTGGAGGACCTGTGAAGCCTCTGATAACCATGTCTGGTACACACTCTTGCTTCCTGCCCAGAGCTGCACTGGCTCTTCATGTGAACCTCAGCTATCACATGGATCCCTCCAGGGTACCCTAAACTGTGGTTCATATTTATGTCCCAGCTTGAAGAAGCACAACACAAAGGCAGGGACAGTTTGAAATCTTATATCTCTTCACATGCACAGCACCTAATAAAGAAGCTGATCCATAGTAGGCATTTTATTTTATTTATTTATTTTTGATACAGAGTCTAGCTCTGTTGCTGGGCTGGAGTACAGTAGCTCAATCTCAGCTCACTGCAACCTCCGCCTCCTGGACTCAAGCAATTCTCATGCCTCAGCCTCCCGAGTAGCTGGGATTACAAGTGTGTGCCCCTATGCCCGGCTAATTTTTGCATTTTTAATAGAGACAGGGTTTTGCCAAGTTGGCCAGGCTGGTCTCGATCTCCTGGCCTTAAGTGATCCATCCACCTTGGCCTCCCACAGTGTTAGGATTGTATGCATGAACCACTGCACCCAGCCCATAGTAGGCATTTTAAAAGCATTTGAAATGGTAGATGAAGCTGCAGTAATATGTAATGGATTTTTATAATTATTCACTATCAACTTTCAACATCGACTATTCATTTTCTAAGGAAAGCAGCACAAGAAGTTATATATAGTGAATATAATTTATGTATATAAATTTATATATATTTATGTATATAATTTATGTATAAAATGCTTACATATTTGCTTTTAACTAAGATAAAGTTGGCTTTTAACTAAGACAAAGTGATGTATCTCTAGAGCCCTAAGGATTAATACTACCTACCTCCTGACAAAAACAAGGCGTGTTTTAAGATTTTACTCCCTCATTTCCATCCTCTGCTCTATCTATTGCTCATAAATTGATCCTGAGATTTTCTTTATAAGTTTAGTAGTGGGAATATTATATGTTTCAATTCCTCTGTTATGTTTTGTTTTTAGTGCTCAGTCCTCTGCCTTTTGCTTATTGTGATTAGTAATGCACTTATATCTTCAAATAGTACTAAAAATTAATCATCTGTATATTTAAGTTGGTATAAAGGTATCCTTTGTCAGCCAGGAAGTGTGTGGTGAAAGAACCTTGAGCATAACATAGAGGAAAACCACACTCTCACTTTATTAAACCTTACATTTAAAAAATAGAGTTTTGATACTATATGGAAAAAGTTTTCATCTTTTTGGATTTTTTGTTTGTTTTCCAAGGTGTTAAATAAGAAACCCAAGTTATACTGAGCTAGTAAGGCACACTTCTCAGGTTGTCTTGAAGGGTTAGGAGTTTACTCCTTGAGCTCAGGCCAGTGATGCAGTGATGACAGAGTCAATCCATGGCGTGCAATCTGTGTTGTGTACTCACATATCACATTGTATGCTAATATTCCTTGTTCATAAATTTTTCTAAGGATTAGAGTATAATAGTCAAACAGTATCACAAGGCATCAGCCACATTTTCTGGTGATAGAAAATAAGGAAGTAATGGGGCAGGTTGTTAGGGAAGAGAGGTTTTTATTTTATGTGTCATATAAATACAAATACATTCGATATTTTTAATTTACAGAAGTATGTAGCACATCCACTAGCTAAGACTATGTCCCTCCTTGAGAGCTCATGAGAGAACTCTCCAGTTTTTTCCTGGATGGCTTATCATTTGCTCTTTAGTTATTCCCATGTGCCCTACAATAATTTTCATGTCCTGGATTTATTTCTCCTATATACAAATCTGAAAGACCTGTACTAAATCCAAGAAGCTCCTCCCTAAACCAATTAAGCATTTGATTTTGTCTTCACCATGTTTATCTAGCAGTATCATCTGTAAAGTCAGTTATTTGCATGTAGCAAATCAAGTTCGTGAGGCTTGAAGTGAGTTCATCTCAGCTCGGAAATTCATAGAACAGCAGTGTGAACATCCATGTGTCACTTTTTTCACACTAACTCTCATGAATAAGACATATACTCCCTCAAGAACCCGTGGTTTTCCTAATGAATTGGAGTCACCTATGTGTACTGTATTTGCGACATGCACATTTGCAGTTGAGGTCCACAGGAAGGACACCATTTCCTGGATCAAACCGCAGAGTGCAAATATTGTGCCCTAAATAACACACTAGTTACTGTAAATGTCAGTAGAGGGAGTTTTTCTGACTTTGATTTAATGAAAGCCTACAGCAAAGCCAGCTGTTAGCACTTCTTAACTGCTTGTCAGAGCAACCAGGGGAGATAGGGAGGACCAAAAACACTTTTTCTCTATACTTTTGTTTTAAAATTAAAGTAGTTTTCAACAGGTGTTGAATAGGGACACTGGGGGCTCTATACTACTTGACATTATTTAGTTGGTGAATTTAGTTCTCCTCCAGGAGAGTTACTTGGATCTAGAATTACATAAGGAGATTGTATAAAATGTGTTTGCAAGTTTGTATATTGAATCCTCTCACCTGCAAAAGAAGCATTTTTGTGTTCTGGGCTCCCCATGAGGAATAATTTAAAAATAAAGGAAAGAGAAGACACACCAAATGCCGATCCCTCGCTTTGTCACTTTGGGTATTGCCAAACTAATTGTAAGCCATGTGTGATTTGATGGATGTCATCTGCTTTTTCTGAACAAAGAAACCACTTGAAGCAAACACATAGGGAGGAAAGTATGCGACGCTCGTTTCTGTAATTTTTTTCATTTCTAGAATGCATTAGTAAATACATGTGGTTGTGAAGGGCCTTACTGCCCTTGGAAATTCCTTTGACATTTTGCTGTGTGTACAGAGGGGAGATAATCTTTCAACCGTAGGGAAAGTTTACAGTCTTATTATCTTGAAGAGGAGAAGAAAGTTTCTTCCTCAAGTGATTTATAACTTGAAACATGCTGTCATGTTTTGGTAAGCCCACTTTATTAATTCCATCCTTCTCTGTGGCAAATTAAAAAAAAAATACATGTACCATTGCAACATAGTGCTTTCTCAATAGCATATTGTACTTATAATAGCATGATGGAAGTTACCGGGCTTGGGTTAGTCATATAGAATGCAGAGCCAAGTTCTGAGTAAAACCTCTAATTGAATTACCTGCAAAAGCACTGACAGACAAGCTTTCAGGACGGACAAAGCTCTGCTTTCCCGAGCAGAAATAGGTCATGTTTAAGTCTGCCTTGTAACTCTCTGTTATTGGTTTTTGCCGGCACTTTCACCTCATGCCTCTGTTGGGCCCCTTTTCCTGCAGCAGAGGAGGAGCAGCTCTGTGAAAGCCAGAGGGCTCACACATTATCCTCTCGATTTAGAGAAAATTGATAACAGATCAAGTTAAATGGAAGAGCCTTTGAAATAAAAATCCAAAGTATTTCTTCACAGATTACTCAGATTCTTGCATGATTCTTTTATTGTATTGAAAAGAGAAGATCAGGATATGAAAGTAGCCTTTCTGTAGCAGTGAGACCTGAAAAGTACTGTTTGTTTTAATTTGGGGGAAGAATTAGAGAAAGTTCCTGTTGTCCAAATCAGGAAAGAATTTATTGTCCATCATGTGTATGTGAAAATGAAGAGTAATGTGTTGTTGTTCTCTTCTTTCTCTCCTGCTCTCTCTCTGTGTTATCTACAGCCTCTGCAATCCCAGATAATGGAAGAAGGTCCTGTCTAAAGCTCAAAGTCTTTGTGAGACCAACAAGTAAGTTCACTAGAATGAGCTTCAGAGGGTGGCTTCACTGCGCATGCTTTATTGTGTGGTCTGGTTCACAGCGGTAAAACTTTTTTTACTGTTAAATCTTGTGTGGTATCTGTTTTGTATATCAACATTCATATTTTAGTTTTCATCATATTTTTTCTCATTCTTCATGATGCTTTTACTTAAGTACACAGCAGTTGCTAACTTGTTGTTTCTTAGACTGTTGTACATGCAGAGCAAATGGGAACAATATTGGCATTTAGAACATGCCATTGATTGCAAAACAATCTTTACATAAAAAAAGAAAAAAAGGAGAGAAAGAAAAAAGAAAGAAATGGGAGTTTAAGGGTGTCTTCACTAACATATTTGGCTGTTATCTCTATTTTTGTTATAGATAGCTGTATGAAAACTATAGGTGTTCATGATCGTGTTTTCGATGTTAACGACAAAGTAGAAAATTCATTAGAACCAGCAGGTTAGTATGCTTAGAGAATCTCTTTTAACAAATGCATCTATTTCTCTGGTGCTTCAGTATTTTTTTCCTTTCTTCCTCTCTGCATGTTTGCATGGTATAGTTGTTGTTCTGCTTTTGCTCATTGCTAGCAATGCTAATATGACTTATATTCTACCTCATTCCTCCAGTATCTTTGTGTAATGCATGTTAGATAAAATAAAACTTTTCTTTTTTGGAATGGGTTTGAGCTAATGCAGTATCCTAATATAGAAGCCCCATCAGAATGCTAAAATCTCACTGCCTTTTACCATATCCTCAGAGCATGCTGGTGAATCACTGTGAATATTAAAGGTTCTGTTTTCATATAAGACACAAAACATTTCTATTGTATATGTTCATAAAATTTTATTTTTTATGTCCAAATCTATAGATAAAATAAGACTATTGCACAAAATAGAAACTAATTCAACATATTTAGTTTTCTCTAGAAATTTACATGCATCATTGAACTGACCTAAGGAACTTTATTTTATTTAAATATTATTTTAGCTATTGTCAATAGTAATTGGTCTAGAGAAGTATAATCACATTGCTACCACAAATTCACACATCTCTTGCTGCCACAAATGTACCAGTAGCCTGTTGAGCCAAATGTGATCCTTGATTACCGAGGCAAAATAAGTTTTAAGGATAAATAAAATTTTTCTACTATTGACTTCCACACTCCTAATGTTTCCCATAACTAAAGAAAAATAAAACCCATCAAAGCACTCATTGAGGCATTTAGTCTGTCGCATACTATGGATAATGAGAACATGTAAACTATTCATTTGGTTATCAATTCAGTCTGGCCATTTAATGAAACTAGATTCACTGGGAGGTGTGGTCGCCCTCTGCCAACTGCTTATGGAGGAGTGTGCCTGGAGGCCCTGTGTGTTCCCTTCCTCTGTGGTGTCCTCTTCTCCCCTACCTGCTCCAGATCTTCACTGGTTTCCTTACCCATCTCCCTTGATCATCTCAAAGCTTAAGGGCAATAAAATGTTTTCCTCTTCATGGAGAGATTTGAGCCCCCTTATGTAAATGGAGATTTTTTTTTTCTTTTTGTAGTAGAAATTTCTCTTCCTTATGGTCCTAGAAACTAACAGGCATTGAGGTCCACTTTTTCCTCCAATGTTGTAACCAGGACTGCACAGTCAATGAGCCTTAGGGAAACTTACCCTGAGTAAATGCTGTGCCTCAGGACATACAATAGCTTGCCCGTTATAACTGACAGAAAGAGTTAGAGTTTTTTCCCTGAAGCATTCTCGTTTTTCTAAGGCAGGCATCTCACCCAGAGCGCAAATGAGAGGTGTGTACAATGAGCTCTCTGAGGTCTTAGTGGCTCCCCAGGGATCAGTTAGCGGCTTTAGAAAGTTTTAAGGAATGAATGCTGACATGAAGACATTTTAATTGTGTCCTGGAAATCTGGAGCCATGACTTTGGCTTCTTAAGGTACCAGAGTCCTCACAATTGGGGACTTGGGCCATCAGAGGATCTACAAGTTACTCAGTATCTCCCTCAACAACCCCAGAGTCTACACTCTTTCTTCTGTGACTGAGGAGACTCACCCGTGCCACATTGCTGATTAGATAGATCCAAGGTTAATACTCAGATCTTCTGACTCCTATTCCAATATTAGTATCAAAGTAGTAGTCTCTTACCGTTGCTAGAGGTATGTTCATAAAGAGGACTTAAGTCTCTTGGCTTTGTTAAGAAGCCACAAGAAGAATGAGCAGCATGTTCTAAACAAAAAAATTACCCAGGATTATGATCTATTGATACACATTGTACATAATGTAGGCATCTCTTTCCCATGGTTTTTTTTTCCCCAGGGAATCTCCACTGCCTGTCTACAGCATAGAAGGCTGCTTAGATACCTAACAGATTGCATATTTTTCTCTGGTAATGAAGAGGCACATGGAGGACCATCCTGCCATTAGGGAAATTACCTTTGAATTCCACTAACGATACAATGCAAGATATTAAGATGCCTTTGTGCATGAACATATGTCACTGTCTTTGCGGAAACAATGTTTTTTTTTCACTGAACATTTAAAATGCACAATGGCCCCAAATTGATGGACATGTAACTGCTGGAAGTTTGCAAAAGTTTGGCAGAATGTAGTTCAGTGTGTGCAAACGTGTGCTGGGGAGTAGAGCGTAGGTGTACATGCAGGAAAAGCTCCTTGAGTCAGTCAGAGCTATGTTTTAAGGGCTTGCTGGTGAGCAACTTCACTAACAAAGTGAGACAAGGGTGAGCCACAATTCCTGGCAATAAGAAAACAATAAGGAGTGAAGCACTGTGCCTCACACCTATAATCTCAGCAATTTGAGAGGCTGAGATGGGTGGATTGCTTGAGGCTGAGAGTTTGAGACCAACCTGGGCAACACTGTGTGACCTTGTCTTTCCAAAAAAAAAAAAGAAGTGGTGTGTGTGCCTGTAGTCTCAGCTACTTGGGAGACTGAGGCGGGAGGATTGCTTAAGCCCAGGATTTCGAGGCTACAGTGAGCTATGATCATGCCACTGCACTCCATCCTGGGTGACAGAGCAAGATTCTGTCTCTAAGAAGAGAGAGAAAGTCCCGTCAGACTTGCAATTCTTCCCCACTGTGTCAAACCACTGAATGAAAGGGTATTTGCCTTCCCCCAGCTCCGGGTGTAGACCCAGTCTTTATGAACCCAGCAAGTCTGAAAGGATTCCACTGCATGATCTCAGCAATGTGTACTAATTCACCTGTCTTTGGAATGTATTTGTCTTTTTTGTTTGCTTGCACACTCTGCCTGCCAGTTTCCTATCATCAGGGATGCAGGATGATCTCAGGGCAGACATATGCCACATAACATGCTCCAAAATATTGCTAGTGTTCTCTCCATTAACCATTGAAACCCCCATGTTGTGGAATCCTGTAGCCAAGAGGCAAAACTTGATTTAGCTTCTGAAGAGGAACATTTTCTTCTCCCAAGCCCATGTTACAAGTGTTAGAAATTCTCTCATATTTAGGTGTACTTTTCATTGGGATAGATTTTGCCTATGAATTCCTCCTTAGAATTCTGAAATTGCTCAGATTTGCCCAAATGACAGCCAGTTTCTCATTTCACTTTTGGGGGCTGTAGAATTTCCCAACACTGGGAACCTGTTTTAATCAAAGGATGCTTTGTGGAATCCCAAATGAGGAACAGCGTGTTGCAGGAAGAAGAGAAGGATCCTGATGCCCTAATGGGACTGACTTTCCTTTTGTGGGGCAGGAAGATATATATTCGTTGGGTGCTTATAAAAGGTTAATTCCAAAGATTGTATATGATAAAAGGACTGAAAGGCCCACTTAGCCTCATACTTCACTTAGATGAAAAACAAAAGCCTTTCTCTCCATTACCCTGTAAGACCTATTCCCTGTGTCTTGTGTTGAGTAGACCTGGAATAATGGATAGCCCTCACTGTGTACATAGAAGGGACTAGGGTTGTGGTGAAGGGGTTCACACCTAAGATCTAAGTGCTAGCTGGGTACCTTTAACAGTACACTTGTAAACTATACAAGGAGAAGGATTGGGTAATATGCTAGTAAAAATAAGATAGAGAGGAATCCAATAGCTGATGCAATTTCAGGTATTTAAATATGTGATATTATGAAATGAACTCTGGAATCCTCAGGGTTTATGGTTATTTCACAATTAAGCCTGAAGTGCTCCATTGTTTTGATTGACAACATATTGGTGCTCTTAAGAAAGTGATTTGGATTTTAATTTCAGGGCTATTAAGGGCCTTTACTTCTACTTCCTGTTAACTACAGATTTAATTAATACACTTGCAAGGCTGAAAAAGAGCAGAGAATAGAGGAGAGTCTGAAGGTATTTGGCCACATTGTGGAGGACTTTATATATATTTTTTCTGCATCCATTTATCTTACCATCTTGCTTCTTAACCTTTTCTAGTCTCCTAGGCTAAAATCACTCCATGTAGATTCACTAAGGTCCAGGAAAAGGGAGCAAATTTGACAAGGGGATGCAACAGCTTTCATTCGAGGGAAGGCTAAAATGGTAAGAGCACTCCAGGGCAGGAGACTCAACACTAAGAAGACCTTTCTCATTGGGAATGGATGTGATGGACAGAAACATCCCAAACGAGCATATCTGAAGCAGAAGTCAGCCTGTGAACCTGAAAAGTGGTTACTTTAGGACAAATGTTAGGGAGTGTGATTCTACCCAGTGAACTAAAAGCACCCTTATTGTGACACGTGTGGTAGGAAAATATAAATGAGTTTAAAATAATGGTTAGTTAACCCATTGAGGGGTTTGAGGTGGCCCCATCCGGGGTATTTAGGGATTATCCTTTGAGGTCAATATAATTGTGAACAACCACTAGAGCCTTGTTACCATTCTCTCTGACCCTTGAGCAATTCCCAGATGGCAACTGCTGAGCACCTACAGGAAGTTACCCTGATGCTGAGATAAAATTTGCACAGGGACTCACTATTGGCCCCCAGAATGTGTTATTCAGAGATCCTTAGTCTAAAAGCACAAGTGGCCAGGTATGGTGACTCCTGTCTATAATCCCAATGCTTTGGGAGGCCAGGGGAGGAGGTTGGTTGAGGCTAAGAGTTTGAGACCAGCCCGGGAGGCAAAGCAAAACCCTGTCTCTCTAAAAATGTTTTAAATTAGCCAGGCATGGTGGTTCACACCTGGAGTCCCAGCTACTTGGGAGGTTGAGGCAGGAGGATTGCTTGAGCCCGGGAGGTCAAGACTACAGCGAGCTGTGATTGGGCCACTGCACTCCAGTCTGCACAACAGAGCAAGACCTTACCTCTCAAAAACATTGATTAATTTAATTTAATTAACAGTAAAGAAAAGCATGTTAGACAGGTGGAAAGAAGAAGACAGGCAGCCCTGGAGCAGAGCATGGCTCCTAGGCAAGCCTCCAACCTCTCTTTGGTACTAATTGCTGCAGAGTTCCCATTTTGAAGTTAAGCCTGTTAATCATGCAGATCAGGAAGGCTATCCAAAGTCAGAGGCAGCCTCATATAACACTTTATAGCTAAATAAAAGAAGCTTAACTCACTTAATCCATTTTATTTAGAGGAAAATTTGCATCCACGCTGATAATTTATGTGCCAAGCTTCAGCCCGATAAAAATAAAAATAGTCAAGTTCAAGTAATTTAATCTTAGAAATACAGGGTTTGTAATAGAGATAGCACCATAATTGACACCTAATTATAGGCAAACTAGTGGGCATAGGTTTATTGAAGTTTACTAGGCATGATGTATAGTTTATCCAAAATGCTGTTGTTTTGGCATTTAGTTTTTCATGTTTGAAAATTCGTCTAGGCATCCAACAACCAGGCAATCTACACTAATCCTATGAAACAGCTAAAAGAAGGGAAACGGGCAGTGCATTCTGCCCCACCCCCACCAACATGTCAGTTGCCTGCTTGTGACATCTTAGGTTTCAAAGGTACATTCACATATCTGAAATTTGTGCAAGGCATATCTGACAGCTGGCTAACCAAAGCAGCTCACGTGCCAAAGGTTACAGTGTATGCATAATTTTTCCCTTCAATTTTTAAGGAAAGTATTAATATTGCTGAGAAAGTCCAATTTTCTTTGCTGCTTCTTTGTTTGCTGTAAATAATGAGTGATTATGCAGACATGAAAGTCAATGGTGGCACAAGGTTCATTACCCTACTTTGCAGAGGGTGGCGAGGTCTGTTAACAGCAGGCTGCTGCAAGAGAGTTATTAAGGATGTGAAATCTCATTGGAATGTGTGCTTTCTATTTGAACAGATGACACCGTACATGAGTCAGCCGAGCCATCCCGCGGCGAGAACGCGGCACAAACACCAAGGATACCCAGCCGCCTTTTGGCAATCCTACTGTTCCTCCTGGCGATGCTTTTGACATTATAGCACAGTCTCCTCCCGTCACTTGTCACAGAAAACATCAGGGTCTTGGAACACCAGAGATCCACCTAACTGCTCATCCTAAGAAGGGACTTGTTATTGGGTTTTGGCAGATGTCAGATTTTTGTTTTCTTTCTTTCAGCCTGAATTCTAAGCAACAACTTGGGGCTGGGGGCCTAAACTTGTTCCTGCCTCCCTCACCCCCCCCACCCCCAGCCCTGGCCCCTGACTTCTCTCGCCCCTCCCAAATTAAATGGACTCCAGATGAAAATGCCAAATTGTCGTAGTGACACCAGTGGTTCGTCAGCTCCTGTGCATTCTCCTCTAAGAACTCACCTCCGGTAGCGCACTGTGTCAGCGGTCTATGGACAAGGAAGAGTAGTGGCAGATGCAGCCAGCGCTGGCTAGGCCCGGGAGGGTTTTGCTATCCTATACAATATTTATGCCTTCTCATTCAGAACTGTAAGATGATCGCGCAGGGCATCATGTCACCATGTCAGGTCCAGAGGGGAGGTATTAAGAATAGATATAATATTACACCATTTCCTATAGGAGTGTATAAATGAACTGGCTTCTAAAAGGTTGAGACACTGGGTTTTTTTTTTAATATGACTGTCTTAAAGCATTCTTGACAGCAAAACTTGTGCTCTCTAAAAGAAGCCTTTTTTTTTTTCTAGGAGGCAGGTTGGGTGTGGAATGCTAATACAGAGCAGGTGTGAAAACAGAGAAAACTACAGGTTTGCTGGGGGTGTGTATGTGTGAGTGCCTCTAATTTTTTTGGTGACTGGGCAGTGCACACCAGATATTTTTTCTTTGAATACAGATCACCATGGTGCTACAACTTTGTTTTTTTTTTAGAAACTCAAAGAGGCATTTTTATGAATAAAGTGACCTTCCCCAAGGCTGACAAGCCAGGGTTGATGAGTGCATAGTGGAATAGCTTTGGATGCTCCTCTGGGGGATGATGTATACCAAGGAGAGGACCGCAGTGGCCAGAGGAGACATGATTTGGCTTTGCTGGAGCACCAGTGTGCTGTGGCCTTTCCCCGCCTCCCACCCTAGTACCCACGTTTTGCTCCACACTCCATGACTGCAGGGGCTCGGACACAAACCCCTGTCACCAGGAGAGTCAGTCAGCACGACTTGGGAGGGCTAAAGGGAAATTTGGAAATAAAATTCCAAAGTTTGGAGTAAAAAAATTCAAGTGTTGATTTTATATTCTTTCCCTTTCTGGCACAGCCTAAAGCATAGGGGGAACATGTGTTTATCTGTGGGAGATAAACAAGATGGAGTCCCAAAGACTTTAACAAAATATTTTTTTAAAAATCCACTAGAATAGAAAATACATTATTTAGATATACTTTATGCTGAGAGTGAGTATATATGCTTGTCCTATTTAAACTTGTGAGAAAAAGTGGTATCCCTTGATACATTTAGAAATATGGGGGCTATCTTGTTTCATTGTGGGGGTGGGGCAGAACGAGAATAAATGCAGGATGACCCTGTTGAAGGAATCTTAGCATGGCCAACAGGGGACATTTCCAGTCGATTACCAGGAAATGCAAGCCTCGGGGTTTCTACTGGTGGTGGGGCTGTCATGAACTTCAAAATCCAAAGCTTAGACAGGGAAAAGTGTTAGACCAATGGAAAAGGAATCCAACCTTTTTTTTTTTTTTTTTTTTTTTTGCTATTGCACATGTCAACAGAAACCATGCCTTTCAAAGTAAGAAATGTGATGATCATGTAAAATGTGAAAAATTGAAAGCATTCCAGCAAAATAAGAATTTTTTATATCTTTGTTTTTTAAGATGTATATGTAAAAAAAAAGAGAAGGTCACGTTATGGACAGACTTCGTGAATGGGAATTTGCTTAGAATTGTGAGTAGTTCTGAATTAGAAAAGTATGTGAATGAAAGGCAGCTGTAAACGTATTGCACCCTGGAGAGTTGTACACATGTTGAAATGTAATCTGGGCTTACCTGATCCATTTGGAGTGGATGTCACTGCCGAATCTGTTCTCACATGGAACCATGTGCGTGGGGTTGCCAGCCTCACAGATACAATCAATCCTATTCCCCCCTGACATCAGGAACTCCTCTGGAGTGGCAGAGTCTTATCACAGAAGGCAGCCACCATTTCACTGAAACAAAAGTTCACGACATTCAATTCCTTTTTCCTTTAACTATTCATATACTTAGTACTCTCAGTAATATTCAGAAATACTTTTTTTTAAATAATTAATAGTTACAGGCTTGTTGGTCCAGTGGGATTTGGGTAGGGGGAGAAAGATACCTTCTAAAATGAATCAGTACAACCAAAATAATACTGCATGTTCTATAACCACAAGGAAATCAAATGATTCTGTAATGATTCCAGCTAGTCATAACTACGTTAGTAGTGCTAAATTCAATTTAGAAATGGTGACTTCTGTGGTTTTCCTAGCATTTGTCTCTAACAAATGGTGAAATAATTACTCATGGCCCTCTCTGCCATTGTCTTTCATTTTTTCCACAGTGAAATTCGACCCCTTTACTTCACCATTCTGCCACTGCAAATTAAGTATAAAGAAAATAGCAAGACTATCCACACCAGTAGACAGTATGCTTCTCTACTTATAAGTGACGTAATCATAGCTATTGCACTTGCCATGGAGTTTTCAAGATGATTGGTGTCAGACGGTTTCCATTTTGTTTAAAAAGTGTTAGTGGCCTTTTGTGGTGTTGTTACAATCCTCTGGGGGCTTAGGAGGATGTTGATGCAACTTTGTAGATGCTTTTAATTTCAAAAACAACTCAAAAGTCTAAAGGGCAGTCATAGCTGCCACTCAGCCCCAGTTAGTCAAACCCCAGTGACCTTTGCCCCTGGTTGCCAAGGGCTTTGCAACATGAAGCAGGGAAATAAGGATCTGTCTGTTTAGTGGATACCGTGTATCCTTTAATAGACCAGGTAACAGTTCGTGTTAGTTTAGACTATTGTTTTGTACTGTACTTTCTTGGGTGGCAGAGGAAAGAAAAGTAAAACATTAAAAAAAAAAAAAAAAAAAAAAAACTGCGTTCTTTAAATTCTGTATTATTAGCAACCTCTGTTGTATATAGTGTTTGATAATAAAGTATTAATTTGATTCTTATGTCTTTTGTAAGTGAGAACAATAGACTTTCAGGATACAAAACATGCATTGAGGCTTTGAAACATCCAATGTGTACCGTGGCTGAAAACAAGAGTCACAAGTGGCTGAGACACTGCTCCATACAGGACTCGTGTGTGGCCATTGCCCACCCAATCTTATGACTCCATCATCTCGGGACCTGGAACAACATGACTTTTTTGATCAATATTTTGTCCTCAGTGTTTTCAAGGTCTGATGTTGGAGCCCTGTGGCCCACCCTCCCTTCTCCACCAGCATGTTGGTTTGAAAAGGATAGGGAATTTAGAAATGGTTCTGTACTTTGGTTTGGTTTGGTTTTCTGTGTGTGATTGTTTTCATGGACTGTTTTATTTTTTCCCAGGAAGAGTCTTTATCGATATCATGTGCAGCTCGCTCATGGAAATGGTTGCAAACCAATCAGTGTAGGAAGGTTCAATGGGGCTGTTTCCCTCTCCATGTCGTTGTGAAAGGAAGAGTCACACAGTACCTGTGGATTTTCAGGGACTCTGTTTTTCTCCGGTGCCTTAGCAACGGCAGCAGCCATTTGTATTAGTTTCAAATAATTAGAAAAACAGTTTTCAACTCCTCCTTTCCATTCATTGCTCTCAGAGTTGTGGTCACTGACTTTTCTTTTGAAAACCACCTCCACCAACACCCCCGTTTGCCTACACCACCCCCCTTTTACTTTATATGTTTAGTTTATTTTTTTGTCTCTCGCCTTCCTCCCACATTTTATTTCCCTTCAGAGCCGTGAATGGTCAGGTCTGTGTCTGGTTTGGCATCACTGAGTTTTTCCCATGCATTGGCCCCAGGGCTGCTAGGATGTGAGACAAATCTCCCTACAATGGGCTTGCTCCCATTGTCTGTACAGTTTAATAGATGCTGGCATGTCGGAGGTTACCCATGAGTCAAAATCCGCTTTCCATGCTTACTCTTGACACCCCATTGAAGCCACTCATTGTGTGTGCGTCTGGGTGTGAAGTCCAACTCCGTGTGGTCCTGTGCTTGTACTGCCCTGCTTTGCAGTTCCTTTGCACTTACTCATCGAGTGCTGTTTTGAAATGCTGACATTATATAAACGTTAAAGAAAATGTAAAAAAAAAAAAAAAAAAAAAATACCCACACACAAACAAACCCATACGATCTGTATTTGTATATACACGTGTCCGTACAAGTATACCTAAATAAAAATTAAAGATTTTCATCATTTTAATTGGATCCCTCCTTCTACTTCTTTGTTCCTTGAATGACGCCTTTATTTCAGGGGCTACTTGTACTCTGCTGATTTTTCAAAATCTTTGTGGACAGAAAAGATAATACAACATGCACAAGGGAAGGCCTGGGAAGCTCAAAGAATGCAGAGTTAGAAATGGCCAAGTATCTGGGCGCATTCCAGTTATTCTGATGAGAGAATAGTGAGATTTCAGCCTAGTCTCTGTATTTGAGCCTTAAAATAGGCACTATGACAAGCCCTGCATCCTAAAACGACTGTTAAATACAACAGGAGCTAAATACAAATTATATTCTGTTACTTTGCACGTAGTTTTTTCACCCCGTCAAGAAAAAGACCAAATAAGCATTTTCCCAGCAAATACACTGGAAGAAGAAAAGAAACAATAACAGTAATAATAATCACTTCAGTACTGCCCAAAGCCTCAATTCTCACAATCAAGGAAGAATTAACTTACTACCGTGTGACCTTAGGCAAGTCACACAGTATCTTTGGGACTCAGTTTCCTTATCTGTAAATAACAAGGTTGTATAAGAGATTTGTTTGATTTTCTCAATTCTACCCTTTTGGGGCACTGTAAAGCCCATTTTACATCTATGTGATGTGAGTGTTTTTGTCTTTGATGATGACATTGCTATAAGCACAATTTGACAATTTCATCTGTAGAAGAAAAAAGCATCAAATATCTCACATAATAGACACCTAATGCATTTCAAGACTTGGCTTTAATTACCCCATGTTAACATTAAACTCATTGAAAGCTTTTTATTATACTTAATTATTTGACAGGGCACTAAACACTAATTATAACTTACTGTAACCTTTTTTTGTTAATGAAGAATGACAGCTTTATAGAATGAGAAACAACTCACATTAAAAAATATGTACTGGACTACTTATATGACATTTTCAAACCAGAACAGCATTACGTTATCATTATCATCTTCACCATCATCATCAAAAGCATTTAAGTGATCATGACATTGTGCTCAGTGCTGTGCAAAATAAAGTTAATGTTTACAGTCTGTACTTCCAAAGCTTACAACATAAGGCAGACATTACGTGTAAGCATGACATGATAGTGATTTCTAGGAAAGAAATAAAATTCAAGCATTTATATTATATATATAATAGGAGAGGTAAATACTTTTTAAAAAACATACGTCAATGGGAAAAAGTTTGGGATTATAGATTAGTAAAATTGAGTTAAAGGAAATTACATTTAAAATAGTCAAGATGGGGTTAGGGACTTCTTAGAAAATAGAGCACTTGAGTTAAAAGCATTGTAGGCTTTAAGAGAGTGGAGAAATGCATGGCGTAAATGTTCATGTTAGCCACAGAGGCTACTGTAGAAATGTGAAAACCCATCGCACCATCTGAATGTCACTGAAGCAAATTTTGGGTGTGTTGGTCCAGAGAAATCACACATTTCTTCCCCTAAGGAAGTAGGGGAAGTGAGGAGTAGATGACAATTTCAGATTCTGCTTTACAGAATAATCAGGTAGCTGCTCCTGAAACTGAGACTGTATCTACACCTAACTGTGAGATGTCTAGAACCTCATCGAGCGGGAAGGCTGGACACACACCCACACACAGATGAGGGAAATGGGATAAAATCCAGAAGATGCAAAGTGTTGCACACTCTAATGGAAAGCTGACTGGACCAGAGATGGGACAATGAGCAGGGCTGCACGAACACACCTAATCTGGTAACAGAGCATTTGGAATGCTCAAGTAATCTAAGGTGTTACATAAAAAGAATCACAGGGAAAATGTTGGAATCTAGATGTCCATGCATGTGGTGACTAAAACACACATGTATGTACCTGAATGTCTTATAGGAATGTGTATAATCTAGGTGTCATTTTAAAAGTTCAGTATAATCCTGATGAATTGCTCACTGACCATTCTAGCAGTTTCTTGAGAATTGTTTGCAAAACAATTTCTTAGAGATTGTTTGCAAAGATTAGTTTTGTATTCTGCTGATAACTATCCTTCAGGAAAGCAGTGGCAAAAAATGCTATGAAAAGCATTATGATTTTTGCACATTCCCTTTGGAAAACAAGTATTTCTGAAAATTATTAGAAATAATTAATCTGGCCAATATTCTCCATCAGTTTTTATTTTGATACATTCTGCTATATTAAGTCATTCAGTGGTTAAATACATATGAGGGTCTATTTTTAAAATGGAGTTGTAACTGCTGGACTCTGTGAGCAGTACATTTGTATCAATTGCGCGTCTTTGTTTTATACAGATGATAAATGCATAAGATTAAAAAAAAAAAAAAAAGGAAATTGCATTGCCCAAGGAATTAGTCAAGGGCTTCACCAAGGGTTCATTTGGTTTGAGGGAGGTGATTAGCCAAGCCACTCTTTAAACAAATAGTATCTAATTAAAAACAGTGGGCTTGCTGAGAAATACAGCTTCCAGGTAAGTTCCCTTTCCCCCTCCTCCTTTCCAAACAGAATGCAGTTTCTAAGCCCTTTTATACAGAGTTTCTGGAGCCACTCCTAGCACTGGAGAAAGAAAAAGGAGTAAAGGCCTCATGTTCAGCATATTCCAACATAATGACCCTTTCAACAATTTTCTTCAGAGATTGTCACACTCCCTTCCCAAGAGCCTCAGTACATGCTGAGAGTAAAACATGATTTCACTACTTTTCATTAAATATGGCCCCGTCTTTCTCTCTAAGTGTCTCATGAGTTCTGCCATCTCACTCCCAGGATGGCATTAGTTGGTGTTCATGCTGATGGCAGGTCAACGAGGCAGTGCTACCCACTTTAAATAAAAATAAGTTTCAGTTTCTCTTCTTGTCATCTGCTTTTTTTGATCCAGAGTTTAGTTCCTAAACATGTAGTTTTCTGTAATATTAATGAGAAAACCCTTTCTAGCTCCATAACCCTCATCATGACAGCCCTGGGAAGAAGAGGCCAGCACCAGGGCTACGGTAGGAACCTGGGAGGCCCCAACCGTTTAGGGTAAACGTACCTCACTGAGGCTGTCAGTCTTTGTTAATTCAGAAGAATTCAATCTAGTGGGTGGCTCTCCAAGTCAATAACGCGCTTTAAAATACCCTGGATTTCAGTCATGATTATTCAAGCAAGAACTTTATGTCACTTGGTAACACATGGATGCTTGTCAATCTTGACAAGAAAACAAAGGGAGGGACAAAAAAAAGTCTTGAAGAGAGATTACAATGGGAAAATAGAACAAAATATTTTTGCATGCTGTTTTCTTACATGTCTTCCTCCTTCTGTGCATAGTCAAACTT
This sequence comes from Macaca fascicularis, assembly GCF_037993035.2. NCBI lineage: Eukaryota > Metazoa > Chordata > Mammalia > Primates > Cercopithecidae > Macaca > Macaca fascicularis. The sequence goes on along the minus strand of NC_088380.1, from coordinate 113,834,645 downwards.
AATCTGTAAAAAATTAGGAAGCCAGGTGCTCCCTCAGACCACACATACAATTTGAAATGCAGGTAGCCAAAGCCATTTTCTTTCCTTCACACCCATGAAACAAGACACTAAAATAAGAGAAAGAACATGTTTCCTCCCACATACGTCCTAAAAGGCACATTTTATCACCACCCTGGTATCCTCTCCATTTTGTGTTCAGAGCTTGTTCTTCTGGACCAAAAAATAACCACACTGAAACAAAACAACCCCCGCTCCGCACCATGATTTGTGTAGCAGAGAGTATGGAACGAGTAACTCCTCTGAAATGTGTGCTCGGCTTTACTAAATCTGAACACATTTTCTTCACTAGACAGAACAAGACGATCTGTGTCTTTTTTCTTTTTTTCTTAAAGACAGTGTGCCAGCCAGAAAGCTGACTCCATTTATTTCTCCTGCAGGGAACCAGCATGTTCCTTCTCTTGGAAGATGCAGGTACTTAAAATAGTAATAGGCTTTGTGGTTTATCAAGAGTATTTCATCCCAAGATCTTACAGGCATAAAGAATAAAACATAAACTAATGGCTCTTTCCAACAAGCTTGGGAAGAATTAACTGGAAAGGAGGATTGTCATCATTTTTTTCCTGGAGAAACAGGTAGAAGAAAGCAACTTAACTCCGGTAGCCCAGGAAAAAAGAACGAGAGTCAAGTTGATCCAGGCTTTGGACAGAGGCCCCTGGTTCGTTACTCTTATTTCCTGAGAAGTTAAGAGCTCCAGCTGAAGGAAAAACAAATGACGTGTTATCCCTTTAGGAAGTTTCAAATGCAATGTAATTGGGAGAGGGGCACTAGGCAACTTCCAAATGTTTCTTGTGAGTCTTGTGGCTTTATCATAAAAGTGAACTTTTCAAATGTAATGGTCTTCTATAATTTCCTAAGGTGTCTTCCTCCTCCTGTGCATAGTCAAACTTAATCTGTAAAAATGAGGAAGAATTGAAAAGAACAATAATTCGTATTGTTACCTTTTTTTTTTTTTTGAGACGGAGTCTCACTCTGTCACCAAGGCTGGAGTGCAGTGGCACCGTGTCAGCTCACTGCAACCTCCGTCTCCTGGGTTCAAGCAATTCTCCTGCCTCAGCCTCCCAAGTAGCTGGGATTACAGGCGCCCGCCACCACGCCCAGGTAGTTTTTATATTTTTAGTAGAGATGGGGTTTCCCCATGTTGGCCAGGCTGGCCTCGAACTCCTGACCTCAGGCGATCCACCCGCCTTGGCCTCCCAAAGTGCTGGGATTACAGGCGTGAGACACCACACCCGGCCATACTGTTACTTTTTAAAAGCAGTTTCCCCTGCTTCGCATACATACAGTCACACACTTTTTAGTATTTTCTCTAATTTGATGAATCCACGGCCTTTTTCCCTTGGCATTGTCTGTGCTAAGCAGTGTGGTATTTGAAAGGACACTGAGGGTCACTTTAGGCACATTTAAACACCAGTGTGATAATACTTGAAGCCATAGGGCAAAAGTGTGGTGGTTAAAAGAAATCACACCAGGGGTGGCCAGCCGGGTACTGTGGCATTCACATATCTGACCACACTGAGAATTTCCCAGAGCCCCAGCAGGAAACAGAAAACCATCTACTCTGGCAGGGAACATCACTTGGCATTTTGGATCCTCGGTGTTTTCTCCTTGACTCAGCTGACTTTCGCACCTACAGGATTCTCCAATATTTGGAGGCAGGGCAGTCATCATTGTGCCAATATTTGAGCCCCAAGCTTTCTTAATGGGTCTAGCTGGTTAAATGTGAGAGTGTGCAGACTCTGAGCAGGAGAACTAGGATATACCCCCGTAAACATATACAATTATTATTAGTAGTATGTATCAGAAAAAAAAAAAAAAAAAGGACTAGGATCTGCACCTTTAAAGCTCTGACCCCAGTCTGGGCACTTGGATTCACAAAGATGACACAAAATCCTATAGGTTTAGGGCTTCCTTAAATTCACTCTCTAGGCTTACCTTAGTCTGGACTGGATGTTAGCACAAATTACAAACCCTCAATTTACTACTAGTTCAGGTTGTGAGGTTACCACAAATTAGAGTGCCCTGCATTCTCTGTGGATCCTGTCCTTCTCTAGTCCCTGTCAGTATTCAACAAAGCAAGTTAATCTCCCTCGTAAGTGACAGCTCTGCCTCTTGTAACTGGCATGGAATCAATTTTTTTAACTTGATTTGAGAAGTGAGGAGAGTATCAAGAATTCAGTACTAGCTGGTGGATTCATTAGCAAGCCGAATCAGTTTTAGCTGAAATCAGTTTGGCTGTCCTCATCTCTTAGTCCTGCTTTTTCCCCCTTCCTTTTATCATTGAGTTTGCCCACAAGACTTATTACCTACTCTATCTACTGAGGATGCCAGGTTCCTTTGCTAAGCTGTTCACAGCAGACAAAAACACACCCTAGTGCTCTGATCCCAACTTTCACAACTCCATTGAGAGGAGAGAGAAACAGTGGGTTCCACAGATACTGACTCCCCAGAATGCTCTGAGAAGCCAAAAAGTTTACATAGAAGGAAGCAAAGTAATTGTCATCAGGACCCCTCATTATTGTACACAACAGGTATACACAATCTTCCAGAAGCAGCCACCCAAACACAAGAGAGTTTTTCTTTCCAGAAATGTGGAAAGACCCTACACCGAAGGAATTGAGATTTAATTTTTAGTGGGAGATTTGCAAAAAGGAAGGTTGATTTTGTAATCACTACAACATTTCCCCTGCTTCTAAACCCATCCTCTGCCCTGATCAAGTTTGTGAATGGACAGGCAGGAACAAGTGAAAATGATGACTATGTAATGGGAGCCAGTCCTGGTAGGGATAGGCCTTTGTCCAGCACAAATCTGTTCTTGGTGCGGCGTGTCTACACTGCTCACTGTGGTCACAGAGTCTTGGTGCAGTTTTCATTTGGAGACAATCCCACTGGGAAGTTTATGTAAGGGACTGAAACTTAGTGACACTGTGTGCCCACAATTCCTGTGGTGGGGGGCAGGCAATGCTGCCCTATGCCTTCCCATAGACCCCATCATCCCTGATGTCTGTCCATGGCCTTGAGAAGTTCACAGTTTAGAGGAAGTTCTCATTCAGAGGGAGGTTCTCCAGACTTCTCTCTAAAGAAATAAACTCTGACCCCACTCTTGAAACCAGAATACAAATTTATAGTCTTCGGAACTGCTTGTTTCTGTAGTAACTAGTAGGGTTTTATTCTAGTTTCTTGGGAAGAACGACTCCAGGGTATGAGAGAGAATGACTGGAGTTATAGCAAGTTTCTCATCTTAAAATACGGTTTGGCCTTCATGTCATATCACATTGACTTGCTGACTTTACTACAATGGCTTGATTCTCACAGATCAAAGTAAAAAATTTTTTCTGAAAAGGGCAGAGGGAAAGTGAAATACATCATCTTAGAATCCAGTACCCCCTTCAATTTCCTGCTGTTGACAAGTAAGTGACATCAAATCACAAGCATACTGCAAGTTACTTCACTTCACCCAAAACTAGCCCCAGGAAAGAAGAATATAAAGATTTGCTTATTCATTTAGTCACAATTTATGGAGCATCTACTATATGCCAGAACTCATGCTCAAAACTATGGATATTTTTAAAAGGAGACTTGGCTCCACCTGGGTGAAGCTCCCAGTCATTATGGGGCTGCACACATCAGTGAGGAAACTTGTGAGGTCATAGTCCCTTCTAAGAAAGAAAGGAGACATTCACTGGGCTGCCATGTAATATGCCAAGTCATCATACTGATGACTGATTGGACAGAGAGTGGGCACCTGACCCAGAGGCAACCAGTACTCAGGCTAGTCAATGTCCTTTATGCATTCTGGCAAGGAAAGAAATATTTCTGCCATTACTTGTTATACAGTAATTACCCAGGACAGTTAGTATATCCTGCTTGAAAGGTAATAGAAACAGAATAAGTCAGAAGGGAGATAAACAAAAGAGAGCAGATATGCAGAATGTATCTAGTATCATTTCTTCTAACAAAGCCCTAACTTTGATTGTGCAGTTCCATACAGCTGTGTCCTTAAGCCCAGAACAACCTAGTTCTGGCTACTGTAATGCCTGGTCATTATTTGACTTGTATTTTGAGAGTTTCATAATATTCTGACTCCGTTATTAGCATAGGCGTCCTTAAAATAAGCCCTCATTATTTGAGCTACCCCGTGTGAATCACAGTTCTTTGCAAGCACAATAGTCTATTAAACAAATATGATAGGATAAGAGGGCTGGGAAGAAAGTGTGATGAAAGCACAGAGGGAGTAATTAATACTACTAGAATTTCAGAACCTGATTTTGAATTTCAATATATTACCGTACTGAAGACATTTGCCATATTTCAAAAGTCACATCTAAATTGACAAAATAATTATATAAAATGGTTCACTTGATTTTCTTGAAGATTCAGACTTTTTTTTTTTTTAATTTGATGGGATCGAATACAAAATAAAATAAATATCCCTACTGATATCTCATTTCAGTTGGCACAGGGAGGAGTTACAAAAGTAAGATTCTGATTAGAGAGTCAATGAAAAGGGCTAACAAATGGTAAGATGAATGCCAAACACTGCCACAAATGAGCTCAAAGATCAATAGTGGAAAAAAAAAAAAAAGGACCCTTTCTAAGTCCTAAGTCCACAGGAGCAGACCAAGGAGAACTTTACTTAATTGGTCCTCTGCTTGGGAACCTAGCGCGCTCTCCCATTAACATGTGACATTTCCTAACGAAGTGATATACACATCAGCCAGTCTAATGCTTGGATTGGTGGTAACTTGTTTCTACTTGGCATAAACCCTCAGGGAAATCAGAACTTGCTGAGCAGTCTTGACTGTTACCAGTATTTTCCAGCACCTGTTAGCCGTTATGCAGGGAAGGCAACTCGTTATCAAGCATAAATGCTGTCAGTAATGGCAGGGAGGAGTCCTAAACGAGTGCAGGCCAGGGGCAACAACTCCTATTGGTATAAATATTTTCTTCCACAAGTTCATACCGTTTAAAAATTCCTTTTCAGTATGGATAATCTTTAAGGCAGGAAAAAAAATGTTTCAATGCAATAATTTGTGGTGCAAAACAAAATATGTCTCGGTGGTTTAAATCTGTGCGCCCTGGATGGGAGGGGGTGGTAGTGGGAAGGCGCATTATTCCAATTCCACTTGGTTGCCGCGGAAGTTTGCCGGGTTCTCTTTTACTCCGAGAAAAAGCTCTCAGCACTGATGGGAGAGTGCACAGTTTAGATAAACTGGATTAGAAGAAGAGAAAGAGATGGATATAATTCTTTTTTAGACACTAAAAATGGCATAGCTGCCTGCTATAATAAGTCCAAGAAAAGGACCATGCTTATCTCAACTCCAACCTGATGCCAGTAATTATATAGAACATAAGAAGAGAGGTCCCTGTTAACCAAAGCAGGGGCTTTATCTGGCCTTTGTAGGCTCCTGGATAAATCCATTAGCATTGCAGCCTCAGGACTCCCCCTCTTGTAGCATAGTGTTTACCCTTATCTTTTGCTTGACACAAAAGCACAATCAAGACAAAGCCAAAGAATGCGTGGCTCTTCATTGCGAGTGAACGCCTTCCCTGTTTTTCTCTTTTAATTATTATTTATATTTTGCATTTGTTTTCAGGTTAAAGTAAAATAAAGTGGAAAAGCTATCCTGCATTTCCTGGGCTCTGTTCTCATTAGCCAGATTTCCTTAAAACTCTGGTACTTCAGAGAAGTTTTGCCAAGTGGCTAAATGAAATGCACACAATTGCAAAGTGTTATGAATATTTATGATGGTTTAATGATGGGATTTTTTGCATCCATGAATAATAAAGATTTTAACAAGAACAGATAATGAGATGGGGACAAAACAGTGAAGTGGGTAATACAAGGACTGCTCTTGGAGGGAGCCCACTGAGAACAGCAGGAGCTGACCACCTCCCTGTCCCGTCCACCACAACCAAGTGCAAAAGGGGGCACAGGGTGTAGGCTCTTTTCTCCCCCTCTCTTAATCTACATCATCAGCTAAAGTAGGCATTTATCCACACTTCGTGCCTAAGCTCATGGCCTTCCCTGGAGGTGCAGAAAGTTCAGAGTGATAGACAACCCCATTGTAAAGTGACCTTCCACTTCTAACAGCAGTATTTATTTCAGCCTTGGCTCTCCAGCAGAAGTTGCTGCTTTGCCTTTTCTGAGCCAACTACTAATTAAAAAACACTTGGTGGAGGAAAAAGTTGCTGCGCCCTCTCTCTGGAAGCTGCTGACTGTCTCCCAGGCCACCAACTTCAACTTGGGAAGGGCCTTCATCAGAATTTTCTAAAAGGCAAATGTTAAAATTGCTATCCCCACCAATATTTTATGTATTGAAGACAAGTGATTCCCAGTGTGACCCTGCCAGTCTCTGGTGTTTCAGGATGCTCTGTGTGTCCCAGGGCCTGGTCCCCAGCAGCCTACCCTGGGAGCATTATGCCTCCTTACACACAAAACCTGGCAGTGACTCCAGAGAGAGCCATTGACATAAAGGGGGTTAAGTGGAGGAGTTCTGGGTTAGCTGCCACCTTTGGCTTGGGTGGTTTACTCATCAAGTGAGGTGAACATTCCCGGACCTCCCAAGATCATTCATTCATTTATTCAATAAATATTTATGAAGCACCTACTATGTGCCATAGAGTGTTCTAAACATTTGTGATACATACGTGAACAAAACAGACAATGGTCTGCTCTCAAGAATCTTACACACTGGTAGGTTTTCTGCACAGCAGGCTTTAATGACATTGGCAGGCAGGGATGTCGGACTGTGTGAGAATATTGGTGAGGAATCTAGCGATGGAGAGTAAGTAAAGGGATCATAAGGGCCTTCTGATGCTGGACATGCTTTCTCTGCACCTAATTTACCCTAAATGAGTTTCCAGATAAGAATTGTTTTCCCATGAATTTGTATCAATAGATTTAAGACAGAATTTATATAATAAAATGAATACGTAAGTGGTGGATCATTGGTAAAGTGACCCAGGCAATAAGGACATAGAACTTCCACATTTATCTTGGTAACAGGCTCGCTTTATGTGGTAGATATAAAAAGTCCAGAAAAGTTGCATGAAAATCAAAGGATATTTTTAAAGCCCTTAAAGAATGTGTGAGTGTGTTTGTCTTATATAGAATTACATGGTGAATCCTTTTGTTAAATAATGACCATGTCTTGTTTTATCTCCCCTGGGAATCTGAATTTCCATATACTGCTTGTTATACACAGACATAAATGTCCATTCTTCGTAAACTATCCTTGGGTTGAAAATCTTTAATAAGCCATAATATTGCCTAATATTTGGTTGACACCTTGTGTTGGGATGTGCACATCCATGCTCTTAAATCTATTGATGCAAATTCATGGGAAAACAATTCTCATCTGCAAACTCATTTAGAGTAAATTAGGTGCAGAGAAAGAATGTCCAATATAAGAAGGCCCTTATGATTCCTTTACTTGCTCTCCATCCCTAGATTCCTCACCAATATTCTCACACAGTGTGACATTCCTGCCTGCCAATTTTATTAAAGCCTGCTGTGCGGGAATTTCCTTTCTCTGCTTTACTAGCTACCAAGACAACCCCGTCAACGTGATTTTTCACACATTTTCTCTTCCTGTGTTCCGCGTCTCAGTGAAATTTCATCTCCCTGACTCACTGTTAAGTGTTTCTCATCTGAAATCACACTCACTGGTAATCTCAGATAAAGTGCAAAAAGAGGAAGTTACAAAAGGAGAACGACAGACCAAAGTCCTTCTCCTTCCAATTATTCAGACATTAAGCAAAAGCTACATGGGGACTGCCCAGTCAACCAAGACTAGCAACTGAGCACCAACATCCGCAGAATAGAAGATTAGGCCTGGCGCACCACACTCCTCATGCCACAGTACTTCTCCCTTAAGGGAGCACATACATCTGTCTAGGTGTTCAAATCTGAGGAACCGATAATAGGTGTTTCACAGAGCAAAAAGAGTCATTGCAAATTGGATTCCCACAGGATAGACCCTGGAGTGCCTCCCCAGGGAATTGGAAACAGAGCTAGAGGAGGGACAGCCAGAAGGAAAGGAGGCAGAAGAGAGGAATGAAGAGGAAGAAAACTCATAGAACAGAGGATGAGAAGTGGCTTTGGAAGGAAGTTCCCTGCCCATGCCACCTTACCGTCAGAAAAACCACAAAAAAGTCTCCTAGAGGAAATAAGCAGCATCCTATTGTTTATCATAAAAAGCAAAAAGCTTTAATACCACCCAAAGCTGAGATCATGTAGGTACATTCTAATTCCAATATTTCCAGCTCCTCCAACAATATATTTATGCGCATGTCCAGTAATAGCTAACAGAATGAAAAGAATCATCACAATGTTAGGACCAAGAGCTGGAACCTGAGTCTGACTTGCTTCTGACCAGTGTGTCATGGTTACACTTGGTCATTTGGAAGTCCTTGCATTGTATAAAGAGCTATGTGTAACGCTCAGCTAAACATGAGTTCTACTATCTAGGACTTGGTGTCTAAACTATAGATCAAACATCTATGATGGAGACTGGAGGAAACTGATCAAAATAGGCTGTTTGTGTGGTTATGTGTAGTCAGAAGTCAGGTGGAAGGAAGACTTCCTGGTTTCTTATTCCTTTTATCTTAATTCACAAAGGAAGTGTGGGAAGAGATGCATGGGATGAGAGGGGAAAAAATACAGGAATTGAAAACCTAAGGCAAACATGACCTGTAGAGACACATCAGTGGTCATCTATGTTGACTATTTCCACCATCAGGCATGGCAATTAATTTCTAATGGTGGCCATCATAGCATAGGAAGTATTAAGGTCATGGGAAAAACAAATGTGAACCAAAAACCTATGTAGAAAATACATACACATTTTAAAAGGGAAGTTAATCAATTAAATAAAACAGCACTAAGTAGTACTACAATGGCTAACTGTTTTCAACCTAATTGAGCTGGTGGTTCCTTTGCTCTCAGGCATATTCTTTGAGATCTCAAGAGATGGGCCAAGGCTTACAAGAAAAAAAAGGTCACCCGATGGAATCAACAGAAATCATATAACACAGCCTCAGAGTGACAAACATATTGTCCAAATCCCCTGTGGAAGTGTCTGAGTTGTATCTGAACTTGCTGTCTTCTTAAAAATTACATGAGGTGCTGGTTTATGTTAGCTTCTTGGTATGGTTTGAGAGAGCACTGGCATTAGAAGGATTATATGACATAGAGCATATCAAGCAACAAGCACAGTGATTGGCTCAGGGTAAACGCCCAATAATAATTGTTACCAACAAGAACATTTGAAACAATACCTAGGGAATATTTGAACATAGGAAGTCGTTTGGCCTACTTTGCCATTAGTGCTTGTCTTTTCCTGTTTTCTCTTTCTTACCTTTCTTTTCTCTTAACTTGAGATACAAATGTGTAGCTTTCTCAAGTTCTCGAGACTTCTAGCCTCTAGTGCTTGTCATACTTCCTAAAATGGAGGAAATGATGAAATGATGAAAATGTTTTTGTCTAACAAATAAGGAAGGCTCAACAGATGGTATACTTGAGATGACCTCTTTATAAAGAGAAACCCATCCGACATATCCCCCAAATGAGAGTCTTGCTTTAGAACAGTCCTCTGGGAGGCCATACACACATTCTCAATGTTGTTACCTTTGTTATACTTTTTAAAAACATTCCCCTTTTGTAATTGCTTTCACAATATTTTCAGTGTCCAATGATGATACATTTTTGTGCTGTGAAGGTGCATTGAATTTTGAGAAGTAGCCAAAAGTCCATGAAAGCACAACTGATCAGTATGGAGTGTGAGCTATTTGGGTAGCACTGTTTTTATGCAAAAATGAGATGTAATTTGTAAAACATCAATACGATTTTCTTGCATGGGTTTTAAACATTTCAGAGGGAAAATCCAGTGATATTTCAAATAAATTCAGTATTTCTAGAATCGATACTGGTTTCTAAAATTACTCCTCTGAAGGACATCTATTTTGGCTGTTTAAATCCCTTTGTGTCTGGTTAAAAAATATACACACACAGAGTCAGCATTCATCACTTTCTGTCACTCCTAATAGACCCAGAGATGGTGACATTTCTCACATCTGTAATATACAAAGTAATAAAAAATGTGTGAAAAATTTAGCAATTATAAATGTTTGCTATGGAGTGGATCAAACTTCTTATTTTCATCAGCTCGAGATGTGCATTTTATATGTTGTGTGAGAAAGTACTTATGGCCTTATGGAAATCTCTTGGTCATAAAACTGGTTAACAATGCTTGCAAGGCATGTGAAGGTAGATGGTGTTGAGTACAGCAAACTTCTGTTCCTGGGTATCCTATTAACAGAAACCTCTGTTAATCTAAATTTTTTGGTAGTGCAATGAAAAGCTCCTGCAATTACATTGACCACAAGGTTGTACAGGATAGTAAAATACTTTATGAACCATCAAAAGAAACAAAAAGTGTTTTCATTTTGTTTCGTTTTTTTGAGACAGAGTCTCATTCTGTCATCCAGACTGAAGTGCAGTGGTGCCATCTCAGGTCACCGCAACCACTGCTTCTTGAGTTCAAGCAATTCCCCTGTTTCAGTCTCCTGAGTAGTTGTGATTACAGGCACCCACCACCACACCCGGCTAATTTTTGTATTTTTAGTAAGCCGATTTCTCCATATGCCAGGCTGGTGTAAAACTGCTGACCTCAAATGATCTGCTCACCTCTGCCTTTCAAATGGTTGGGATTCCAGGTGTGAGCCACCACACCTGGCCAAAATGATGTTCTTTATAGTTGTGTGGTTGAATATTTTTTACTATAATTATATTCTTTCATAATCACTAATTCATGTTGAAGATTCATGCACAGTATGTCCCGCAAATTATTATCATGGCACATGTTTCATGAACCATCCCATCCCACCAGGCAACCATAAAGGACCAAGAACATTGTCTCAAAGTCTCCAGTTGGCATATAGTTCTCCCCTTTTCTCCCATCACCTAACCAATTTCTGAGCCACTACGATGTGGTAGGTGTGTTCCTTATATGAAACACGTTAAGATGTCGCACATCTTTGTAACAACACTTTAGAGGTGAAGAAACTGAGCTCCAGAAAGTGTGAACCCTTCGCCTAAAGCCTCCTGCCACCTAAGCAATAGGGCAAGGACTTGAAGTCAGCGGGGTGTGAATACAAATCAAGACTTTACCAAAAGGCCCTAGTAACTCAAACTGGGTTGAGCAACAGTCATGAACTGAACCCTGGAAAGGTTACAGAACAAGAGGAAGAAGCTTCAGTATTACATAACCAATTGGTAAATTTTGTGACTGTTAGTGATGCATTTTGTGGACTCAAAATCCCTTTCCTCGCCCCTGCAGGTTGCATTATCCATGTGCTTTCGGGCAGCCTTAACTCCGGCTTTCTCCAGAGTTGACATCATTAACCCACTCTATTAGGGTAAGCAGGGAAAGGCAAAATAACAAACCTAAAAAGATATTACCTCAATTGTTTCTCCCCAAATGCTATATCATTCGCACTAACACACTAAAATATTGCGACATTTTTCTTGAGAACTTCCTTTAAACAATGAGAAGAATTCCTTCTGTCTTTTTCACTTATACGAACTTTAATGTTCTTCTGTGTGTGGGTTTGTCTACAAGCAAAGAATTTGAGATTATTTGGAAAAGTACTTGGTTTCTTCATTTACTTTCACATGTGCGAAACTCAACTGACAATTTAAGTGGGGATTTTTTTAAACTCTGAACATTGGTGTTTAATTTGAGCATCTCACCAGCTTCCTCTGTTTGTTATCATCCCTAATAATCTAGTGTCCCATTACAATGAAAAATTAAGGGTTGCCTCATCACAAAAGACTAATGAGTAATAATACACATGATTAATTGGTCATTCTCAATATAGCTGAGAATAAAGAATGAATGACATTATTGATTATAGGACCATGTGTTTCTTTCCATGTATTATTTACAATTCAGGCCCTCCAAATGACCATATATTTATCTTCTTAAAAAGTGATAAAATAGGCTAACAAAGAGGACAGGGCTTGGACATAACTGAAGTAAGTAGGTAACTGTGAGGAAGTTTGCATTTTAGGTGGTGAAGCAGGAACTTCTAGTCATCAACACTTGGTTGAGTTTATGAGGGAAAAAAAACACAATGCTTAGTTACCTATATGATAAACATTCTCAATTTTAAAATAGTATCACAATCCCTGGCCAGGCATGGTGGCTCACGCCTGTAATAACAACACTTTGGGAGGCCAAGGTGGGCGGATCATCTGAGGTCAGGAGTTTGAGAGCAGCCTGGCCAACATGGTGAAACCCTGTCTCTACTAAAAATACAAAAATTAGCCAGGTGTCGTGGTTCATGCCTGTAACCCCAGCTACTCAGGAGGCGAGGCAGGAGAATCGCTTGAGCCCAGGAGGCGGAGGTTGTAGTGAGCTGAGATCGCACCACTGCACTCCAGCCTGGGCAACAGAACCAGATTCTGTCTCAAAAAAAAAAAAAAAAAATCAAAATCCTTGAATTTATCTAGGGCAGAGATAATTCCTAAGCCAGATGTTGTGTTTAATAAGAGGTAAACAAAAATTATTTACAGAGCTTAGGAAATACCATAAAAGGGTAATAGTCAGCTAGGACCTTTTCACACGCACTTTCTTTCCTACCTGGTTGTGGACATGATGACAGCACTCATGTTAGACCATGGAGCAAACTTGAGGATGAAAGTTGTGCTTTAAGGATAGAGAGGTAGAAAAATGGAAGGAGGTTGTATCCCTGATGACCGCAGGGATCCTAAAACCCTGGATTACTTATCACTAGACTTCCGTTAATGTGCGAGAAACCCACTTATTTAAGTCATTCTTATTTCAAGTCTCTGTTACTAGCACACACAAATTCCTAATGGATACTTGGAGTAAAATACTCAACACTGTCTAAATTTAAAAAGCAACGGGTCTTGTTGGTCTTAAGCTTTGATCTTCGGTGAAGTGCAGAATCCCCTGGGAGAAATAACATATTGAGTTTAAGGTCATTTCTGTAGAGCAGGTTTTGCAAAAAAAGTGCAAAGGTAGAAACAGAATACTTCAGAGTGAAGAAAAGGGTTTCAGAGCGGGCAGGGAGGGCGCATCCCATAAGCAACTAAAAAGATAATTAAATATCAGCTTATTTTAATATAAACGGTGGAGTGATAAAGAGACTTTACATTGAGGTTTTCAGAAGATTCCAAAGCGACTGGGAAAAAAAAAAAAGTGTTTCACCTTGGCTGGGGCAACCTGTGCTAAGTCAAGAGGAAAGCAATAGGTCCTATTCATCTGACATGTGTCTTCCTTGAATTTTAGAGTCATATTTTCACCCCCAGCAACGGAGAATAACTAGGCAAGAAGGCTCCACGTGGGGGCATCTCCTTATCACCAGATATTCAGCCCCTCCCTGTCACATCTTTAAATTTTACTATGTTATTCTTATATCGATCAGCCCCTGCTGGTTTTAAGAGTCAGGGATTTTTCCAAAAATATTTTAATACCTTTCACTCTTCTTTCTCTTTGAAGTTTCAGCCATTATAATTCAGCTATTTCTTGGCTCATAAACTTGGCAAGGCTTTCTAGAAAAAAAAAGTCATCTCACTGGCAGGGAGGTGTCTTGTATGCTGACAGTTTAGCTTATATGAAATTGCTGAGTAATAGGAAGGATCAAATAAGGATTCTAAGGGGAAAAGGAAGTGCAATGCCCTCCTTAAATGAATCCCAGAGACTGCCTTTTTTATCTAAGAAGATGAAGGGCCTTTCTTTTGAAGCAGCCTTCATTGACCTCTTGCTAAAACTGTTTATGCAATGTGATTTCTCCATTGGATGGAGAGTGGTCTTGTCTTCTTCCCCAAACCTTTCTGTAAGTGCCATTTCAAACACAATTCTGTTCAGTCCTGTTGTGAGCTGCTTTCTCTAACCCCTCTACTAAAGAACACAGCTGCAGGCTCAGGACCGCTTAGGAAGCCTCACACTCAAGCAGCCCTTCATCTCAAAACAAATCTCTTAAAAATATTCCTTGGAGCGCATCTTTGTAGACTGTTCTATTTGTGACATCTCATAGAGACTGAAAAGAGGAAGCTCTGTGTATCTCCAAAGAGTGCCCATCTTCATCTCTGCGTCTGAAGCACATGGAAGCTATTAATTAGTTAAGTCCTTGAGTATACAATGCAGAAGACATCTGCCCTTGTTTTCTCCATACTAAATCCCTTTTCCATGCTTACGATAAGTAAAAAAATCACAGGAAGTAAAAATGGTTCAAATTAAAAACACTCTCTTTCACACAACATCCTGTCCTGCTTAACAGTGCCATAATTCTACTGTACTGTAAACAATTAGGTAGCGATATTGTAAAATTAGCTCCAATTTGCATAATAATGCTTTACTGTTATAATTTAGTGACTGCATTTGCACAAATTTAATAACAATTCAGCTTACATTTTTTGTTTTAATATATCTTATACAAATAATGTCAAATTTATAGATTACTAGGTTCCCAGAGCAAGCCAGATAAAGACATTGCATTTTTTGCAAGTTTAATATACCACATGATATGATAATTCTAGCCTTCTTAAATTAAAGGTCACCTCCTTTCCTGATTCTGGCTTTTCCCCCTTGTTTAAGGAAAACAGTTTTTGAGACTCCTAATGACTTGGAGCAGAGAAAATTATACCCATTATATACCTGATGACATCTAAAGCAGCTTAAAGTATTTTAAATGTACATTTCCCCATTTTGTTTTCAAGGAACTATGGAATTTAATCCCCAAAACATTTTAAAAATCAGATTTCAAGTTTAAAATCAATCACATTTGGATTCTGAGCTGGTGGAGCAAATTGCATTAAAAGGTATTTTTATTGTATGTATGGTCACAGATGTTAATTCAATGGATCTAACCATTATTGTCTTTTGGATTTATAGTATAATTCCACCTGATAGAAACTGAATTGCCACATAAGCTCTACTCTTATCTGAGCTTTGTGCTCTCAGGGCCACTGGGTCAATGATTAAATCATTGCAAGTCCTGAATCAATGCTTTCCTTGAGGAAAATTTTAGTGATCATTGTTATAACAGGGCATCGCTTCTTCACAAATGAGACCAGCAGTAGTTTACTTGTAAACGTATTAGAAGGGTTATTAGTACATAGGGGTAAGTGACTTAGTTTGTCAAGGTAGTTAACTATTAAAAAGACTTTCTGACATTATTGGTTGTTAAACATGAGTTGTTAAGAAAAACTATAAAAAGACATATTCTTGGTGGTGCTTCAGAAATCCTTGATCCTGTTCAGAGCTTCTCCCTACAGCAGTGCAGGTTACTGGCTAAGGGAAGGACGAAATGGGAACTGAAGTTCAGCCTGCCCTTCACTTGCCAACCTGGAGCTGCATAAGCCCGAAAGACAAAGTGTTTTTTCCACTTAGCACAAGGGTGATCCATAGGCTCGTGGCAGTTCTTATTCTGACACTCCAGGTTGGTATAAATGTGATTTAGCTAAACAAAAGAACTACTTCCCAGGTTACCCCCAGCACAATTCCATAATTTCAAATAAAGGCCTTATGGGATATCAAGTAGAATCATTTAACTCAGAATGCTCATCTCACAATATGTACAGTAAAGGGGATTGTGGAAACCCTTTGTAGTAGCATCCAAGTCAATCTTGTTTCAATGTACATTTCTATCTCCTTTCTTACTCACAGTTTCTTTGAGAACTTGTGATTATATCTGTACCTGAAAAGTGGTGGATCAATGTGAACAACTGATCACAATAATTGGACCCGAATCTCATTTCCACACCACTTCCATCTGGTTTTATCAGCAGTTTTTCTATTATTTTATTTTGTCTCAACTCTTAGATAAATACTTCAATGGTACACTTTAGTTTTCCAAATAATCAGCCTATCCTTCAATCTTGCCCTCTCTGAGTGAGGTTAGTTAACATGGACCAAACTGCGTCATTCACAGATTTGTCTAAGGGATTTATCGATAAAAAATTGTTTGGTCCCGATAAATTCTACACTTTATAAGAATCTGTTTGTACAATTATTTGCTATGTGAAAGCTTTATTTCCATGTATTCTGGTTTATTTAAAGGCATCTGGCACATTTAAATGAGCAGACAGAAACACATGACAAATAAGTAGTTAATATAGATTTCAAGTCACAGAGGAAAAAAAGGAGATAAGGTAATAAAAAAGTATACATGGTTTAGAACATAAATTTTTATTTTATATATGTGTCTTGCACATAGCTATTTCACTAGTGGTCTGGAAAATATATATATTTGAATTAATCTCCTATCTCTGACACATATTTCTGTAATCAGCTTTGCAGTTTGCAAAACTTTCTCTTGAAGATTACTTCGTATTAGCCTCTCCAGGCCTCCATATATAAACCCTCAGAGTGCAACTAAACATACTGTGCAGAAAGAACAAAGAATATGAATTTAGGTGCATGTATTATAAATACAATATTATATGTAAAAGATATCACTGAGGTTCTCCTTCAATTAAGCTTAGAATGCTAGCTGAATTTCTATTCTGAATTTTCTCTAATGAGCATTGATCAGTAGTTTTTCTTCTTAATAGTAATACCCCATGAAGAGGCAGCTCTAGCTGAAAGCCCTATAGGACTGATTTCAGGAAAAAATATAACTTTATCAGTGAATACTAAAGAACTAGGCTTTTCTTCTATTACTGTTATACAGTATTAAAATTTTAAGTACCCATACAAAACAAGAAAGACTACATTCACTAATTTTGTAGGCCAGAGAATAAGAGATCTCATGTGCTTTGCAGAAGCCTAGATAATAATTCTCAAACTTCAGTCCTAGAATTTCACAGTTTTATTTAAAAAATTTGTATACTCCCTGTATGATTTGCTTATATTTTTCCTTTTTGAAACAGCTCATGTTTTCAAAAAATAACTTAAATGTATTTTTTTAAATAAAGAAAATGTGTTACTATATAAAGGGACAGGTCACTGCACTTGCCCTGAAATAACTATAAAAATAAACATAATGAAAATAAACCAATCTTAGTAAATTCTAGCTAGGCAGTTTTGCTTGTCAAATGCTCTGACCCCTAGCCTTGCTCTTTGATAAAAAGAGAAAGAGAGAGACAGAGAGAGAACTTTGGTGAAGACATTTAAGCACCATCTGAGATTTTCTAAAGCTTGAAAGACATTTGAAAGGAAATGCATTCTTCATATGGAATTCAAAGTTATTTCATGTGAGGGCTCTCTAGCACTTAGAATCCTCTCTAATGGTAGTAGGAACATGGGTCCCAAACTCTTGGAAACAGTAAATTGAGGTTGGTGCATCACTGGCTGCTTTTGTGCACACTTCTGACTCCAACTCTTTTCCACTCTTTACCATGGGTACTTAATGGAATGGCCTTGAAGGTGAAGAACCAAAAAATAATCACTCAACCTATTTATTTACTTGCTCGGCAGACATGTAGGAAGTATGAACTAAGGGAAGCACCTTGCTAGCTGATACGATTGCAGAGATTCGGTCCTAGTCATTTAAGTGCCTAATCTAATGGGGGACTCCTTCTTACCTAACATTTTAAGATTATAATTTACGGAATAAGAAGAAAAAAGAGAAAAAATTTTGCATATCCTGAAATTGTTTTGTTAGGCATTTCTTCTTTCTAAAATATATATATATATATAAAAGAATATATACTTATATGTATACATATAAACACATATAAATAATATATATTTATATTATTAAATATATATTATGTAATATATAACATTTATATATTATATTATATATTATATAATATAGTATTTATATAATATATTCATAAATCATAAATAAAAATGTTTATCTCAGATGACCACTCACAATTCTTAATTATGGTTATCCTATTCTAACATAGCTATTAGAAATTCTTTCTGAAATGCGTTAACTGCTAATACATGGAACTACCCTCACAATCTGAATGGCAGAAAAAAAGCTGTCATATAAGTCTATGATACCAAAGCAATAACCTAACACTTTGGTTTGTAATTTGTAGAACACTGCCGTATGTATTGTCTCATTTGAGTCTCAAGAGATTCAGATATAATTTGGAATCTCATTTTATAAGGTAAAGAAATTGCATATCCAAGAAATTGCTTGTTTGCTCATTTTCTCATGACTAATAAATGGCACTAAGTTACAATCTTTTGGTTATTCTCTCACCAAAACATTCTCTCATCATGTATTGTATAGTGTATTGAGGCACTCCTTCCTCTATTCAACTTTCTCCTCTGTTTCAGATCAGTATATGTTTACTGGGCACCTCATTTGTGTCAGGCACTGTGATTGATACGTAAGGATAAGATGAGTAACATGTCCCTAACACTATCTGCTTAGTTTGGATTCCCCTGGAAATCAATGTCTGAGGCCAAGTGCTTCTGTGTTTTATATGCCATTCTTATTTGTGATCCCTGGGATTAGAAATGAAGAACATAGGGCAGTGAACTGGGGAAGGAGGAAGAGCAAGCCAAGGAAGTCTTATTCAGTTGGCCAACACCAAGTGCAACTGACTGCCAGATTCCTTAGAACCGTCCCCTAGAAGGCTGGGCACGGTGGCTCACGCCTTTAATCCCAGGACTTTGGGAGGCCCAGGTGAGCAGATCACGAGGTCAGGAGTTTGAGACCAGCCTGGCCAACATGGTGAAACCCTGTCTCTACTAAAAACGCAAAAATTAGCTGGGCATGGTGACAGGCGCCTGTAATCACAGCTACTCAGGAGGCTGAGGCAGCAGAATCGTTTGAACTCAGGAGGCAGAGGTTGCAGTGAACCGAGATCGCACCATTGCGCTCCAGCCTAGGCAACAGGGCCAGACTCTGTCTTAAAAAATAAAAAAGAAGAAGAAGAACTGTCCCCTAGAAACTTTATAGTCTGTGTTTCAGGGCATTACATGGTGGAGGTTGAAAAGTTATAGAGAAAGGGAAACAAATTTATCTACCAACTGCTATTTTCCATTGGCTGAATGTGTGCTCTTTGGAGTATTAACTTCCTCACACTTTGGGGTTACCCATTTGTGAGCACCTTGGGAGTCTGCCTTATTCCTTTTCTTTGTGTCAGGGAAGCCTCAGGGGGAAGAAAAGGGGATATGGAGTAGGCATAAAGTGATACACTGTCAGGTGGTGCCCGTAGAACTTGCAGGTAGTACCCCAGTGGGATGACAGAACAAAAATCAGAAGAGGTGAAGTGTGTCTGAGGTGGTACGTGAAAGGAGTCGTGACATCATTCCATGTGAAGGTTTCAACACTTGTCATCCATATTTCCAGTCTTCACAATGCCTATGAGTAATCTTTACACAGGGATCACTCAGCATCTCCAACCTTATACATTTCTGAACTGAAGTATTTGTCTCCTGCCCCTAAAAGTCAACTCTCCTTTAAAACAACAAATAGTAACAAAAAGACCTATCTTTACTATGAGAAAGGACAGTTCACTCTTACTATTATACAAAATATCCCATGATATAGATAGAAAATGGGACATTCAATGAACATGGACCTAGAAATAAAACTTAAGTCTAGTTTACTCAGTGACCTAACTAGGCACTAACATTCTCTGTATTAGGCATTGTGATGATAGGTGCTAAGATACAAATGCTAATATCTTCTTGCCTTGGAAAACTGGCTGTCTCCATTGAATTTACTTATAATTCACCTGGGGAGCTTTAAAAAGTCTTCTGACCCTAATGGCACCCCCAGAGACTCTGATTTAATTAGACTGGGGTGCAGCCTGGACTTCAGAATTTATGAAAGTTCCCATGTGATTCTATTATGCAGGCAAGGTGTTGCACTCTATAACTCAGTGAAAATAGACTACAGGCTAGCCTAGAGGGTCTTATACATCAGTGCATCAGAAGCACCTGGTGAATTTGTTAGGCATGCTGATTTCCAGATTCATAACCAGGATTATGAGTCACTAAGTCCAGAGAGGGTCACAGGAATCTGTGTATTTAGCAAGCACTTTAAGAGAATCATGTATAAAGTTCTTGGACCTTGTTTTGAGAAACATTTCAAATCTTAAGAGGTTAATGAAAACAGTGAAATGATTTTGGAAGAGAGCACAATGGTTGCTCATGGATTGAAAGATAGTATGAAGGAAGGGAAGCTGAACAAGTGGTTGAATAGAAGCCTCCATTGATTGTCTCCCCACCGTAGGAGCGCCAAACTGAACAACTATCCACACCAAAAGCACCTTCAAAAGAACCAAAAATCAGGTGAGTGATCACAGTACCTAGTTATAACATCATATTAAGGAAAGAGGTGCTGAAGAGGGTAAGAAAGACCGTCTCAAATCGCCTACACCACTCCTTCCCCATCCCTGGCAGTGGCCATATGGCATGGAGAGAGAATCTATGTGTTTGGGGGAGGGAGAGGACAGAGACTGTGGGACTTTGCATTGGAAATCAGTGCCATCCTGTCACAGCAGAAAGCAATATGGGGCAGAACTCAGCTGGCACCCACAGAGGGAGCACTTAGACCAGCCTTAGTCAGAGGGGAATCACCCATCCTGGCAAGTCCTACCACCTTGGCCTAAAGAGTCCTGGGGTCCTAAATAACCTTGAAAGGCAGTCTAGGCCACAAAGACAGAAATTCCTGGGTAAATCTTGGTGCTGTGCTGGGCTTCAAGCCAGTGGATTTGGAATACACACAACCTGTGAAATACCAGGTGAGACAGCCAAGGAAGTGCCTGTATCACCCCTCTCCCAACCCCAGGCAACATAGCTCACAGCTCTGGAAGAGACTCTTTCCCTCTGCTTGAGGAGAGGAGAGGAGAGGAGAGGGGAGAGTAAAGAGGAATTTGTGTTGCAACTTGAATACTAGCTTAGCCACAGTAGAACAGGGCACCAGGCAGAATTCTGAGGCCCCCAGTTCCAGGCCCTAGCTCCCAGACACCACTTCTAAACACAATCCTGGACCAGAAGAGAACTGCTACCTTGAAGAAAGGACCCAATCCTGGCAGGATTTATCACCTGCTGACTAAAGAGCCCTTAAGCCCTGAATAATCAGCAGTGGTAGCCAGGCAGTACTCACCATGGCCTTGGTTGAGATTCAGAGCTGTGCTGTCTTCAGGTGTGACCCAGCACATTGCCAGCTATGTAGTGGCTATGAGGAGAGAATCCATTTGCTTGAGAAAAGCAGAGGGAAGAGTAAAGAAACTGTCTTGAAACTTAGGTACCAGCTCAGCCACAATAGGGTAGCACACCAAGCAGGTTGCAGGGGTTCCCAGATCTAGGTCTTGGCTCCTAGATAGTATTTCTGGACCTGAACTGAGCCGGAGGAGATCTCACTGCCTTGAAGGGAAAGACTCAGAACTGGCAGCATTCATCATAATCTGTCTGAAGAGCTCTTGGGCCTTGAGTGAACGTTGGCAGTTGCCTGGTGGAACCTGCCACTGGCCTAGGGTGTTGGTGACATGGGGAGAGACTCTGCTTGAGGAAATGGGTGAGAAGTGTAGAAAGGACTTTGTCTTGCTGCTTGGATGCCAGCTCAGTTGCAGTAGAATAGAGTACCTGGTAGATTCAAAAGGATTTCAACTCCAGGCCTTGGCTCCTGGACAGGATCTACAAACCCACCTGGGGTTTGGGGGAACTTGCTACCCCGAAGGGAAAGACACAAGCCCTTGGGCCTTTAGTGAACATAGGTGGTAGCCAGGCAGTGGTCACTATGGGCCTTGGGCAAGACTCAGTGCTGTGCTGGCTTCAGGTCTGACCCAGCACAGTCCTAGTGGTAGTGGTGACAGTGGTGCTTCTATCACCCCTCCCCTAGCTCCAGGCAGCTCAGTACATAGAGAGAGACTCCATTTGTTTGGGGGAATGTAAGGGAAGAGAACAAGTGTCTCTGCCAGGTAATCCAGAGAATTCTCCTGGATCTTGCCTAAGATCACCAGGGTGATACCTCTATGAATCTCCAAGAGGCAAAGCATTACTGGGCATAGGGTACACTCTAAAGCAGATAGGGCTATAGAGACCAAAACTTAGAATTCCAGGAATACCTGGAAAGCCCTCCTAAGAAGGTTGGGTACAAACAAGCTTAGACTGCAAAGTCTATAATAAATATCTAATTCTTCAATGCCCAGAAACTGAGGAACATCCACAGCATCAACACCATCCAGGAAAACATTACCTCACCAAAGAAACTAAATAATGTACCAGTAACCAATCCTGGAGAAGCAGAGATATGCGAACTTTCAGACAGAGAATTCTAAATAGTTGTTTAGAGGAAGCTCAATGAAATTCAAGGTACCATGGAGAAGGAATTCAGAATCCTATCAGATACACTTAACAAAGAAATTGAAATAATTTAAAAGAATCAAGCAGAAATTTTGGAGCTGAAAAATGCAATTGACATATGGAAGAATGTATCACAATCTCCTAACAGCAGAATTGATGAAGCAGAAGAAAGAATTAGTGAACTCGAAGACAGGCTATTTGAAAATACACAGTCAGAGGAAACAAAAGAAAAAAGAATAGAAAAGAGTGAAACATGCTTACAACATCTGCAAAATTGCCTTAAAAGGAAATTCAGAAAGCAACCCTATTTACAATAGCTACGAAGAAAACAAAATACCTAGGAATAATCTTAACCAAAGAAGTGAAAGACCTCTACAATGAGAACTATAAAACTTTGATACAAGAAATTGAAGAGAACACAAAACAAATGGAAAGATATTCCATATTCATGGATTGGAAGAATCAATATTGTTAAAACGCGCATACTACCCAGAGCAATCTACAGATTCAATACAATCTCCCTCAAAATATCAATGATATTCTTTATAGCAATAGAAGAAAAAAATCCAAAAACTTATATGGAACCACAAAAGACCTAGAATAGCCAAAGCTATCCTGAACAAAAATAACAAAACTGGAGGAATCACATTATTGGAATTCAAATTACACCACAGAGAAATAGTAACCAAAACAATATGTACTGCCATAAAAACAGACACATAGACCAATGAAACAGAATAGATAACCCAGAAATAGATCCATATATCCACAGTGAACTCATTTTTGACAAAGATCCAGGAACATATATTTGGGAAAGAATAGTGTCTTTAATAAATTGTACTGGGAAAACTGGATATTCATGTGCAGAAGAATGAAACTAGATCTCTATCACTCACTAGATACAAAAATCAAATAAAAAATGGATTAAAGGCTTAAATCTAAGACTTCAAACTATGAAACTAAGAGAAAGCATTGGGGAAACTTTCTAGGACATTGGACTGGGCAAAGATTTCTTGAGTAATACCCCATAAGCACAGGCAACCAAAGGAAAAATAGAAAAATAGGATCACATAAAGTTAAAAAGCTTTTGTACAGCAATAGAAACAATCAACAAAGTGAAAAGACAACACACAGAATGGGAGAAAATATTTGCACACTATCCATTTGCCAAGCAATTCATAACCTGAATATTAAACATGCTCAAACAATTCAATAGGAAAAACATTTACTAATCCGATTTAAAAATGGGCAAAAGATCTGAGTATACATTTCTTAAAAGAAGACATACAAATGGCAAACAGGTATATGAAAAGATGCTCAACATCACCGATAATCAGATAAATGCAAATTAAAACTCCAATGAGCTATCTTCTTACCCCATTTAAAATGACTTGTATCCAAAAGAGAGGCAACAACAAATGCTGGTGAGGATGTGGAATAAAGGGAACCTTCATATACACTGCTGGTAGGAATGTAAATTAGCACAACCACCATGGAAAAAGTTTCGAGGTTACTCAAAAAAATAGAAAAAGAATGATCAGGTGATCCAGCAATTCCATGGCTAGGTATACAGCCCAGAAGCAAGGAAATCTCAGCATGTTGAAGAGATAGCTGCACTTTCATGTTTATTCCAGCACTATTCACAATAGCCAAGATTTGGAAACTGCCTAAGTGTCTATCAACAGATGAATGGATAAAAAAAATATGATATATATATATATATATATATATATATATATATATATATACACACACACACAATGGAGTACTATTCAGCCATGAAAATGAATGAGATACTGTCATTTACAGCAACATAGATAGAACTGGAGGTGATTATGTTAAGTGAAACTAACCTAGGCACATAGAGATAAACTTCATCTCTTTTCACTTATTTGTCGAGATAGAGAGTAGAATGATAGTTACCAGAGGCTGGGAAAGGTAGTGGGGTTAGGGGGAAGTGGGATTGGTTAATAAGTACAAAAATATAGACAGAATGAATAAGATGTAGTATTTGATAGCACAACAGGGTTTCTACAGTCAACAATAATTTACTGCACCTTTTAAAATAACTAAAAGAATATAATTGGATTGTTTGTAACATAAAGAAAGGATAAATGCTTGTGGTGATGGATACTGCATTTACTCTGATGTGATTGTTACACCTTGTATGCCTGTATCAAAATATGTTATGTATCCCTCCACAAAAATTAAAATTAAAACTAGAATGAGGAAATATTAAGATTATTCTAATGACAGGGTCAAAAGAGGATTTTTTTTTAAAGATGTTAGAGATGGTTCCTCACAGAGAGGAAGTATGTTGTATGGTGACCAGCTGTTCTTTATCTTCTCCAGGACAGATGAAGAGGAAAGGCTTTTAAACTGTAGCATGTGGGTTTTAGGTTATGAGCAAAGAAGAATTCCTGGCAGTGAGAGTTGTTAAGCATTGATTTAGGTTATTAAGAAAGGCTGTGAAATTTTTTTCTCCGAAGGTTTTCAAAACCAGTATAGATTTTCATCTATCTGGGCTGGCTAAGGTATTATCCTATCCAAAGGCAGATGGAATAGGGTAGATAACTCTTTAAGCTCTTGAATGGCTTATGACTGATGGATTTGTAACTTACAGAATGAAAGTTAAATGTGAGTGTAGAGGGACTTCCAGAATGGTGAGTGAGGAGCCAGAGGACTCTCTTCTCAGTAAAATAACTATTTAATTGATAAAAATTATAAAATGTCATTTAAACATCTCTGGACATTGTCATAAGGTCACACAGCAAATGGAGAAATACTCATTCAAGAAAATCCATTGAGCAGTAAGAACAGCAAGAGTCTGTGACATTTGAGTCATAACCTTTGCCTCTAGCCCAGTTCTGTGTTTAGGAAACTATTTTCTGGGTGTCCCACTCTGTGCAGGTGCAGCCAAGAAGATGAAGAAGTGAGAGTAGAGAGGAGAAGGGCTCCCTCATCCCTAGGCTCCCAGTCCAGCGCTATCTTTTCACCCTGCCCACCCTTTGGGCCCTTTGTTGCAAAAGCTCTATGCAGGACAGGAGTGGCTGAAAGAACTAAGACTCCCAACCACCAGCAGCCCCTACTCCCAGGGCAGAAGTGCTAACCCAGGCATGGCAGGCTGAGAATATATGTGCCCCTATCACTCATGCCCTAGCAATGTGGAAGTTCTGTGCTCAGAGGGGTAAGCTGAGATCAGGGGCTACCACTTCCTATTCTAGCACCCACCGGTAGAGCTAGGGTGTCAATCCAGGAGAGGTGAGCCACCATCCCTGCTCCCAGCTCCTATGCTGGGAGATTGTGCTCAGTGGGAGAGGCAGGCTGTAAACAGCTCAGTTGGAGGGAACTGAGTTTATTTGAAACAGAATATGGGAATTCCAGGTCTAAAGGAGTTGAAAACAATGGAAATATTGGTGGAAAGCAATTATGAGGGTGTTGGTAGCTCCATGATACTGAGGGCAACAAGTGAAAAAACAAAACAGCCAGAAGTCTAATAGACAGAACAACAGAAAGAAACAGCTAAGAATACTCCTCTGGATTCACAGTCGACTCTGTGGATCAGAAAGCGCTGTGCATACGTGTTAGGGACCTACTCAAGAGCAATCGGAAGAGGACTTGGACAGACTTGAAATCACTCCCAAAACTACAAACATATCTATCATCAACATCGGGCAGAAGATTCACTGGCACAAGGGTTTTAAGCATACCTCTTCCTGAACACTGGCTGAATTATAAGCTACCCTGGCCCAAAAATAATTCCTAGGAATTCAGGGTTAAAAATAAAAGCACATGCATCCTTGGCAGTTTGGAAGATAGTGTGCATACCCAAAGTGGTGCCCTCTTAGAGGCAATTAGAGACAAGAACTTCAAAGCTACTAGTCCCTGGGCTGATTGTGGGCAAAACTACCACCCTCTTGAATTGTAATAGCAGCCCCCAAGTCACACACACATACATCCAATAATAAGGGATAAAAGTCTAACAGAGCTTGATTTTGACTAATTAGTATCTTCTTTTGACCAATCAGTAGCTTATGGTGACTAAGGGGCAACCCCTAGGAAACCAGGCTAAAAGGTAAAAAACAAGGGGAAAATAATCTGAGCTGAAACATGAGAGGCTACACATTACGTGGAAAACAGGCCTCACAGAATTAGTTCACCCAAGTCACCAAACAAACAAATGATCAAGCAAACATCAGCACCCCAGGGAATATTCATATCCAAGTTTGCTTCAAGATATTATCCAAAATGTCCAGTTTTCAACAAAAAATTATGAGAAATGCACAGAAGCAGAAAAGAACGACAGACAAACAGGAAACATACTAGGCAATAGGAACTGTCTTTAAGGGACCAAGATGTTGGATTTTGTAGACAGAGACTTCAAAGCATTTATTAAAAATATGTTCAAAGAACTAAAGAAAATCATATCTAAAGGATCAAAGGAAACCTGATGACAATGTTTTATCAAATAGAGACTATCAATGAAGAGATAGAAAGGCTTAAAAAGAATAACCAAATGGAAATTCTGAAGTTGAAAAGTACTATAACTAAAATGAAAAATTCACTAGAGGTGCTCAAAATGAGGGGAGAAGAATAAGCAAACGTAAACTTAGTTCAATAGAGAGGACCTTCCACCTCCTCTAGAATTAAGAACAGAGAGAAAAAAGAATGGAGAAAAAAACAAAACAAAAAAAAAACCGAAAAAAAAATAACAAACACCAGTATCTCAGAGAAACCTGGTACACCATTAACCAAGGAACATGTGTATAGTGGGAGTACCCAAAAAAGAATAGAGAAAAAAAGAAGTGAGAAAAGTATTTGAGGAAATTGTCCAGGTGTGGTGGCTCATGCCTGTAATCCCAGCACTTTGGGAGGCTGAGGATCACTTGGGGTCAGGCGTTTGAGAACAGCCTGGCAAAAATGGTGAAACCTCGTCTCCACTAAAAAATACTAAAAATACAAAAATTAGCCAGGTGTGGTGGTGGGCACCTGTAGTCTCAGTTACTTGGGAGGCTGAAGCAGGGGAATCACTTGAACCTGTGAGGTGGAGGTTGCAGTGAGCCGAGATGGCACCACTGTGCTCCAGCCTGGGTGACAGAGCAAGACTCTGACTCAAAAAAGGAAAAAAAAAAAAAAAAAGAAAAGAAAAAAAGAAAGAAGGAATGGCTGAAAACTTCCAAATTTAATGATAGCCACTAATCTATACATCCAGCAAGCTCAGCCAACTCCAAGTGGGACAAACACACACAAATCTACAGACATGTCATAATCAAAAGGTTGAAAGCCAAAAATAAATAGAAAAGCTTGAAAGCAGTAACAAAAAAAGATTCATCATGCACAAGGGAACCCCAGTAAGATAAACAATTAACTTCTCGGCCGGGCGCGGTGGCTCAAGCCTGTAATCCCAGCACTTTGGGAGGCCGAGGCGGGCGGATCACAAGGTCAGGAGATCGAGACCACAGTGAAACCCCGTCTCTACTAAAAATACAAAAAATTAGCCGGGCGCGGTGGCGGGCGCCTGTAGTCCCAGCTACTCAGGAGGCTGAGGCAGGAGAATGGCGGGAACCCGGGAGGCGGAGCTTGCAGTGAGCCGAGATCGCGCCACTGCACTCCAGCCTGGGCAACAGCGTGAGACTCCGTCTCAAAAAAAAAAAAAAAAAAAAAAAAAAAAAAAAAAAAAAAAACAATTAACTTCTCATTAGAAACAATGGAGGTAAGAAATCAGCAGGACAGTATATTGAAAATGTGAGTGTGCAATTGGGGTCTGGACTTTGTGGACATGATTCCCCAATTACTTTATGCCATTTATTTGTTTTTCTCTCTTTATTCTGTAAAATTTCTTCATTATTCCCCACATTGGTATCTCCTGACAGTTTCTGAATCTTGGAGAGGAAAATATTTTGCTCTTCAGAACAGATTCATCAAAGTTTCAAAAATAGTTTTGGACCTTCCACCTCCTCTAGGATTAAGGATGTATCTTTGATTCTTATCTAAATAAAGAAGATAAAATTTTCAGAGAATATTATCTTGTTTTTAGCTTGAGAGAATAAATGTCTCTGTTGGACATCTGCTGTTTTTACTTTCTCTGCATCTCTTCCTTTTTCTTAAGGTGGTACACCTTGGTGACATTTTGGGGAACCATGCCTTGCTTCTTCTCAGTCCATGTGGCGTACCTGCAACTGATCTAAACTTCTGGCTCTATGTGAGCATATGCCAGAAATGGACTCAATCAGAGATTTTCATTACTCTGTCCATACTTACAGGTTCAGAGATGAACACATAACCCATGCCATACTGATGAGACTCAATTTGGGGAGTGTGGTTAGAATAATTTTGAAGAAGAAAACATTTCTTTTTTTAAGAAAAAATATTATAAATGGAAAATTTATAGTGATATGTGTTTATGGGGTACAAAGTGATGTTATGATTTATAAATACAATATGAAATAATTAAATCAAGCTAATTAATCTATCCATAACCTCAAATATTCTATTTGTGGTAAGAACATGTGAAATTTACTCTCTTAGCATTTTTGAAATGTACAATACATTATTATTAACTATAGTCACAACACTGTGTGATAGATCTTCAAAATAAAAAATATTATTTCTCCTCTCTGAGATTTTCTGTCCATTGGCCATCATCTCATTCTCCCTACCCCCAGGAGATGACATTCATGAGGGTTACTCAGCCGGTAAGATGTAATGCTGAGGGTGTCATGGGCTACCAGGAGGAGTGGGCCCCCTGAAATGTAGGATAACACAGGAAAAAATAGAACGGAGAGACCAAGAGACAGAAACCTTGTCCTCGTGGCATTATTTAAGCCCATGAATCTGTCTGTGACCAATGTCATTCCAATTTTGATTAAATGAACAATATGTCCTTTTTTGTGTATCAAGTTTGAGTTGGGTTTCTATTAATCACAAGTAAAAGAGTAATGAATAATGATATTTTCTTCTACACTTTTCAATTACTTGAGTCTGTGTTCATTTTACAACTAAAAACAAAATAAAATAAAAAATAAAAAAAAAACTTTCTATAAGAGACAAAACAGAAATAGGTACAAAGACTAAAAAATAACTCAAGATGATATCTTAAAAAGCCATTCTCTCTTTTTGGGGATTTCTAGTTTTAAAACTGGTGTAACTTCAATAATGAATTCAAGCAACTGATGCCAATTTGGTCTTCTAACAGCTCATGTGTTGGCCAATGCCCAGTAGGTGATGTTCATCCTCGTGTGAACACATCCATCGTTAGTGTGCCTATTTCCTGTTAACCATCTAGGCCTGGAGAGGTTGTGGAGGTTAGGGTGGAGGGCAGGTTGGACAGAGGTGATTAGCAAGAGAACCCTGAACATTAACTCAGGGCCTTGTTGAGCTATGTAGGACATACTAAAAGATCCAAGGAGGCCACATTTAAAAATAGCATAATGAAATTAGTACACTGCAGTCTGCCCTGAGGAGCAGACATGACCTGACTTGATGAAGCTTCACATACAAAATGGATTTTATTTTTAGGGCATTCTATCTGGGATAACAATGGCTCTGCTGATAGGAAGGTAGTGGGTATAGTTTGTCTTAGTGGCTGGCACTTACGCTTGAAAAGAACAAAATAGCATATTTAAACTGTCAAGCCCTAATTGTTTCATTAGATGGTGGTAGTCTTTGACAAAAGGAGCCGGCTAACTGCTGAAAGCAAGAATGATGAGCAGTAATTCTGGCAGGGCACTGGGGCGCTGCACTAGTTACCTCTCCTCCTTTGTTTCTTCCCAGTTCATCTCTGTTACAAGAGGAAGTCTCATTTTCTAATGTAATGACTGCTATTAAAATCAGTTAAAAGTCTTTCATGAGCTCTGTGGTATGTCTTCTACATATTTTTAGATATGAATGAGCTTCGGAGGCGAGTTCTAGCATTTGTATTCATCTATTGGGGTCTCTAGCATCCAGTTTAATATCAATTATACTAATGAAGGATATTAATATAGGACTTTCAACCCAGCAGGATCCTAAAGTGATTTACACATTTTATACATTATGGATGAAATGTTTTGTTTACCACTAACTTGAGCCATCTTACTTTTGACGGTAAATACCACACCACCACCAACTGCCTCTCCTATGCAGAAAACGGAGACCCTCCCGTCCGACAGAAATGAAAGAGGACTTTTTGGTAGGCAAAAGGCAAGAACTCAGCTTAATATCTTGACGGGGCACTGTAGAGAAAGCCCCGGGCTAGGCATTTATGGTAAATAAAGCAGCTTCCACATATTAATTTTATAAAGCATTTCTGCTCTTCCCTCTAACGCTGCACATCTGTGAGGTATCAGGGGAGAGACAGAATGGGGGGTGCGGAGGGAGAGTTCTGATTTATTTCTTGCTGCTCAGTGGAATAAAGACCCACAGCATGTTTTCCATTTACACACATTTGAGAATTTAAAGGCTGCTTAGAATGAGAGGGTGGTTATATTTCATCAAGAGACATCATAAAAGCTTTCTCCAGTTTGAAACACAAAAAAATCAGATCCCATAGATAGCTATTTTTTCTCAGGTACAAGGAACCAAATGTGATTAATGCCTTTCTCAAGGGCCCCAGCCTGCCTTTCCCCATCCAGAGAGGGCTCACAGAGGGATTCTTCCAGCAGCCCCAGGCCTCTGTTCTTGGCAGGGCAGGAGGGAGACTCCTCCGCTGGGTGGGCTGTGCGGGACCTCTGCTGTGGAGGTTGCCCCTCTAAGTTCAGAAAGCTGATTTATCTTTGATTCAGGTTTTTAAATTAGCCTTGTTTAAAACCATCTATCTTTTTCCAAGGGCAGCTTTGCTTTTAGCCAAGCCTCACATTACGTACTGTATATAAATTTCCACTGAGTTGTTTCCCAGATTCTAGAGTCTGAAATGTTGAAGCCCAAGTTTATCATCATTCAGGCCGAGCTGGAGAAAGCTTGTCCTTGTCAGACATTGGTTCCGAGCCTGAATGTGCCGTCTACTATTTAAGTTCTTGCTCAACATTAAATGATGATTTTGTTGGGGAAATGCTCATCATTTAAACCCGCCCTGCCATGACTTGGATGTGGATAGATAAAGAATCTTAATAATTGAAAAACCTCATTAAGTGAAAAGAAACCAGTCCTAGGAATGTAGAAAGCGACTCCTTGAACTTAACTAAAATCTGATTTGGAAGGATGGTACTTGCAGCTTTTTTTGACTATCCTGGTGAAGATGTGCTGCAAAATCCAAGGATTCCTTCAGAATC
The DNA here is from genome assembly GCF_037993035.2 of Macaca fascicularis. Taxonomy (NCBI): domain Eukaryota; kingdom Metazoa; phylum Chordata; class Mammalia; order Primates; family Cercopithecidae; genus Macaca; species Macaca fascicularis. Next base: position 113,803,087 of record NC_088380.1, on the reverse strand, counting down.
CAAGGGAGATTCATCAAGAAGGAAACAGCAACTTGGATGCAGCATGCCTGTGGGTTAGAGAATAAACAGGCAGAAACTGACCATATCAGGTAGAAGCAGGGCAACCGTCAGGGTGTGGCAAAACACGTTTCCAGCGCAGTCTTTTTACCAGTGTGGACAGGACTTCAGCTGCTGCTTTCAGCATGTGCTGACACAGGGCTTCCCTTACTCCCCTGACTCATGGCCATTTCCACAGGCTTAGCCTCCGCCCAGCATGCTCCGTTGAAATGAAAAATGATCAAAAGCTGGAGATGGGACCTTTGCCATTAGGGACCATCGATGAGAGGGATATACAGTCTCATTTTCAAAGTTTGATTTGTTCTGACACAGGTAGGAATACACTTCCATGCTCTAATTTGGCAATCTGGTTTCCTAAGTAATAAAGTTAGCAAAACCTCTAAATATTATTTAATGTGTCTAAAGGCATATGAATGTGTATAAAGATATATTAAGAATCATGTCTATAATTTTCCAACAATATATAAATATTGTATAGATCAAGGGAGAAAGGGATTTATTTAATTATTACAATATGATTTTAGCTCTGAAAAAAAAATCTTAGAAATTGTGTATTGCATATATTCCCAGTTTTCTTTCTTTTATAAATGCAAACAAATAGCCTGGAAACCTGGAAGCTATAGTAAGTAACCTAGTCATGCATATTGAAGCAAAACTGCTTCATCTAGGGTTAAATTAAAATATATTTTAAAAAAGTTCTTCTAGGTCTAATTATTGATCAAAATTGCCATCTGTAGGTTAATAAGTACACTTAACTCTTTCCTATCTATTTTTTTTCACTCTGAAAAATTAGTGTTCACATTGTCTTCATGGATTGTTGTGTTATCCACAGGAATTAACTGAATGTTAAATAAACACTTTGCATAGTAACTTCTCTAAGTTTAAGGAGAGTTATCATCAAGCCATTAACAATAACTCACATTCCAGTAAAATGACCAAATTGTAATCTTGATTGTAAGTTGAATTAGGAATCTGCCATCATGGAGCCTTTGGATAGACTTCATGAGACTATCTCAGAATATGTGTGGAATTATAGAATGATGGGGCTGGAAATGAGTTTAAGGGCATCTAACTCAACAGAAAGGGAGACAGGCCTAGTGAGGTTAAGCTGGTAAGTCGTTAGAGATGGAGATGGCCTCCATTTATCCATTTGTAACTAGAGACCTTCAAAGACCATCTAGCAGCATTAGTATAAAAGGTAAAAATGATCTTAGGATTCTGTTGTTATTTTTGTGATTAAAAAAAAAAAAATCCTTCAGAGTTTCTTTAGGGAAATGAGGGATCAAGCTTAGTAACCAGGGTCTTGTGGTCTTTTTTAAATGTTATCTTTTACAAACACTCAAATACAAAACCCAAATTTCTGCCCCAAGTGGGAGCAGAACAGTGCAAGAAAGAGAGTCTACTCACAATCCTTCTGCATCTGCCACAGCCCTAATCTTTCCTAAGAAATGTGAGCCTAGAGGAGCTCTAAGGTACCTTTCAACCCAGAGGTCTGAGATTCCACCATAAAGCATGTGGGGAGCTGCTATTTGCGGAAATGCTTAACTTACAGTTCACATATATAACATTCTTCCTCTCATTCCTTGCTGCTCATCCATTAAATCTCCAACTCTTGCATTTATTCATCTAGAGCATCCATCTCTTATTCTTGTGGACAGTTAATGAGAGATCAAAATAATTTGGCCAGCATTGGAAAATACAAAATACATTCAAGACTTTCATAACAGGATTGTTATAAAACGGCATAGCATAACTACTAAGACTCAGATAAAACAAACAAACAAAAAATCTACAAACATTGGAATTTTCTTATGCCTTAATGCATTTACATGTAATAATAGTATATGTAAAATATCAATGCTTTTAAACTCACACTAGGTCAGCCTGACCTAGCAGTATCCCTGACATTACTGAAAAAAATAAAATCTGGCATATCTGCATGATACTAGTTAACTCCATGAGTACTGGGATGAAGGAACATTTAGAAAATATGGCTCAACTGACCATGACCCATAAGAGTTGAATAATTTTTGATGTAGACAATAGGGTAATGATTCCAGGGTAGGATGAATCTCATATTAAAGGGGCACTCTAATTTTGTGCTGGGGGAAAAAGACATTAGACACTATTGAATAAACTGCCTGGGGAGAATTTAAGTGATATTATAATTTTTACGCTACAACCCCAGATCTCTCTCTAAAACTCTACTCTCCGTTATCACCTCCCCTTTTGTACCAGACATGAATAATGAGAAATCGTACTGTCACCTCAACTATAATATCTCTTAAATAAAATTTCTCTTGCCTTTGAGCTCTGTTTTTTAATTTTCCTGTATTTGATAAAGATCTTCTCTAGGTTACCCAAGTTTGAAATGCTGGAGCTACCTGTTACTCATACATCTGTTTTACTAATGAAACCTGGATTTTGTCTAAGAACTGACTTGTTATTCTTTACTCATCTTTTGATGATGTTATTGTTATTTGACTTAATTCATTGTTCAACTTTCCTCTGGGTTTTATTAATACATTCAGTTTCAGTTCAAGACATTTTTTTCATGCAGTTTTGCCAGATTTATGCCCTTGCTCTTCCTCTTCTCTAACCTTCAACAATGGTTGATTTCTACCAAAAGACACCAGTAATTGTTGCCTGCCTTATGATGTTTGATATTGTGTGCACACAATATATTCTTCCTGCTGAAATATAAGCTCCTAGAGTGCAGAAACTGGCTCTTGTGTTTGTTCTAAATTTCCTGCAGAATCTGGATTGTGCTGGAAAAGTAATAGGTATGTTAAAACAGTATGTGTTAAATGATTTCACATAAATGGAAGCTAGCAAAAACATAATTTATTATTTTCACGAAAATGATCTTTATGTTTAGTTTCAGAAAATTTAGGGTGGTGGACCACACATGTAAAAATGTGTTTGAACTTTGGATTTTTTTTTGTTTTTGTGATATCTTGAAATCTTTTGGCATTTTGGCCACTCCAAATGTGAGTATTATTTAGGTCATGTCAGATTACATGTTGAGTGGCCAGTAAGATTCCTGATGAAAATTGGAAAACAGTAAAAATGCAGATGTTTCAAAATGTTCTCCTATTCCACGCTGTATTGAGGTTGTCTTCTATAACTGATTATGTACATTAACAAAAATAGCTTTATCAACATTTTAGAAAGAAACTCAGTTCAGTGGCATAGATATCATCCAAAAAAAAAAAAAAAAAAAAAAGAAGATGAGCAATGATGCGTTTGATCCACAATAAATCTCTGTGAGACTTTGAATTTTAGGCAATAGCTATATTTATTTTTATTGTATTTTTTATGAGGAGTCTTTGGAAAAGCTTATGTTCCATGATCTGATGTTTATGGTCAGTTCAATCTTCCTTTGAAGATGAGCTACACCCATAAAATAAGCGGTGACTCATCCAAATGCTTATGACTACATGATGCTCATTTGTAAGGTTCAAATCTTTACAACCTTATGGACACACCTCTTTTTGACAAGCCTGAGATGCCTGGACTCGGTAGGGATGTAAGTATGTGTCACTACAGGCTCAGGAATGAGCATGCTCTTCCATTATCCAGGCTGACCTCAGTGTCTCTGGCTATATAAACTAGTCTGTCTTCTCTGAATATTAATCATGTTGGCTTTAAACTTGGGAGTCTTTTAAAAGAGAAGCTTCCCACTCCTCAACAATAACAAACAGTTTAACATTGTGTTTAGCAACTTGTCAGCTACTCCATCTCTGTCAAAGGCATTTCTTTGGTGATTATATCTCAATCATGACTGGGCCAGTTTGTGATCTGCATTATAGAAAAATGAGGTATCCATAAAACAATTTAATAGCATTTCTTAATGTAATGAAGAAATAAAAGTATGAAGGGAGAGAGAAGAGAGAGAGGGAAAAAGTGGAGAACAGCAATTGTAACTAACACTCCTTGGACTCTGCTTTCCAGAAACTTCTAAGAGCTTCCTTGGACTGACTCATTAATCCTTATGGAAACCCTTATTAGCCAATAGTAGTATTTTGATTTTTTTTCTGATAAAGAAATGGGGGGATAAAATACAGATTTAAGACTTGAACCCCGGCAGTCTGACATCAGAACTCAAGTTTTCAACTTTTATGGCATATTTCTCTTCTACATAACAATTGCTGACTGCTCTTGGAAAACAGTAAGTTAATTTTTAAAATCATCATAACACAAAATAAGTTGGGGTTTGAATTTTCTATTTGTTTAGGCATAGTTGCACAAAATGCCTAGACCATCTATTGAACGTTGAACTATTTCACCAGTCACTTGATCTTGAATCCATGAAGTGCAGCTCTCTGTTTTGTTAATGTTGGGTAGAATGATCTGACAAAGGGTTTTCACAAACTGAGGAGACAATGAGCATCATTTCAGATCTCATAATGGCTAAGAAATGCATCTGTTTCTTAAATCCAATTGGCTTCTTTTCATTGTCTTATTCTTAATCACTTTCCCAATTTTATTTTAGAGTTTCATGCAGATGTGCCCCAGACTTTGTAAATGTCAAAGCATTAGCCAGCAAATATTAATTGATTAAACGTTCACTTCCCCTCCTGATGTACGTGTCTAGAGAATAGGGTTTTGTGGGCACTTTACTGAGGGTAGATTGGTAGAATTGGCCGTTCAACCAAAAGTAAAGCATATAGCATAAATATGAAGTGTAATGATGTTTTATCTACAGACTATTCAAAAAGATAGTTTGGTTTTAATAGTCAATATTTACATAAAGTTGGCAGAGCAAAAATTGAAATTAAATTAAAATTATAGATTAGAAGCTTTCACCTGGTATGAAATTACTTCCAGTCTCACTAAGTTGAATACTACATCAAGGATGGTAGGAACTGGCTGTGGTGTTTAGCATCCAGGTTTTCTGGTGGTGGAATCTCCTCGCCCCAGTCTAAGCTCATGTGGACCTCATTCAGTTGATTGTATTCCTAATTCTAGGGGTAGAACATGTGACCAAAGCCTACACCAATCAACCTATCACGTTCCTTTAACACTTGTAGATAATTCAGTGTGAGCCAAGTCAATCCATTAGCACTTTTGAGGACTACTTGGATTCTGGCAGCCGGTCTGAAACCATGAAAACACTAAGGACATCAAGTTGAGAAATGGTAAGGACAAAATCAAAAAGAAAACCAGAAACTCTTGGGTAAAATTATTCAAGCTCTAGATCAATCCTTCATTGAATCTAGAATATCTCTGTCTTGTTTTTGTGAGTCAGTAGATTTTAATTTTCTTAAAGCATATTTGGATTGGGGTTTCAGTGACTTGCAATTCAAAGAATCCTAAGAATAAAAAGTAAAAAGGAAACAATATGATAAACTTGTTAAAGTATATTTAACTTCTCTATCATGATATTAAGATACTAAAGTGAGACAGGACTATCTGAAATCATTTTTCACCTTACTCAGTGTTTTGTTTTGGTTTTCTAAGGAGACACTATTTGGGTCTAGCAGAAACCTCCTCCACTCCTTTTGAGTTGTTGTCAATATCTTTGACAGCACCTGCTGAAGTGGTGGGCCTAGAAGGCTATGTTGGTTCCATGTGATATTGAGTCCCTGCAACCTCATTTGGTGACCAGACAAAGATTCAGTCAATCTCGAGGTTGAGCTGAGCCAAATGCTTTATCTCATTTGAGAATTTGAACTAGAAGACAAAATTACAGCGAGAGAAAGATGATCAATTGAACTGCAGGTCATGTTGAGTCTAGCGGTAATTTTCAGCTGTGTGCACATTGACTAGTAAACAGAAAAGGCAAGCCTGGAGAAGGAAACGGAAATTTCAATTGACCAGCTGAGACAGAGACAGAGAAACAGAGAGAGAGAGAGAGAGAGAGAGAGAGAGAGAGAGAGAGAGAGAGAGAGAGAGAGGTTAGAAGTGAGGAGAGGGAGTGGGAGAGAGGCTTAGACCTTACAATAGATGAAAGAAGTCATGTAAGTTTCTGAATTTCTGTTTTCACTCCTTCTGTAACTTGGCTGAGTGTCCTGGCTCTCCATTCATTCATCTATTTGTTCATTCAGCAAATAATCCCTGAGCTGCTACTCTGTGTCAATACTATTCTAGGTTCTGCAGATACTGTGGTAAATAAGATAAAGTTCCTGCCTTTGTCATGGAGCTTATACTTTAGAAGAGGAAAATGAAATAAAGAAGAAAGGAAAAGAAGGAAAAAGTAAGAAAAAATAAAGTAATATATGGAGAGAAAGAGATAGAGAATATTAGAAGTGCTTTGAAGAAAACTACAGAAGACTAAAAAGTTAAGAGTGATCAAGAAATCGATGTGAGAGTGATAGTGTTCTTATTGGCTGACAAGTTGATACTTGTCAGCTGAAGGCAGTGAGGAGATGGGCTACTGTGATAGCTGGAGAAAGAGACTTCCAAGTAGAGATAACAGGAAATGCCAAGACTCAAATGAGAGTGGTGCCATGGGACAGCAAGATCACTGGGGCTAGTGCACAAGAAGCCAGGAGGAGCTTAGTGGAACTTCAGATCAGAGAGAGATGTAGTGGGTTTATTATGTAGGGCCTTGAAGGTCATGCTAAGGATATTTTGAGCAAGTGAATTGAATTGCTTTTTTTCCCAATAATATTAGTCTGAAAATTGTGAAAATTTACTTTGAGCTAGCTTGAGTAGGTTTCTGTTTCTTGAAAAGAAACAACCCCTGACAAGAAGAATTGTAAAACATTTTCATAAAATGACCAACTTTTTTCTAAATCTGTATCATGTAAAAACTCTATGTATAAAAGAGATGAGAACAGTGTAACTGTTTTAGAAGTTTATATTTCTAACATTTTAGAAGTTCATATTTGTAACATTTATTTTCTATAAAGCTGAATTAATGAGAAAAATGACACTGTTTTAATGAGTACAAAAATGTGAACTCTGGGTTATAGATGATATAAATGCAGTCTCAATCTTCAGTTTTATTTTTGTGTTTTTCATTGCTTGCATGATATTGAAAAAATTCTAATTCACACTAATAAATAGGTGCAAATGGTAAATGATTTGAACAGCTCATCTTGAAACCTCAGGATTTTCTTCAAATAATCTGACCTAGAACTTGAAAGTGGAACAATGGTTAATTTTCTTTATAAACTGGAATTCTTATCAATATCTAACATATCTGCATTCTTCATCATGGACATACAAGGAAGACAATAAACTTACAAAAGTTAGAGAAAATGTTAAAACTACTTACATTATGGTATTATAAAATATGTTAGGTTTACTTGTTACTGCACAGCTGTTATACTGATTCTGAATAGAATCTACCCCAAATGGATCTGGTTGAGTCTAAGCTGCCATTAATAGAGCCCAGCAGGTTTGTGTTAAAGTAGTTGCTCAAACTGCAAAGTTGAAGTAATTGAACTTCTTCAAATCATTCTTCACAAAGTGCATATAGGCAGGAACATATTTATTGAAAGGACATGTCAGAGCTACAACTTTCCTTATCAATAATCCAATTTCGAGAACTTCAAATATATGCCCAGAGATCATTAAGAGGCCTGTGCAAATATGTTAACCTACATGCATAAATTTTCTGTTAGTAGTTTCCAATGGGCTATATCATTTTACTGTGCCTTTTGCTTTACTCTATTTTAAAAATAGTTCTAAAATTATTTGAAAAATTTAAATTTCAACTAAGCTTTTGGAAGATACAAAACTCCTCAGAATAATTCAGTAATATCTGAATAATGCATTAAAAATGGTAGATAAAATTAACCCCCAATGTCACAGATTATGAAAATAAAGCCAAGTGATGGAACTTGGGAAGGACTAGTCCACAGGTCTGCTTTTATTGTAGCTTATGACTCTCCTCACTTTGCACACTGCTAATTTTTTTCTTATTATCAAATAAAGTAAATAATAAATTTTGGAAAATACATTTCAGAATTTTTTACCTTATAACACCGGAGTTTTCAGGCCTTCCAGTATAGTTCGTAAAATACATTGTAACCCTTTATACTTATTTCTATGGTGTCTATAAAAGGATGTTTCCAGCTTCATCCATGTCCCTGCAAAGGACATGAACTCATCCTTTTTTATGGCTGCATAGTATTCCATGGTGTATATGTGCCACATTTTCTTTATCCAGTCTATCATTGATGGATATTTGGGTTGGTTCCAAGTCTTTGCCATTGTAAATAGTGCTGCAGTAAACATATGTGTGCTTGTGTCTTTATAATAGAATGATTTATAATCCTTTGGGTATATAGCCAGCAATGGGATTGCTGGGTCAAATGGTATTTCTGGTTCTAGATCCTTGAGGAATCACCACACTGTCTTCCACAACGGTTGAACTAATTTACACTCCCACCAACAGTGTAAAAGCATTCCCATCATTCTGAGCAAACTAACACAGGAACAGAAAACCAAATACTACATGTTCTCACTCATAAGTGGGAGCTGAACAATGAGAACACATGGGCATAGGGAAGGGAACATTACACACTGGGGCCTCTCAGGGGATGGGGAGCTAGGGGAGGGATAGCATTAGGAGAAATACCTAATGTAGATGATGGGTTGATGGGTGCAGCAAACCACCATGGCTCGTGTATATTGCACGTTCTGCACATGTATCCCAGAACTTAAAAGTATAATAAAAGATAATTTTTAAAGGGTGTTTAGATCCAGAAAAAAGTCTAGTTACTACAAGTAGCTGTCATATTAAAATACTCATGTAGTAGGAAAAAAGCCCAAACCCCAAAATCTCTTTATACCCAGTAGTATGCCTGTTTCTGAACCGAGGCATGCTCATCTGTCTCACCCTGCTACTTTGTAATCTTCATGGAGTAAGGACATTGCCTTATTTACTTTTGAATCACCAGATTCTAGAACATTGTGTGGCCTGTAGTAGGTATTCAATACATTTTTGCTGTCTTTTTGACAATGCAACCATAAAAAGCAGTTCAAGGCTTAATTGCTATGGTGTTAGCTTAGATGAGTTTGTAAATAAAAAGTTTCAAGGTCAGCTTTATTGAAAGTGAGGGGCCAGTCCAAATTTATGCAGTATTATCATTTAATATAGTTTCAGATATTAAAGCCCCAAGTCATTTTCTATTCAATTTTAAAGAGTTGAGCGATTATTCTTACTCCTAAGACCTCTGAAGTTTCTCAAGTATTCTAATTTGGGTGTGATGAAACTGTACTGTTAACAGCCAATCTTGATTTTAATAGTGTCCCAATTTCATTTAAGAGCATTATCCTGAAACTTCCATTATTAATGGCTGACATCCTAAATGTTGAGGGATGGTAGACTCTGATTCATTTCAGCTGATTATGGTTGGCACGGATATGTAGGTATACACATGCTGGCCCATTTTCAATGGATGCCATGGATAGCTTCAGTTTCATTTATTCAGTAATGGATCTATTAATTAGTTTCCTTGCCTTGCTTTGAATTTGGGTGTGTGTGTAGTAAAGGCTGGAGACAGAAAAAATTATAGAATCAAAACTATAGTTTACATGTTAATTATATCTAGTTGCTATCCCAGGTTGTGATCCTGTTCAGAACCTGTCTTTTTTTAAAGAAAAACAAAAGTCAATAACCTGTCTTTTAAGCCTCCCTTTGTTTAGTATTATGGATATCACTGATTTAGTGTGCAATTTACTTTGCCCCTGAGATTAGCTCCTCTCTTTCCTCCTTATTTCTGAGCTGCCACTCCTCATTGCAACAATAGGTCCTTTATGCTCTATTGCCAATGCCTTAGTGTTGTGCTTATGTATTGGATTATAGCCAAGGACAAAACTCTGAAAACTTTATGGAAATGCTGATGCTGGTAAAGTTCTAAGTGGAAGAACACAATAAGAATATGATCTTAAATTTCTAGCAGCTGTTCAGTCTCCTAATCACAGTGATAGAGTTTTCCTCAACTGCCTCCTTTAGTTGAGTGGTCACCATTCCTTCAGTGAATGATCCCTTCTGAATTGTGGGAAGGCCCTGGGAAGAATGAGCACTAAGCTTGAAGTCTTGTTTCTCTTTGGAAAGAGACTGTTGTGGGTTGAGTTGTGTCTTCCAAAAAGATGTGTGGATGTCCTAACCCTCAGTACCTGTGAATGTGACCTTATAGGAAAATGGCATCTGTAAAGATGTAATCAAGTGAAGATGTTGTCATACTGGATTAGAGTGGGCCCTATTCTAATGACTGGTGTCTTCATAAGAAGAGAAGAGACAGAGAGAGGAACATATAAGAAGAATGTCACTTGATGATGGACACAGAGATTGGAGTACGTAATTTGTCTGCAAGCTGAGGAATGCCAAGGATTGCAACACCAAAAGATAAGAGAGAGGCATGGAACAGATTGTTTCCCCAGAGCCTCAGAGGAAGTATAACTCTCCTGACATCTTGATTTTGGACTTCTGTCCTCCAGGACTGTGAGAATAAATTTCTGTTGTTTTAAGGCACTCAATTTGTGGTAATTTTTTATGGCAGCCCTAGGAAATGAATACATTCATGAAGATGAAAATAATAGATGATCTGAAGATAATGAATTTTGACCATTTTTGGTTTTCATATTCTCGTCTCTTTCCCAATAAAACTTTTTAATTAGTTTCGCAAATTATATATTAGTTCATGTTTTCTTCTTTCTTCCTCTGTGATCTAGCAGAGAGGAGCAGGATCCTCCCTCACCCCTACCAAATTAGCTGAGTCACTTCCAGTGGCTCTGTTTGGAGCTGTCTTCTCCATCCTGACTGCCTTCTTTCCGCAGCAATGCGCATGCTCAGCACTGTACATTCGGGATGACTCCTATGACTTCCTCTGTTCTTTCTCCCCTCCTCTCCCTAGTAAAATATACCTGCCTAGTGTTGCATTCCCTCAGAACCCTGAGCTATGCCAGGAAACATGTTAGCTGGTCTGCTAAGTAAATAGTGGGTCACTGCGTAAGTGACCATTACTGAGTTAAAATATAATGTCTTACAAGTAACAGATTTATTTTAATAGAGTCCATCTGCAGGCATGACTTTGACTAAGAAAATAAAAAAGGCAAGAAGTGGAAATTACATGATGAGGAGGGTAAGGGTGAAAAGTAGGGCAGATATCTTGGGGCAAACACACCTGTCATATCCTTCAGGTTCTATTACACAGTCAACCGCCTACTGTTCCCTGTCTTTGAACCCTGCTGGTGGGAGTTCTAGTACTGTCCCAAGGGCAGGTTTCAGGAAGAGGAGACCAGAAGCCTAAATACAGTATACCCTCATAATTGCCTCCTAAATAGTAAGGGCTTAAAGTCAGGTCACAGTCCTTTGTTGTTTTTACTTTACTTTCTCCATAATTGGACACTTTTTATTATAAAACTTCTGGTTTGTGAGGTGTTTCCCTCTACCAACAAATGATGTGATGAAGGGACCCAGACATGTAACAATGACACATGAAGCTGCCTATTGCAATTTATGCCAGGTTTCTTTAATTCATTAAACATCACAATAAATGGTTGCAAAGTCTTGTTAATAAACATTTTTGAGTATGTGTATATATATACACACATATATATACACTATATATATATACACACACATATTTATATGCTACTAAATAAGCCACTTGTCAGTAATTTTATACTTTGAGTTTTTGACTGATTTGAATGAGAAAATTAACAGATTTTTTTTCTGGCATTGTACAGACACAATCCAATTCAAGGGATAGATGTCCAAGGTTAATTGCATATCCATTGTGACCTAGTCTTACACAGCTTTGCATTTTTCACTTCTGTTTTCTGGGGTCCAGGTGATTGAATAGCTGTCTTCTCTCATTGAGCACACACTCAGGAAATAGCTCCATGAGTGTAGTGCTCCAGCAACAAGATTTAAGTAATGACAACTCCTACTGATTTTCTGCCAGAGTAAATAGCTGTAAGTAATTTTTGAAATAATAATGCTGGACTAAGTGATCATCCTCAGTTAATCAATGTGAAAACATCCTAGGACTTACTCAGGTCTAAAAATCCAGAAAGTATCAATCTTTAAAGAAAGTTTTTTTTTTTTTTTTTTTTTTTTCAGGTAAAATGCTAATTTCTATTTTTGTCATTGCTGACAGCAATCCTATGGCTACTACAAACTGGACATTATTTACTGACAGATAAAACTAGAATCTCCTATAAGAGAGGAAATGTGTAAGAACACAGACTCTGGAGCCACACTCTCTGGGTTCAAATCCCAGCTTCACTACTATAGGGATCATGTCCTTGGGCAAATTATTGAACTTCTTTGATGTCAGCATTCATAAAATAGAGATGATAATACTTACCTCATGGGATTGTTGTGATGATTAAGTGAGTTAATGTACAAGGAGCTCAGCATAGTGTCTGGCACATAGTAAACACTCTAGTGGTGGCTATTGTTGTTATAATGAATGTAAGTTTTTCCTGATTCAAAAGGGACAAACCCTTCATACTCCCAAGTGAAGCTGTAACTGGAGCAGAAACTCTTTGGTCAAATGTATTCTTGCTGAGAACACAGGCTGCTTCTAGCAAAAGAAGTTTGTGTTAAGATATATTGGGGACGTAAACAATTACGGTAGAGACCAAAATGGAGAAGAGTTGAGTGGCTGAGGAGAACTAAGCAGCAGTAGCAAAGGAGTGGTTGTTCTTCTATCAGTACTCGCCTAAGCTGATTGTCATGATTGCTTGTGAATTCTGGAACTGTGTCTGATGTGCAAATCAAGATCTCTGCGTAAATGAGATCTTATTTAATAGGAAATGGCTGTCTTAGAAAACATTTGGCAGAGTTCAAGTGTCTGCTAGTACATTGTTTTACAGAAAGTCAAAATCAGGCTATCAAACAGAAGGATTATCCAAAAAGTGATGCTTGTTACCAAGGGGCACAAGGATCATGACAGAAGATGAACCAGCAAAGAGGAAATGTGCTCAGAATACAGGGAGGCTGAGTCAGATGGTGGGTCATGTGCAGAAATGAGATTACTGCAAGGTTTTATTAATATCTTCCTAGGGCATTCAATTCACAAAACAGCACTGGCAAAAATTGCATCATCAAAATTATGCTTAAACAATGTTTTATTCCTCATGAAGTATAATATAGATGGTTTTGTATATACAGGACCATATAAGAAAACATTAAAGGGCATATTAAAATAGTACATATGCAAAGTATAATTTTACAGCATTTTGTAATATTCTAAACTGAATCTTGAACATGAATAGTTAAACTCACTTATGTTAAATGCATCTATTATGTCTTTCTTAAAATCCTGGTTGGGTCCTGGGCTAACTCTTACTCTCTGGGGTGCATGTTCTACTATTTTTCCTTAGCCCACATACTTTTTCATGCATATTGACACAGAAAAGTATTTGGTAAAAGGTGATGTCAGAGGTGGATACTTTGTTCTCCAAGGTTTTCAATATTATATACTATTGAGTATCAGTTGTAACAAAGGTGTCTATAGGAAAGTAAAAAAAGACATTTTTGTATATATGTCTATTACTAAGGGGATTGGCAAGGTTTTTACATTAGGAGATTAGCGAAACAAAGCAGTATGTGCCATCACTTCAAGACAGATCACCAAAATGAGTGAGCATCTCTGCTCCATTCTTGGTTGTTTACTTCCCAGGGAGAATATAGTTAATACAGGAACAGTCTTAAATATTGAGGGAGAAGCCAGGTGATGGTAGTGTGATTCAGACAATATCAAGGAACCCCTCGCCTTCCATATCTAGTCTTATTCAATATGGAATTTTATTGTAAGACATTAATTTCTTTGTTTCAAAGTTGGTCCTTCTTGGGAGTGGTAACAAATTAGAATCAACAGTCATAATGCTGGAGTTAAACTGGATGAACCCTTGTTTCTTCTTTCTGGGTACGTGTCAAATTACATTAGCAACCTCTGTTGTATTAGAGTGAGGCTAAGGAAATGTCAGTGGAAGGATGCCTACCACTTCCAGACCTGGACTTAAAATCTCCTGCTTGGTCTTCCTAGCTCTGTTTTTTTTTTTTTTTTTTTTTTTTTAACCTTAGTGATTCAAAAAGTTATATTAGAGATGGCACCATTACACAAGGGAAGGGCTCTGAATCCTTGAGTCCTCACTGAAAGTAGAACCTCCATGGAGAGCTGCCCATTCAAAATAGACTGTGTATAAATGACAAACACACCTTTTTAGTGTTAAACATTTGGGATTTTGCAGTTGTTTGAGTAGCTAAGGTTATCTGTCCTAATGCAGACATTTATATCAGAAGGGGAGCACTGCTATTAAAAATCTAAATTGGGTGGTGTTGACTTAACTGTTGCAAGGTAAGTAGTGAGAAGACTGACATTAGAGTCTTCAAAGATGGCTGTCCATGTAATGCAGTGGCAAAACATTGAGTAAAACTGTCTCCCTGCAATAAATTGGAAGTCAGAACTGGTCCCTCCTCAGCCTGCAGCTCCAAGAAGAGATGGTTGAAATGAATCAGAGCATTAGTGTTGGCTTGCTATTATAGGCTGTATTTTTCAAGGTACTATCCAAAGAGTTGGGTTCAGGAAAGAATTGGCTGATTTGTAAGCATAAATGAAAGGGAATCGATGGACTACAGAAATGTTTATTTGGTAAGCTGTTTTATAATCCTAAAGAGGAAAAGTTGGGTTCAAAAAATTGTTAGTTGAGTGAAGTATAGTAGCTCAGGGAAAAGATTAGATTAAGTGTCATCTTTCCTTAGCTGACCATTACCTAATTTATCCTGATTGTTTGTTGATATGGAAGATTACCCCATTCTCTGTGTTAAATTGCCAGAGAGGTATGGGGTGAGAAAGCAAAGTAATAAAGCTGATTTAAGAAATATATCTCAGAAAGAAAGTTGGAAGCATTTAGCAACTCATAGCAAATATATTGGAAGTCTATTAAGTCATTGAGGGAATTGTATTGCCAAAGAAACAGTATATCCAGACTAAAGCAGTCTTTGACTTTTTGTCTTAAGTAACTTTTGGGCCTGTAGCAGATGTTGTCATTGCACCGTCTATGTCCTGCTGCTTATTCTAGGATACAACAGACATGTGTCTATCTCTCTGCTCTGGTAGACTTTGCTGGCTACAGGACTACTTGGAGTTAGTGTCCCAGGAGTAACTTTAAACCAGCAAGGGACAGGAGATTTGGGATATATTAACACCTTGGCTTCTGCATCTCTCAGGGAAATCATTTTTCATATAGTCTTCTGGAGCATCTCCAGAGGTTTTGAACTCTAGCTTATCTAAGTGATAACCTAGTCACGAAGGCTCCCCTTACTGGCTTTCCTTCTTCACATGTATTACTTCTCTGCTGTTCATAGTGCTTCTTGAGATCAATTCCCAGATAAAGTTCTTGCACCTGAGTCTCTGTACAAGAGTCTGATTTTTAGGGAACACATACCAAGACAGGTCACTACTTTCCATGAACAGCAAATAGGGCTTCAAATGCTCTGCAGCCTCCAAGGAGGCCATGCTCTGAAACATCTCCATCAGATGTGACTCATGAGGATAATGGGCAAAAAGGCCATACAGAAGTATAGCCAGGGGCCATGGAGAACAAGTGACAGGGAATTTCTCCCAGAGAGTAGAATAAAAGCCAGGCAAAGAATTGCCTCCATGTATCTAGCAGAACTTCAGAAGTGAAACAGACCATTGCCTATTGTGTGACCCATATTCTTCCTCTTTCCAAATGGGAGTGTTTATTGCAGTTATCCTGCCTCTGTTACACCACTGTATAGGGAACATGCATGTGGGGACAGAAAACTTGTCCCTTCAGTACATTTGTGGGAGGAACTAGGTTAGTCATATTCAGCATGGGGGGATAGGACTGTGCTTTTCCCAGAAATACAGGATTCTGAACTTGATGCAGTGACCAGAAGAGACTGTGGGAGGAACATTAAAATGAATAATTGATGATCAGAAGGGGGAATTGTATAAAAGACTGATTGTATGGTCATTCATCATGTTTCATTCTCCTGTGCTCAGAAGAAAAATACATTTGAAACCTTCCTTGCAGTTATTAAGGGGCCGTCAAATGTGGACACGAATGATGTCTGTAACTCCTAAGCCTGGCCACAGAATCTCCTGTATTATCATCCATGTCTTCTCTTCCCTTACCTTGGTGAAAATGGATGCCATCTGTGGAAGAGGGTGGCATAACAAAGATGAAAGGAACTATTATTTCTGAGCCACTACTTGGAGGAGATCTGCCAGGGGAAGATCCCCTACCTTTTTGTACTGTGGTGTGAGCAGCAAATAAACCTTTAATTTTTTAAGCCGCTGACATTTTGGAATTGCTTGTTATAGAAGCTAGCATAACTCATGAAGATGCATAGAAACATATGTGTTAACATATTCATTCTTCTATTATATCAAGGGCCTGCTTAGAGCATCTTTTGATGGGTGGAGCTAGATCATGATGGGCATCGGTGAGCATTAGCAAGGGGGTGGCATTGCTTCGGAAAGGAACCAGAGAGTGCTGAAAAGAGGCCATACTTTTCTGCCTGGAAGTGAATCTTGGTTCTCAACTGGATTCTATAGTACTATATAAGCTATTTGAGGGTGTGTGTGCATGTAGGTGTACCCACAGTGTCTGTGTACATGAGGAGGACACAGGTGGTGCCGGCCCTACGTGGTGCAGTACAGCAGGCAGCCTCCTACTGTACAGCTCTCCTTGCAGTGACCCCTTCTTCTCCTTCCTTTCTGCTGCTACTGATCCTTTCTTGTTTCACATTCAAAGTTGAGCTATTTGTGCATCCATAATTCTAAGGATAGCCAGGGTTGCATTGATGAATTAGGCTGGCTAGGCAAGCTCTGCAAAAAGGGCAGAATTCACAAATAGGGAAAGATCATTCTGGGTCAAGGGTTGCTCTCATTCCCAGCTGGCTAACAGCTAATTCTTGCAAAAATATGCTTCTTTTTCCAGAAGCGTTTATATTTCATTTGCATTTCAATGGGAACTTCCAGAGGATCTCTAAAATTTCAAGAAAATCTTTTTTAGCCTCAAAATTTTTATTTTTAATAAGCAATACAGGGTAATGCAGTCACATGGTTCAAATAAAAATAATACACACTGAGGAGAATTTGTTTACATTCTGTATCACCTCCTTTACCTCCTCCATGTAACCACTTTTACTAGGATCTTATGTAAATGTAATCTTTAATGATTGAATTTCAAGCACCAACAGCTGATAGGGAAATAAAATTTTAAGACAGAGAATATTTTCTTCAAATGACAGACTATAAATGGCCATCTATTTCAGCAACTATTTATAAAATGGTCCTGAAATTTAGAAATAAACATTGAGAAACCATTGCAATTCTGCACTCCCCAACCAAAGAGCAATCATTTGATATGCATACTATCAGATGAAAATAGGTTATTGTAAAACTCTTAGTTGCTGAGAGAAACATCCAACTATTAACTCATAGCAGATTTTAATTCAGAGAGATTTAAATCTTTGTAACAAAGGTTTACACATTTATCTTAGCCCTTCTCAAATTTCCTATCCTTTTGCTGGTATGTAAGAACAAACACGCAACAGTGATTACATAGGTAATAATACCACAGCCCTGCTGTGTTTCACCAGTGTGAATGCAAGCAGCTGCACCAGACTTGCTCAGCTTCTTTCCTATAGATTTTCCTCTTACTTTTCTCTATGGCAACAGCCCCCAAAATTTTAGCTCCCCCCTCTTTTATTTAGAAAAATCAATTTGATTTGAATTATAAAACCCTGAATACATTTAGTCTTAGAGATGTATTTGATATTATCTTTTCTTTAAAGTTCATTTCTTGTGACAGTTTCATTCAAAATTATAAGTATTAAAAAATAAAAATGAAGTTCTGGATGTCAAATAGTAACCATGTGTTTGGGATTCTCAGAGGGGAGGTACGAATCTCAGGGCCTTTGAATCTATTCAACAGCAGATGTAAAGATCAAAAAGGGAAAAGCAGAAGTATGAATATAGGGAAAATACTTTGAAGTAGAAGTGTTTTTTACCAGAGGAAACCAATTTCCCCAATTTAGTAACAGAAAGTTGGGCTTCATAACCCTGTGGAGTGAATGAGCTGACACTGAAACGTTTGTAAACAGACTAACAGATGGGAGAGTGTGCTGTGAGTCATCTGCCTTCTCATTCTCTTTTATTATACGAGGAGAATACAAAAACAAAAACAACAACAACAACAACAAAAACAGAGGTTGGGAAGATTACTTGGGACTACTTAGAATTCTGAGTGAAAGGACACCTGGGCCATTTTGAATAACTGACTATGTCTCTGTAAGCGTACAATCAATAAGTCAGCATTTCTAAAATTTGAAAATCTCTGCACTTCTTCATGTTTTAAGTGTATTATAAAAGTAGATTTATGAAATACTGTCATTTTGGACAATATAAAAAAATTAAATTTATTTGTAATTTGACCTTTATAACAATTGTCCAAAATGTTTAGCAGTTTTGTTATTGCCCTTATTTAATAAGTAATTATTACTATTTGGGGATCTTCAAATGTTGCTTGACCTAAGGAGCCCCAGGGAATCTTAGAGCAAGAGTATCATGTGGTTTTCAGAGCTCTTTGCTTTTCATGTTTTATTTTTTTAGGAGGTTTCAAGATCATCTGTTTCCTCTGGGTTCTCGTGAATGACTTTGTGGATGACTTTGCCTCTTTCTTTGGTATATGTGTTATGATGATCTCAATGAACAACATGTTGGACTCTGTGAATTTACTTCCATATGGAACAAGTTAGCAGCTATTTAATTTCTAAAAATGTTTCTGAAGTCTACAGTCCATTGTTATTTTTAGAGAGGCCTGTGCAGATCTTCACCAGACGGTTATTTCAGGGCTCCAGAGATTCTTCCTTTTCTTTATGAAACTCCTCCAGAAAACACACCACCTTAAAACTATACCGAGTTATTATAAATATTAAAATCAAGTATTGATTCCTTGTCTTATTCACATTAAATCTTTTCTAATAGAAGTTAGTTTGTATTTAGCCAGGTGACAAACAGAACTTTTTTATTAAAAGATTCGCCTATAAGCTTCTTTGGTTTTATAAGTAATGATTCATAATAATTTGTGAATTAATGTATTTGTAATTGACAAAAATGCATATGATAATTTTAGGAATCATGTGAGCCCTTAAACTTAAAAAAAAAAAAAAAGCTACTTTAAATTCATCTGTTTTTAGCATGTAACTGAGTCTTAGAGACAATATTGAACCCATGGTCGTTTCTAGGTTTCCAATATCGTGGTTGTTAGGTGATTTAATTTTTTTTTCTTCGTCTGTTAACTCAGAGTAACCCATTTGTTCAAGGGTTTGACACTTTTTAGTATTCAGCCTTCATCACTCCTTCGGAAAGATTCTTGTGGTTGAATGTTGAACACTCACAAAAGCTGAGAGGTATTTAAATGTGAAAATGATTTATTATAATTAGATTTACTCTTTTTAATCAAGGATGCAGAATACTATTTCTTGTTCTCAATGAAATTTAGGAGATGAAGTTGAGAAAATACAAAAGTAAATGCATCTGTTTCTGCCTATTTGAAAATCTGTATCTCTCTTGAATTGTTCTTATTTGATAATATTCTCATTACATGATTACTTAGTTGTAGCTGTAAGAGAATATTTGAATTACAAAAATGCCAGTCTGGTGGCATTAGAGAAATATACTGTGGGCGAAGCTTATCTCTGGCTGGCAACTTAAGGTAAAACAATTATGAAAAAAGGAAATGCCATGAGAAAGGAAGTGGGAGAGGAAAATGATTCATGTCAGGAATTATAATTTGGCTCCCAATAAGTTTGGAGTCACAGGGACCTTAATAATTTTACACACAGAACCTGTTTAGTAGACATTACAGGCAAAATCCTAAGATGCAAGTTCTTTTTTTTTTCTTTTTAAAGCTGATAGGGATTCAATGATTTTTTTTTCTTAAAACATTAATTTTAAAACAAAATGAATTTGTCAGTCTCGGGAACCTGTCTCTCTCTCTCTCTAGACGAAAAATAATTTTGTTTTGATTTATGCATTTAATATTTCACACTGGAAATGTAAAACTACAGCAGTTATTTTATAGTGACTGAGATCAGGAAATATAGGGGTAATTCATTATATTTATTATTTTTCTTTATAAAACTATAAATCACTGTTATTGGAAATTAAATGTCTGGTCTACTGTGAGGGCATTTTGAGGTATAACAGTACTTTCCATAAGGCTTTCCAGGATCTGACAGAAACCTGAATTATTCATAAGAGTCTTGGATTTTTCCTTCAGCTTAATCAAATTAATAAAACAATTTCAATTCTAAAAGCTATTAATACTCTGTGGAAGAGAGCAAAAGCATGCATTTATCTTCAGTTTTTCTTTTGAATTTTGTATACTTCACGGAATCAACAAAACCAAAAAAGTAAATGTTTTAAAAAAGGTGGAATACTAGGTCTGATCATTGTTACTTTGCTAGTATAATACAATAGTGTTATAATTTTTGTTCTTCCATTGTCATTGTACTTCAAAGGAAGACTATTACTTGTGTCCCTTGAAGGGTTTTTTGAACTCCTTTTTAAGGAAAAAAATAAAATAAAATTATATAGAAGCATTTTAGTTTTTAGGAGTAATTACTATTCCACATCCAAAACGTTTGAAGTCCCTAAAATGGACCCATAATATGAGTGAAATGGAATCATAACATGTGATAAAGCAAATATAAACAGCTGTATAAAACACATATCAAAAGGAACAAAGATATTATGTCACTGGGTACAGTAGATAAGCAAATTATTTAGTTGGCCACTGAACTGGATTGACTTGAAATTTTTGGCATCTACAGCAAACGGGAAATATGTTGGTTACACAATCTTCATTGTCTAACCTGAAAGCAATTATATGTGTTAGCAGAGAAAAACTTATTTCAGGATGTAAATTCAAAGAGAAATTTTTTTATGTGGATTCTTGAACAAGGGACTTTTAATAATAAAGTAGACAGTGTCTTAAATACCAGCTTTGTTTTATAGAAAGATCGTTCAAATAGACCCTTTTTGAATCAGTCCTCTTTGAAGGTTGAGGATATGATATTAAACCATAACTCAGTGAAGGCAGCTCTAGGGGTGCTTGGATAATAAAGTGTAAGTATTCCACTTGTTGAAGATATGGCTTAATATAGGAATAGAACTGGGAGAATCCAGAAGAAGGAAGTGGTTTCAATATTCCTGGACAGTCTCTCTCAAATTCTAGATGCTTTAAGCAGGCCTGGATTATTGTCAACTTCGGGATACTATTCTGAACTAGAAACTGATAGATGGGAATGAGGCATAATTGTTCTGTTATGAAAGCTTAACTTGTATTCTCATCATCCAGAAAGTATTACCTTTTAGCAGAGTCATGGGCAGCTGTAATGCTTGGAGAGAGGACCAGTCTTTTCTCCACATCTTCCTATTGTCTAGCTATTGCAACCATAGAGCATGCTGGTTGCAGAGAAATGTTTATGCTACCTGTGGAAAGTAAAAATGCATTTTGATAGCCCTGCCAGGAAGTGTTAGCTGCAAAATACACATGCCATACCTAAATCTGTTGAATAGTATTATTTTAAAATGTCCATTTAAATGTTAGCGGAAGACTACCAGATGTTACCAATTTTGATGGAAATGAGATCAAGTGACCTCTTTGAATTTACGAACTGATGAGTCCAATGCTCAAGACCTTTATTTGTTTTATTGTCAGAGAATATTCAACAGTTTGGCCACTGTAAAGAAGGATATTTGGCATTCTGTTTGCTATACCAAGAGGGAATACAGCTTGTTTCTCGAATAGTTGTACCATATGTTGTAGTTGTGGGTTGGTTTGATACGTGTCCTACAGTCTGAAGGGGGATGGGTGATCAATAGGGAGGCTGGGTTAAGACATTGCAAGTTGAAAACTGAATAATAGTGCTGGAAATCAACTTGCAGCTTAGAGTTTATAAAGCATGTCTAAGAAGTCAAGAAGTTGAAATTCAGAATATAAGGAGCATCCATTTGTAAAAGTTGGCAATTCTGAAGGACTTCGACTTTCAATTTGGCAGGATAAGAACAGAGTAAGAATAGACTGAGAGGCCGAGAGGGTGGGCTCATGCCTGTAATCCCAGCAATTTGGAAGACTGAGGCAGGTGGATCACCTGAGGTCAGGAGTTTGAGACTAGCCTGGCCAACATGGCAAAAATCCATCTCTACTAAAAATACAAAAATTAGCTGTATTTTTAGCGTGTGGTGGCATGTGCCCAGCAACTTGGGAGGCCGAGGCAGGAGAACTGCTTGAACCCAGGAGGTGGAGGTTGCAGTGAGGCGAGATCGTGCCATTGCACGCCAGCCTGGGTGACAGAGCAAAACTGACTCAACAACAACAACAATAAGAAAAAAAAAAAAAAAAAGAAAAGAAGGAGAAGAAAGAACTGAGAATAGTTTGGGGACAGAAGTGGAGTCCTTTAGGAATTTATCAAGTCCTTTGTCTTGGATACTGTCATTGGCTTCCATCTGGGGAGGTCCATCAATTGTACAAAATATAGAGACAGTTGTGTGAATTTAAATAAAGATTTATGCTTCTATTAATTCTGTCAAAAGTCAAGTTATAAATAACCATGTCTTCCTATCTTTATTGTTTTCTCTGTGCCTGATTTCAAAGATTCTCGCTGAAATCTTATTATATATGTTTCTATAAAACATGAAATTTATGTATTATATAAACATTTATATTTATTTTATATATTTATATACAATATACTGAAAAAATTTTGAATGTGGAAATGAGAGAAGGAAAGAGAAGAAAAGAGGAATGTGTTAGTTTCTTAGAGCTGCCATAACAAAGTACTTCAAGGTGGACGGCTTTAAACAGTAGAAATTTGTTCTTTCACAGTTCTGAAGGCTGGAAGTTCGAAATCAAGGTAATGGCAGAGCCATGCTCCTTCCTCCCTTCCTCCCCTCCCTCCCTTCCTTCCTTCCCTCCTTTCTCCTCCTCCTCCTCTCCTCTCCTCTCCTCTCCTCTCCTTTCCCTTCTTTCTCTTTCTGCCTTCCTTTTCTTTTCTCTTTTTCTTTCTGACAGGGTCTCACTCTGTCACTCAGGCCGGAGTGCAGTGTTGCCATCACAGACCACTGTAGCCTTGACTTCCTGCGCTCAAGCGATCCTCCCACCTCAGCCTCCTGATTAGCTAAGACCATAGGCACACACCACCACACCTGGCTAATTATCATTTTTTTATTTTTTGTAGAGATGGGTGTCACTATGTTGCTCAGGTTGGTCTCAAATTCCTGGACTCAAGCAATCCTCCCAACCTGGCCTCCCAAAGCGCTAGGATTGCAGATGTGAGGTGTGAGTCACTACACTCAGCCCCATGCTCATTTTGAAGCTTTTAGGGGAAGGTCCTTTCTTGCCTCTTCTAGCTTCTTGTAAGCCCCAAGTGCTCCTGGGTTTGTGGCAGCATAATCCAGTCTCTGCCTCAGTCATCACATGGTCATCTTCCTTCTTTGTGTCTCTCCTCCTTTTTATAAAGACAGGAGTTAGATTAGATTAAGGACGCTTGCTACTCCAGTCTGACCTCATCTTAATCTAACTAAATGCATCTGCAACTGTTCTATTTTCCAGATACAGTAACATTCTGAGATACTGGGGATTAGGACTTCCATACATCTTTTGGGGAGACACAATGAAACCCATAACAGGGAGGTATTTTGTTTTGTTTATTTGTTTATTTTGGGAGAGGATATCAATCTTTATAGAATCAAGAGTCAAGTTAAGCCAGACTTTTGTTTTCCCAGATAAAAACAGTCAAGACTAGCTTTATTTCTCTATTACTTGTTATTTGAAAAGGCAATGTAGAGGTTAGTTGAGGAATTGTGGGATGCACTTTCCATCTTGACCTTTTCATTGCGTTGTAACCTTCTCTTATTCTCACCTGATTGTAGAGTCAGACTCAGGAGCAATAATGTTGAAAGTCAAAGTACATTTAAAGAGGAAGGAAACAATTTCCATAGAGGCAATGGTATCAATTTAAGGAGTGAAAATACAATAAATTATAATATTAATAGATCATTAATGCTGATGTCCCCCAGATAGCCCAGAGGCTGCCATTTAGTGTTATGGAGTTACAGAGGATGAGTTTGACCAGCTATTTTTATCAAAGTTTCAAACATTTATCTCTATAGAAATAGCCCATGGGAAAGCAATTTTCTGATCTAAATTTCCTTTGCGTGGAAGGAGATGTGGATTCACCATTCATTAGTTTAATGACCTTGGATAAATAAGCCCATTAATCTTTGAATTTTTCTGCATTTATAAAGTACAAATAAGAGTAACTTAACCATTAATTTAATAGGGCATTTTTAATATGAAAGCCATTTGTACACTGTGATGTTATATACACAAATATAATAATTTATTTCTGGACAATATCTTCCTGGAGCCTTTAAGAGACACTACAGCATAGCAGTTATTGGCATGGGTTCGGAGTCAGACTGATTCTTGAATCTCAGCTGAAATCGTAGCCCTACCACCTACTAAGATGTGACCTTGACCTCTGCATGCTTCTGTTTCCTTACCCGTAAAGTAAGGATAATAGTATTTACTTCCTATGCTGTTAAGAGAATTATACGAGTTAATAAACATGAAGCAGTTGGGATAGTGTCTGGCACATAGTAAACACTCAATAAATGTAAACTGAGGTTGTTATGATGATTACCATAAAGTCTGCCATCTAGGTCACCCCAATGAATGTTTGAAATATATAATATTTAGAAAAGGATGAAATTAGTTCCAGACATACAGGATGTGAATTTATATATGCAGCATAACTATAGTTATACACACACACACACACGCACACAGAGTACATATAGGTAGATGTACAAGTTTGTAGATTTGTAGGTAAGGGGCATGGAAGAAGGAACCTGAAGAGGTTCATATAGGGTTGGATCAGGATGAGCATGATAGTGATGAGTAGGAGCCTGAGAAAAGCCCAAAAATGTTTAATATAATCACTGTGGTAAGGGATTAAGGGGTTAAAGCACAAATAAATGATTGCTTTAAAAATTACAGGAATATTGTGGGCTGAGATGGAAAGCCCCTAGTTTATTATGAAACCAGTCATTTCGTGCTGAAACGCACTAATTGGCTTCAAGCACTACTCTTGGCATTTTTACAAATTAGGAAATTGAGGCTTAGGTTAACTGGAGAGTACAATGGGAGAAGGAATAACCAGCTGGTCACATGGTGATTGTGATCCCAAGGCCTTCAGCTTTAAAGACAATTTAGGGTTTTAAGAGATATTTTTTGAAGATTCACACTTAATTTGTGAATCTTACTAGTTTCTGATTAGCCAGAAATATAGAGTGGTTTAAACAGACTGCGTCAGTAGGACACTTCTTATTGCAAGTGGGACAGAACCAACTGGAACCAGTTTAAGAAGGGAAAAATGACTGACTTGCGCTCAAATCATGCCAGCAGTTTCTCTCCATCTCCCAGCTCTGCCTCTTCAATGCTGCCTCCTTTTTCAGTCCTGGTGGTGGCAAAGGACTGCACTAACTCCAGGGTCTCAAGCCTCTGAGGATAAAGGCAATAAGAAATAGTGAGCTCTATCAAGTACCTCCCACATCAGATCTAAAATTCACTGATTTAGCACTTTTGCTCCCATCCCACCCTTGTACCAATCCTTGTGGCCAGGGAAGGATGATGGGCTGATTGGCTTAAAAGTGGTTTAGAGATTGAGGGAAGGGTACAAGTCCAAATGAAATTTGAGAATGGTTGCTTGAAGAGGGAAGGCTGGATGTTGGCAAGACAAATACCAAAAACCTATGCAAAGTTAATGCATCTTGTACAATTGCCTAAAATACCTTCGCCATGATTCTATGTTGAGATAATTACAAGTAAGTTGTATGGAATGGAAGGATAGATTTTATTCTTGGCAGGTGCTAGGAGATGATATGCCTTGACTTAAGACAACTATATTCTTTCTTAATTTTCAGGTATTTAAGCTTGAGATAGATGGCTTTATGTTTATTTGGATGAGGCAATGATTATGATATGGCCACCTTTATTATTTTTTGTTTCAAAATTTTGATTCACGTTAGTCACAAAATGGAAAGGCTAATTTAGATGAGCTTCTATGAATGCTTCTTGTCTAAAAAGCAACTGGTTTGCTAATTGTAATTTTCATTTAAATATAATATATTGAAACATTTAAAATCATTTTTCAAGTCATTTAGACATTAAAATTGGCTTTGATTTTTTACCACGTTTTTATTTTAAAAGTTGTGCTATAGTGTTAAAGTAATAAGAGGCAGATATTTAAATTAAATTAAAAACTGGGCTTGACTACTAAAAAAGGAATAATTACAATTTAAATAAAAACAAAAACTGTAGAGATATATTTTTATGGCTGCAATCCTTATGGAAACTGACTTTAGTGACTATAGACTTTTTAAATTATAATTTTAAAAGTAACTACACCACGTTTACATAAAATATAATGAATGCAAAGAAAGCGTATATGGTGCCAAATTTTCTACACTATTCAAAAACAAATTGGGTTTTACTCTATTCCTTTTCCTCAGAGATAAAAATATCCTTAATGTAAAAGTATTAGATAGCAGATAAACTGTCTTAAAAATTCTTAAAATTAGGTTAATGTAAATGGCTTTTCCCAGTTCTTCTTTTGCAAGGGAAAAAAAACCACAGCAATATTTGGGAGCAAAAAAAAATTATTTGAAGAAACCACAGAGCTAAATATTGCATTGATGTATGGAACATTTCCAGCAAACGTGTTCAAATCCACCATGAGAATGAGTTAATAGTACAACAATTTACTTTCTGTTCCAATGGATCTCAATGTTTCCCTGTATTTTTATATGTTTGTTTATATGAGTTATAAGATAACCACTTAAGGCCAGTTGTAAAGTTGTAAGGTTTAAGGATTTCACAAATCAAGAGATATCTTTGACTTTTATCAAAAATTTTGTTACTGATTATTTTCAATGGGTGTGTGGATATTTATAAAAACTCCTTGAGAGAAAGGAATGTTTTTTTATGTGCTATGCAAGGTGGATGCTGTGCTGCTCAATGTTCAAGAATAATAATCACGAGTATGCCTAATACAATGCCCTTATTACTAAATTGTTGGCCAACAAACTAACATTCACTGGCAAACTACCCTCTATTGTACTATAACCTGGTGTCTGCATGAGGACAACAGTCTGGTTCAGGGCTGACCAGACCAGACCAGACTGAGGTGGGTGGTGTTTTCCTAACAGAGCTGGTTTGGCCCAGGCGGCTACTCCAACAACATTGTATTATGGGAATCAGTCTGTTCTCTCACAGTGAGGGGAATTTTCTAGCCAATACAGTTTATTGTTCTCGTGTAAACGGCCCAAGTATTAGAAGGGGAGAACTGACATAACTTTATATGAAACCAGCTCCTCCCTGTTTCTGCTGGACTCACCCAGTTCAGAATGCGGTTGGCTAAATTATAGAGGGTTTGGGAGAAAGGGCAATGCAGACAGGGATATCAGTATGGCTCTAAGTGTTGTTGAATTACAGAGTTACTTCTGTACTGGTTGATAAATAGCCAGAGTCCTGAGTAACCTTCCCCACCAACAGCCCCTGGCCATTGTGGCTCCTTCCCTGACCTCTAACCCTCTCTAAGGTCAGCAACTCAAGGGGTAATTCCTGGCAGAGACTCAAGTCTTTGCTCCTGGACCATAGATAGCATCTGTTCTGACTGGCCCGTGGCTGTATGCTTCTGGTTCTGGAGTTTTTTGAATATCACCCTGACAAAGAGCTAGTGAAATGTCATTTCAGCACATTAGTTGAAGATCAAAACCCCAAATCCTCAGGACAATGACAGCAGTCAAAACAGAAAAAAGGGACCTCCGTCCCCCCTCCCCTGCTCCCCGCATGAAACCAGGTGGCCTTCAGATCCCCATGCTTCCTTAAGAACAGTTTTGGTGTTGAACGTGATGCAGTTTATCCTTCCTCATTTCTTCCCTCCTCCACTTTTGGAACTGGTTCTGTTTATATTCCTTCATAGGATTTATAGTAATTGCTCTAAAGTTCCATGGTGGAGCATTTCTGCTAATGAGCATATTCAGGAAATGTGTGGGTACAATGATAACAACCCACCCACTTTTAAGCTTATTTTAGAAGATGTAAACATGAGAAAATGAAAATCAATTAATGAGCAAATTAAGGAAAATGCTAAATATCCTGGGTTACGAATTTCCTTTTTTTTTTCTTTCACCTAGAATCTTTGGAAAAAGTTGTGTCTCTAGTGATAGAAAATTCTCTAGTGCCTTCTTATTGCTCTGAGAATGAAATAGATATCTCTTGTTAGGATCTGCAATGTTCTCCATGATCTGGCCATGGGTCACATCAGAGAACAGGCCAGTGTCCTCTCTGATCTGATGTCACGCTGTGCTTCCCCTTTCTCTCTGCTTCCAGCACACTGGCCTTCCATAGATAGTCTGAGCTGATTCCTTACCTCAAGGCCTTTTGCACTTGCTGTTCCGACTGTTCCAAATAACTTTTCTCCCTAGTTTCTTCTGTCATTCAGTTCTTATTGCCTTAGAGAGACGTTTCCTGATTGTTCTATATAATAGTGCCCTCCCTGCAGGCACTCTGGGTGATCCGTAGTGCGCTAGGCACTACCCCAACTTATTTTATTGTTTATAGTCAGTCTCTTTCCTCCAAAATGTGAGTTAGGTGAGCAAGGAACATTTTCTGGCTTATTACTGTTGTAGCTCAGTGCTTAAAACGAGAAGCCAGAGAAGCAGCACATTGTAGCAGCAGCACTGGAGAGGAGCAGCGTCCAGAGCTCAACAACCCGGGTTCTCCGTCCTGCCACCTGCATGACCTGGGGAGACCACAACGTCCGTGTCGTAGGGGGTCTTGTGAATAGTAAATGAGCTAACACGTATAAAATTCACATAGAATAGGCTGGCACATGAGAAGCACTACATAAATATTTGGTATTTTGATTTTTCTATTTTTTTCATTAGAATATAAGCTCCAAGAGGGCAGCATTTCACTGTTTTGTTTACCGACCAGTCCTTAGTACCTGGAACTGTATTGGGCTCATTTTTGGAATGCAAAAACTAATATTGATTAAAATGTTAAAAGTGAGGTTCTTTAAAAAAATTATATGAATGACAGAAATTAGTCAACTTTTCTACTTTATTATTCCCCCCACGTTGCTAAGCACATAACATCATGGTTAAATATTGAGTTTAATTATGCCTGGAATTGTCCAGTTCTGATCACCATAGTCTAAGCAAATTGGTTCTATTTGTTGATTGATCATAATGCTCTTTCTTCCTAAACCTGGCTGAATCTTAGAAATCCTTCTCAACCAGTGTTGCAGGATGATAATACCAATCAGGGTATGCATGCAAGGAAAAACCTGTCACTCTTCTAAGATCCAGGGAATGTACTGGTTCTCAGATGAATGTATGAAATTTCTTTCTTTTCTGTGTTCATCTGGAGACTTATCTGTTCCTACTTTCCACTGACCACTCAGAAGTGAGGAGGATGGCGGAAACAAGAAATGTTTTTCTGATTTCTTCTGATACCATGGGTCTTAGTTTTATCTTTTAGGGGGGTAAGGTTTGTTCAGAGCACAGATAAGAGGACTATGAGAAATTATTAAATCTTACTGCTTTAATTAAATATTCTTCACCTGACTAATAGCAGCAGAGAGGTGTGAACTTGCATTCCCTTTAAACTCCTTAGGTGTTAACATTATGTAAATATGAAAATTAAGCACTAGTGGTTTCTCTTATTTTTTAAAAAATAGAACAAAATAAATGATGTCTATATGGCAAATTTCAGAGATACTGAGAAGATTATCAAAAACATTCACAGGAGAAAGCTTTAATTATTTGAAAATCTTAATGCTCTTTACAGTTTAGTGAGATTTTTTCATGTTTAATGTTGAAGTTGCAGTCACCTCTATTTTTCTGTTTTTGATCCAGGTATCATTGAAATTGGTTGGTTGGAACTTGGCACTAATGAGACTGTAGTTAGGGGTTCAGTCCCTTGTCTTCCTGTCACAGTCAGATAAATGCAGAGAAGACTCTTCTGCAATACCTGACTCTGCTGTGGCTCTAGTTTTCTGTCCCATACTCATGTTCACTTGTTTACAAGGTAGGGGATTGAGTCTTGCATTCTATTCAACAGTATTTATTAAACTTCTGTTACTATTATTTCTTAACTCTAAGACATCATTGATGATAGGAGGCACCATCACTTCAATATTAGGAATAGAATAAACATTATGAATTTAAAAACCCATGGGTTATAATATGTATATAAACTTGAAAATGTATGAAAAAAATGTGAAAAAAATATGTGAAAAAATGTGTTTGTCTTAGAATTTGGAAAATATGGTTTGTAATATAATACCTTACCACTATAAGTAAACAACTCAGAAACATTATTTTGTACCTTTGATGTTGACATCTTTTTAATCTTTATTGAGACATCATTGACAAATGAAAATTGTATATATTTAAGATATACAAAGTGATGTTTTGATAAATGTGCATGTTGTAAAATGATTAAATCAAGCTATTTAACATATCCATTACCACACTTATTTTTATAAGGTGAGAATATTAAGATCTACTCTCAGCAAGTTTCAAATATACAATACAGTATTATTAACTATAGTCAGCACACTGTACATTAGGTCTCCAGAATTTATCCTGTGTGACTGCAAGGTACTACCCTTTGTCCTTATCTTTCTATTTTCCCCATGCCCCCGACTCTGGCCACCATGACCAGGTGCTGCCTACCTGAGTGTGGATTTTTCAGGTTTCACATGCTAGTGAAATCATGCAGTATTTGTATTTTGGAGCCTGGCTTTTTTCACTTAGCATAATGTCCCCCAGGTTCATCCATGCTGTGGCAAATGATAGGACTTCCTTTTTTTAAAGACTAAATAATATTCCATTATGCATGCATGTCCATGTGTGAGTATGTGTGCACCACACCTTTTTTATATGTCAACAAACACTTTGGTGGATTTCGTATCTCAGCTACTGTGAATAATGTTGCAATGAGTATGGGAGTGCAGATGTCTCTTGGGAATACTGATCTCATTTTCCCTGGATATAAATCCAGAAGTGAGTTTGCTGAATGATACAGTAGTTTATTTTTAATTTTTTGAGGAAGCTTCATACAGTTTTCCATAAGGGCTATATACATTTCCATCCTCACCAACACTTGTTATCTTTTGTCTTTTTGGTAGTAGTTATTCTGACATGTGTGAGGTTAGAATGTGATTTTGATTTGCATTTCCTTGGTGATTGGTGATATTAAGCATATTTTTACCTTCAATTTAATGCATATTTTATTAGATTTATATGAGACTAAATTGCTTTATGTACTGAAATATTATTCATTTATATATTTATTTATATTTTTATAGCATTTTTACTAATATATTTCTATATTTACTATATAAGATATATATTTATATTATTTATTTATATCATTTATATATTCATTCAACAAGTATCTACTGAGCACCAAGTACTGTCTAGGTGTGGTAAAAATATTCAACAGCAAGAAGTCAGATAAGGTCCTCATTTTCATGTACCAGTAAGGGAGAAACAGGAAATATAAAATTAAAATAAATGATAGTGATAAAGGTCACAAAAATAGAACAGGGCAATCTGTTCATGAAGGCCTCAGAAGATGAGTAGTGTATCTTCGAGTTGGTCAGGAAAACTTCTGAGAAGGCTACAGGTGAGCTAAGACTCTGGTGATGAGATGCAGCAAGCAACATGAAACCATGGGAGCAGAATGTTCCAGGAAAGGGGAACAGAGAAGCATGGCACTATGGCTCATGCCTGTAATCTCAGCATTTTGGGAGGCTGAGGCAGGAGAATCACTTGAGCCCAGGAATTTGAAATCAGCATGAGCAATGTAGTGAGACCCTATCTCTATAAAAAATAGATAAATAAATAAAATAAAATGAAAAATAAAAACTCCAGTGTGGTAGTGCATGTCTGAAGTCCCAGCTTCTCAGGAGGCTGATGTGGGAGGATTGCCTGAGGCCATGAGGTCAAGGCTGCAATGAGCTATGATTGCAGCATTGCACCCCAGCCTGGGTGACAGTGAGATTCTGTCTAAAATAACAACTAAAAAAAAATAAAAAGAGGGAACAAACAGAGCAGGAGTCCCTAAGTAGAAACAAAATTGGCTTATTTGCACAATAACTACAATAACAACTAAAGCCAAAGTGTCTGGAGGTAGAGAGTGAAGAAGAGGTGACATGCCATGAGCTCAGTAGGGGAGGAAGGATGGAGATTGTAAGGGCCTTCTAGGCTATGGTAAGGAGTTTTTATTTTATTCTGTGATCAATGGGAAGCATTCGAGACTAAGCAGGATCATAATGCATTTTGCTTTACATTGAATAATTTTTTTTTCTGATTGTTATGTGTGTGTCCTGAAGGTGGCATGAATGGTGGTAGGAAGACCAGTTAGGAGGTTATTGCAGGATAGAAGGAGTTGCCAAGTGTGGCTTGCCACGGTGAGAGCAGTGATGATGGGCAGTGGGGAGATTCAGGTTATATTTTGGAGAAAGAGGTGCCAGAACTTGCTGATGGATTGTTTTTGGAGTGGGGAAAAGAGAAATGATCAAATAGAGTTTTGACTTCATCAACAAGGCAAATGGTGATGCTGCTTTCTGAGATTGGGGAAGAATCACTTTGTTGGCAGAGGGGAAGAGAAGTCAAGACTTCTGTTTTCACTGTGATAGCTTTGAGAAAATCCTATGACACATTTAAACAGAGATCTCAGTAGTGATAGAAACAAGATAAGGCAAGCTGATAACATGAAATTGTTAGTTTTAGGTCACTTTTGAGAATATGAGATATTTAAAAGGAAGAAACAGGTTTATTGAGACTCAGAATTACCTAGCAAGTGGATTCTGGAAAACTACCATATCTGGTCTTTCAATTCTTATCTTTAATAATAGTTCATTCAGGAATATCATTCTCCATTGATAGAGCATTATATAGTAAGAGACATTTTAAAGATAGATTTTAAGAAATTTTTATAACATACCAGTAGGAACTTATAGAGAAAAAGATTTCTTTCTGTAATAATAGCATTTGAACTACAGTGCTGTCTGCAGACCAAAGGGTATTCCAGGCATTGAATCCAAGATAGCTAAAGAATGATGGACACAAATTTAAATAGATTCTACATTGGCAAATATTTGCAAGAGTACATGATGCACGTAAGTCATTTCTAAAACATATCAGGCAGAAGAATATACCATATTCTTTTGAGCTTATGCAAGTGTATTATATTTGTTTGTATGTAAGTAGATTTAGACGTACTTAGAAATAATAATAACAAGGCTCAGTAATCCAATCTTGTTAACAATACCAAAAGCATGAAGTATTCAAATCATGCAAATGGGACTTTTATTTATGCACTTTTATTTGGAGAAAAAGGTGCCAGAACTTGCTGATGGATTGTTTCTGGAGTGGGGAAAAGAGAAATTATCGAACCGAGTTTTGACTTCATCAACAAGGCGAATGAATGGTGATGCTACTTTTCTGAGATTGGGGAAGAATCACTTTGTTGGCAGAGGGCAAGAGAAGTCAAGCCTTCTGTTTTCACTGTGATAGCTTTGAGAAAATCCTATGACACATTTAAACAGAGATCTCAGTAGTGATAGAAACAAGATAAAGCAAGCTGTGTAATAGATTCAAGAGTGCAAAATTACAAAAGAAGCCAGTTGTAATCATTTGGGTTCCATGGAAAGCAGAGTTTGCAGTTGAGATTTGTGTTCAGGTGGTTTATTGGGAGTGGACTTACAGAATGACATTTTTAATGGAAAGAGGGAAGGAAGCCAGATTTCATAGAGCAAATGTTAAGCTCCAATGTAGTTGCAACAGAGCCCTCAGCCAATCCCCTGTGGAGCTCGCAAGCTGGGATGGCCTTTTTGAGATGTCTTGAATTGAGGTAAGGGGTCTGGGATTTTGTAAGCCCTCTCTGACTAGTGATTTAATGTGGGTATAATTTTGGGCAAAATAGCTTCTTGCAGCTGAGGGTCATCCTTAGGCTGTCATCAGAAAACACACCCACCAGCTGGTAAGCGAGTACCTTAGTCCTGAGAGGGGGTGTTGCTCAGATCCACTGCCTTGTATAATAACTTCATTCGATCTGAAGATGACTCCTTCAGGATCCCAACTACTACAGCAAGGTTTGTAGGAGGAACTACGGCCCCCACCATGGCTCTTGTTCTCAGCACTGCAACTGATAACTCATTATTTCCCTCCTCTACTATCCCTTCTAGATTCCCCTTAGCCTCAACTGGCACCTCTTTTGGTCTAGGAGGCTTACCTGGTAGGATCACTCACAGCCTACCCCTAAGGGATCACCATGCTCTTCTTAGGTCCTAGCTGGTACACTTGTCCATTTATTTTAAATGAAGGTCTACTTAAGGAAAATGATGCTTTTCCTTACAAGCTGGTCACTTGGCTCAATGAGCCCAAAGTGATTGTGCAGTAGTTTGACTCTTTCTATCTCCCTTCATGGACACATTCTACTTTAGTTAGTTGCAAGTAAGATGAATTGCTACCAGCAACAGAGACCAACACTGAGCTCCTGGTATGGCACCATCTCTTGAGAAGACAAAATATTCTTTAGTGGCAAGTCTATTAGGCTGGACTTCTAATATCCCGGAGTCAACTCTATTATGTTACCTCTTCCGGTATGGAAGGGGTCCAGTGGAATTGACATGTCACCTTGTGATGTTTTATGTGCATAAGAGATATGCCACAGGGGACTTGGTTTTGGTCATTGTTGCTGCCAGATTGTCCATTCATGAGCAGAATAGCTATCTAAGCTTTAGTGAGTGAAGAGCTGTCCTGTTTGGCCCAACATATCCTCCCTCCATCCTTGCCAATGTGGCTACTCTTTTCATGCACATATTATTCCAACATTGGGGTGGCTGATGACTTAGGCTCTGTAATGTCCTCTGTCCAAGTCATCTGGTCTACTTTGTTAATTAGTACCTATTCTTGGGTGGTGGATGATCTCTAGTGGGCATTAACAGATGATACAAAGATCTTCAGACTTTGTGCCCAGTCCCATATTCACACATCTCTTTGCCTTATTATCCCTGATCTTTCAATCTTTCTCCTTCCAAGCTCCTGACCAACAAACTAAGCCATTTTTCACTGCCTATAATAGGGCTCAGGCCAATTATTTTTCTTTTTCTTTTTTTTTTTTTTTTCAGACGGAGTCTCACTCTGTCACCCAGGCTGGAGTGCAGTGGCGCGATCTCAGCTCACTGCAAGCTCCACCTCCCGATTTCATGCCATTCTCCTGCCTCAGCCTCCTGAGTAGCTGGGACTACAGGCGCCCGCCACCACGCCCGGCTAATTTTTTGTATTTTTAGTAGAGACGTGGTTTCACCATGTTAGCCAGGATGGTCTCGATCTCCTTTATGATCCACCTGACTTGGCCACCCAAAGTGCTGGGATTACAGGCGTGAGCCACCACGCCCAGCTGGCAAATTATTTTTCTACTTTGAGTGGATGACTAGGAGCACCACCTGAAGCTCCTTTGGGAGGATTTCCTCACTGATGTTTTTCAGAGCTACCCTAAAAGTATGGCAGTAGCTCATTTTTGTTTTGCATTTTCATATCAGTCTAAACCATCCATGATTTTCTCCTTCATCAGTGGGTCATAAGGGTACACTCCATCCTCCATGCAGCCATAGGGCTGGTGCGACAGTAGTAGATGATCTCTAAGGAGGTAGGGAAGGCAGGGTTGGGTAGAGGGAGCACTTGAAATGTGATTTAGTTGTAACAGAGCCTTCAGCACACCCCATAGGGAGCTATGTAGCTAGTATGGATCTTTAGAGATGTCTCAAAATGAAGTCAGAGGGCTGGGCCTCTGAATTCCTGACTGGACCAGTCCAGTCACTGGGTGTGGGATGCCTCTGGGGAGTGGAGGTAACCTTGGGTGAGGCAGTTTCCTCACGTTCAAGGCAATTCCTGACGTGGAGCTAAGCTGTGAGTTCAGTAAGCAACCACCCATGTAGCTAGGGGAGCTAGTGCCTAAGTCTTGAGTGCTGGGTCCTGGCACACCGAAGATCCATTACACCAACTCCAAATCATGTAAATTTTCCCAGGAAAATTCACCATCTGAAAAAATAAGACACACACCCACACACACAAAACTGGATTTGTTGAAGCCAACATAATATACAAACAAGTAGCATTTTGAATTTGGGGGATTGAGCATTCTGATAATCCCAATAATTGGGCATCTTATGAGTAGTTGTTGAGATTTGAATGCAGGAATGAAGGAGCAGAGTGTTGGGACTGAAATGAAATGTATTATCACATCCATGTCTGTCTGAAACCTGATCCATGCCCCTTGATTTGTGAACTCAGTGAAAGGTACTAAGAAGAGGCATCATCATGTATGCAGTCACCTGACATAAAAGCCTGGTTATCATCCATGACTCTTCTCTTGTTTTCATATTAGAGTCCATCCTCGCATCCTGCAGATGGTCACTCTGTGCTTTCTCTTGAATTCTGCACTCCTCTTCATATCTGTTGCCTTAGTTCAGGCTCTACTCACTTTTCACCTGCATCATAAAAATAGCCTCCCGCTTTGTTTCCCTCCCTTCCAACTCACAGCTTCCTTGGGCTTTTGTACACTGTACTAAACTTGAGCCAGAATGATTTTTCTAGAGTGTAAATCTGATGACATTAGTCCCCTATTTAGAACTGATGAATGGCTATTGCTCTCCTCATAAAATCCAGTCCTTTAAACCTGAATACAGACCTTTTCCTGACCCAGTCCCTGCCTGTCCCACTGAACACTCTCTTATCACTCCTGCCTGGGCCCCAACCTTTTTTTTGAAGCCTTTTGAACCTGGTGTTTCATTCACATGTAGTACTGTCTCTGCCTTTTGGTCTATACATTGGTTGTGGCCTTTGCTTGAAACTTTCTTGTGGTAGGCAGGACAATGCTCTTCCCTTCTCCCAAGATGTCCGTGTGCTAATTCCTGAAACATGTGAATATGTTACCTTAAATGGCAAAAGTGACTTTACAGATTTGATTAAGCTAAGGGTCTCGAGATGGAGAGATTATCCTGGATTATCTAGATGGACCCAGTGTAACCACAGGGTCCTTATAGGAGGAAGGGTCAGAGTCAGAGAAGGTGATGCGATGTCACTGCTAGAAGTGATGGTCAGAGCGATGTGGCTGCTAGAAGTGATGGTCAGAGTGATGTCACCACTAGAAGTGATGGTCAGAGCGGTGTCGTCGCTAGAAGTGATGGTCAGAGTGATGTCACCACTAGAAGTGATGGTCAGAGCGATGTCATCGCTAGAAGTGATGGTCAGAGTGATGTCACTGCTAGAAGTGATGGTCAGAGTGATGTCACTGCTAGAAGTGATGGTCAGAGCGATGTGGCTGCTAGAAGTGATAGTCAGAGTGATGTCACCGCTAGAAGTGATGGTCAGAGCGATGTGGCTGCTAGAAGTGATAGTCAGAGTGATGTCACCACTAGAAGTGATGGTCAGAGTGATGTCACCACTAGAAGTGATGGTCAGAGCGATGTCGTCGCTAGAAGTGATGGTCAGAGTGATGTCACTGCTAGAAGTGATGGTCAGAGTGATGTCACCACTAGAAGTGATGGTCAGAGTGATGTCACTGCTAGAAGTGATGTTCAGAGTGATGTTACTGCTAGAAGTGGTCCATAAACCAAGGAATGCAATGCCACAGCTTCTCCCTTAGCACCTCCAGAAGGAATGCAGCTCAGCTGGCACCTTGATTTTAGCCTGGTAAAACCCATTTCAGATTTCTACCCTCCAGAACTGTAAAATAATGAATGTCTCCTGTTTTAAGCCACTAAATTTTTGGTAATTTTGTACAGCAGCAATAGGAGACTAACACACCTTCTCTGTGGCTAAATGCTATTAATCATTTAACACTCAGCTGAAGCAACGATTCTGGTTTAAGAGATTCTTTTCTATGTTCCTACGGTGAACTCAATATTCCTTCTATTTTACTATGGATATCTATTTTCTCTCCCCCTCTCTCCTGTCTCTTCTCTCTCCTCCTTTTTCAAACCTCTTGCATTCTGCCCTAGAGCTGTGACTCTGTCCTATGTTATTTGAGTCCTAGGTAGCAAAGGGCCTGGCTCATAGGCTTCATGAAGTTGTAGCGCCTCCATCTCTGTGTCCCTCTGCGGTTGTCCTCACGACAGGACTTTGAAGCCACCAGTGCCACCTGTGTGTTGATGCCCTGCTTTCTGTTTTGAGGGCTTATGCTTATTAGGGGTTTTGGTAAAGAGGGAGGAAAGCAATTCATTCAAATCGTCTCAGATGAGCTTAGAAAGTTCCAGGGCCTGTGCTGGGGATGGGAAGTCTTTCTGCAGAGGATTCAGGGCTATGCATACACCTCTGGAATAGAAGACCTCACTCTCAGTGTCACAGAAAATGTCTCCCGAGGCTTTTCTTCCCCACTCTGGGCTGTACTCCTGGGATCCTGAGAGGTGGTCTCCAGCTTCGCCCTGAGGTCCCACTCTCCACCGTCCACTGTGACCTCTCCTTTCTGAGGCTCCCAGGCCCGACTGCCCCGCAGCCTTTCCCTGAACATTTCTCTTTTCCTCTATTTTTTTTACCTGCTCTATTTTCATGACCTGAACTTGATCATTTGCTCCCCTCAGGCCTTCTCTTTTGATTCTCTAGAGACTGTTTTAGAAATTAAAAACAAATATTCCAAACTGACTTCTCCTCAAGGCTATGTGCTTGCCTCTGGCTGACTAGAGGGGATGTCATAGGAAGTTCAGAAAGGAAAACACAAATATTTAAAATAATGATCTTGCTACATTCCAGGCTTGTTATAAATATTTGTTAAATGGATGAGCATTGAGAAGGAATGGGAGAGAATGCCCAGGTTTTGGTAAGGGAAGTAATTTTCAGCTCTAGGCTTTTTGGGGGGTTTCCACTGGTGGCACTTACAGCACTGGCTGATAATCACTGTTTTAGAAAACCTTCAGGGCTGAATATTTTGGTTAGAAACTGAATAACTTGGAAGATTCTATCAAAAGTCTGTAGTGAAGACATCTCTGATTTTTAGGTAACCAGACGAGAAAAAATATAGTGCAGGCAACCCAAGCACCTGCCTCCCTACACTCCCTTTCAAGAATCACGTATTTACATATAATGGGGAAAAGCATGGTTTTGCCTTATAGCTCTCTGTTCTCCTCCTCAGCGCCATAGGCAGCTCTTTGTCACTCCTGTTTCCTGTGGGCCAACCCTTCCTTTGCTACAGTCGTCCTCTTGAACTTCTGCAACTAGGCCCAATGGTGACATGAATGGAAGACACATTCTAAGAACCCTAGCAAAGGCCTGAAATCTCTGGTAGCCCTAAACCCTGTATATACTGGTTTTTGTATACTTACATAGTATGATAAAGTCTTCTTTATAAATGAGTCAAGTAAACAAGTAGCAACAAAAGCAGATATTAGAATAATTATAACAATATATTGTCATAAAAGTTATGTGAGTGTGGTCTGTTTCTTAAAATATTTTATTGTACCATATGCACCCTTCTTGTGATCACGTGAGATGATAAAACGCCTGTGTGATGAGATGAATGATGTAGGCATTGTGATGGAGCATTAGGTAAATAGACCTTCTGAAGTGAGGATTGTCTGCTTTTTCACTTACTGTACTTGGAGCATGGTTCATTACAGGTAACTGAAACCATGAAAGTGAAACTGTGGCTAATGGAAGATGACTGTGCATCCTACTCTTTGCCAACAGAGCCTGGCTATGGGAAGGCTACAGGTCCCTTAACTACCCTGTCCATTTGTTCTTTCACCACTGCCACTCAAGGAGTAGATATGACTGATAGTAACATGGACTGGGTTAACTTATGGCAATGATGACACAGTAGGGGAAAATTTGCAGCTAATGTTTAATATTTCCCATGGTCCCTCATGGAGATTGTCATATTGATGCACTCAGTTTGTAATCTCACCTTTCTTTCGGGCTTTTGGTGAAGTCAGGTGCATTATACATCCACCCTGGGTCTCCCCATCAGCTTCAGGGAATCCCACCCTGTAGCTATAAAGTTTGGTCTGATCTAAGATTCCATCTTTCTCCCTATCCTCCCTCCCTTCCCTTCTGTAATATAAAGACCCATTCCTATGACTTTGAAATGATGACCTCTAAAGACTTTCTGATGTTTTCAATCTGGGGCCCTCAGTGTCCCAGTCTATCTCTGGGGCAGCCTGGGGAAAATTTCAGTCCTCCAGCTGCATTTGTCATATTTGTAGGTGGCAGAAAATTCAAAATCATTGTGAGACCTCTGTTAATGGTTTATAATGGGTGATAGCTGAAATTTTCAGAGAATTTCCCATCATTACACCGGAGGGAAGAGACTGAAAGGGGAACATAAATCGTGCTTTGCTCTTTAGCAAAATCCCCATGCTGGGGTAGAGGGACTTTCCTTTCTATTATTCAGGAAGTACATCTTCATTTGATGGTTGCCTAGCTTTGTTCCAACATGGATTTCTCTTCTCTTTAAAGGCGTTTGGATTAGATGTAGTGTGATCCCCTTCATTCCTCCCCTCTCCTTCCACATTGCCCAGAGAATGGGTTTTTAAAGCAATCTCAGGTATTTCACCAAGTAATGTGTCCCTAGTGGGGAAAAGTCGTAGCTTTATTGATTAAAATCTTGGTATAACATTCATAATTGGAGTTTTCCTGTAATTTGGTGCCAGGTTGCCTCACCACTTTCTCTAGGGACTATATATCAAATGCTATTTTTCATGCTCTTGTTTGCTGATAAGGGCCTGATAAAACCACTAGTTTGACCTGATATTCAATTTCCGGAGATGAAAGCCCTGGTATGGATTGCCAAATGTCCTCAAATACAGTGACAATCTATACCAATATTTTAAAAGAAATGTATGACTACGGGGAAAAAAATATCTTTGGGTTTGGGTGTGTGTTTTTGTTTTCTTCCCCTACCTTCAGTGTGTAATTTTATCCATTGCAAACAATTTTCAATCAATAATTAAAACTGATAAACAGATCTACAGGGGGAAAAAAATCCTTCAGTTTGAGTTTAATTGATTGCCTCTCAAAGTCATTCCCTGACACAGCAAGTTGCCGAGGGAGTTTGTGCCAGTAAATAGGAAAGAATGGGGTTGATTAAAAAGTAAAACAACACAAAACCTGACATCCTATTGTGAGTTTAAAAATAAAGCAAAATGACTATTAGCAACCCATGTTGATTTCTGTCAAACTATCTTTATCTGCATGGTAAGGACAAGGAGGAATAACACATGGCTTCTAGTCAGAGCAACTTTGGACTTTATGGGAATTCATGATTTTTTTTTTTTTTTTTACCCTCCAACTTCTGTCTTTTTTGTTTTCTTACGACGTTTCTCCTGCAAAGACTCATGAGGCACCTATTAGTCAGTGTGGAGCCTGAGTTGCTGCAGGAGGAGAAATGGGATGTCTTTCAGCTTTTCTTTCGTGTAGATCTGTTGCATGTTTACTAAGGTGAAAGGATTAGTGCCCTGGAGATCATTTGCTTTCATAAGCTTTAAACCAGAGCAGCAAAAGTTTCATGCCTTGATTCTCTTCCAACAGCTCTTTCTCGCAGCAAGGCATAGAGGAGCAAGCTGAGACCTACAGATTGCCAACAGACTCTTCCAGCAAAATTGCCCTGTCTCAATCAGTTAAACTGGGTGGGAAGGGAGAGTCTCTGCCAGTTTTCTCCCATCTCTTTCACCATGTGGTGAGACACCCGAAGCATTCCATGGGGCTTTAGGATCAAGACGAAATACTCCAGATTTCTAAGTCTCACTAATACCCAGACCCCAGACCATATGTACGGATAATTCACATACTTTCTAAGCTTTGCATTTTGTATATAAACTCTCTGTCAAACACTGGTTTTCTGGAGCTTCATATAGAACAAAAAGTTAAGAAGAAAACAGAAAAAGGATTTTTTTTGGTACCCTAACCACTATTTCCATTTAATATAAAAAATAGTAGTAAATATAGAAAACTAAAATTTTGCTTTCTGGCGATTTATAGCACGTACTTTCCCGTATGACAGGCATCTAAAAGATAATGACTTAAAATGTTGGTTTTGAAATGGAATATAATAGAAGCTAGAATGACAGCTGCAAAACAAACAATAACCCGAAAGCTGGTTTGAAACAAATTCAAAACCAGGTAAATGAAAGCAGGTCCCTGTTCCCAAATTACTTTACTTAAGAAATAAAATAAGGAAAGCAAAGCAAAAAGAAATAAATTTAATTTAATATTCTTTATATCAACCTTCTTTCCCCCAACTCCCTTGAAATTTGGATGTGGCTGCAGGAGTGACTATACCCTTTTACCGAGGTATTTATGTGGTAATGGACATCATACCCCCTTTTACTAGGCAGTGATCCAGTTCTCAAATGAGCTGATTAAATCACCTTCTCCATTTTGAGCTTTAGAAATAAGGAAACTGTAGGAAAAAGCAAAAT
Source organism: Macaca fascicularis (assembly GCF_037993035.2). Taxonomy (NCBI): domain Eukaryota; kingdom Metazoa; phylum Chordata; class Mammalia; order Primates; family Cercopithecidae; genus Macaca; species Macaca fascicularis. Next base: position 113,760,516 of record NC_088380.1, on the reverse strand, counting down.
AAATTTTCACTGTGAATTCACAGATTTTTTGGCCTTTGTATTTTTATACAAGCATAATCTTGATAGCTTCAGAATAACTAAATCATAAACTCTAGATATTAAACTTGAGTTCCAGTGATCAATTCTATATTTGGAGAATTTAAAATCTGTGAATTATCTACCACTCCGCTTATCCTCAAAGAATGATTTCACCTCAGGGAGAAATAGGTAAGATCTTGAAATCTCTGCTATAAAATCTGCAAAACTACCCACCACTACCTCGTCCTCATTTCCTTCCCTCTGTTTATTATGGGAGGGAGCCTGATATTTCAAGGCCTATCATTACCCATGTTTAAGTCCCTTCTTCTTCTGCTCCCTGGCTACCACTCACTATTCTTTCTCATTTTATTTCTGTGTCTTAAGTCTCTGATCTTCTCTTTTTCTTCCATTTAGAAACACAACAAATAAACAAAAACAAATATTTAAACCTCATTTTTTCTTCTTCTTCTTTTTTTTTTTTTTTGTTTGTTTTGAGACAGAGTCTTGCCCTGTTGCACAGGCTGGAGTGTAGTGGCTCACTGCAGCCTTGAACTTCTGGGCACAAGGGATCCTCCCACCTACTGGGTATCTGGGACCATGATTTTCTTTCTCTTCTTCTTCTTCTTCTTCTTCTTCTTTTTTTTTTTTTTTTTTGTAGAGGAGGGTCTCACTTTGTTGCCCAGGCTGGCCTCAAACCCTCAAACTCCTGGGCTCAAGTGATCCTCCCACCTCGGCCTACCAAAATGCTGAGATTACAGTCGTGAGCCACTGGTCCTCCAAAACCACTTTCTTGATTCTAGTTAGCTTTCCCTCTATCTTCTTCCTTTCACAGCTACACTTCTCTAAAGAGTTGCTACCAAGTGACCTCAAGCTAAATTTGCAGGTCAAAAATAAGGTATTTTGGTAAACATCAGTAGGTTCTGATCCTAGAGGCAGAGAAGGATTTATGGCTCCTCCCTGTCATCTTACTTCCAGGTAGTGTGTTATAACGGATGCAAGTCTCGGTTTGAAATCTGCTATTTATACCAGTATTTGTTATAAAATAGGCACAAAATGTATAAAACCAGTTCCTATAAAATCAACTGAGACCGTTGCTGTCCTTTGGCATTTGCATGAAAGAATTCCTCTAAAGTGACACCTGATATACTGTGGGACTTCTAATTGGATTGGGCATCAGAGCCCTGTGTGTGTGGAGGACACAGAAGTTGGAAACCTAGGCTCTAGTTAGGAGGTGTTAGGCTATTACGTTTGCTAGATTCTTTAATTTCTTTCAGATGGAGAAGATAGAACCCACACAATCTCTTTTGTTCTCCAAATATCATGAACCCTACTCATTTCACAAAAGAAAATTTATTTCCAACATCCATTAAGGTAATTAACTATCTGGGGCAGATTGAGATAGTATTTGAAGCACTTGTCTTAGTGCCTCTGTAAGTCTGGATTCCTAATGACATTCCTCTAAGAGCTAACTAACCTCCTACTGAGGTCTGATTAAAGTTAACTTACATACACATATGAATCATACTGCTTATTCTGAAGAATTTTAAAGCATGTGACTACTTAGTCATTGAACAATTGTCACTTATCCTTATTTCTGCTCTGTTCTCACTTGCAGCTCTATCCACTCTCAGCTGCCTTCTGTCCCCATTGCCCCAAATAATTGTTCTCTCTAAGATCATTAATAATCTGCGTGTTGAAAAAAATCCAGTGGACACACCTCAGTCCTTGTTTTACTTCATTTCTGGTTCCTTTTAGCACAGCTGGTCATGTCTACTTTCTAAATACCATACCCTACAGATTTTCTTCCTGCCACACTAAGCCACCTTGGCCTCCATGGTTGGTTCCCCAGGTAAAGAAGATGGAGAATGAGCAGAATGGTTTCTTTCTTAAGGATGACTTTCCAGGTTCACCTCAAATATTATTACCTATCATTCCACCTAAAAGATGATAAAAAATACAGAACCAAGACTTGGAGCTTTGTAAAATCAGATGTTAGCTGGATGCGGAAGAACCAATAAAGGAGTCTGAGAAGTACTGGCCAGGGAGGTAGAAGGAAAATCACCATAGGGTAGAGAGTCAGGAGTGTGTTCCAGGAACAGGAAAATTAGACAACATATTAAACACTACTGAGAACCCAATTAGGATGAGGTCACAGAATAAATCAGAGAACTAATAAAATGGAGCTTGCCGGTCATGGTTGTGACAACAACAATATCAGTGCAGTGGTGGGGACAGAAAACAAATGGGGTTGGAGCAGGGAGAAATGAAAATGGGAGATAAGAATGAGAGAATTTCTTTAGAAAATTTGTATTGTGAATTAGAGCAGAGAAATGGAGTGACAGTTGGAAGGAGATATAGGATCTATCTTAGTTCAGAATGCCAGAACAGAATACTGTAAGCTGGTTTAGGCAACATACATTTATTTCTTACAGTTTTGGAGGCTGGGAAGTCCAAGATCAAGGTGTCAGCAGACCTGGTGTCTGGTGAGGCCATTCTTGCTACAGCATGCTTGTGTACTGATGGGAAAGATCCAATAGAGAGAAGGAAATTGAAGATATAGTAAAGAGGGTATGAAATCCTAGAGAGGATGAGGAGGATGAATTTTGTAACACTAGTAGGGGGATTGGTCCTTGATAGAAGCAGGACAGTCCTTCAAATGTAATAGGAGAAAAGAGAGAAAATGGTTAACTTTATAATTTTAGAAGCTGAGATGAATTGGAATTTAATAATTTTTAAAACTATTAGGATCATCAAATAGCCAGGAGGAAGAACTTTTGCCTTCTGTAGAAATTGGGTGTAAATAACTTGTTAGAATGTTGAAGGTACATTGATACATTTGCTCCTTTGGAAAAGCTTTTCATATAATATATAAAAGTATAATAAGGAATATCAGGCATGTGTGTGTGTGGGTACTCAGGTAAAGGATGTGAGATGCACATGGATTCTGAACTTTTATGTGACTGGGCTAAGATATGCATGTTGTCATTGCTTTAAAAATGTTATACTTTTCTGTATGATTTGAAAGATACCTGCTTCAATGGAAGATAACAATTAAGAGGCAATAGCATAAATAATTTTCATCCAATAAATTCACTTTCTTAATTGATAAGTCAAAACGGTAACAATGGCAATGCCATGTTGATTCATGAACCACCTGTACACTGAACAAACCTATCAATTAAATTCAGGTTTTTGTTCTAAAAGGAGGGTGTGTCCTACTTTCTCTGTGAGTACTTCAACACAAAAAGGTAAAGTACTCTGTTTTGCAAGTTTGTGAACAAGTGGTTTTGCTACAAAATCACCACTGTCACCACACAGGATGTTCTTAGGGGAATGCTTTTTGAGGAAAAATTAAAAATATCAAGTGTCAATGACCACTCTGGTGGTTAAACAAAATCTCGGGCAGCATACTGCTGTAGACTTTTAGCTTCTTCATTTTTTTTTTCCGTTAAATAGAACCAATTAATTCTTACTTGAAATTTCCAAATACATGAGGTTTCACTACCATTTTGGGGGAATGGAGCCAGTGTTTTCATTGTCACACATAGACTTTCACTAATGTATTTTTCCTCAAAGGCAACTAGATATTCATGTTACTACTGCTTTTCCTTAGAAACAGAAGTCTCCGGATCATAATTACAGGCTTTGAGCAAAGGCAACAGTGGTGAAGAAACCCAGAGCTCTGTAAACATTACTGAAGAACCATGCCAAATATATGCATAAATTCAGGTACGGGAAAACTTCGGGCTTAATGTTCTTAAGATGATATTTGAAGAGTGTTTCCAAAAATAAGGTTTTATAAGGGATTTTGAAAATTCGTTTGTTTGTAAAGGAAGTTTTAGCTTGTCTGGTTGTGCAGATAATCTTCCCTTCCTAAATCAGTGCCTTGCTGTTTTGTTAAGTCTAGGGCGCAGCAGACTGAAACAAAAGGTGCGAAGTTCTTCTCATCCATCTTAATGGGGTGTTAATGACTGTAGAGGCTGACTGAGACCATTTAAATGTGAGCGCTATTAATCACCTAGAAAAAACACAAACACCCAGCTCAAGCCACTGAAATGTAATTGCAAGGGACAGTTGGGTCTAATTTTGTTTTTGAATGAACACTTGTACAAAAAAAAAAAAAAAATGAGCTGCCCCCAAGCCAGCTTGGCAGATTTAAAGCCAAGCTTACAGGCAACTGCCTTCTAATCTTTTATTGAGATTTGAAGAGGTGGTTTCTTCCATGAACTTGCAATTTAGCTGTTCTGCATCTAGTGAACAACTTTTACCAGCAGTATAAATTTCTACTAGGCAGTCACTTGCCAAATTATATTTCCTTAAGAGGACTTCCGATGTATCCTGTGACTTGGAAATGTGTGTGTGTGTGTGTGTGTGTGTGTGTGTTTTAAGTGCTTCAAGGATATTTTATTCAAGGTTTTAAATAATTTCCTATTTCCATAACTTTCTTGTTCTGACTCTTTTTGCAATGTGTTTGTCATGTCTGAAACTATTGTTTTCTCAGATTTTTGGTAGGGTTGGGGGTTGGAATGGGCGGTGGTGAACCTTGGCTTTAACTTGGCAAAACTGGCAATATTTCTGGAAAACAAAATGAAAGGTCTACAGACACTTTTTTTTTTTTTTTTTTTTTAATTGTTGTTGCTGTTTTACAGGGTGGGCTAATGGAAGAGTAGAAATGTAGCAATTCTACTTTACAGAAAATCAGAGTCTGGCTTCTGTATTAAATGTAATCTAACATATTAAATTGATAGAAATACACACGATGCTAGGTTTCTGTTGAGGTATGCGGAGTTCGGCACGTACTCTCGGCCATCTCGTTCACACATTGCCTGAAGTTTGAGATTAGTAATCAAGGGGTGGTTTATTTATTTTTGCTTTTCTATACATGGCCAAAGTGCATGATCTGTCTTTAGGGTATGGGAATATGGGAGGTAGGGGGATCTCTCCGGTCCGGGATTCTTTGCCTGTGATGTTGTTATCCATCGATAACCACCACTGGGCACGATGACCTGGCCTGGACTGATCTGACCCTGTTTCATGTACAAGATTTAAGTTTGGAGGGTATTTATCTCAACGGTTGAACAAGTTGTTGATTTTTGTTTTTTGACAGGAGCAGCCAAGTCACTTTTGGTTTCACCACTCCTTACATTCACCCTTTGCTTGTTGCCTAGGGCAGAAGTCACTTGGAAAGTTCACAAAGGAAATAAAATACTTTGGTGGCCTCTGAAGTTAAATAAAATACTTGTCTAAGGGTTAGGTCTTTCCCTCCTCCCTTTCCCAATGGAAAGAGGCAGAAAAGCTGTGGATTTTAATAAGGCTAACATTCTAGGTTTGGAAAAGGTCAAGTGACCACAAATGCCTGATAAAGTATTTGCTTTTTTTCGGTATAACATTTGAATTTTAAAATATGATATTTAAGGCAATTATTCTTCAGAAGTTCACTAACTTCAAATGAGTAGATTCTAAGGGCTAAAAATGCTCCGTACTGTCCAAGAGTTGTCACTGATGTTGCTGTCATTGTGACTTAAGGGAGGATTTGAAATGTAATATGTTTAAGATATTGCCAGCCTCTTCCCCAGTGCCTGGTGGGTGGGGAGAGAAGAATGGGTTAAAAGGTAATTTGAGCTGCAATCAAATAATATCAATGTATATATAAAGTACAAGTTATATGTTGTTATTTAGTGTCTTCAGTTACCCATTGTGAAAGTTAGGGGTGAATCTTTCGAAAAGCAGTGAATGTTGCCCACTTCCTCTTCTTCTCTTCCTGTTCTATTATGAGTTGTCAGTTAGCCTTTCTCTAGTCCTTCTACGTTTGAAGTGTGCAGAATATTTAACATTATTCTACTTCTTCTGAGTTGATTTTTAAAAATGCTGAAGTTCCTTCTTCTAAGGCTATCAGTGCGTTAAGATGGCTGTTCAGGAGGAAGTGTGGCAACTCATTTAGTTTCCCACCGAGAAGCCCTGCACAAATTCAAGTATTAGCCTTGGTTCTGGCTCTGCAGCGGCCTCACTGTGTGGTCTTGGCAAGAGGTTGTTATATCTCAGTTTCCCTATCTGTGTAAAAGGGGGTAATTACCCTAGCTTACTCAGTAAGTTATAGCCTTGAACAACAAATGAATGATTATAAAGTATTTAAAACTACAAGAGAATGTAGAAATTCTAAGTATTACAGTTTTATTTCCTTACAAGGGGTGATAAAGTAAAAGTGAGGTTTAATAACAAATTGAAATTCCTAGATGAAAGGGGCTGGAGAAGTTCAAAGTCATTTTATTATTATTAATAATAGGTGTTGTACCGCCCTCGTTCACCCTCCTCATCTAATCAGCATGCATTCCTTGGATTAAAGGGAGTGTTCTCTCTCCAAATGACTTTTATCTACAGTGTTGAGACATTCCTTATCCTGTTTTATGGATATGGAGTTTTGAGTGACTATAAACAACTCCATTTTTTATAAACTTTTTTTTTCTTTTTGAAAAGAAGAGAAGCCAAGTTGCCTCTTGGTTCACCTTCGTAAGCATGTGAAGATGTTTATATGAAGCTCCTTCACAGTTCTGTTCCTGTTTGTGAGACCCCAACCTCTTTGCTCATGGATTTGTTATTCACTCCATAGACATTCTTTGTTTCCCCTTTGTCTATGTGGAAAGATTCCCATTTTATTTATAGAGAGTCTCAAATCATATCTCTAATTTTAATACGAAACCTCTGTTAAGTCAGAATTAATGGAGAGCATAAATACTTTACTCTAAAATGCTTTACTTTAAACATTTGCAAGAGCGGAGAACAGATTGTAGAAATTCCTCAAGTGAAAGGAACTTGACATACATGACAAACGTGAGGCTCTCCTGGCTGAGGGGATGAGAGGATGTGGAGCCAGCATCGGCATGAGTCAGAGTGAGGCTAGGCAAATAGAAGAACTCAGCTTCCAACCACTCTCATTCTTTTTCCTTTTAAAAAAATTTTAAGGCCTGGAGCGGTGGCTCACGCCTGTAATCCCAGCACTTTGGGAAGCTGATGCGGGCAAACCTGGAGGTCAGGAAATCGAGACCATCCTGGCTAACATGGTGACACCCCGTCTGTACTGAAAATACAAAAAGTTAGCTGGGTGTGGTGGCGGGTGCCTGTAGTCCCAGCTACTTAGGAGGCTGAGGCAGGAGAATTGCTTGAACCCGGGAGGCAGAGGTTGCAGTGAGCCGAGATTGCACCACAGCACTCCAGTCTGGGTGACAGAGAGAGAGTCTGTCTCAAAAAAACACACAATTTAAATTTTCACCTTTTAAACAATTTTAACTTTTATTTTAGATACAAAGGGTACGTGTGCAGGTTTGTTACATGGGTATATTGTGTGGTGCTGAGGTTTGGGGTATGGATCCCACCACCTAGACAGTGAGCATAGTACCCAATAGGTAATTTTGACAGTTTTTAAACTCACACCCCCCCTCACTCACCCGTCTAGTAGTCCACAGTGTCTACTGTTCTCATCTTTATGTCTATAAGTACCCAATGTTTAGTTCCCACTTATGACTGGGAACATGTGGTATTTGGTTTTCTGTTTTTGCATTAATTCATTTAGGATTATAGCCTCCAGTTGCATCCATGTTGCTGCAAAAGATATGATCCTGTTCTTTTTTATGGCTGAGTAGTAGTCCATGGTGTGTATGTACCACATTTTTATTATCCAATCCATCACAACCATGCTAGTTCTGAATCTTTTACCCTGCCTGGTGAAAACCATAATGAATAAAGTATGCAAAATTTATTTGTGCAAAAGAATAAACAATTATTTACTGCAGTAGTATCTGCTGGTAAGTTCATTTTTTTTAATTCAAAATCTTAATAAGGATCTTCTTTTTGATATTGAACTATTCTGGGATTATGGGAAATGGACGTATATTTAAAATTTAACAAATTGACAAGAGACACAATGACCCTTTAGATAACTGGAGTTAAATAATGACAGAAGAAGTGTTCCAAAGCAGTAGATAATTAAATGTCAAGCAAGAGTGGCAGACAGTGAATGCTGTGGGCCTGGCCTGGCATGTTGGAGGTATTCAAGAAATACTTTTGAATGAGTTCACAGGAAGGTTAGAGTGGCAGCAGAGTCTTGGAGGCTGTTGTTAATGGAGCAGACTCTTGGGAGTCAGTTCAGGTTGTTAATGGAGCAGACTCTTGGGAGTCAGTTCAGGTTTAGGGATTGATGTAGAGAACGGATAAGAAAAGGCATTCGAATTGGAAGACTGTGGGGAGAGTTACAAGGAGGGATGATCACCATGTATTCACAAAAAATGAGTAAATCTGTGACTGAAGTGGGGGGACTGGCAACTCTTTAATAAAATCACTGCAATATATAGCTCAAGCTTGTCCAACCTGCAGCCCATGGGCTTCACGCAGCCCAGGATGACTTTGAATGCAGCCCAACACAAATTTGTAAACTTTCTTAAAACATTCTGAGACTTTCTATTTGTAAACTCTCTAAAAACATTACGAGTTGTTTTTTGCAATTTTTTTTTTTTTAAAGCTCATCAGCTATCATTACGTTAGTGTATTTTATGTGTGGCCCAAGACAATTCTTCCTCTTCCAATGTGGCTCAGGGAAGCCGAAAGATTGAATAGCTCAGGCACTGTAGACTCTTCATGGAATTGTATAGTTTCTAAGTACTTTGTAATTTTCCATTAGTTGCATAAGGCTTAAAGAGCCTACAAGTGGGCTGAAAGGGTTGTCTCTTGAGCTATGTGGCACCACTTTGAAGGGAGATGCAGTTTGGGGACTCCTTTTCAGAGAAGTGATAGCTAATGATATGCGACTGTTGGTACTCAGACTGGATCGGAAGGCTTAAACTATTAATACGTTCCTGTTCTGAACTAGATTTTTAAGCAACTGTAAATGCAAGCAGGTAGGCTAAGGAAGTCAGGTGATGATGCAAGAACTTTAAGGAGTGCCTACCTATGCTGTGACTAAGATGGTACCATAGACAACCTTCTACATTTTTTTTTTTTTAAGGATAGAAAGCCCCTCCTCACTGCCCCGTGTGAATGAAAGCATATTGAGGAAATAGTTAATAATTAGAATCAGGAACCTGATGAAGAATGGCTTGTCAGTGACTCACTCAGTATACTGGGGCTGAGTTGATTTTTACCAACTCAAGTTTTACAATCTTATTAATGATTGTTAAAAACACAGACAAAGAAAAATACTGCCTTGTTTTCTTTCATCATTATGTGTGAGTGTAGCTGCCATTTAATGAGTGTCTGTTACATTCTAGGCTTTGCATATGTGCTTTCAGGTATTATCTTCAATTCTTTCCCACATCTCCAAAGTGGTTGCTACAATTCTTCTATAGTAGGAAAAGTAGGAAAACCGAGCCACAGAGAGGGTTAGCAACTTTTTCATACTTACCCAGTCAGGATTCAAAACCTGGTGTGAGTCCAAAGCCTGCACTCTTTCCACTATGCCACGCTGAGGAGTCTTCTCTGTGTAAAAATTAATTTACAAATGTGTTATCACTCTTCTAAAGTCTGAAAGTCATATTACCCGGACTACTCTGAGAGTGTATGTATATATATTTAATTACCCTTATATAAGCCTGGAGGCCTTTTCACACAAGCACCTCAATGCACTTTGTATATTCTAAAGTTTTTCTATAGGCAGAGATTTAGCGACAAAGTAAAGTTAGAGCCATGTGCAGAGAATCCCTTACCCTTTTCCTTGCTGACTCGGCTTCCCGCAGTCTGTTGTTTGGAACAGAGGCTGCCAGAACCCATGTGTGTGTGTGGAGATATCAGTCCTGAAAGCAGAAATTGGCAACACTCGGAGGATGAAAATGGCTGCAGATGTTGAGGGCGGGGGAGTTCAAAAGCAGCTCTGCTATGTGGAATCCCACATTTGAGACCTTTTTTTGGGGGGGAGTCGGAAAACTAATAGCCCTCCACTTTTGAGTTAAAACATGATGCTGCCTTCAGAGGAAATATAAAAGAGCCCTTGCCTTCTCTGCCTAGGCTGAGGCGGCCCTACCCTTTGCGGCTCATCAACCTTGTGCTTCAGCCTTGGGCCTGGATTCACACCTCCTCCTTGTGACTGGCACTGGTTAAAAGGAAAGATCATGGCCAAGATGTGATCTGGCTGAACAGAAGGGTGTGGTGCCAGCATGGAGCCCCTCTCTCGTGTCTAACCCCTATCACTTCATCAGACCATTTCTTTGGCTTCCAGTACTTCCATTATTATTTTTTTTTGAACTTGGCATTTTTAGACTCAATAGTATACATATTGCTTAATAAGTATAATTCCTCAAATATAAAAACATCAATAGATTGCCTATTTTCTACCTTTACCCCCATCCCCACCCCTCCACCCCCTAGGAGGAATTTATAATCCAAAATCAATTGAACAAAACTTGATCCTGTTGTACTTTCCAGAACACTCACTTGTTCCACTGAATTCTTTTCTCTTAATTAGGTTCTGGCTAGGTATATGTGCTGTCTTTGTGGAGTCTCATCTCCTGTGCTGTATGTGTGTACATCGCAGATCAGTCAACCAGATCAATCTCTCATCTGTGTGTCAATACTTTAACCACACCACCCACTCATCAACTTTTCGTTTGAGTTTCAGTCTTTCATTTCTCAGTTTCTCACTTACGTTCAACTGCTCACATGACCCAATGAATAATTCCTTTTGTCTCTCCTCTCAATCACCTTTTGTCCCAGCAATAGAGTTAGAACCTGTGACTTGGCCCATGAACAAGCTTTCAGGCCATGTGGTAGAACTGTATGAGAACTATGGGATTAAAAGTCTGGAGACAAGAGTAATTTTTTTTCTGGTTCAGCAACCTGGGGTTTTGAGTCAGTCTGTTTGCTTTCTGAGCCTCAGTTCCCTCTTTTGAAAAAGAGCTGATGATTGATCTGTAATATTCATTATTCATTGAAGAAGTAGCTAATGAGTGCCTACTTTTTGTGGCTCTGAGCTAGATGTTTTATAAGGGTGAGAATATAGACACGGTCTCTGCCTGGAGCTTATAATATGTGGGAGTGTCAACTGTCACTGAAGAATTCCACAAATAACACACTTATCAACCATTATAAATGCTGTGAAAGAGAAGCACAGGGGGCCACAGGAACAGACAACAGAGATACTAAACTAGTGGGAACAGGCGAGAGGGATATGGGGAGGGATGAGGGATAGTGCAAGAATTAACTAAGCAAAGGGGAGGGGAGAGAGAACATTTAGGGCAGAGGAAATAGCCAGTGTAAATGCTTCAAACAAGTATATGGAAAGAAATGAATGAAGACCACCGAGGTTGACAGAGACTACAGTGGGAAAGGGAGGCCTAAGATGAGGCTACAGATGTAGAGAGAGGCCAAATTAGGTGAAGCCTTTAACCTTAAACTGTATTCTAAGTACAATTAAAGGTTTTGAAAACAGTGGAGTGGCATGAGGTTTGCTTTTTAAAAGTCACTCTGCCTCTGATTAGAGAATAGTTAAGAGGAGGTAGAAATAAATGTGGGGCACTTTTAGTATTCTAGGCAAGAGAAGAGTGTACTTAGAAGAGGGTGGTAGAAGAGGATGCAGAGAAACAGATGGTCCTTCCACGTTTGTCTCTGATGCTTTTTCTTGCGAACCAACCCCATGAGCCACACGGGAAGTGATCTTGACTCTTCCTGCACTAGGTTTTTGTTTCAGCTTCACATTTGGCACATTGTTTACTTTGTCTTGCTCATTCAATATTTTACTTCCCCCACTGGATTGGAAGCCTCTTACAGCAGCTGCAATGTCTTGCCTACCTTTTTATTTTCTAAAAAACCTGGCTTTACATATAAAGGGTGCATAGTCACATGTTCTGGTTGGGTCTATGCTTTTCTTTATGGGCAACTTTATTGGTTGATGTGAAACCCCCATCCAGAGGCAAAACTGAGGGATTTGCTGGCAGGCCTGAGTGGTCTTAAGGCTAAACGTTAGGTTATATTAGGTGAAATTTGCTCTGCTATCCCTGAGGAAACAAAGGAAGGAGAACGGTTGTGGTGGGAGGAAGGGAAAGAAAGGAATTTCTCCTTTAAAGGTCTTAGTTCAGAGTCACACTCTTCCCTGCTTTGTATTCTCCTGCTGCAGCACTGCCGATAGAATTCTCACACACACACAGTTGCCTAGTTGTTTCAAGTGTTGTATGATAGTAGGAGAAACTTCTGGAGTATCAGGATCATTGACTGAGGCAGATGAAGCCTCACCTGGTGCTGACTATAGGTTTCGTTCCTCTGAGGTGGTCACTGCTTACTCTTCTGAGCCCTTCCTAACCTTTTAGCAATCTTTTCACGTGGTTCCTCTCCTCCCCTCAGAGGCTGAGGTACTTTTCTTCAGCTCCTTTTGGCCATTGGCAGAGCACAGTCCTTTCCTATTTGGATCCCAGATTGATCCCTTTTTGGTGTCTGGTGGAAACTCTTGTCCGAGCTGCCAATTTCTTCAGAAATTAGGAGTTTTGTTCCGGGTTCTCTTTCCATAAATTCTATTTCCTCTAGGTTTCTTTCCTTTTGTACTCCAAGAGCCTTTTAATAGTCATTCTTCAAGTTTGGGGACTTCGGAACAGTTCATGACGGGTGTTTTCTTTCCCTCATCTGCTTTGTTAAAGAAAAAATAATAGGAGAAGAAACTTTAGCTTTCTTCAGTGCTGTTCCTTTTTCCTCAGAGCCTACTTCAAACTCCCTCTACTACAGTCCCTTTATAGGGCTTGTAATAGACGATAATGTGCTAAAAGCAATCTCTATTAGACTCTGGGAAGTCCTCATTGTCTTCAATTAGACTCTTTAAGATTCTTAAAACCCCCCAGGCACATTTAAACTTAAAAAGGTAGACCTTGGTCTGGGATCACGCTTCATTCATACTTATTTTCTGGTGAGAGTGGTATTTTTCTCTGGCTGATATTTTTCAATCTAGAATTACAAAATAGTTGCAGCTGAAAGTCACCTTAGAGACCATCTCGATTCTTATCCATACTCTTATTCTATTGTTAAGAAACCTAAAGGCCTGGTGAATCAAGTAGTTTGTCCTGAGTTATTTAGTATTAATGACTAGAATCTTTGTCTTCAAAGGCCTAACTTTCTATTCTTTGTAATTCTCTACTTTAATTTTCTACCGAAAGTCATACAGCAGGACAAAGACATTGTGTGCTCACAGGGCATTGCATCATTCATTCCATCAATCATTTAACAAATATTTATTGAACACCTATATAAGCAAGGAGCTGTGCTGGTGCATAACAAGTATACATAAACAGCTTGATTTAAATACAAGCCAAATACAATTAATTTCTGTTAACCATTTATAATTGTAAGTTCTTTTCCTAGGAACTGAAAAAATAAAACCAAAATATATTATGGTTCTATCGTGTACAGAGAGTTATTTTAGGAAGAACAGGGAGAATGCCATGTACTAATTATGCTGAGTTATGGATTTCTTGAGTTTTATGTAAATGTTTTGGTATGAAAAGAGGCGGGGTAAGCAAGCTTAAGTTTTTGTAAAATAAACATTGGAAATTAAGACCATCTTCAGAATAGCCACGTGGTGGATAAAAAGTTTAGAAAATGCAATGTAGAGGCCAGGCGTGGTGGTCACGCCTGTAATCCCAGCACTGTGGGAGCCTGAGGAGGGCAGATCCCTTGAGATCAGGAGTTTGAGACCAGCCTGGCCAAGACGGTGAAACCCTGTCTTTACTAAAAATACAAAAATTAGCCAGGCGTGGTGGCAGGTGCCTGTAATCCCAGCTACTGGGGAGGCTAAGGCAAGAGAATCCCTTGAACTCAGCAGGCAGAGGTTGCAGTGAGCCTAGATGGCACCACTGCACTCCAGCCTGGGCAACAGAGTGAGACTCTGTCTCAAACAAAAACAAAAACAAAACATAATGTAGAAAGAAATTGTTCTCCCTGAAAACTGTGATCAGGTTGTTTGTTTTACAGGTGGCTTATTATTACATCTTGAAAGGACTGGACATCTGGGCACTATCTGACATTACTTTTGACTTCGCTGGAGGCAACCTAGAAAGAGAGAGATGTCTCAGCAGTTTCTTTATCAATTACTACCTTTGGATTTGGCCTTCTGTGGTCATTTTGAATAGCAAGCATCTGAGACAGCCAAGTTTGGCAGTAATCACAAAGGTGGGCACGACTGCCAAAACCACAACCCATGGTCAAAAGGATCGTCATCCATTTGGAGATAAGAGTCGTGATGTGATGTTCAAAGAGTGCCGAGTCAGAGGGCCTGGGCCTGTGCCTAGTGCCAGCTTTTCTTCCCTCGTGTGACCTCCTGGCAGGCCACCTAATCCTATGGATAATTTTTCCTCACCCTTAAAATAGTGGTAAAAGCTCCTGCCCTACCTAGGGCATGACGTTATTTTGAGGATCAAATGAGATTACTAATGCAAAGCTGCTTTCAGAACTCAAAGACATCTGGGAATATAAGACAGTTTTTGTTTTTTAAAACCTAGACTTTTGACCAGTAACAGAAGTATTTACCTTACAGAAATTAGTGTTTCTTTGGTGGGTGTTGGGAGTCCATGTGCATATTTTACCCTGTGGAAAGCACTTCTGTTCCCCTTGCTTTGAAACTGGCAGGAGATAGGCTCAGGGCTGGTGGGAAGTAGCTAGCCTCTCTTATCCCTTCAAAGAAGCAAGAACGGGACTGAATTTTATTAGAGAGGCTCAGTATGATGGACACGATGAGGCAGCAGCCACCGGATCACTCCCAGTGATCTCCCATTCCCGCAGAGTCATGGGAACACTTCACAGACAACAGATGTGAGGTTCTGAGTCATGTTTGCAATGTTTCCAGGTGACGGCTGATACCAAATATTTCTTTTTCTTTTGTGCCAGCGCTGTAGGTTCTGTTGTGTCATGGTAGGAAGGAGTAAAAAAAAAAAAAAATCCTTTTGCTTGATTGTAGAGAACATTTTATTTTACATTCCATTATTTCGTGCAATAAGCTCTCATTGAGTGGACACCATACAAGGCATTAGTGATACAGGCCTAAGTGGTTGGGAGTTGTGTCATGGAGTAATTACATCATACTGTGGTGATGAGTTCTGGGTTGAAATAGTTAAAGCTGGAATACTTCCTTCAGATCTGTGGTCTACTTATGTGGCAACCTCAGAAGATATGTGTTCTAGAAAGTGTAATGGTAAGATGGTAGAGATTCTGTTAGTTTGACTTCTGTGGAACACATTTTCATTCCTTCTTTATCCTGCCTTTCATCAGCATTCAGCATTGTGAAAGTAACAGAAGTGAGAAATAAATTTGGGGTTTGTCTGAGGCAGAAGCTAGCAGTTATTTATATTAATATATTTATTTAATGACTGTTTAATTAATAAGCAAGATCTTTGCCTTCAATTAACATAAATTCTAGCTAAGGGCACAATGGTCACACAATATAGAAATTCCTAACATGTTGGGTATGGATTTATGGTATGGAAGTTTTATTGTAAAGGGCCTACAATAATACATGAAGCATAGTCCAAACAAAGGATGTGCTATTAGTTTTAATGCACATAGGATCTACTGTGATTACTAAAATATAAATCTATTTAAAGTTACTAAATTCATTGTGTCTCTTTACCATTTCGCATTTTACTTTGGCCTGTGTAATTATTTTATTACATATTTTTCCCCACTAGAGTGTAGGTTCTACGAATCTGTTTTTATTCCATTAAGTCCGTGGGTACTAGAAGAAGGTTTCTTAAATGCTGGTTAAGTATGTATTCTCAGTCAACAGATTGAGAGATTGCAAATATAATGTGCTATCCCTTGAAATTTTATAAATTTAAAAAGGTTGTAACTTTTATACAACTAGAAGTTAAAACCTTTGGGTTGAGGTTGAGACTTTGAGTGCGGGTCAATGCAGCAAAGATAAGTAAGATATAGGAAAAAATGCAAATTAAAAGGAGCAGGGCACAAAGACTTAACTGTGATAGGTTAGAGATCATTAGCTATGGAATGCCACCTCTACCTTCATCTCCCATTGTTTTCCTTCATGCTCTTTCATTTCCAAGAATTTTGACGTATCTTGCCTCATACGAACTATACAATAACCCACGAGGTGAGAAGCAGCGCAGAATGGCTATTGCCTGGTTCTTTTATCTTAAGACTTTCCAAAGCTGCTGATGTCTTGAAGGATAGAGCTAGAAGACCCTGAGGAGATCATCTTGTCCTGCAAGCCTTATTTCCTCTACGGAAACAGAATTCCCCAAATGCTAAGGTTCTTATCCAAGCTTATACAACTAGATTGTGGCAGAGACAGGACCAGAACCCCCAAATCTAGTCTGACTCAAGCTGTTTCTTTTCTTTCTTTCTTTGTGTGTGTGTGTGTGTGTGTGTGTGTGTGTGTGTGATGGAGTTTCGCTTTTGTCACCCAGGCTGGAATGCAATGGCGCAATCTTGGCTCACTGCAACCTCCGCCTCCCGGGTTCAAGTGATTCTCCTGCCTCAGTCTCCCGAGTAGCTGGGATTACAGGTGCGTGCTACCATGCCTGGCTAATTTTTGTATTTTTAGTAGAGACAGGGTTTCACTGTGTTTACCAGGCTGGTCTCGAACTCCTGACCTCAGGTGATCCGCCTGCCTCATCCTCCCAAAGTGCTGGGATTACAGGTGTGACCCATCATGCCCAGCCAAACTGTTTCCACTACACTTCACTAACTCGTTGTTGGGGTCAAGTTCGTCATCATTCAAATATTTGATCTGAGAGGAGAAAGTGCCGTAACTGATGAATTAAGGAAGTATTAATTTGAATTATAGTTTATGCCATTGATCTTTCCTTTTCATCCAATCTTTGAAAATACTTGCTCCTCCAAACTAGCAACAGCTTAAGAGTCCACCAAAAATACAATTTTGTGAACTTGTTGTTAGTGTTTACCTAATTTCACTGAAGATCATAATCTTTAAGTCAGCATGTATTTATTCTGTGAAGTCATTACAAATGTACTACTTACCTTCATAAGAGTGAGTAAATATGTTCTTTCTTCATTATTTAGGCATGCTTTCTGTACAATAACTCCCTTCTCAAGCCAATATCAATGCTAATTCTGCATTAAGAAAGATAAAGACATAAAACACTGTGCTGCAATAAATATCTGGCAAGCCACAGAGACACTATTTTAAAGAAAATTGTCTCAAGACACATTAATGGTTTCTATTGCTGTGGTTGCAGAATTACTGAGGGCACATGGTAAGAGGACCTCTATTACATCTATTAATGAGATTTATAAGAACACTAATAGGTAAATCCAAACCTAACTCCATCAATAGTGATGCAAATTAGTGTAATTCTAACTATTCAACTCAGGGTTATAAATATTCATGCAAATTGTCTATAACAATGAATACAGACTTTGCCGTTCTAAATACAAAAGAATATGATGTATACGTTGACATCATGACAGAAAGCAAACTATCAACAGGGTGAGTATTCTGATTTCAGTTAAACATATAAACTCTAGCAACACATCTGCTCTCATTGTTGAAGAAGAAATGTGTACTACCAACTAGAGATTTAAGGGCAGACGGTTTAAATATTTTCCAACAACTTTCAATGCCGTTGACCCATAGTCTTCTTCATCAGCCTGAGTAGTACTTGTAAGACCATCTGGTGGGTTCTGAGGAACACCAGTAATTTGCTGAAGAGTGAAGGAGATTAAAACTTAATACTGGAGAACAGATCAGGCATGGAGAAACTGGAAAAATATATCATGGCAGCATAATTAATTAACATTCTGTATGGGTCTGCAGGGAGAAGGAATTCTATGTACGTGGAGGTGAATGTGAGTCAATGCAATGAAAGTATGTGATCTTAGTGAACTTTGCCATTCAATGATTTAAGGAATCTAAATCATTACAAAGTATTCTTTTTCCACTAACGCCTTTACTTTATAGCTCTCCTTGGAGACCCTGCTTGATAAATAAGATTGCCTCATTATTAGGTCTCTGTGGTCCTTAAATACCAAAATTAATTTAGATAGAGATGAATACAAGTCTGATTTTTACTTAATTCCAATGCCACAATCAGGCTTTGAGGTGTTTATTTGGTTTTATATTTTTATTTTTTTTTTAGAGACAAGGTTTCATTCTGCCTCCCAGGCTAGAGGGTTGTGGTGTGATCACGGCTTACTGCAGTCTCAACATCCCATGCTAAACCAATCCTCCTGCCTCAGCCTCTTGAGTAGCTGGGACAACAGGTACATGCCACCAGGCCCAGCTAATTTAAAAACAAAATTTGTAGAGACAGTCTCATTATGTTGCCCAGGTGGTCTTGAACTCCTGGGCTCAAGCAATCCACCCATCTCAGCCTCCCAAACTCCTGGGATTACAGGTGTGAGCATCCTGGCCTGAGGTGTTGATTTCAAATACACATTCTATTGCACTATCTGACCTCAAAGAATTAATATTTTTTTTCCGAATCAGAATAAAAAGGGGGAAAATACTGTATTATCTAGGTAGCTGTTGTTCTGGATGCTGGATAAGCACATTCAGGGAAGGACACACTGGATTTGCAAATAAACACTCTTAAATATTCACTTGATATGTGATAATCTTATATGTGTTTTTGTATTTTCATGTGTGTATATGTATGTTTGTGTGTGCAACTATTACTCTCTTTTTCTATGTATCTTAAATCCTTGCCTTTATTATCTTCCTCATGTTTCTTCTGAAAATGGTTTATTCCATCCAGTGTTCCATCAAGGGCACCTTGGTTCCATGATGCAGTTCAGCTAATGTGTTCTTCTGCTCCAGATGTTTTCCAACTTTCTCTACCCGTAAATGACAATATTCCTTGGCACTGCAGTTCACAAATATGTGCAAATCACAATCCTTTGAGTTTAGCCAAACTACCTAAAGACCAGAAAGAGATCTAAGACAATGAAGGATGACCAACTAGTTAAATCTTTTCTTACCCTTAGATTTTCCACACCTAATAATCACCACCGTCGGTTTAAATAAATTCAACTGCAAAACGGTATATAAAAAAAATTACTTTCATGTCTCTCTCCAGAGACATTTCAAAGTATGTCTTTTTAGTTTCGAAAATATATACATCGTGCAGAAGCAGCAGCAGCAGCTCCAAACCAGAAAAAAATTCATGAAAAAGGAATAATGAGGTATAGTGAAAGAATCCCAAATCAGTCCCAGCTGCTGAACAATTAGGTTCAATTGCTAACAGGTGTGGAGAAGAGCCCACATACAATATTACCTTTTGTCAAAGTGCCTTACTTTTGGTTGTAAAATTCCCAAGGCATTTGTAGTATTTGGAGGAAATGGTCTGTGTGTGTGTGTGTGTGTGTGTGTGTGTGTGTGTGTGTGTGCGCGCACGCGCGCGCATACACCCTTATACCTATACATATGTCTATCCACACAAAGTATATCCATCTTTGGTAAAGTTTATTTTCTTGTTTGTTTTTTTGAGACAGGGTCTCACTCTGTTGCCTAGGCTGGAGTGCAATGGCACAATCTTGGCTTACTGCAACCTCTGCCTCCCGGGTTCAAGTGATTCTCCTGCCTCAGCCTCCTGAGTAGCTGGGATTACAGGCACATGCCACCACGCCTGGCCAATTTTTGTGTTTTTAGTAGAGACAGAGTTTCACCATGTTGACCAGGCTGGTCTCAAATTCCTGGCCTTATGTGATTTGCTCGCCTCAGCCTACCAAAGTGGTGGGATTACAGGCATGAGCCACTGTGCCCAGCATGTTTATTTTCTTAATATATCTCACTTTATAATAAAAAAATTAAATCTTCATATACAGGTTGTGGAGTAGTTAGGGGAAAAAGGGGGTTGAAGAATCTACAACCTGAGGTCCTTGGGCCTGGAAGTTTGTATGGAAGGCTTCTGGGATAATACATCCTTCAAAGTACATTCAAAATTTGGGGCATATTTGCACTAATTATTAAATAAGATGTTAAAGCCTTCTTCAGCTTTCCAAAAGAATCTGTGAATCTCTTTCTTCAATTTTATAACTGATGTGGTCAAAAGAGCATGAACTTTTAAGTCAATCAGCTGTATGTTAGAATCTCTGAGTATTACTTTTCTGAACATGTTTCTTCATTTTTAAAGTGGGGATAGCACCACTGGCATCATTGGATTATTTAAAGCAGTTTCTCAAACTTCAATGTTCATATTAATCACCTGGGAGCTTGTTAAAATGAACATTGTCTCAGTGGGTCTGGTGTGGTATATGAAATTTTGCATGTTCCAGAAAATCCCAGATGATGTTGATGCTATTGGTCTGTATATCACACTTGAATGGCAAGAATTTCAAACAATGGTTCTAAAATATGACCACACATTGAAATTACCCGGGGAGTTTAAAAAAAAATACTGATTCCTGTGCCCCATGTCCAGGCTCCTGATTTAATTGGCATGGGGTACATCCTGGGTATGATGATTTTTTTAAGTTTTCCAGACACTTTGAATGTGCTGTGAAGTTTGAGAATCACTCATTTAAAGCATAGTGTCTCAGCCAAAGAAACTATCAACAGAGTAAATAAACAACCTACAGAATGGGAGAAAATATTTACAAACTATGCATTGAACCAACAAAAGTCTAATATCCAGAATCTCTAAGGAACTTCAACAAAAAAACAAGCAAAACCAACCAACCCCGTTAAAAAATGGGCAAAGGACACAGACAGACACCTCTCAAAAGAAGACATATATGCCGCTAACAAGCATGTGAAAAAATGCTCAACATCACTAATAATTGGAGAATTGCAAATCTAAACCACTATAAGATACCATCTCACGACAGCCAGAATAGCTATCCTTACAAAATCAAAAAATAGCATGCTGGAGAGGTTGTAGAGAAAAGGGATTGCTTATATGGTGCTGGTGGGAATGTAAATTATTTCAGCAACTGTGGAAAACAGTTTGGAGATTTCTCAAAGAACTTTGAACTACCATTTGGCCCAGCAATCTCATTACTGGGTATATTCCCAAAGGAATATAAATCATTCTACCATAAAGATACATGCACCCGTATGTTCATTACAGTACTATTCACAATAGCAAAGACATGGAATCAACTTCAACTTAAATGCCCACTGATGGTGGACTAGATATAGAAAATGTGGTACATATACACCATGGAATACTACACAGCCATAAAAGAATGAAATCATGTCTTTGCAGCAACATGAATGGAGCTGAAAGCCATTATCCTAAGCAAATAATGCAGGAACAGGAAACCAAATATCGCATATTTTCATTTATAAGTGGGAGCTAAACATTGTCTACCTATGAACATGAAAAAAGGAACAATAGACAGTGGGGACTACTTGAGGGTGGAGGGTGGGAGGAGGATGAGGATCAAAAGATTACCTATTGGGTAATATACTTATGACCTGGATAACAAAATAATCTGTACACCAATCCCCCACAACACGCAATGTACCCTTGAAACAAACTTTCACAGGTACCCCCTGTGCCTAAAATAAAAGTTAGAAAAAAAGCACAGTGTCTGACACACAGTAGGTGCTCAACAATCATTAATTTCCTTAGGAGGCTCCTCAAGTATTGGAATAGGATAATAAAAACTAAAAGACTGAATTTTTTTTCTAGTGATGTAAGTGCTGAGAAGATTGCTAGGAACTAGAGAGTTGAATTCTAGTCTGCAATGGACTTGTTCTGAGACCAGGGATATGATTTCTTATCATTTCTGTGTTTCTTGTATTTAAACAAATGGGAAGAAAGGGATATTTATGTTTTGATCTCAGATATTTGTTGGGCAAAATTAATATTTATAAAATGATTTGAGACCTATGGATGAAAGGGTATTCAAAACATTTAAAGTACACGAAGGGAAAGGATGGATATTCTTTAAAACATTTCAGTAGTTGGCTAAAAACAAGGAGAGACAATATTAAGACAATCAAGAAGAAAGGAGGTGGTGGTCAGGGGGATGATGATGCTGACATGTTTTCTATAGATTGCTTGGAGAAACAACACAAAACCAGTTTATATTAGTTCATTTTACTTCCCCTGATAATTTTTAAGGGCTCTCTCTTCTGGTGGGAGCCACATTTCAACTCAGAATATAGGTTTTTGAAATCTTCTTACCCAGGCACAGGCTGTGGGAGCCACCCCTGACTAAGCTGCTATTATCACCAATCCTTGCCAGAAAGAACTCCCAGCCTTTCATGCTCCATCACCAACCCTTTGGGAATGTTTTAAGCGAATGCTTTGAAATTTTAAGTGTTGATCTCATTTATGAGAGTCCAAATTCTTTGAGGGTGAAGTTCTTTGCCATTACTATAAAACATCAAATATTTGGAAAGGCCATTTATTGAGGCGGGTCCAACATGGTGTTTGTGAAAGAGTGCAAGCTCCTCTGTGCACTGGACTCAGGGAGATGGAATGGAGTGATAGGGATGCAGGCCAGGCGTCTTCCTTTCTCCCGTCTGGAACAGGCTGTCACTCTTGGTCACCTTGCTCTCAGCCCTGGCAGCTGACCTACATGGGCTACAGTCGAGGGTTCCCTCATCTTCCAGCCTCAGGTTGAATTTGGTCCATAGTATACCCTAGCAGGAGACACAGGGAGGGAGGTGAGAGAATTGGGGTTTGAATTCTTCTAGTTTTCTTCCTAACAGTCCACTTCAGCTAGCTGTTCTCGACTAAATTGCAGCTTCTGTTAAGATGGCCCTCTCCACATGAGTCTCCTTCCTGGTTCCTGTAACTGCCTCTTTTCTTCCTCCTTCAGGCTTATGATGGAAACAGTTCTTGTGTTGCACTGTATGTTGCAGCTTATTTTCACTGGGACTGTGATTTTTTAAGTAGTCCTTTATTAAACCATCCTTAGGTTATTCTTATTTGGTATAAATGGAAATAGTATAAGAGTAGGGATCTCACCTCTGTCATTCCCTATTATTTTTATTGGTATTTGCTGAATCAACAGAAAAATAAATGTTTGAAACTTCTTCACTGGCTGCATTTGAACACTTGACTTAGAGTACTGATTAGTTATCAGGGGAGCCGCTCTGTGAGTGATGCCAGTCTCCCTGTGGTTAAATTTCTCTCAGAAGTTAAGGTCATAAGTAGAACTTTTCCATGCTCTTTTTGCTTAGATTTATTTTTAATTCTTAAATATTATATGGAATTTAAAAACCATAATATGGCTACTGCATTAAAACAAATACTTGTTTTTAACATTCCTCTCGTGTACCGAATTTAGTAGGTTACCTTCAGACGTAAGTAGAATCTGTAGCACAAAGTTGCTAAGCAGTGTCCGGTAAGCAGCAGACCCACATTGCTTAAACCCCATTCTTCTTGCCCTTTCAGATTCTCCACCTCTCATTCTCACTTTTTTTCCTCCTCTAGCAACAGAGGCTTCACTCACATTCGGAGATGATGATTGGCATGCCTCACTTTCCCCTCTTGTGGTAAAAAGTGTGGTTTTCTTTGGTATTCACTTTGAGCTTCCATTTGTTCTAACTTTCTCTTGTAATCCTCTTCCAAAATCCTCTTCCAAAATCCATACTTTCTCTTGTAATCCTCTTCCAAAATTTTTCTCAGGAGCAGCTTAAATAAGTCCATGAATAAGGGCTCCATGAGTAGGGTCAGATTTCTGCAGCTGCTGAATGTAGGACAGCCCGTTCTCCACTCTTGCCTGTCTCCCCCAGAACCTCCTTGCTGCTGTCACTAGAAGAAAGTCCTGTTGTGATTGCCTGGGCTTGGTCTTGGGTAGATCTGACAGTGAAAGGTAAACTGGGTGTTATGGGCTGAATTGTGTTTCCCCAAGTTCATATGTTGAAGCTCTAACTCCCATTACTCTTCTAACCCCAAGAATGCAACCATATTTGGAGATAGGGCCTTTAAAGAGGTAAATAAAGTAAAATGAGATCACATGGGTGGGCCCTAATCCCAAATGACTCGCGTTTTTATGAGAAGAGAGGATTAGGACACAGACTTACACAAAGGAAGATCATGTAAAGACAAAAGGAGAGAAGATGGCCATCTGCAAGCCGAGAAGAGAGACCTCAGAATGAAACCAACCCTACTGAGACTGGATCTTTGACTTCTATCCCTGAGAGTTGTAAGGCAATACATTTGTAGTGTTTAAGCCCCCCAGTCTATGGTACTTTGTTATGGCAGTCCTACCAAATGAATACATCTGGTATCTTTACGCTTCCATTAGCTTGGATGCCAACGTGGGCCAATTCACCAAGGCTTTGGTGGCACCTGCAGGAATAAAGAGGTGTACTATGTTGTCCTTGGGTAGAAAACACTAGGCCCTGAGTGTTATGGTTTTACTGCCAGTCATTTCACTTCATCCAGGTAGATACGTTTTACAAGGTACTTACGAGGACTTTTAGCACCTAGACACCAGTTGTGTCTGCTCCTGACATGCCTGTGGTTCTTAGGGTGGGAACACAGATCCACTTATGTTCATGATACCAATAGGATTTTAACTTATTTGGAGGCTTAATTCACAAAATGGCTCTTTGCTACTGCTATCACTAGTACTGTTAGACTTGTATTACTTAGCATCTAGATCCCAAGACAGGAAGAAGTCTCTTTTCCCGCAGCCTCATGGCCTGCCCTATATTCTGCCCTAGAATTAATTATTATCTTCGGATGGTTGCCAGGGTACGTGTATCCATTTGCTTAAGGGAAATCTCCCATCAACCGAGGTATGATTGTTTGATGTTAGTGTGTTTTCTAAAGTCTGCGCTTTCTATAGAGTGTAACTTCTTTATTAAGATTCACAGTGAAAAAGCATGCAGTTCTGCTTTTTGTCCTTGGAAATAAATTTTCATAATTCATATTTTAAAAACTGATGCTTTTAATGGGCTCCAGATTGATTTAAATAAGGAAAATTTTTAGTTATTCTATTTTTGAATGCTGCTTTTTCATCATGCTCTCTCTTCTTATCCTATGGAACTTGCATCAGATGATTTTTAGATTCTCAACTTTTTCTCCATAGCTCTTAACTGCTCTTTTTCTTGTTTTGCTACATTCTGGGTGAATTCCTCAGCACTCTTTTGGAATTCACTTGGTTTTTGGCACTATCCTTTCTAGAATATACCTAGTCTATTGAATTTCTTATAAATATAAATTTTCATTTCCAGGAACTTTTATTTGTTTTTTAAATATTCATTTGTCCTTTTTCATAATTTCTTATTCTTTTATTGTGAGGAGTGTTCGTTCATCTCTTTGAGGATTCTAAAATATTCTTAAGATTATTTTCAGATTGCCCTATTATTTTAGTTTGATATTGAGTGAATTCGTTATCCATTTGGTGGTTTGATTGGCTTCCTTTTTTGGCATTAGCTTTTGTTATGTGTTTTGCAATTTTGGTATACAGACTCATCTGGAGTGTAATTCCCCCCTTCTCCTTTTTCTCCCTAGACATTCCTATTCCTGTTTTGTAATTTTCTGGTTGTATCCAACCAGCTTCCTAGGAAAACCTTTAGTCCAGCTAAGAACCCCATCTTAGATTTTCACCTTGGGGCTCTGGTTCCATGGCGATGTTAGGACTAGTACATGTTTAAGTGACTGACTAATGGGCAGTTTGACTCAGGACCTGACAGTGAGGCTGCGTTTACATCTTTCTGCCTCTATAGGCATTGTATTAATTTGCTAAGGCTGTCGTGACAAAGTACCACAGACTGGGTGGCTTAAACAACAGAGATTTATTTCCTTACAGTTGTGGAGGCTGGAAGTTCAAGATCAAGGTATTGGCAGGGTTGGAGGTCTTCTAAAGATCTCTCTCCTTGGCTTGTAAATGGCCATCTTCTCCAAGTGTTTTTACATGGTCTTCCTTCTGTGAGTGTGTATCTGTGTCCTAATCTCCTCTTCTTGTAGGGACACCAGTTATATTGGGTTAGTACCAACTAAATTTCCTCATTTTAACCTTCACTACCTCTTAAAGACCTGATCTCCAAACACATTCTGAGGTACCAGGAGGTAGGACTTCAACATGTGAATTTAGAGGGGATGCATTCAGTCCACCACAGGCATGAAGTTTCATGTAAGCTGTAACCTTAGAAAATGTTAAATTGCAGCTCCTTTCAGCTATTTTTCATGGGTAAGGAACCCTATCTCGACCCTGTTTTCAAGCAGTGAGCCAACTTTAGCCCCTACATATATAGATTTAGTCCCCGTTATTGTGTAGGCAAACTCCTGGTTGCCTCTGCCTATTTCTAGACACAGAACCCAGCAAGACTGCTGCCTCTGCCCCACAGAATTGTTTGTGCTTCTAGTCCAGAGAGATGATTACCTTGTTATGAGCTGAGCATAAATTTTTAAACTTTCTCTTGTTATATTTTTATCTATCATTTTTGTGTGTTTGGATTGGTAGAGGGTTGTCCATGTATGGCTTAACAGTGCCATTTTAGTGAATTTCTCAGGATTATTTCTTAAAGAGAAAAGCAGCAAAATTTTTGCTGATACTAAACTTTTACAGGATGTACAAATGTGATCAAGTCTGTGGTTAGAAGTGTATTTTGATCAAGTCTACGGTTAGAAGTGTATTTTGACATCCTAGGAAACTAATATGTTTACTAATAAACACAAGAGACTAACTCCAATCAAACAATGTTCTTCCAGATATATATCCAGTTTATTTAAATATATAGTACAACAAAAAGAAAAAATTCAAGCATAACCACATAATGCAGTCAATTATTTTTCAATCTGAACAACTGGAGTACAAATCATTTTTAAAAGTCTGAATTATTTATGCTAATAGAGGGGAACATTGACAAGGATAGTAAATTGCAAATCATTTACATTTTGTTTTGCTCTACATTTCTGTAATATATTTAATCCAGGTGTTTGATATGTTGGGGATTTTATACCATTTCCATTCAAATGATTTAAAAAAACCAAAAAACACACTCTGAATATCTGATTTGGAAAGTTCCCAACTTCCCATCCTGTTTTATCACTTGCCAGAGTCTTTCCTGTTACTGATTCCACGCTCAAGAGAGATGCTGGATTGGTTCTGACTGATTCGCAACATCTGGAGCTCACCTTATCTCTTGGTAAGCTCATCCACGGTCTGACTCACACCTTCCTTAAGGGAACATATTGGAAAGTAATGATGTGTTTTGGCTTCTGTGGCTTTATCCGATGTCTAAACCTGGGAGGAAGCGAGAGAAAAATGTTCTAAAATCTTAAAATCCTGTGGAGGTTATATGTACACTAAGCCAATAAGACACGAAACTCCTACATTCCCTATGAATAACCCACAAAGGGGCATTTGTTCATAGATTTGACAGTCATATAGTTTACTGTTGTGCTTTGATGAAGACTTCAAATTATTATTAACCTGCTTCAGGTCACCTATGCAATGAAAGTCAAAAGACAAGTGACCATATTCTGAACTACTTTGGTGACTGGCAAATATTACATAATCTCTTGACATTATTATTTGCCATCATTTGTTCATGAACCACTGATTGGCATACCTTTGTACATAGACGAAGAAATCCACGTGACTTTCCCAAACAGTACGTGATACTTGACCTTCATTTACAAGAATTTACCAAAATAGCACTTTCTCCTACAAATACATGTTGAACTCCTACTACTTGTGAGGATTATTCTAGGCACTGGGATTCAGCAATATATAGGACCAGATTCCAGTGTAAGTGGTGCTCAGAACTTGGTTTTCCAATTGAGATAGGACCAAATATTTGAACCGATTAATAAAAGAGCAACCTATGTAGTCATTTTCTACAAAAATGCTTATTAAGTGCTTTGAGATTTAAATTTTTGAATTCCAGCTAAACCATATTAATGCAGATGTAGATAAGTTGTGGTCTTTTTTTTTTTTTTTTTTTTTTTTTTTTTTTTTAACAGAACTTTGATTCTGGTCTTATTTTTCTCTGACACACAGGTTTAGTCAGTGATAAGCAACATAATGGTTGTTTGCACTTAGGTCACATAAATTGGAGAATCAACAAAATTATCCAGACAATTTAGAGGGAAAACATGTTGTTATGGTAAATCTGAGGTTTTCTTACTCAGACTCAAGGGTCCATTACTCAGATTCACAGAATAATTACATACATTTCCATTTTGTTTAATTCATACAAACCAGTGAGAAAATGTTAAAAAGGCAGAAGAAAATGAGTTTCAACTTTTCTAATGTAAATAACTACTTTTTTTGACCCATAAACTCAGTTTTATTATTCAACACTATGCCAATAATTTACCATAATAAAAATGTGCTATAAAAGCAGTTCACAGGGACATTGGCTTCTGCAGTTAAAAAATGCAGAGCCAAGTTTAAGAATGGGCTGGCCAAAGTTTGCATGGAAATTTTGTGTGGTTCTGAAATTGTGTGTGTGGATTTAGGGACAGGCTTGCAGTGACTAATCTTTTAGGATATAATATACATAAGAAATTGCTGATAAATATCATATAGAGATTTGGGTACCCCAAACTTTCGCCAGTTATTTGGAATCAAATTTTAATTCAGTTTTTCTCAAGCTGTGGTTTGTGAATCTTCTGCTTTGAAATCACTTTGCCAGATGACTGGGTTCCATGTCAGACCTTCTGAATTAGACTTTTCATGGTTGTACTGAATCCTGGAATCTACATTTGAAATAAGGGGTCCAGACGATTCCAATGTATAATAAAATTTAGAATCCCTGTCTTAACATCATATTTTAAGACACTTAATTTGCTGCTTTTTGAAATTGACTTCTGGTGTATATATAATTATATTGTTTTACTAATTTTTTAAAAACATTAACTTTATTTGAGGTAATTAAAAAACACCAAAGAAAACATGCATTATTGAAGAATTTTTTTTACATCTTAAAGGATAATTCACATGATTTGAAAAATGGGCTGCCTAACTGCATCCATGTTTTCCCCAATGTTGATTAATTCTAACCATTAATTCAATCTGGCAAATATGGTTTTGTACGCTAATGTTAGATTTAAGCTTTCAAAACAGGAGGCTATTTTCATTTTACTTGTATGGCAAAAAGGAAAGGACCTCTAACTTACACAGTTGACAAAGTAAAAAGCTTATACTTCCTTTGTTTTTTAGTTAATTACATTCCTTTGTAACCCAAATGAATCTTAGAATCACAGGTAGTGCAATTTCCAGAGAGAATTATATTCAAAAAAGAAAAAAGTGTTCGGCCAACAAATACAATTAAAAGTGAATTCTAATGTGTACCTACCTCCTTCATAGTGGGTTAAAGGGAGTTTCTGGGTTGGGTTTTTCAAAAGTCCTTTCTAAATTCTCCAGTTCTTCTGCTATCCTGAAGTTGTTATTAAACATTTTACGTCATACAATCTAAACTCCCTCCCCACCTTCACTTTGGCTATCTTTTTTCCTCTTCCCTCCCAATCCTCTCTATTATTTAGACAGATATAATCTCTAGGGATACCCTCCTTTTTCCTCTGACTTATATCTCACTAATCTCTTGATTATTGTAATTCAAAATACCTAAGAACCAGTCTGACAGATGCTTTCTATTACTTACTTCTGATGTAAATAACTAGGAACTGATTGAAAATATGAGTGTAGACCTGGAAATCTTGATGGTTGTTTGACATTTAAAAATTTCATTTCCATCAATATGTCCTTAATATTACTGTTAGCAACTGAAACTTTAGCTGCATGAGTTCTATGAAATAGAAATATTTTAATTTTTATAATTTTGGCACCTATTAAATGATATAAAATTTTGTGGCACATAATGTCAACATCTAGTACGAAATATGATATGTAATTAAAAACAGAATGCCAAACGGTACATATTCATTATTGATTCCAAATTGCAGCAAAAACATTTTCATGTTAATATTGGTACTTTCACAGTTAAATATGGTCTAAGCACTGTGGAACCATATATAGACCTCAGACTTTTGTCACAGGGAAATTTTTATTACATGCTTTGCCTTCAATTTACTTTAATAACACTCAATAATAATGCATTGCATTTATGGAGCACCTTTTATCCAATGAATCTGAAGCATAATATAAACATTAATTTTTAAAACTCTCTAGGAGAGAAGTATTTATACTCATTAAAAATTTTAATAAAAATATAAATGCATGCTATAGCTGGAGCTAACATATTAAATGGCTTAATTTGCTGGGAATAGAAGCTTTACAGTTTTTGCTTCTGAATTTTGAAATTCAGTTCTTATTAAAAATAAGACAAAAGCAGTTTTTTTTTCTGAGTACAAAATACTTTCAGGAAGGGAGAACCATGGCTGCTTGATTCACCATGGTATGTCCATTGCCTAATATTTTCTGCATGAAGAGGGCATTTGGGCAGTACTAAATAGTTGGAAGAATGAATATAGACTTAATAGAAAAGAGCTGTTACTTTTTAATGATTTTTTATTATTAAAATTAAGCAATTATAGTATTTGTTAGTGGTTGTAGTGAGTTGCATGGTGGTCTCTGAAGACATATGTCCATTGCCTAACTCTCAGGACTTATGAATTTGACTATTTGAAATAAGGGTCTTTGGAGATGCAATTAGGACTCTTGAAATGAGATCTTCTTGGATTGTCCAGATGGGCCCTACGTCCAATGACAAAGTTTTGAGATAGAAGAAAAGACTGATAGACAGAGGAAAAGGCCATGTGGAAATGGAGGCAGAGATTGGGGTGATGCAGCCACAAGGAATGGCAGCAGTTACCAGAAGGTGGAAGCAAGGGAGGATTCTCCACTAGAGGCTGCCGCAGGAGTGTGGCTCTGCTGGCACCTGGTCCTTGGACTGCTGGCCTCTAGACCTGCAAGAGAATACATTTCTGTTATTTTAAGCCACGTAGTTTGTGGTATTTCATTATGGCAGCCCTTGAAAATTAATATGAAGTAAAGATTCTGGTATCAATGGCTTCTTTAAAAGTTTCTACATTCTGGAAGACTAGTATTTTGGTAGTTAATTTTTTGGCAACCTATAAGAGGGCTCATATCATTAAAATCAGAATTGATATATGTATAAAATCCTGATGTTACTAATTCAGAATATAGATCCCTATCTTGTTGTACTCATCATTGACACACATAAAAATTACCACTTATTTGCTGAGAGAAAGCTATGTTTACATTTTTTCTGTCTTTTTATATCAGTGATTTCTACTTTTGTAGATATTTTCTTTCTTAAAAATAAATGCATCAAATATAATTATGAAATGGGTTCCACTTTTCACTGTGCATATGAGGAAGTATAAATAGATTTCACCATAAGTTATAATGAAATATTAATAATTATCACCATTTCATACATAAATATAAGGTTAGTATTTTGCTAATTGTGCAAGTGAGAAAATTGAAGCTCACAAAGAGTAAGTAACTTACAGAGTTCCCAGCACTAGTAGGCAGTACAGTGGCAGTTGGATGGCCTGTCTAGCAAGACTGCTTTCTTAACCAGGACACGCTTATGTGAACCAAGACACCATAATCCACGTGGTGGATGCTGCTATGTCCCTCCTTTAACTCATAGGAAAGTAACTTGATAAAACTTATGTATTTTAATTGATGAGAAACTTAATGCAATAGTTCCTCTAAGATGATGTTTGGCCTGGAAAGACTACCTGGGCATGGAGCACTCATAGCAGAACTGATGGGGGAAGATATTTTTAGGATGTTCCTTTTTAATTAAAGCCAATCTAGGATAGGAAATTGCTTACTGTGCACTCACATAAGGTTGACCCTGAATGTGTAGGATGTGACTCACTTGAAACAGATGGAAAATTGAAATCTGATTCACTGATCTGGGCTGACTTTACAGTTTTATTTAACTGATTAGCTTCATGGGTACTTGTATAGAACAACTTCTGTTCTGTACAAAAATGGGAGTATGAGAGCCTTGTATCTTTCTAAACTTTGACGTTCTCTTATTCAGTGTATTTCCCTAATGTGTTGGGATAATAAGCTCACTTTGCCAATATTGCAAATCTTGCTTGGAGTTAAATTTTTGATCTGTGTTCAAATTCTCACTTTGTTACTTACTAGCTATATGACTTGAGCAGGTTAACAAACTTCTTTGACTTTCTTTGAATTTGAATTTCATCTTTAGCATACTGAAGAAAAAAAAATCCTGGTGTAGTTTTTTAAAAGGCCTAAACACATAGTCAATTCGTATTAATATCATTCTTTGCCAACAAATATTTTTTGACAACCTCTATGTGCCAGTCAAATAGAAAGGTTCATTAATTGACTTGGAGATTGGGTGATGTGGAACTCTGATTAATAGCTTTTGTATCTACCCATTCATGGGAAGTCTGAGAAAATGAACTGGAATCCAGTGGCTTCCATGGAAAGCCACCCTGGTGGATGGCTATCAGCAGCTCAGTGCCCTC
Organism: Macaca fascicularis; assembly: GCF_037993035.2. NCBI lineage: Eukaryota > Metazoa > Chordata > Mammalia > Primates > Cercopithecidae > Macaca > Macaca fascicularis. The sequence goes on along the minus strand of NC_088380.1, from coordinate 113,728,207 downwards.
TCCTTGCCAAGCCACCAGTGGGCATTGTCCCAGTGAGGGTTCCTGCTAATGAGGGTGCTCAAGATTATTTTGTGAATAATGCTTTCTGATAGTTGTCAATTGTCAGGGAAGTTTAAATAGCTGGAGAACTTTCCATATAGGCCAACTTACGTGTCAGAGGCAGAGTTGTAAATGTCACTTCAAGGCACCTAACATGTCAATGAAATGAAATTGGAAATGATACTTGAAAACCTTGGCTGGCTTTATGTTCTGATAGCATTTTTGCCTTAATGTTCTTCTTTGGACAGTGTGTTGACTAGCTGTAATTCTAACCCTCTACTTTCACTGAATCATGTGATTATATTGTCTTTAGTTTCATATATAACTTGGCCAAAACAAAAATATTTATATAAATAACTAAAATTGCTCTGTACAAATAGGAAACTCAACATTTACAAAATCCAACTAGGTGTATACTACTAGTGGGTATAGAGTTGGCTTGTCAAGGATACCAATTGAGTGTACAGTGCCTGTATTTAGTGAAAGAAGAAACAGGAGGTCTTGCAAAATAACATTGATGTGAGGAGGGGCCTATAAACATGTATGATAACTTTTTCAAAGGTGATAAGTGTTATTACAATAAGACAAAGGCCATATAAGTCTAAGAAGCTTTCATGGAAAATGGGAGTTTTGAATAACAATTTGAATGTTTTGAAGGTATAGGTCTTAGCAGCAAGATTGTGTTTTTGGAAACACAGATAAGGAGAATGCCTTAGGCAATATGTTCTCATATTGCACTCTTTCTATATCCCTAGGCTACATTAAGACTTCAAATATTTCTTGTGTTAAATATTCTCATATTTGCATATACAGTTTAGTACATCCAATTTCCCACTGGCTTGACTTCTCCAGAAGATTCCTCAACTCAACTTATTTATCACAGAATTCATTAAGATACTCCTCTCTGCTGCTCTCTTTCACTCTGCTTCTCTCAGTGAGGGGCATTACATCCATCTGTTTGCTCAAGGAAGAAATTTATGAATCATTTTTAACACCCCTACACCCTCACTCCTACTTCCCATCAGTAGGTGAGACTTATTGATTTTACTGCAGAAATACTTCAGTTAAATATCTGCCCTTCACCCTCACAACCATGTTCCTAGTCAAGCCACCTGCAAGAACACCCAAATTCTTCTCCTGTAATTGCTTTTGTCCTTTCCAGTTCATTTTTTGCCCTTTACCTAGAATGATTTTTGACAAATGCAAGTCTGATTATAGTATTCCCCTGCTTAAAACTCTACAATGTATTTTCATTGTTAGTAGGTTAATATCCTATTTTTCAATATCCCAATTTTTAATACCCATGGCTTACAAGAGCTCCACAATATGGTCTCACCTACCCCTTCACCCTCATCTAGTGCCATGGAACTTCTCACTCTCTCTGTCTTAACTTCTATTGTCACAAATGAGTCACCATTTTTCTCATCTTTGATCTATTGCAAATACTCTTCCCTTTACTTGGAGGAACAATTGGTAGTATCCATTTATTTGAAAATAAATATATTCTCAGGGACCATTATAAGACTGATGAAGGAAAAGTGCAGGGTGCAATAAGGGAATCTTACCAGAATGAAGGCTGGAGGGAGCTGCTAAGTAGGTATTACCCAGTGTAGAGTACAGAACATTCCAGGAAAAGTGACTGAATATTCAAAGGCTATGAGGTAGAAAAGGATTTCAAGCAAGCAGATATGAAAGGAAAAAAACAAAGATAGTGAATTAGAGGGTGAGTGGCATGAATTGAGTCTGGAGAAGTAGCTGGGGCCAGACAATGAAGGGTCTCTTGATCATGCTGAAGATTTTGTGAATGAGGACATAGCAGTTGTTCCTGTGACGTCAGGAGAATTTGGAGAGACGTTTATTTGTATGCTTCCACTATTAATGCTGGTCAGTGTGGTTTAGTTGTAGGAACAAAGAGGATATGCGAACACATGGACCCCAAATTAGGAAAGATGAACTGGTAGAAGTAGTGTTGGACCTTGGGGATGGATGGGTGAGGAGGAGGGACTGCAGATGACCCCATAGTTATATTGCTGGGTGCTCAGATGGCTAGCAGTGCCCCTGACCAGAGTAGACAAGTTGAAATGGGGTGAGGGTTTGAGGGAGAGGACACTGGGTTCAGTGTTGTCATAATTAGTTTTAGATCTTGGCAGATCACCAAGGAGAGTTATTTTGTAGACAGCACGAAATATGTCATTAGAAAAAGGATGAGGGGTCAAGACCTGAGATATTGATCTGAGAGCATCTGTGGTCAGGAAGGAGTAGTTATGTTGCTTTGCAGTAAGCAGGGCAGTGTGACAATATAGAATTTATTAGACCAGGTCAGCTGGGTTCCTGGATTTTCATTAACAGTGCTTAGCTGCATCAGCATGGGGCAGAAGAAGTACAGACAATGATGCTTGCAAGGGAAAGGGGAAGCCAAAGGAAGAGGGAGTTACAGAGAACGAGAAACACACACAAGCCTACTGTCCACTACCAGGGTCAGGTTTAGAAAACCACTAACTAATCCAGGGCAATTGTTTAATGGGAAAATCAGGTTCACATGGACATTTAGGAAAGCCTCGATCATTTAAAGGAAGAATGGCAGTTATCAAAATAGGACAGCACGCGGGCTGAAAAGTACATGCAGATGGAAAGAATGGGCTGATAATCAGACTTTGAGCCCTGCTAACATGCTAATTGTATATGATGGGTTGATGGGTAAGTGTGCGTGTGTGTGTGTGTGTGTGTGAGAGAGAGAGAGAGAGAGAGAAAGACATTCATGGTAAGCACCTCTTCCTTCTTAGTTCCTTTTTGCTATGACCTTTGTGAGCTTGGTGATCTTGGTCAAGTCCCTTAATCTTTCTGTATTGAAGCATCCTTAGCTTTAAATTAGAGGGAAAAAATGGTGTCTTAGTAGGTATCTGTGTGCTTTCAGTGAGCCAGTGTGTGAGAAAGTGACCAGCAAAGTGTCTGACACATTTTGTTTCTCTGAGTTCCAGCAGGTCACCAAGGGGGTGAAGATCTTTGCCTCTTTTCTGCTCCCACTGACCACTGCTTTTGGAACCTTTATACTACTTTACAAGGCCTTCTCACTTAGAAGGAAATCAGATGCCATCTGCTTGACAACCTCATAGATCTATTTCCATAAAAGAGATTATTGCTACAAGTTTTGAATTCATGAAGATTTCATCGATGCAGCAATGAGCACCAGTGTCCTTGATAACTCTTTCATCTCTAGGTTACCCAGAATAAGACTGCACCTGTAAACTCATTGTAATTTGCAGAGCTGTACATACCTTTGAAAAATGATTTGTAATTCTCATGGCTAGCTCTCAAAGTATTTTTTAAATGACTCTGAGCTGAGCAAGGACAAGCCAACCATGTAAGGTTTTAAAAGGTACCTGACAGACGCAGATATCACACATCTGTTTTGATAGTCACTAGAACACTAGGAAGAGGTCTCATTCCACTGATCACAAATGTATTTCACAGGACTTATACTTGAATTTTTTTCATGTCTCTCATATAGTCTATGGAAATATATTGCTTTTGAAATTTTGATTTCCTTGATTTAGAAAAAAATAATAAGTAAAAAGAGACCCTAGATCTCTTTAAAAAAGACTAGCATGGATTCCAAAAGCACTTATAAGCATAATAACAATCCAAACAGAGATAATGTTATAAGGATTGCTACAAATGGATGCTTGCTTATTTCTGACTACAGCCAAAAGATGCCAACTAATAATCCCCAAATGGCCCTGCCAGAACAAGTTTATTTTTATTCTGGGAACGTTTAGAGTTTCTACATCAGGCTGCGGCAAAACACGCTTTATTTTTTTGAACTTGAGATCAGGGCAAAATCATATGCAAATGACAAAACCCACACCCTTGAATGATCAGAAGACATGTAGCATTTAGGTAGGAGCTTCTGGAGTTCTTTAAGAGGCTGAGAAATTGGGTGCTTGGGACTTACCGTGTGTCAGGGACAGCGGTTATACCTGACGTAGGGGAGGAGGGTCAGGGTAGAGCGTGGGGGTGAAAAGAAAGTCTGAAACTTCACCTACCTACAAATCATTACCCTTGAACTGGCTGAAGGCAAAACTGTGTTGTTTACCTGCTTCTCTTTTAGAGAAACCCCAGGCTGCAGATTTTTAGCTCTACCTTGTCTTTGAGCTGGTCCTCATCAGCATTTCTCTCTGAGTGTTCTCTTAAGTAAAAATGTTCTAAGGACGACAAAGATTAGCAATAATTAATTGTCACTTTTAAAACAAATTCAAGTTTTGACCTTGAATATTGTATGCATTCTCAGCAATAAAATCTAACAGTCTGACCTGAAAAGCATGGGCTCACTGTGGTGTCTCACTCTCTAAGTGATAACTTCAAATTCACTGATAATTAACAGTAACAGCCATTGCAACAAAATCATCTAAAACACCCACATGAAAACTTCTTTAGTATTAGTTTATAGGTCTACTAATAAAAAGTCATTTTTGTTTCTGAAGATTCCTTTGACTAGCTCTATTCTTCTATTGTCTTCTTTTGAAATCTGTTTTCTTGTTGCTAGCTAAGTAACATTATTTAAACCATCTGATATAAGCATGATTTGCTCTAAGGGTGTTAACCTAATATTTAAAAATTTAAATTTAGTTTTAATATCTCAGTGGCATTATGCTTTGTTAACATTGCATTTCTGGAAAAACTCACTCATCTGTAACAGTTTAAACATGAACCCTTTACCCATACACTATATTAGCTGAGTAAAAAATGAATTTTTAGTGTTTTTCTTTTCAATACATCTTGTGAAATCATAAGAGAATTTTGCAATTTATACAGGGAAATTTGGCTGCCATTTGCTTGGACTGTGACATATGACTATAATTTGTAACTTTCCTTCCAACACTTGGTTATTTGTTATCTGAATATCTGAGTTTCAGAAGTATGAATTTGTGTATGAACAATGGAAAAAAAGGTATGCTGTAATTCTCAGGGGCATGGTGTGCTACTGTCCTTAGAAATATGAGTTGGGAAACACATTTAAGTATAGAATTTATATTCTGCTTCTATCAGTGATTTACATGACTCTGTGACTTGCATCTTCATTTCATTTATTTATTTATTTATTTTTTTTAGACAGTGTCTCACTCTGTCACCCAGGCTGGAGTGCAGTGGTGCACCATCTCGGCTCACTGCAACTTCCACTTCCCGGGTTCAAGTGATTCTCCTGTCTCAGCCTCCCAAGTAGCTGGGATTACAGGTGCCTGCCTGGCTAATTTTTTTATTTCTTGTAGAGACAGGGTTTCACCATGTTGGCCAGGCTGGTCTTGAGCTCCTGATCTCAAGTAATCTGCCTACCTTGGCCTCCCAAGGTGTTGGGATTACAGGCATGAGCCTTTAGTTTTGCATCTTTTTATTTGTATCTTTTTCATTCTGTTTTATCTTTGGGGTTATGCATGTCTTTGGCCTTTTCCAATTGTCTTTGAAATTTTATCAAGATCACAATTTATTCTCTGGGTGCATTTTGAAGAAAAATTTATGAAGAGCATATAGGTCTTGCAGAGTAAGGCATTTATTTCTTTAACAAATATTTGTGATGCAACTAAGCAATTACTATGTGTCAGTCACTGTGTTGGGCACCAGGAACACAGATTTAAATAAGGCAGATGTGGTTCATGTCTCAGGGAGCAAATAGTTTAGTGGGGGATATAGAGGAGCAAACAGGCAATTCCAAACACCACAAGGTAAGAGATAGGATGGAAGAGTTGAGACACATAGAAGAAGTACCTGCCGCAGAATTTTTGGGTCAGGGATGGCTTCCTGGATGAAGTGACCCTAATGTGAGACTTGAAGGAGGCATAGGAAATAGCCAGACAAAAGGCATTTAGGGTTTGGACAGGGACTAATGAACAGAAGGATAGTGTTTTAGTCTGAGGGAATGGCTTTGTTATATAAAAGACCAGAGACAACTGAGAGGAATTAATAGTAATTCACTTTGGCAAAGGAGATGGAGCAATAGAGACAAAGTTAAGAGGTTTTTGAGAAATGATATTCAGTAGCAACAGCAATTATTGATTGGATATGAACCTTGGAGAGGTAAAAGTAAAGGGTGACTCCCAAATTTATTATTTTAGCAATTGGATGGTTGAGGAAGGGTCAGTTAACTGGGAAAAAGGCAGGTAAAGTAGTTTGGACACATTGATATAGTTAAGCTTTGGGTCCCAAAACAAATCTCATCCTGAATTGTAATCCCTAGGTTTTGAGGGGAAGAACTGGTGGGAGGTGATTGGATCATGGGGGTCATTTCTCCCATGCTGTTCTTGTGATAGTGAGGGAATTCTTATGAAATCTGTTGGCTTTATAAGTGGTACATTCCCCTGGGCTTTTCACTCTCTCTCACCTGCCAACATGTAAGATGTGCCTGCTTCCCTTTCCACTATAATTGTAAGTTTCCTGAGACTTTCTGAGCCATGCAGAACTATAAGCCAATTAAACCTCTTTCCTTTACAAACTACCCAGTCTCAGGTAGGATCTTTATAGCAGTGTGAAAATGGGCTCATGCAGTAAATTGGTACCAATAGAGTGGGGTACTGCTATAAAGATACTAAAACATGTGGAAGTGACTTTGGAACTGAGTAACAGGCAGAGGTTGGAAGAGTTTGGAGGGCTCAGAAGAAGACAGGAAGATGGAGAAAGTTTGGAGCTTCCTAGAGACTTGTTAATGGTTTCCACCAAAATGCCGATAGTGATGTGAGTGATGAAGTCCAGGCTGAGGTGGTCTCAGATAGAGATGAGGAACTTGTTGGGAACTGGGGTAAAGGTGACTCCTGCTATGCTTTAGCAAAGAGACTGGTGGCATTTTGCCCCTGTGCTAGAGATCTGTGGAACTTTGAACTTGAGAGAGATGATTTAGGGTATCTGGCCGAAGAAATTTCTAAGCAGCAAAGCATTCAAGACATGATCTGGATTATTCTGAAAGCATTCAGTATTATGCATTCACAAAGAGATGGTTTGAAATTGGAACTTATGTTTAAAACAGAAACACAGCATACAAGTTTGGAAAATTTGTAGCCTGATGATGTGATAGAAAAGAAAAACCCATTTTCTGGGGAAAAATTCAAGTCTGCTGTGTCTGCAGACATTTGCATAAGTAATGAGGAACTGCATTATTAATGACCAAGACAATGGGGACAATGTCTCCAAGGCATGTCAGAGATCTTGGCAGCAGGCCCTCCTGTCACAGGCCCAGAGGCCTTGGAGGAAAAACGGTTTTGTGGGCTGGGCCCAGGGTCCCCCAACACCTGTCCAGCCTCAGGACATGGCACCCTGTGTCCCAGCTGCTTCAGCTCCAGTCATGGCTAGGCTAAAGTACAGCTTGGGCTATTGCTTTGGAGGGTGCAAGCCCCAAGCCTTGTCAGCTTCCACATGGTGTTAGGTCTTGGGGTACACAGAAGTCAAAAACAGGTTTGGAAACTTCTGGCTGGATTTCAGAGAATGTATGGAAATGCCTGGATGTCCAGGCAGAAGTCTGCTGGATAACCTTTGCTAGGGCAGTGCAGAAGGGGAATGTGGGGTTGGAGCCCAACCCCTGCCACAGAGTCTCCACTGGGGCACTGCCTAGTGGAGCTATGAGAAGAGGACCACCATCTTCCAGACTCCAGAATGGTAAATCCACCAACAGCTTACACCATGCACCTGGAAAAGCTACAGATACTCAATGCTAGTCCATGTAAGCAGCCAGAAGGAGGACTATACCCTATAAAGCCACAGAAGAAAAGCTGCCCAAGACCATGAGAGCCCACCCCTTGCATCAGTGTGACGTGAATGTGAGACATGGAGTTAAAGGAGATCATTTTGGAACTTTAAGATTGAATGACTGCCCTGTTGGATTTTGGACTTACATGGGGCCTGTAGCCCCTTTGTTTTGGGCAATTTCTCCCATTTCGAATGGGAGCATTTATCCAATTCCTGTACCTCCATTGTATCTTGGAAGCAACTAACTTGTTTTTGATTTTACAGGCTCCTAGGCAGAAGGGACTTGCCTCGTCTCAGATGAGACTTTGAACTTGGACTTTCAGGTTAATACTGAAATGAGTTAAGATTTTGGGGGACTGTTGGGAAGGCATGTTTAGTTTTGAAATGTTAAAACATGAGATTTGGGAGGGACCAGGCAAAATGACATGGTTAGGCTTTGTGTCCCCACCCAAATCTCATCTTGAATTGTAATCCCTAGGTGTTGAGGAAGAGACCTGGTGGGAGGTGATTGAATCATGGGGGCCATTTCTCCCATGTTGTTCTCGTGATAGTGAGAGAGTTCTCATGAGATCTGATGGTTTTATAAATGGCAGTTTCACTCTCTCTTACCTGCCACCATGTAAGACGTGCCCCTTCCCCTTCCATCATGATTGTAAGTTTCCTGAGGTCTCTCCACTCATGTGGAACTGTGAGTCAATTAAACCTCTTTCCTTTATAAATTACCCAGTTTTGAGTAGTATCTCTAGAGTAGTGTGAAAACAGACTAATACAGACATGATGAATTTTAGTGACATCGAAGACATATAAAATGACTATCAGATATTTAGGTGGAAGTGGGTAATATAGACACGGAGCTCAGGAGAGAAAGAGCTGGACTGAGTTTATGCTTTGAGATTCCTTAACATATGGTATATTTTTTTGAGACAGTGCAGTGGTACAATTTAGGCTTATCACAACCTCTGCCTCCTGGGTTCAAGTAATTCTTGTGCCTTGGCCTCCCGAGTAGCTGGGACTACAGGCGTGCCACCACGCCCAGCTAATTTTTATAGTTTTAGTAGAGATAGAGTTTTAGTAGAGATGTTGACCAGGCTAGTCCCGAACTCCTGAACACAGGTGATCTGCCTGCCTTGGCCTCCCAAAATGCTGGGATTACAGGCGTGAGCCACTGCAACTGGCCAACATGTAGTATTTGAAGTCATGAGAATAAACTTGATGAAGAGGTTGGGAGTCTATATAATTCATTGGAACTTATGCCTAGGTAATAATGTATAAAAATGTTTGGTTGAGATGTCCTGAAAACAATTGAGATCCATGTATATGAAGGATTAGAGTAAACTGAATTAGAGTAAATTGTAATTCAAGGTCAGGAAAGAACCACATATGTCTCCAGCTTACAGGCTCACATGAACAAAAATGTTATAGCAATATAGTCATAGCTTTGTTTTGTGTTTCAGATAGAAACTACCCTCAGAGATAGAGACACTGACATGATTTGAACTGATGTCTCCTCAGACTATTGGGCAGGTCCATCACATCGCCTGCCATGCCAGTAGCTTCTATCTTAGGGAAAGTGCCTACCCATATGTGGGCTGTGGGAGCTGCCCTGGGTGGTCACGAGTCCCTTTTTTCCAGACCTATCTCAATGGGGTGGTCCTATCCCTAACCAATCTCTAGGCTGGCCAGTGTCCTTATGAGATGGTTTGGCATGAAAAACTGCCCAAACAGGCAAAATGTGATTAGCTGGGTCAGATGTTCTCACTCAGGAATTTGAACTAGGGCAACTGGGGAGAGAGTCAATTAGTTGGTTTTGGGAAGGAGTATAAGCTGAAAAGAACCACAAGGGGAGGCCTTGTGGCAGCAAGAAAGATGAATAAAGTGGATAAGTAAACAGACTTTATGAGTAAGCAGAAACTGAAACAGAAATGGCATGGCAGCGAGTAGAGGGTAAGGTGGCTACTGGAACTAGTGGGAGGAATAGATGCAATCAGAGAGAAGCTCATTCACCATAAAGGTAAGAGATCAACAGAGTCCTGCTAATAACATGCCCATAAGGTTAGTGGTCACTGGAGCCATGGTGGATTTTTCTTATCCCCAAATATACGAGTCTCTGAGGGGTAAAAGATGTCCCATGGCACTCCTGTTTCTTTTATGTTCTTGAATATCCTTATAATAAACTCTAATTAATCAAGGGAACTAGAGTGAGTCTTTATTTATTGGGAACAGATTGCTTTATTAACAGAATCCTTCTATCCCCAAATTTCTCCCAGGTTTGCTTGACACATTGCAAGATGAAATATATCATTAGAAATGCATTCTTTTGGGCTGAGAAATTGGGGGCTCAAGATTTTTCAATAAAATGTAAATAATGCTGAGTGGTGTAATATAGAAAGCCATTTTCCAACATAAAGAGCAGCTATTGAAGCTCTTTATGTATTGAACATTTTTCATGTTTGTGTGTGTGCAGGTGTGTGTGTGTGTGTGCTAGGATGGGGTAGAGATGATGGGGGAAGTTTACAATTCAGTTTGGGGAATATTTGGGACTAGGAAGAATTTTTTATTTTTATTTTTATTTTTTAAGAGACAGGGTCTTGCTCTGTTTTCCAGGCCTGAGTGCGGTGGTATCATCACAGTTCACTGCAGCTTCGAACTCCTGTGCTCAAGCAATCCTCTTGCCACAGTCTCCCAAGTAGCTGGGACTACAGGCATGTGCCATTGTACCTAGATAATTTTTAAACTTTTTTTTTTTCTGTAGAGAGAGGGTCTCACTATGTTGCCCAGGCTGACTTCAAACTCCTTGCCTGAAGCAATCCTCCCATCTGGGTTTCCAAAAGTGCTGAGATCACAGACATGAGCCACTATGCCTGGCCAAGACTAACAAGGGCTTTAAAGATAATCTAGATGAGGGATTGCAAACTCAAATGTCTACAAGGATCAGGAAAGGTGAGTGCTGAATGAAGTGGGCTGGGCAGGTGCAGTGGTGAGCTGCAGACTGCATGGACCATCTAGAGAACTATTCACAAAATGGTTGCTAGGTGGGAAGGCCTGCCCAGTGCTTACACATCTAATTTTTCAAGAGGGACTCAATTTTTATGTGAACTATTCTAAATTTTAAATATTGGTGTGTAATCAAATTCAAGCAAAGCAAAACACAACCAAACTCTTTGGGGCCAAACAACAGCAACAACAAATCTGCAGCCTGTGTTTGGACCATAGGTCAGCCGTTTATGATCTCTGCTCTTGATTGTAGATTTCAAAATGTTTAAAGATTCAGAAACATCCTGCAAAAGAAATTTGATACCTAAATATAACACATGTAAGGACAGAAGCGAAGTATTGTGGTTGAAATTGGGGTGCATAAACAGAGCCTTGCCACTCTCATCCTCAACTTCCACACCAAACAGGCCCAAAGGGAGCTTGACGAATCTTGAAGACCACTGAGGGAGTTTAACCCCTTAGTTTTAAGGATGAGGGACATGAAGGACCCAAGAGCCAATGGCCCAAGATAAGGTTATTTGCAGAATAATGCAGATGGTGTCTGTTTGTAGATGATAGTGTGCGAGTTGGTACGTAGAAGGTGGTTAAGTGTGCTGGTTCTAAGCCACACTGCTTGGATTTGCACATACTTCTGTAGGGCAAATTAGAGAAGGTGGTGTTCAGCCTCCCTGCCTAAATTTCCCTACTTGTCAGATTGTAATGATATGTAGTACTGCTTACCTCATTAGGTTGTTGAGAAGATGGAATAACATGTACAGCAGTCCCTGGCACAGAGTAAGTGTTCAATAAATGCTAGCTCTTTAAAAATTACAGGGCATCTTTGCTAGTCATTAACATTATAGCAAGATTTATTTCATGTGACAACTAGCTCTCACCTATGAAATAATCTTGGGAGAAGGGAATTTTTGATGGGAGTAACTTGTATCTAAAGTACAGAGGTTATAGGAAAGGTAGGAGTCTAGAGTTTTCTCTTTGCTCTTTGCAACTCATTAGACTTGAAGATTTTACTCATTATGGGCAGTCTTTACTCATTATGGGCAGTCCTCCAATCTTCACTTATGCACACAACCCATCTTTTTGGCCTAGAGGGACAAGAAGATACCCAAAATCAGGTTTGAGAAGCTGATCAAGGAGTCAAAATATTTAGGGATTAATTTTTCATAATAGGAATAGTGTTTAGATATAACCTAATTCAAGGCCAGGCACGGTGGCTCAAGCCTGTAATCCCAGCACTCTGGGAGGCTGAGGCAGATGGATCACAAGGTCAGGAGTTTGAGACCAGACTGGCCAACATGGTGAAACCCTGTATCTACTAAAAATACAAAAAATTAACTGGGCATGGTGGCGGGTGCCTGTAGTCCCAGCTACTCTGGAGGCTGAGGCAGGAGAATCGCTAGTAACCAGAAGGTGGAGGTTGCAGTGAGTCAAGATCACACCACTGCACTCTGGCCTGGGTGACAGAGCAAGACTCTGTCTTAAAAAAAAAAAAAAAAAAAAAAGATATAACCTAATTTGTGGACCCATCCCTCTCCTCTACCCACAATGGTACCCATGATACCTGTTATCAAGCACCCGAATAAGGAAGCTGTAACAGTTGGGGTTAGAAGCCTAGCTCTGTAGAAGCTGTTTTTCTCCTCCTTGGGATCATATCCAGTGTAGAATTCAATAGATCATTCCTAAGCACCTACCATGTGCCCAAACTTAGGGCGCCTCAACCATTTCCTGGCCAGCATGGCTTCATTAGCCCTTTGTTGGTCTGTATGGTGACTCCAGGGCTCTGCCCTGTGCCAGCCCCCTTGGTCGCACATGCTCCTTTACAAGGCAGGAGCTCTAGGGCCATCTGGTCAAAGGAGAGATTGGCGCCTCTTGGCAGAAGGAAAGTTAACAAACAACCATAAAAGGATTTTCTAAATATGTCCACAATCCAATATAACCCTCAGTAATTTGATTTGTAGGAAATGGAGAGCAGAACATTACACACAGAGTGCTTATCTATAATTCATAATAATTACTGTAACGGGGAATCTATCATATAGATGTAGAAACATAAATTACACCCCCAGTTTGAAGAATGCACTCTGGGCTGAAATAACCCCTCACGTCCTCCTAATCCACCGACCCCTTTAGCACGTGCCACTTTGTTGCCCAGTAGACTGAAGGCTTTTTCAGGCCACCTGTTGAAAGCTCAAAAGTGAGGAGTTTCTCCTTTTGATGAGAAAGAACACTGATCTGTTTTGCAGGAGGAGATCAAGCACTCTCTTCGCCTAGTTTTCTCTAGTATTTTGGGCTTTGGATAATCACAACATAACATTTGAGAATGTGTTGATTTATTTCTTCGTGATGTTTGTCATCTAGTGTTATGACAGGAACATTTGCACTTCAACGGAAACGATAGGGCTGTTTTTGCTGCTTGTGCCACTGAAGGTTCAAATTCAGTTGGGCTGAAGCCTGATGTGCAATGAGGGGATGTGATCTGTTGAAAAGGGGCTAGAGAGATAAATGTGTGAAAAGCTATAAACACACACACACACACACACACACACACACACACACACACACACACGTATATGTCCCCCAACTTGGAGGGTAAGGATAAAGGGTAATAGGTGCTACATATTTCACAAGAAAATGATTGTAAGCTCTTTATTCTTTTCTTTTAAGCATTATTTTCATAACTGACATCTCTCTTACCCCGCTTCCCTTTCTGACCCTTGAATTCCATCCCAAGAGAAAGCTCTTTGTAGCTGTATCTTCAAACACCGATCCCAGTCTCTTTTAGTTGGTCTTTTTACAGGTTATAATTGTCCAACATCATTTACTTTTGGTCTGTCTGGGAGACATTCAGAATTGGTCCACCACTTTATTTTTAGTGGCAGAGCGTGTCTATTCTTCAGCTGTTGGGAATACTGGACCTGGCTGCGAATCTTGTTTGCTTTAAGTTGCAATGCTTTCAGCCCCATGTGTTTTAGTTTTTGGAAGCAGCTGTATTGGTAAAGCTTCTGGCTGAATTACCGGACAAAGCCTGCATTATAAAAATCCTCAACTTGTTTGCTCTTCACTTCAAAAAGACTGTGGGCTGCCAGCTTGTCCTACTCATGTTTCCCACATGCCTGCTTAAGTTTTCACCAGCAGGCATGAGTCTTTTGGTTTCTGTTTTTTTTTTTTCTTTTTTTTTTTAAATTGGTTGGCCTATAGCTATTTGGTTTGATACTGATCTGTCAGACACAAACCATAAAGGGGCTGGCACAAGACAGCTGGCAGCTCATGGCCCTCCTATTAGCAAGGATAGGATTTGAATGGAGGATTTTATTTTTTCCCCTGGTCAGCATCTTCAAAGTAGAACTGAGACTGGCATAGAATACTTCTGTTGGGTTTTGAAAGGTGGATTGCTCAGTCCCTGAACGCAGAATGTGTGTGTATGTGTTGGCATCAGGGACTCCAGGGCAGTAAAGCCGGCTCGAGTAGGAAACACAAACATGCTGTGGTTCATAAACAGAGTCATATATGCCTCACCATCAGGAGGAGGAGGAAGTTTCAGTTGGTTGGTGGCCCATAAAAACACTGGAATTCCATACATTCTATGCACTTGTTCAACCGCTTAAATTGCCACCATATCCCTGCTTTTCATTGCCCCTAAATTACTCATTCTGCTCCTCTACCTTTCAAAGTACTTACTGAGCCTTCAATACTACTTTAAAATTTTTATTATAATTGTAACTCAACTTCTTTCATTTTTCCTTATGGTTTGTTCTCTGTGTTGAAGAACCTCTGGATAATTGAAGAGATGAGTGGATGGCAGTTGCATTAATCTGCAGTTGGTTACCGGTATTTACACTGGGCGTCATGGACTCCATCCTCCAGTGTTCAAGATAAATGATGGCTGACAAGAGAATTTGCTTCCTTTAGACTTGTATGGGGCCTTCCTTGCTCTGACAAGAGATGTCAGAGAAGACTTGAATAGCAGAACTCCAGATTTAGCTTTCTGAAACTTCTCAACTTGGGCTTGAATTAAAATCAGAAAAATAAAACACACCTTTTTTGAGCATTGCCAAAACTAGAGGTGCAAACTGTCAGCCTTTGGCCCTGATCTGGTCCACAAAGTGGGTTTTGTTCATCTTGAACACATATCTCACCACGTGGCCAACTTTGTCTTTCAGATGACTTAAATGCTATCACTTAAAAACTAACATGTTGGGAGAATCACATGAAAATCTTGGTTTCCAGCTCTTAGAGAGTTTGTAAGGCCTGGCAATTCAGGACTTAAATTCTTGTGTGCAAACTCGTGCATGGGGCTTACTAACTACTGGCCCTTTTAGATAGGGCAAGTTCACCACAGGCTCCAAAGCACTGAGGTCAGTGTCAATTGCCACTCATCGTATTTGCAATTTTGCTCTCTTAGCAAACAGCAGCGTTAGGAACCTTTAACATTGTGCCCATGTCATCTTGCTTCCTTTACCTGTTGTAGTTACCTGTTTGATGCCTTAGGATGTTCGCATTTGTGTTGCCAGCCTTCAACTCTATGTAAGGCACAGGAATGTCAGTCAGAAAGCCAGAGTGTCCCCTCATCAAGGAACTCAGGCAATAGAGCCCGTTAGATTTATTTTGTGTGGTTTGTTTTTGTAAAATTCTGGTGTTCGAATACTTGTGGTGTCAGGAGTAATGACTATGGTAGATGCAGAAGAGAAACTTTGTTATTCCTGTTAGACATAAGTGATTCCAGTGGCAGTAATGCACTAAGGTTGGGGGAGAGTCTGAGCGGTCACAGGGCTGTGGAAAGCTTAAGTATAATGAACTGTGAATTCTTTGAAGAAGAAAACAAGCTCTTCACATCCTTTCCTATGTTGGAAATTACAAAAGAAAACGCAGGCTTGAACCCTACCGCCTTTTGAGACTGCATCAAAGAAGGAAATGTGAGAGCTGTTATGTATTGTCTTGGAGCTTACTGGAGGACAGACTTCCCAGCTGAGTTCTCTATGAGTTTGTGGGAAGAGAACCATGGATGGAAGATCTGGCGAAGAATTCATTCATTTTATTACATGCTCCTCGAATCTGGGGCATTCTATGCCTATTTAGTCTCTTTGTAGGGAGAGGCACATCATAGGGAAACCACACAAAATATCCTGAGTGCTTAATAAATATTTCTAGATGAATTTGTAGGGTACCGTTTATTTGTTTTGAACAAGGAAATCTGGGGCACAAGTAATTGGTTCCTGGCTTTTTAATGATTGGCTCCCCGGGAAGATATTGCCATTTGAAATTACTTAACATTTTTCCCCCAATATAAATGCTTAAGGCAAGAACTAGATTTTTTTTTTTTTTTTTTTACCTAGCAAATAGCAATGTAAATGTCAAAGAACATATTCCAAAGCATTACACTTACAGCTCTTAAAATGGCATCTTAGAATGGTATTAATCACTGTCAGTTTTGTGTACAACATTTCATCAATTAAATAGCAAGAGGACCTGTCCTTTCATGGAAAGCAAATAACACATATGGATTTCCTCTTAGCAATTAGCTGAACATTCTGCATTTCCTTCTTGCTTGCAAAAAGGGTTTGGACTGAAACCATCAACATGTTTGTGTTCTTCATTGGTAAAGCAAAGCAGATGTGTAACAGCTTTTGGTAGAATCCAGATTCATTTATAAAGTACCTTTTGAAACATCTTGATGTGGAAGCATTTCTGTATCGTTAGATCTTTTAGAATTGGATAGAAAGTGACACTCCATGAAAGTTGCGAAGTGCTTTAAACTTTGTCACTTCTTAAGCGGAGGTTTTCAAAACTGTGTCACTATGTGTATGTAGAGGAGAGTTTAAAACTTTCAAGCTTAATGTGAAAAATTTTTTCCAGCAGGGACTAGTTTCAACTGGGTCTATGGATTTATAAAATGATGAGGCAATTTGATGCAGCAAAGACCAATGATAGAAATGCAGTTTACATAAATGGCAATGGATTAGCACTTAAACCACTCTTCATGTATGTTTAAACAATCTTCCATGACCCTCAGAAATTTCCTTTTATAAACTTCATCATTTATCTGGGATTACAAGGGCAATGTTTTGACAACACTGTTGATTTACATGTAAGTCATCATTTGTTTATCATTTATTTGAGATGATTAGTGCCTGAACTTCAAATGCCTGGAATGTGTATTACACTCGTTTACATTTTTGGTAGACTATACCCTTTTCAATGTGCTTTTTAGGCCTGAGGACAGCTTGGTGACTTTAATGATCTTTCTAGTATCAGTCCTATCTAAGCCTGAAGAAAGCTGATGATTTATAACTTTTCAGCAAAGTTCAGTTTTAGTGATAATCCATCAAAGTCCTTAGTATTCTTCTCAGACTCTTGTCTCTCAGACCTAGCCCAACAAGATGTATTGGTCTCTGAAAATTGGCCCGCAGGGCCATAAAGTCTTCTAGAAACTCAGGAATGCAGCACCAGGTATAGGTTTTCCCAAATCTGTAGCTGCAAGTGAGCAAATAGTAATGTGGATACCAATAGAGCAATAGAATATCTGCATTGGTAAAATACACACACACTATACCCTAGGCAAGTTATAATTATCATCCTCCAATATTGTCTATGCATCTAAAATAGCTTTTGCATTCATTCATATTTCAAGTGATATAAGTATGCCTGTTACCAACTACTTGTTATAATTTTTCCCCATTTAGGACCATCTTAAATTGATTTTTTGACTTAAAATCAGAAAGAGATGTCCAGGGGAAGTCACTGAAAATAATTTCTATTTGCAGAACAATTTCAGTGGTTGTGTGGTAGGTGAATCATTGTACACTTTAAAAATTGAAAGTTTAACAAGATGGAGAATTTGTATTTGTGTTCAACAGAATTCCTTTGAGAGCTGACTGTTGTGAGAAAAGCATTCTGAGTAGAAGACAAACTCTGCTCCTCTGGGGGCTGCAGATGGTGCGCACATTCACCTGTCAGTAACCCTGGGTGTGTAAGCCATACCAGATGGAAAGGGAGAGAGAGAAGCAGGGCAGGAAGTGAGCAAGGAGAAGTAAGAGGCAACATCCACGAGAGAGAGAACTGGGTTGAATGAGAAATTGCCAGATATAATTTTTAGAAAGATTTCTGTGAAGCTTTGTGTAAATTCTCCATGTTATTCATTAAAAGCAATTCACAATCAAGACCTACATAATACTTCAGGACTTCTGTGGTCTGAGTGCTGTTTAATTGAATTCTATGCTGTATAAAGACTGGTCCAGGTGACAGTCAGCTATATTTGGAATAAGAGTGGGGAGGCACATGTGGGATTTTGGATTTGAATTATTACCCTAGATCTAAACTAAAAGTGTACCTTTAGTATGATCATCTATGTTTTGGAATTATATGAAAATTAGTATTATGAAGTTTATGCTGCATGGTTATTTCAACTGAAGAAACAGGGCATTATGAAATTTTGTAAAATATAAACATAAAAGAGTATTGCTTGTGTTATGTATATACATGTCCATAGGACATATCTACAGTAGGGCAATAGGGAAGAATAGATGTAGAAGTTTGGCAGAGATTTATGGGTAAGCCATATAATTCTAGAAACTGAATCAAAAACAGGAAGAACTGACCAGTATCAATGTTCACACACAATGTCCAAGGAAGAACTTAGACAATGTCCAAGGAAGAATAGTTAGATGGTTGATTAGCCAAGAAGAAGAGCTGACTGAATGGACTCAATCTTTTATCTCCTATGATATCAAGCTTCTGGATGATGTCATGAAGGTCATGAGACGTCGGTAAGAAAACAATAAGTCAGAAGGAGTTAAGGTCATGAGGATAGAGCAATGAGTTGCTGGGGGACAACTGAAGATGAGACAAGGGAGGGAGGCAGAAAAAACTTCATTGCATTGTGTATAAGTCAGATCACCCCTTGTGTCATTGGTTCTTTACCAGACTATGACTGGGTAAGGTTTGCTTTTAAAGACAAGGCTCTCAGGTGAGCTAGAGCTAAGGTAGTCCTTGTGATGGCAAAAATTTCTTATTATAGGGAAGATAGTAGCTGCATCTGACTTGCTGGGGAACAGTTCTGTTCTCTGGTTGGGTAGATCTCCTCCTATCAGTTTGTATTCTGTAGTATCATGTTGGTTTGTTTGAGATTAATGGCTGAGGGTCAACAGAGGAAGCCTTAAAAATTCCCTTGTGAACAAATCGGCTGAAAATTGATTTTTAACAGACTCCATGAATACCCATTTACTGAGGAAATTGGAATTGTTCTTGGAAAGGGAGAAGAGGTCAGTGACAGCCATGTTTAGGCTTGTTCAGTGGTTTTGCCTCACTTCATTGGACAATAACAAATCTCTGGGGACTTGGCTGCAACTGTGGGACTGGATTTAAGCAGGCTTTGAGCCCAAGGGTAGAGGCCACTTCGCCTAGAAACTGGAGAAATTAGTAGGAAATATTATGCCAGGGATTGGAATAAAGGTCTCGAAAAGCAGTTAGAAATGCCACTGAAATGGAACAAAGATAAATAGCCTCAGGGCAGGGAAATGCCACCAACGAAGTCGGGGTCTACAGGCATTCAGGTCATTCTTGGATTCTAACTCATCAGGAATGGCCATGGAGAATAGCTTATAGTTTTGAATTGGCAACTGTGAATTAAGGAGAGGTACAACTGCAACTGTGGTCCATCCACTAGGGGGCAGTAGATCGAAGCATGGTCAATAGAACTTGAGGCTGATTTACTGTTTATAGGCAACGTTTTGGATTTTATTTCCAAACCAAGAAACCATCATGATTTTTGGGAGAGAAAAAAGAGGCAACTCTAGCAAACCTCAGGCACACAGACAACTAAAGCGTGAGGTGATGGCACGATTTCGGCGGCTTGAGTGCTTTGAGTATGCTTCAGTTTCATGAAATTTGACCCCTCAATAAAATAAGGTCTCCAGGTTGCAAACCCTGAAGAGGCTGGTTATAATCAAGTTGGAGATTTTCCTCTATTATTCTTTCAAAAGTGGCATGCTGATCATAAGCAAAGTTGCTTTGATTCTCTGGCACCCCCCTCGATGTCTCCGTGTTTTGCAGACCTTAGGACACTAGGCTGCTCAGGAATTTTGAGGGGCAAGAGACAACACCACGTTTGTTTTAGTTGTTTTAGCAAGGGATTTCTAGTGGTTGTCAGCCCCTTGAGGGAAAGAATTAAGTGAATACCCCTTTTCACTAATATCATCAGAGACAGAAACTGGTATCATGTCAGAAATATGATGAGTTTTGCTCCTGGAGTTTCCAAGGAGAGCTTCAGCCGTCATAGTGACTGAAATGAATCATCCTCAGCTCAGTAAGGATGGGAAGAAAACTGACTGTGAGGCACCATAGTGTGAGTAGGAGCAGCGCATGGGAAGCACGTGCAGAGATGCTGCTAGTCTTCGTGGAATGTTACCAAGATGCTGTCACCATACGGAATAGCTAACACTTATTTTGCACCTGCCATGTGTCAGGCATTGTACTAAATGTACTAAACAGAATGATTTATTTAATCTATACAATAATCTCAGAGTGAGATATTATCATTATTGCATTTTATAACTGAGAAAACTGATGCCCCAAGCAGTTGGAGTTCCACGGTAGGACTGGGTAACAAGGCTTGGCACCTGAGTTTTAATTTTACCTATGCTATTCTGCTTTACAAATGAGGCAGATGATTTTATTCACCAGGGTTTCAGGGGACAGATATGATAATTATGAGAAAGGCAGTTGTAAATTTGGGGGTGAGAGAAATACATCATATAAAATATTTAGAAAGTTTTTTTTGTTGTTGTTGTTAAATGCTGTGTATCCCCTGTCCCTGACACCCCCATACTTTATTTTTAAGAAATTATAAGTAAAGATCTATATTGTTCTTCAAGATGTCTGGGGTTGAACTTTTATATCTTTGAATTCAACACTGTGAATTCAACCAAAAACGGTTCATGAGGGTGAACAGTTATATTTGGTTACAATAGTTGTTATAATTTTGAATACATTTTATCATTAGCTGTGCATTTGTTATTTCTTCTTGACTTTTACATAAGATCTTTCCTCGAAGTTACTAAAGCTCTTTAAATGTTGGAAACTCAGGATAATGAAGACTGAGCAGGGTGAGATATCTTCACTATGGTGTAGTGGTTATAAGCACAGGCTGTGGTGTTGAGTTGTTTTGGACAGTTTCTCATCTTAAGAGTTGTGCTAACTTAGGGAAATCACAAGAATCTTGAACCTCAGAATATCTTCTGTAAAAAAGGGAAACTCTTTATTTACTAGGGTTTTGAGAGTATTACATGAGGTAACTGTAAAATACTTGACAAAATGCCTGGCAACATAATAAGAACGTAATGTGACATATTGTTATTGTTATTATTATTAGCACTTCTATTTTCTGGTTGCTAATATCAGCTTCACTCTGAATTGCAGAATACATCAGGTTAGACTGGATACCAAGTAATTTGATTATAGTAGCCTTCTATTAATAGCTATTAACTGTCTTGGACTTATGG
This sequence comes from Macaca fascicularis, assembly GCF_037993035.2. Taxonomy (NCBI): domain Eukaryota; kingdom Metazoa; phylum Chordata; class Mammalia; order Primates; family Cercopithecidae; genus Macaca; species Macaca fascicularis. Next base: position 113,706,953 of record NC_088380.1, on the reverse strand, counting down.
ATAACTCTTCTTTTTTGAAATAAGTTTTTCTCCTGGATTTCAATGTTCCTTCTAAAATACTGGCCACTTCTGTTTGTCTTTATTTCTAGTGTCTGTACATCTTTTCATTCTCTTATTTGAAGTATCCCAAGGCCTAGTTCTTGAAACTCTCATCTTCTTTATTTTATCTGTACTCACTCCCTTGGGATATCAACATCACATTTACATTGACCACTCCCAAATATATATCTCCAAACCAGAACTCAATTGTAGATTCATATATTCAATTGCCTATTAACACTCCCAGTTAGATGCCTAATAGACATATTAAACAAATTATGCTAAAAACTGAGCAGTTGCTTTTTTCTTCTAAAATTTTCTCTGCTCACAGACTTCCCTATCTTCAGTTGCTCAAAAAGCAAAAAGAAAAACTAAAACAAGTAACAAAAAGAAAACTGCTAGAAAATCCAAAATGATTCTTGGTTCTTTTTTTTCCTCATATGCCACATCCTTTCCACTGGAAAATCCTGTTCGCTTCATCTTCAAAGTATTCTCAGAATCTTATCACTTCTCCCTGCCCCCTCTGCTATCATCCTGGTCCAAGCTACTGTGATCACTCATCTTCATTCTTGCAACTGCCTCCTAACTGGTATTACTGCCCCCATTTTTGCCCCTTTCAGTCTATTCCCGACATAGCACTCAGGGTGATCCATTTAAAACATAACTTAGATCCTGTCACACCTCTATTCACATCCAGTGGCCCCCATCTCACTCAGACCAAAGCCATTTTTTTTTTTAAACTGCCTACAAAATTCTGCACAATCTTGGCCACTTTCCCCCATACTTATTTTACTTTATTTTATTTTATTTTTTGAGATGGAGTCTCGCTTTGTTGCTCAGGTTGGAATGCAGCGGTGCAATCTCAGCTCACTGCAACCTCCGCTTCCTGGGTTCAAGGGATTCTTCTGCCTCAGCCTCCCATGTAGCTGGGACTACAGGCACGTTGCCAGCATGCCTGGCTAATTTTTGTGTTTTTCGTAGAGACAGGGTTTCACCATGGTGGCCAGGTTGGTCCCGAAATCCTGACCTCAGGTGATCCACCCGCTTTGGCCTCCCAGAGTGTTAGGATTACAGGCGTGAGCCACCACTCCTGGCCCCCATACATTTTTGCTTTCTCTCGTTGTTCATTCTTTTCTCCATTTCACTGCCTTCCTGGCTTTTCCTTGAGTATATCAGGCACACTCCTGTCTCAGGTCATTTGCACTGGTTTTTCTCTCTTCCTTGATTACTTTGCTTTTAAATATTCATAACATTCCACATTTCACTTTAAAGTATTTGAGCACCCTTTTTACAATTGTAGCCCTTACATTATCTTCCTACATTGAGTTTAAACTGGACTAATTTGAAGGAATTATTTTTCTACAGAGTAACTGTCACTTATTAATACACTTTATATTTTATTATTTATTCTATCTATTGTCTGCTTCCACAACTTCAGTATTTAAGCTCCATTAGAACAGCAATTTTGCTGTTATGGCCACTGCTATCTTCCCTGTGCTAGAACAGTGTCTAGTTTGGCAAATGGTAAAAACTGCCCCTGACTGATGTGATGGACATACATTAAGCACTTGTTGAATAAATGAATGATTTATGTATTTATTCTTTATGAATTAGACATAGCGTTTTTGGTATTTTACTGTATAATTTACTGGAATCTTGGGAGAGCTTTAGTCAATGGATATGACTGCAAGTTTTGAATGAATGTCAGTGCATTTACAAGGTTAATTTCAAATATTTGGTATGTATATGCATGTACAGTACATCCATAGATCTTGGCCTCTGCCATCCTAAATGTTCAGGGTAACATTTCCTTCTGGGATGTGTAGTTAGGGAAACCAGTTTGGTTCTTACACCCCACCTTCCAAAATAATGGAGTATGCCTCAACAAAGTTAAGAAATATAAATGCATTTGTTTCTCTTCTCTTTGGTAACTGTAATTATTTTCTTTTCCTTTTCACTTGTGACACCACTAGTATTGCACACCAAAGAACTCAACACTGAAATATTTCTGCTATTTGGAATTCAGGCAATAGCAGCCTTCACCACCTTCTCTTTTCTCTCTAACAAGTGGAGGAGCTATTATATTACATGCATGGACTGTCCAATGAGCAAAGGCCAGGTGTCACTCTGAGTGACAGCCTTCTGGTTTGCAAAAACTGTAACTCTGGTTATCCAATTGAGTGATTATGTGGCTATATGTCACTCAACCTTCAGAATACTTCTCTCAACTTCCATTGTTTTGGCTGCATTCTAAAGTTGATGCTGCAAGGAGAGGGTAAGGTGAGGTAGAGAGCACTGACAGTTGAAGCATCTGCAAGCTGGGGCACATCTCCTGCTGCAGTGCGTGTATCTTTGGCTAATTCCTCTTTTTCTTTTTTAAATAAGTGACAGGCAGTTGGAATTTGTGCTTTTGTTCTTCTATAAAAGGAAAAGTAGTCTCATGAAGTCTGTCTGAGCAAGAGTCATCTAGTCTTAAAATTCTTCAATAATATTCCTTATATTAACTAGTTGAATGGAAATAATAAAACTGTGACTGTGCTAACCCTGATTGCATCTGTTATCTTACAGACTGTAGATAACATGCATGTATGGCTGATGTGGCAGCAGTTGGTCTCATTTAATGTTACTGAGTGTCAAGACTGCCACAATGATGAGCTTGGAAATGAAGTGGTCTGGTTAATTGGCCTCAGGTAATAGTCAATGGACTGCTGGTTTTTTTTTTTTTTTTTTTTTTTTTTGCAGCATTTCACAGGGGTTTTTTTTTTCTTCAAGTTTCCATGATGTTAAGTGAAAATATCTACATTGCCACTGACTTGGGTAGCAGTATAGCTGCTTTCATTAGTTTAACAATCTCTTAAAATTGGAAAGACTTACTATTTGATATGGTTTGGATGTTTCATTCCCTTCAAATGTCCCCTCACATCGTTCCTTCCTGTTGCAGTGTGATCCCCAGTGTTGGAGGTGGGGCCTAGTGACAGGTGTTTGGGTTATAGGAGCAGGTCCCTCATGAATGGCTGGGTGCTGTCCTTGTAGTAATGAGTGAGTTCTTACTCTATGAGATCATATGAGATCTGGTTGTTTAAAAGAGCCTCTCTCTCTCTCACTCTCTCTCTCTCTCTCTCTCTCTCTCTCTCTCTCTCTCTCTCACTCTCTTTCTTGCTCACACCCTGTCTTGCCACGTGACACATACTGGCTCCCCATCACCTTCCACCATGATTGTAAGCATCCTGAGGTCCCCACTAGAAGCAGATGTCAGGCCATGCTTTGTGCATAACCTGCAGAACGATAATTCAAATAAATCTCTTTTCTTTATAAGTTACCTAGTCTCAGGTATTCCTTTATAGCAGTACAAATGGACTAACACTCTTCAGGGTCTAATCTAAAAATAGATAGAAAAGTCATCTCTCTTCACTGCATAACTAGTAGGACTCCAGGCAATTTATCCTCCTCCCAAACACCAGTGGCATCATACTATGAAGGCCTTGACATTGAGACTGGGACTTGGACTTCATTCTTTTAAAACTTTGTCCTTGGGAAAGTGTCTGAGTCCTGATTTAGAAAGATGAATGTAGCAGAGACTGCTTTGCATTTACTAATATTCATTTTCTGCTCTTTCTGAGAACATGATTAGACCAATTTTCCAGTCTTTCTCTTGGTTATGTGAGGCTATGTGATTGGGCTTTGGCCCGTGAAAGTGGGTGGAAGTGATGTAAGTGTGTCACCTCACTGCCAGAGTGGTTAAGAAGAGGGCATGTCCTCCCTACTTGATGGCTGAATGGAGGCATTCTGAAGACCTAGAAGTAGGTGGAGTCCCAAGGTAGAAAGATCTTGAATTCCTGAATGGACATTGCATGACTAGAGACATCTGTGTTGAAGTGTAACCTGAGTGTGTGGGGGTGGGTTAAGCCATTGTGATTTTAGGATTAACCTGCAGACAACAGCTTGCGTTATTTCTCTAATTAGTCTTTTAGGCATATGCAAGAGGAAGAGGAAAAGGAAGATTCTGGAGTGAATAGGGCCAGTTGAGCTGCTCTTTCCCTGATAAAATAATGACAGCTGAGTCCAGAGTTGACACAATAAAGAACACAAAGAATTTTGAAAAAATACTTATTAATTTAGATGTAAAGCATGAATTAAAAGAAAGATACAAAGATAACCTCAATATTTTAAGCTGAGAAATTAGAATAGTAGTTACCTCAGACAAATAGGGATAATTGGAGAGAAGACCTGAAGTGGGTAATAAAGATGCAGTGAATGTTGTTTGGCATCTGAGCAATACAGGAATCTGGAAATGCAAGATGGGAGATTAGGTGAAAAGTCAGCGTATAGCTTTAGGTTTATGAGTCTTTAACATCTGCAAAGAAATCAATAATAATTGCAGATGAAAAGTATGATGACAGTGTATGAGGATTCGAATGTTAAGAGAAAAATAGGAATTAGTGAAGAAGGCAGAAAAATAAACACTAGACAAAAAGGAATAAGAATGTGGAGGCAGTCTAGAAAAGATAGTTTATGAAGTAATTTGTTTAACCCTGACAAATAATTCAGATTATCACAAATGGTGAGGAATGAGAGAAAGCTATTTACTTAGACATATTTAGGCTCCTTCCTGGGGGGCATCCCTCTGTATGGCTGGTGTAGATCTTTATAGGTAGATATTGCTATAATATAATTTGAAAGGGGTAGTCATTGGGCTGCCTTAGTGTAAGCCCAGGACAAAGGAAGCTTGGAAAAGCGTAAGACACATCTTTTTATTTACCATAGGTTTTGACTCTGTTATATTTGTTGAAGCATCCACCAGGCATTATCTACAGTGAATAGAATGGGAGATGGTCAGACCATGTATTAGTCTGTTCTCACACTGCTCATAAAGACATAAATGAGACTAGGTAATTTATAAAGGAAAGAGGTTTAATTGATACACAGTTCAGCATGGCTGGGGAGATCTCAGGAAACTTACAATCATGGCAGAAGGAGAAACAAACATAACCTTATTTACATGATGGCAGCAAGAAGAAGTGCTAAGCAAAAGGGGAAAAAGCCCCTTCTAAAACCATCAGATCTCATGAGAACTCACTTTCATTAGAATAGCATGGGGGAAACTGCCCCCATGATTTAATTACCTCCAACCAGGTCCCTCCAAGGGATTATGGGAACTACAATTCAAGATGAGATTCGAGTGGAGACACACAGCCAAATCATATTATTCCATCCCTGTCCCCTCCCAAATCTCATGTCCTCACATTTCAAAACACAATTATGCCTTTCCAACAGTCCCTTAAAATCTCACCTTATTCCAGCATTAACTCAAAAGTCCAAGGCTGAGGTCTTATCTGAGATAAGGCAGTCCTTTCTGCCAATGAGCCTGCAAAATCAAAAGCAAGTTAGTTACTTCCTAGATATAATGGTGTTGTGTTACAGGCATTGGGCAAATAAACCTGCTCCAAATGGGAGAAATTGCCCAAAACAAAGGGGCCACAGGCCCCATGCAAGTCTGAAATCCAATAGGGCAGTCATTAAATCTTAAAGTTCCAAAATGATCTCCTTTGACTCCATGTCTCACATCCAGGGAACACTGCTGTAGGAGATAGGATCCCACAGCCTTGGGCAGCTCCACCCCTATGGCTTTGCAGGTTACAGCCTCATTCCTGACTGCTTCTTAGGCTGGCATTGAGTGCCTGCAGCTTTTCCGGGCACACAGTGCAAGCCATTGGTGGATCTACCATTCTGGAGTCTGGAAGATGGTGGCCATCTTCTCATAGCTCCACTAGGCAGTGCCCTAGTTGGGATTCTATATGGGGACTCTGACCCTATATTTCCCTCCTGCTCTGCCCTAGCAGAGGTTCTTAATGAGGGCTCTGCCCCTGCAGCAAATTTCTGCCTGGACATCCAGTCATTTCCATACATCCTCTGAAATCTAGGGGGAGGTCCCCAAATCTCAGTGTTGACTTCTGTGCACCCACAGCTCAACACCACGTGGGAGGGAGCTGTGAAGTCTTGAGGCTTTCACACTCTGAAGCAATGACCTGAGCTGTAACTTGGCCCCTTTTAGCCATGGCTGGAGCATCTAGGACTCAGGACACCAAGTCCTTAGGCTGTACACAGCAGTGGGGCATAGGCCCAGCCTAGGAAGCCATTTTTCTCTCCTAGGCCTCTGGGCCTGTGAGGGGAGGTGCTGCCACAAAGGTCTCTGACTTGGCCTGGAGACATTTTTCTCTATTTTCTTGGTGACTAACCTTCAGCTCCTCATTGCTTATGCAAATTTCTGCAGCTGGCTTGAATTTCTCCCCAGAAAATGGGGTTTTCTTTTCTATCACATCATCAGGCTGCAAAATTTCCAAATTTTTATGCTTTGTTTCCTCTTGAATGATTCACCACTTAGAAATTTCTTCTGCCAGATATCCTAAATCATCTGTCTCAAGTTCAAAGTTCCACAGATCTTTAGAGCAAGGGCAAAATGCCACCAGTCTTTTGGCATAGCAAGAGTCACCTTTGCTCCAGTTCTCAACAAGTTCTTCATCTCCATCTGAGACCACCTTAGCCTGGACTTCATTGTCCACACCAGCATTTTGGTTAAAGCCATTCAACAAGTCTTCTGAGCCCTCCAAGTCTCTAGGAAGTTCCAAACTTTCCCACATTTCCCTGTCTTCTTCTGAGCCCTCCATACTCTTCCAACCTCTGCCTATTACCCGGTTTCAAAGTCGCTTCCATATTTCAGGTATCCTTATAGCAGCATTCCACTCTACCGGTACCAATTTACTGTATTGGTTCATTCTCACACTGCTAATAAAGATGTACCTGATACTGGGTAATTTATAAATGAAAGAGATTTAATGGACTCACAGTTCAGCATGGCTGGAGAGGCTTCAGGAAACTTACAATTGTGGCAGAAGGGGAAGCAAACACTCCCATCTTCATATGGTGGCAGCAAGGAGAAGTACTGACAGAAATGGGGAAAAGGCCCTTATAAAACCATCAGATCTCATGAGAACTCCCTCATTATCATGAAAACAGCATGGAGGAAACTGTCCCCATGATTCAATTACCTCCCACTGGGTCCCTCCCACAACACATGAGGATTATGGGAACTACAATTCAATATGTGATTTGGGTGGGGACACAGCCAAACAAAATCATACCTCTAGTCATAATATAGAATCATAGTTGCCACACTGTGCCTATAAATGATGTCATGGGGTTACAGGCTGGATTGAACAGAGAGTTTTTTCAGGCCTGAGTGGATGGATCAGGGAGACAGTGATTGTTATGGGAAGTCAGGGACCCCGAATGGAGGGACTGGCTGAAGCCATGACAGAAGAACATAAATTGTGAAGATTTCATGGACATTTATTAGTTCCCCAAATTAATATTTTTATAATTCTCACACCTGTCTTTATTGCAATCTCTGAACATAAATTGTGAAGATTTCATGGACACTTATCACTTCCCCAATCAATACCCTTGTAATGTTCTATGCCTGTCTTTACTTTAATCTCTTAATCTCATCATCTTCTTCGTAAGCTGAGGAGGATGTATGTCACCTCAGGACCCTGTGATGGTTGCGTTAACTGCACAAATTGTTTGTAGAGCATGTGTGTTTGAACAATATGAAATCTGGGCACCTTGAAAAAAGAACAGGATAGCAGCAATGTTCAGGGAACAAGGGAGATAACCTTAAACTCTGACTGCAAGTGAGCCAGGAGGAACAGAGCCATATTTCTCTTCTTTCAAAAGCAAATAGGAGAAATATCGCTGACTTCTTTTTCTCAGCAAGGAACATCCCTGAGAAAGAGAATGGCCCATGAGGATAGGCCTCTGAAATGGCCCCTTTGGGGGCAGCTGTCTTTTATGGTCAAAGCCGAAGGGATGAAATAAGCCCCAGTCTCCTGTAGCACTCCCAGGATTATTAGGATGAGGAAATTCCTGCCTAATAAATTTTGGTCAGACAGGTTGTCTGCTCTCAAACCCTGTCTCCTGATAAGATGTTATCAATGACCATGCATGCCCAAAACTTCATTAGCAAATTTAATTTCTCCCCATCCTGTGGTCCTGTGATCTCGCCCTGCCTCCATGTACTTTGTGGTACTTTATTACCTTGTGAAGCATGTGATCTCTGTGACCCACACCTTATTCATGCACTCCCTCCCCTTTTGAAAATCACTAATAAAAACTTGCTGGTTTTACAGCTCAGGGAGCATCACAGAACCTTCCGACATGTGATGTCTCCCCTGGACACCCAGCTTTAAAATTTCTATATTTTGTACTCTTTCCCTTTATTTCTCAGACCAGCCAACACTTAGGGAAATAGAAAAGAACCCACATTGAATATCAGGGGTGGGGTTCCCCCGATAAGTGACATTAAAGTGGAGCAAATTCAAATGAGGGTACAGAATGAGCAAAGGCAAACACATACTTGGATGTGGAAGATTTGTGGAATAGATGTGTTTGGGTTTCTGGGTGCTGCGGCTGAAGAGGTAGGGCTATGGGACTTGTTCTGTAGCAGTGCAACTTCAGTGAAGATTTTAAACAAAGCAGGGGCACAGTTAGGTCTGTGTTTTGGCAATGCAATTCTGATAGACTAGAGGAGGATGAATTCGAGATGGGAGAAACTGGAAACCAGAAAGCCCATTAAAAAATTATAGCAATTGTCAGGGAAGAAATAATGAGGATCCTTAAGTAGAGTGGTTGGCATGGGAGGAGGGAAAAGTTTTGAAAATGTTTCAGGATTGGAAAAGGCTGAATTTTGTGACAGACTGGTTGTAGAAATGAGTGGGAGCTTTAAGAAAGATTTAAAAGTGCTGCTTGAAATTGATTATATCATTGTAGATGTTTGGGTGGGGGGTTTAGTTTTATATATCTAGACTATTATACACTGCATCCAATCTGGGAAAAAAATTTGCCCTTACCCTTAAAAAATACCCCTGATTCAGCTGCTTCTCATCACTTCCTCTCTACTACTATAGACCAAGCCACTGGCCTCTCTTGCCTGGATTATTTTAATGCCCTCTAGTTTTCCTGCTTCTACCTTGCCTTTCTATAGTTGATTTGCAATGCAGCAGCCAACATTTTTTTCTGCTAAAACATAAGGAAAAACCTCTCCTTTTCTCAATATCTTTTGATAGCTTTCCAACTTTCTCACAGTAAAAAGCCAAAACTCTCCCACAATCAATAAGAGACTACTCAATCTGTCATACCTCCTGTTTTCCTCACCCATCCACCCCACTCCAAACCCATTATCTACCACCTGTCTCCCTTAGCTCTAGCTTCATTGGCTTCCATGCATTTCCTAGAATATGCCAGGCATAATTCTCTGGCCCTTTGCACTTGCTTTTATCTTGGTTGAGAATACTCTTTCAGATATCTGTATAGTTTACTTACTTATATTGTTCAGATCTTCACTCAAATGTCATATTTCTGGAGAGGACTTCTTGGCTACCCTATCCAACATGTAAGCATGCCCCTTCATCTTTCCCTACTTTTTTGCTTAATTTTGATGCCTAGTGCTTTTCATTGTTTAAACTATTTATTTTTTACTTAATTACTTTGTTTATTATTTGTCTTCCAACTAGAATGCAAGTTTCATGAGGGTGTTTTTTTTTTTTTTTTTTTTTTTTTAATATCCTTTTCTGCTTCATCAGAGTGTTTAGCACATGCCCATTGCTCAATCTTTATTGAGTGAATGAAAGTTCTAGGAAAATACAACCTATAAGGAAAAAGCTAAAATTGGAGGAATTATTTTCATAAGCATGTGAATCATTGAGAGAGAGTTTTGGTTCTCCATCAGCCAGTAATTTTATTCATTAACATTTCCTCCAAGTGATTTAAAAATGTTTAAACTACATTACCTAAATAATATAGTAATGAAAAATATATCATTTGATTATTGTTGAATCTTAAGTGTTGAAATTGGGATTACAGGAGAAATTTTGAGGACATGAAGCATCAAAAGCAGCAGCCTAGAAACAAATTTCTTGGATGAGGTGAGGAAAAGAAACAGAAGGATCTGTGAATTCCACATCTACATTGGGAGGCTGGATGCAAAGAGTTAGAGGGAGGTTGTAGCTTGTTGAAGGGCTCAAAGACCTGCTTATATTTATGCTGCTTCGATACAGAAACAAAGAATTAATCGGCCATTCTCTATCATTACATTGATAACCATATGACAACAAATGTCATCACTCTTCCAAAGACACTGAGCAATTTACTAAGGATAAAACTTGAACTGTAAGATTTAGGAAAATGTCCATTATACAATGAATGATGTTCAAGTGGGAAAGATTATAATTGTGTACCTTCTTTTTATTTATTTGTATTTTTTATCTTGAGACAGAGTGTCACTCTGTCACACAGTCTGGAGTGCAGTGGCACTATCCCACCTCACTGCAACCTCCACTTACCAGGTTCAAGTGATTCTTCTGCCTCAGCCTCCTGAATAGCTGGGATTACAAGCATGCACCACCACACCTGGCTAATTTTTGTAATTTTAGTAGAGCAGGGGTTTCACCATGTTGGCTAGGCTAGTCTTGAACCCATGACCTCAGGTCATCCACTCACCTTGGCCTCCCAAAGTGCTAGGATTATAGGTGTAAGCCACCACACCTAGCCTATAATTGTGTACCTTTTGAACTAAAGAACTGTAACAGTGAAAAAGGTGAAGATAGTAAAGTCAGTCTTATGAATTGCATGATTGATTCATCCATTTGTCAACATTGATTGAATTTTTCCTTTGTGCTAGGCACTCTTCAAGATTAATTTTTAAAAATGCTCATTGCACTTAAAATGATCTTTGTAATGGGGGACACGGGCAGGTAGGTGAATAATTGCTTTACTGTATAAAAATATTATGGTAAAGTTATGCAAAAAGTGCTATGGAAAGCAATGAGAAGAAAATATGCAATTACAGAAGCCTGTTGTTGGCAAGATAATAGGATATAACTGTGAAAAACCCGCATGTGAGGGGGAAAAAGCGGTATTTATGTTATTATGCATTTCGATATATGTGTTGTTACATCTTAAGTTATATGCATATATTATGCATATATAATTTGGTTAATGAAAGATAATAAGAATTAAAGACAATATTACTTAAATATAATGTTATACACATCTGTGTATGTTAATAAAATTGACAGCCGAATTAATGAATGCATATGTTAATCAAATTGACAACTGAATTAATGAATGATGTGGCATCTTTTTAGATGACTGTATGTTCAGCAGTTAAAAATTTGAATCTGAGGTTCAGAACAGCGGTTAGGGCTAGAAAGCAGCATTTTAGAGGTGATAGCTAAAGCTATGGAAGTGAATGAGGTTACTCAGAGTATAGAGCAAGAAGAGGGTAAAACAAAATTTCTCATTAAAGAGCATGTGGAGGAAGTGAAGTCTGGGACGGAAATGGTGGAAGAATATCCAGGGAGTCTGGACTTGAACTAGGAGACCCATTTTGAATGTCAAGAAAGGAAAATTTTAAGAAAAAAAATTTCAACCCTGTCAAATGCTTCAGAGCATCACATAAAATGACTGAAATAAAATTTTGTTAATAAAGGAAATGTTGCAAATAGCTTCTTTAATTGGTGAAAGGACTCAAAGTTTTAAAATGGTTTTGTTACTGTAAAGAGTGTTAGGTGCCTCCATAGCGATAAAAAAGTAATTCAGGAACTAAAGAAAAAAAAATATCAAATATGATGTTTCCTATGTGGCCTTTCCATTGTGTCAGCAAGCATATTACCTGGGTTTTATTAGTCCAATAAAGCTATAGTTTTTTTTTTTTTTTTAAATTCAGGTTTGGATAAAATGCACATGATTTCTGGATTTTTAAAACATACCCTACAAGACCATAAGGAAAGTATAGCCTGGATCCAATTTTATAGAATCTATCTTTTTTCCCCCAGGTCACCTTTTTCTTGCCCTCTTCTTTCCTAATATTTCCTATAGATTCTCTCTGTGGTTTTCAAAATCCCACTGGCATATTTTTGTCAGACCCGACGTTCGTCTTGTTGTGGGCTCAGATACTTCTGAAAGATCAAATCACAGAGCTTAATAAAATGCAGATAATGACATTTTTGCCCATGTGATGCATCTATTTCTTAACAAATTTAGGGGCCATTCTATATGGTAAATGGAAGAGTTGGCACTAAGGAAGTTAAGAATGTTGGCGGGCAGCGATGTGATTACTGGCTGGAAGAAATGTGGATGAGTTGGTCTATATCTAATCCTTTTGTGGCTTCCTGTGTGACACACTGTAATGAAAACATCACCGCAAATTATAAGAATTGTCAAAATAGGCTAACAGAGATTTTTTTGCTCCGGAGTTTGCTAACCAAAAATGTACAGTGCTTTGCATTACACATTCAGGCTTCTCTCTCTCGGTGGATGTACACAGGGGCTGAACAATTAACACGAGATAAAAAAGTTAACCTCTCTTTGAAATCAGTGGATTGAGGATCTAGAGGATAATTGTTTTATAAATTGAAATATAGAAATAGGTTGAAAGTCAAGTTCCACTCATGGCACTGGAAATCATATTTGTTTTTGAATGCCATGTATTATGTTTGAGTATTGTGGATAGTTGTACCTTTTTCACACGTAACATTATTTGAAGAGATTGTAACAGCTAAATACACACAAAGCCTTTTCTATAAAAGTGTTTAAGCATTTATTTCCTTCCAGGAAATGGATATATTAATTGTTTGCCTGAACCATGTGATATAGCTTAAAGTTCTCTGAGAAATTAAAAGATCTTAACAAATTCATTATTGAAACCGCAGTGTTAGGGTAATTATAGACATACTGCCAAGTTCCATTGAAAAATTGTTTTCTCATTTGCTCCTCCAAAGAGATTGAGACATGTTCTATTAGCTTCCCATTTTACAGAGGAGGTCTCAGGGACAGGCACTCACAAGGAGCAAGGGGCAGTCTCATGATTCAAACCCAGGAAGTCTGAGTCTGATCCCAGGGCCTGTGCCCTTAACCACTCACCTTTTGTTTTACCCAGTACTGTACAGTCTCTGATATGCTGCTGCACACTCTATCATTTCAGCCTCACAGTGCTGTAACGCAGAAGAGAGGACAACAATTCCTATTTTGAAGACGAGGTTTGTAGACAATTAAATAGCTCTTACAGGGTCTTAGAAAAAGAGCTGTGACAAACAGAGCTAAATTCTAGTTTTCTCAATTCCATTTTAGGCTTATTATCTGTTAATCAACTCATTTCTTTTAGAAAGTCTGGAATTTTTTCTAGAAAAAAACAATGTCCTAATGTTGTGTGTGTATACATTTCAGTAATATTTCTCTTAAAGATGAATAAATATGAATGCAAATTAACTTTTCTCTGATACATTTATTCAATAGGTAGTTGCAAGGCAGCTATGAGAGGCTAAAATTAAAGATTTGGAAGTAACTGGTTTATAAGCAGTAGCTGGGATCATCAGAAATGAATGGGTTTTTCCAGAGAGAAGTATTGTGTATCACGCCATGGTTGACAAGATAATGAAATAAACAAACAGACAAAAATTTTGATGCATATCATTAAGAGTTTGAATTATTTCAAGACTATTACCATATTTTAAATGGCTCATATGGCTCCTCCCTCCAAAACCTAAAAGATCAAGTTGGCTAAACACATACTTTATGCATAATTAATATTTACAAAGCACTAGGCAAATGAAGCAAAAGATGGCTGCAACTCTGCCCCAGCTTTCAAGAAGGTCTTATTATAAGGAATAGGCAATATGGCAATAGTATTAATATGAGACAGAACTAGAGAAGTGCCATAAGAAAAGTAACAAGTACCATGGGGTTCAAGGAAGGGTGAGAGCACATCTGGTTGGGGCAATCCAGAAAGTTTTGTAGGGAAATGTTTTGTGGGATGGTTAGCATTTCAATGGGGGAGAGATGTTTGTGGGTTGAGGATAGTGGGGGAATTTCAAGAGTAGCTTTCAATCATCAAACTGAGAAAGAAAATGGGAGAAATTGTATATTTTACTCAAATTTCTTAAGGCAACAACTATTTTAATGGTTCTCTGCAAAGACTAAAAACATGAACTATACTATAATTAAACCTAAAACTTTATATTGATAGGGATTTTCTTCCAAGGAAGTTAAAGTACTGTGTGATCAAGATAATCTGAATGATTATAATGTCCTTTGCAGTAAGTGGGAACTAAGAAGAAAAAATTTGAGTGCATAAGTAATTGGCTTTTCAAGAAAAAGTCACTGGCAAGTTAAAAATAGAGTTAGTACCATCTTTGGAGTTTCTTCCACTTCTCTACTTCTTAGTACAAAATGACACAGATTATAAAAGCTTAATTCTGGAATTGAAAAATGGATGGATATTAATGAAGAGAGTAGAAAAATGCTTTAAAATACAGTTACAATCTACCACGTTTTATAACAATTTCTTCTGAAATATGATAAAGTTTATAAAGGTCCTCTGCTTTTCACAAACCTCCAAAAGCTATTTTACACTTGATAAAAATCTCTCAGCTCATCATGCTAGAATGTCTGAGACCATTAGAACATACCAAGTATATTCCACTTGTCAAATGAATGAAAGTACCAGAAGGTTGCTGCGCTGAACTCAGCCTGTATAACAAACATGTGTGGCAACTCCCCGAGGGCCTATTGGATTTCAGTGGTAACAGACGGTGAACTCAGTCCTTAGCTAACGGAGACCCTTCTTTGTCTCAGGATAGAAAGCACCAGTTTCCAGGAATTCTTACCCCAAAGTGTTGTAATTGTTAGCACTTACTTATGTTTTAGCTAACGTAAGCACCATCAAAGTTCAGATGACGAGAAATTGTTGGGGGCAGGATCCTCAGTGAGGAAATTTGAATTTAAGAATGGCTGAATAGTTTTTACACAATACTGTCAGGCCGATTCAGGTGAAGCTTGAAACTGTTTTAATGGAGCCAAACTTCAACTCCTGAGAAGGAAGAATGGAATTTTCTTTCAAGTAAAAATAATGTTTTAATCACTTGATTTAGGGCCCTCCTAATCTGGTTTCTGTCAATTTGATAACAGGAATTTAGTCTAAGCTGAGAAAGAGCTAACTGATTAATCCATGTTAATCCAAATACTTAGAAAGTCCTATGTTTGAACGACTCAAGTGCCTTATTTTAAGAGTTTCAGAAAATATATAAAGAGGATTCTGGTTTTTTTCTTTCCATAATCAGGCCCTAGTTTAAACCCTCATCCATTTTTAAAAATAGACTTTATTTTTTAGAGAAGTTTTAGGCTTACAGAAAAATTGAGCTGAGAGTATAGAGATTTTCCATATGCCCCTTGCCCCACACATGTACAGCTTCCCCTAGTATTGACATCTCCCTTAGAATTGTATTTGTTACAATTGTTGAACCTCCACTGACACATCATTATCACCCAAAATCCAGTAGTTTGCATTAGGGTTCACTCTTGGTGGTGTACATTCTGTGGGTTTGGACAAATGTATACTGATATATATCTACCACTGTAGTATTATACAGAAGAGTTTCACTGCCCCCAAAAATCTAATGTGCCCTGAGAATGCATCTCTCCTTCTATACCTGACAACCACTAACCTTTTTACTGTTTCCATAGTTTTACCTTTTCTAAAATGTCATATACTTAGAATCACAGTATGTAGCATTTTCAGATTGACTTCTTTCACTTAACAATATGTGTTTAAGTTTCCTCCATGCCTTTTCATGATTTGGTAACTCATTTCTTTTTAGTACTGAGTAACATTCTGTTGTCTGGGTGTACTGCAGTATATTTAGCCATGTACCTACTGAAGGATATTTTGGTTGCTTCCGGGTTTGGGAGATGATGAATAAACCTGATATAAACATCCGTGTGCAGGTTTTAGTGTGAACATACATTTTCAGCTCCTTGGTAAATACCAAGGAGAGTGGTTGCTGGATTGTATGGTAAGAGTGTGTTTAACTTTCTACAAAACCACCAAACTGCTCTTCAAAGTGGCTGTAGCATTTTGCATTGCCACTAACAGTGTATGAGACTTCTTGCTCCACATCCTTCCAAACATTTGATGATGTTAGTGCTTTGGATTTTGGCCATTCTAATAGGTGTGTAGTGTAACTTGTTTTAATGCAATTCCCTAATGACACATATTGAACATCTTTTCAAATGCTTATTTGCCATCTGTATTTCTTCTTTGATAAGCTGTTTGTTCAGGTCTTTTGCCCAGGTTTTAATTGACTTGTTTGCTTTCTTATTGAGTTTTAAGAGTTGTTGCATATTTTGCATAACAGCCCTTTATCAGATCTGTCCTTTTATTAATCTTTTCTTCCATTCCGTGGCGTGTCTCCTCATTCTCTTCACATAGTTTTTCACAGAGCAGAAGTTTTAAATTTTAATGAAGTAAAAATTATCAGTTATTTTTGCCATACCCAAGGTCATGTAGATTTTACTCCTATGTTATCTTCTAGAAGTTTTATGATTTTGCGTTACACATTTAGGTCTATGATCCATTTTGAGTGAATTTTTGTGAAGGGCATCAAGTCTGTGTCTAGATTCATTTTTTTTTTTTTTTAGCACGTGGATATTCAGTAGTTCTAACACCATTTATTGAAAAGACTCTCTTCATTGTATTCAATGATCAGTTGACTGTATTTATATGGATTTATTTATGGGCTCTCTGTTCTGGTGCATTGATTTATTTGTCTATTCTTTCACCAACATAGGGTAATTTTTTAATGGTTTAGAAGTTATAATGAGTTATCATTCTAGATTTATGAAAACAGACGATAAATTTCTTTTATACATTTTTCAAAGAGGCCAAAATCTTTCAAAATCCTACTGATAATTGTTTTCAAATCTGTGAGGCAAAACTAAAACTTAATTCTCTTGCTGGTGGGTTGTAAAATGGGATACTTAAATTTCCAGAGGAAAGACCTGAAATTTTGCTCTTGTAAAGCTGCTTTCTTGTCTTTTCTTTCCACTGCTGACACCTAGCTTCCGATGTGGCTTGCCTAGCTTTCTCCCACTGCACCCACTCCAGGCTGGGGCAGAGGAGACAGCACCTAGCAAGCAGCTTGTGCTGCACGGTGACTTCAAATGCGAAAGAACAAATCCTGCTACAAAGAGGGTGTGGTGGAAAAAATTTCTATGCTCCCAAGGCTTGTCTGAGGGCAGAACAAGTGTTCCAATTTCCTTTTCCACTGCTTTCCCCTCTCTTCTAGTTCTCCCTCGTCCCCTTAGCTAAGATTCTTTTGCCTATGCACCCCTACAAACACAGTGGTTCTTAGGCTTAAGTGTATATGAAGCACTTTTTCAAAATACAGATTGCTAGGGCTCACCTTCCAGAAGTAGTGATTCTGCAGGTCTGACTGGATTGCAGGAATGTGCATTTTGAACAAGCTTCTGGGTGCAGATGATTGGTAGAATGCACTTTGAGAGACGCTGGCATAGAGGTAATTTCATACTAATAAATTAAGTGCTAGAGCTTAGAAACAAGTAAAAATAAGCCCAAAAGATTTGCTAAATACAGTATAAAATTCAATATCTTACCAATCAGAAATGCACATAATCAAATTAAACAGCAGGAATGCTTCTGAGAGATTACTACTTCTAACATTCTCCATTAGGAACAAGGGGCATATGAAGCTGTATATGCCTGTACATGTAACTAATGGGTAAAGAAGATGATAACTAGGTTCACGAGAAGGGGCTGTGAATGTGTTAGTGTTTACTGACATAAATTGAACATGAATTTTCTTACTTGATACTGCTTATTCTCCAAAATTTATGTTTTCTCAATGGTACATCATTAATAGGCCTAAAATGGGAATTTACTTTTCAAATGATTTGTTCCTGTAGGCGCCAGAAGAAGAAAAATTCTTCTTCCTTCTATAAAGAATTGCTGAAAATCAACTGACAAAAGGCAAATTAATAGGAGAAAAGACACAAACGTTAATTTAATCACAATTTTATGTGATATGGGAACCTTTAGAATGAAGACCCAAAGATACAAGAGAAACTGTCCATTTTTATGGTTAGATTCAGCAAAGTATGGGCAGCCATGTAGAAATTTGACAGGACAAAAAGGATGTGATGTAATGCTAAGAGGCTGAGCGGGGAAACCCAACAAAGTCTGTCTGTTTAGATTCTTCTTGTTCTCTCTGTGCAGCATTCTGGGTATGGGGCGGGACCCTCTCTGGAATGGGGGTCTTACGACCTACAATCAAACATGTTTGGCCCAATAACTTCTTTATGGCCAGTTTACACAGAAAGGTGGGGGAAAGTATTTTTGGAGTATTATTTTTAAGTTTTATGGCTGCCTTTGGGAAAAAAGGTTTCTGGTTTCTCTGAACTGCTTTGGGAAAGAGGGATTCTAGTTTCTATGCCTAGCCTCAGGGAAGAATGCAGGGCCAGAGACAGGAGGGCAGGAGAAGGTCAGAGAGCTGTTTCTGAGGCCTTCATTTTAGGACATTGTTTTCTGATTCTTAACATTTCCAAGCGCTGATAGTTTCTAGAAAAGACTTTGTAAAAGTAAAAATTGATAGAACATGAAGTTGGGACTCATTTAAATATGCCATGGGCTCATTTTGTGATTGCTGAATGTTTTGTATTTTTTAAAAATCTTTATTAAAATTCTACCTAAGGTGTCTGGAATGTGACCCTTACCTTGTGATCTATATGAGCTCCACCAACATGTATTTCCAACGTAGCATGGGATCTGGTTCTTCACGGTGATGTTAACCACAAGAAGGCTTTTCCATTTAACAGCACACTGCTTTTTCTTTGACAATTTATTTCAAAGATGTTAAGAGCAAGATGGTGGATTCAAACCTTTTATGTGTCAAATGGAATGGGATTGCATATTCTCCATTTTAAAACCTCAAGATTTTTAGTATTTTTCAAGGAATGTAAAAAAAATCCCTCCCCAATGATTAAATATATAATTAAACCTATTTTGGTAATAGCTAATTTAATTTTATTATTAGCTTTTCAAGAACAATATGAACAAAACTTTCTTATGATTTGTTCCTGGAAAGCAACTGTCAGCTGTCACTTCTATCACAACTCTTTGTGGGTGAAATCCAACATTAGTAACTCCTCCCTCATCCATGTACTAATATGTTCTGAAAGTAGTAGCTTGATGTATTCATTTAATGACTGTTTACTAAGAGCCTTCCTCAGGCAGGGTATTGTTCTAGGCACTTAATGCAAATGAAGCCATTCCAGATTCTATCATTCAGTTCTCACAACTTTTTCTATTAAATATATTTACAAGAGTGAATCATTCACAGAGTTCCAAAAATTACACAATGTGCTATTACAAGAAGGAGAAAATAAAATCTTCTCTTCATCTTACCGTTTGTTTGTATCCAATTTCCCAAGGTTAACCATTTTTCAAATGTTTCAAGGTATGCTTCCAGACAGTTTTCTATGCACGTATAAGAATACAAATATCCATATAGCAACATTTCCAAAAGCTATTTACAACTAAATAAAACGATATTAGAAGTTTTGTTTAGCAATTTGAAAATGAGTTAAATAAGGAATAATTAAAGGGAAAACAACACTTCCCATCATTTTACTAGTGGTAAACCTGGAATCTATCAATATTGATTGTTACATACTACATTTAAAAGCTAATTTGAATTTCTTCATTTTAAGTTCACATCTAGCAATAAACCGTTACATCTATACACAATGAGTTGGTAACACACACACAAAAATGCTATATATCCAGACCCCTATGTCATCAGTAATTCAAAGGCTGCAAACAGAGCCTAGTGGAAATTGTTGCTATTTTAAAAAACAATTATGTTTAATCTTTACATGCAGATCAGTCACATTTGGAAAGCATACATTAATATTTCTTTTATGTGACTTTGTTTCATATATGGTTTAAACTAATTTTGGCTATTAAATTTTACATGTTATATACTATCAAATTTGCTTTATATGGGGAATGTCTATTATGATTCTATTTTTTATTTGAGCAACAGAAAACTAAGTGAACAGCAAAGACATTTCATTTCTTGGCAAGCCCACATATAATTATTTTTCATTTAGTTCATTAGTGAATGCCTTATATATATATATTCTACAAAAATGCTATCTCAGTTGCTATCAATTGCACTTTAAATACATGAAAACAATTTTGCTTATTATATCAGTCAAATGAAACAAAATTTCTAGTATGTTCCTGAATAATATATTGTATGAGTTGGGGAATTGCTAACTGCAGTAAGAGATAAACCCCTAAATTTCAATGGCTAAATATCAAAGAAGTTAATTCTTACTCATGGAACAGTTTGATACAGGTCTTTCTGATACACAGGCAGGTCTCTTCCACATGGTGATTCAAGGATCTAGGCCTCTATTATCTTGTGAATCCATAATCCAATGGTTTATGAGAGTACTCTCCATTCAGCCTACAGTGAGCAGATTCTCAATAAAATCTTTCAACTGATTAAACTCAATAAAGTCTTTCAACTGATTAAACTGATTAAATCTTTCAACTGATTAAACTTTCAACTTATTAAACTGGGAAAATATCAGACCTGGTATGTGGTTTTCAGTCTCAAGGAGTGTCCCTTAAATTGGAAGGGAAATATGTCATGTGTGGTGGGTCATAGTTGGGGAGGGTGAGCAGACGGAGGGAGCTGCAGGGGTGGTGGTATTAAGAAAAAAGAAGGAAGAAAGCAATGTGAGATTTTGTCTTGAAATGAACTGTGGGCATTTCATCAAAGAAACCTATCAGTTTTTTTTTTTTTTTAATAAAATCATACTGAACCTGTACTGAAGGCCTGTGATTGCTCAAGCTTTAAAACAAATCTTGGGACGCCATTCTTCTCATGTGTTGGTGATTGAGAAATCTGTGCAACTCCTGTGGGGCTTGTTCTAATGATCACTTCAGTTGCAGCAAAACAGGATACAGAGAATGAAAAAAATCTGTTAGAGGATGGAGCCAGGGAGATCTCCCCTAAGTGTGGAATTAGGGCCTAATCAAGAAATATTCCATACCCATGAGTGGAACACCTCATATTGTCTTCTCAGTGGGATTTCAGAATAGCTATAAGCCAGTGGGTTCTGTGTGTCTTCTAACCATCCTATTTTCCTATTTTCTTTTTCTTTTTTAACTTTTATTTTAGGTTTGGGATACATGAGCAAGTTTGTTATATAGGTAAACTCATGTCACGGGAGTTTGGAGTTTGCTGTACAGATTATTTTATCACCCAGGTACTAAACCTAGTACCCAATAGTTATTTTTTCTGCTCTTCTCCCTACTCCCACCTCCACCCTCAAGTTGGCCTCAGTGCCTGTTGTTCCCTTCTTTGTGTTCATGAATTCTCATCATTTAGCTGCACTTGAAAACAGACACAAGACAAGGATGCACTCCCCAATTCAACACAGTGTTAAAAGTCCTGGCCAGAACAATCAGGCAAGATAAAGGAATAAAGGGCATCAAAATAGGAAGAGAAGTCAAACTATACCTGTGTACAGAAGACATGATTCTATTTCTAGAAAACCCCATAGTCTTGGCCCAAAAACTCCTTCAGCTGATAAACAACTTCATCAATGTCTTAGAATATAAAATCAGTATATAAAAATTACTAGCATTCCTATACAGCCTCAATAGCCAAGCCAAGGGCCAAATAAGGAACACAATCCCATTCACAATTGCCACAAAAAGGATAAAATACATAGGAATACAGCTAACCAGGGAGGTGAAAGATCTCTACAATGAAATTACAAAACCTTGCTCAAAGAAATCAGAGAAGACAAAAACAAATGGAAAAACATCTCATGCTCATGGATAGGAAGAATCAATATCATTAAAATGGCCATACTGCTCAAAGAAATTTACAGATTTAGTGGTATAACTATCATACTATCAACAACATTCTTTACAGATCTAGAAAAAACTATTTAAAAATTCATATAGAACCAAAAAAAGAGCCCGAATAGCCAAGGCAAAAAGAACAAAGCTGGAGGCATCACATTACCTGACTTCAAACTATACTACAGGGCTACAGTAACCGAAACAGTATGGTATTAGTACAAAAACAGGCACATAGACCAATGAAACAGAATTGAAAGACCAGAAATAAGGACCCACACTTATGATCATCTGATCTTTGAGAAAGCTGACAAAATCAAGCAATGGGGAAAAGACTTCCTATTCAATAAATGGTGCTGGGATAACTGGCTATCCGTATACAGATGATTGAAACTGCACCCCTTCCTTATACTATATGCAAAAATCAACTAAAGATGGATTAAAGACTTAAAATTAAACCCACAACTATAAAAAACCTGGAAGACAACCTAGGCGATACCATCCTGGACATAGGAACGGGCAAAGATTTCATGACAAAGACACCAAAAGCAATTGCAACAAAAGCAAACATTGACAAATGGGATCTAACTAAACAAAAGAGCTTCTGCACAGCAAAAGACACTATCAACAGCATAAACAGGCAACCTATAGAATGGGAGAAAATATATGCAAAGTATGCATCTGACAAAGGTCTAATATCTAACCATCCTATTTTCAGTAGGACTTTTATGGTGGCCACTGTTCCATTACTGTGCATTGAGTGAGTACAGGGCAGATGGATTCATGTTTGCAAGTGATTTAGAGATAATTCTGCATCCCTCATGGATAATGGGCTTTGATAAGGATGCCAAGCAGATGGGCTTTTGATTTTTTCCCTTGAGAAGGGCTTGTACAGAACACATGTGTGGAAAGAAGGGAGCAAGGGAGAATAGAGACTGTTTGGAGCTCAGAAGGGCAGACTGTGGCAAGCATATTGATGCTTACCTAATATTCCATCTGCTTGCTTACATTTCCCAACCTGAGTCTCTGGTTTTGTGGAACAGAGTCCATTGCCAACTCTGGTGGGGCATGTAGCACGGAGAGTAAGGCATGAAATTGGGAAAAATAAATAAATAGAAAAGTTGAAAAGTTTAAGAGAAGTTTTGATTATTTCAAAATTTATCTAGGAATGATACTCTATCCATCATCCATATAGATACAAATAATAGTAGCTGATATCTATTGAGCATTTACCTATCCAGCCACTGTAGCAACTAATTTAGTCCTCACAATAGGCCTGAGATGACACTATTTTTATGCCTATTGTATAAATGAGAAAACCCACAAAGA
The DNA here is from genome assembly GCF_037993035.2 of Macaca fascicularis. Taxonomy (NCBI): domain Eukaryota; kingdom Metazoa; phylum Chordata; class Mammalia; order Primates; family Cercopithecidae; genus Macaca; species Macaca fascicularis. The sequence continues at coordinate 113,683,795 of NC_088380.1, read as the reverse complement.
GCAAAGTTAAGCAGCTTATAAGTGACACATAACTAGTAAGTGACTAAGTTGTTATGAGTGACCTTAAGCAGATTTATAAAACAGAACAGAAGGCAAAGTCAGGAAAAGCTTCAAGAACTAAGATTAGAGTACTAGAAGTCCTCTGTCATAATAATTGCTATGTTTGCCAGAAGGGGTAAATGAAGGGAAGGAAGCACCAGAGACTGGTTATTTCCAACTCAATTTTGTGAATTTGTCTAACTAGGTGACAACTATTTTGGGGAAGGAATTTTATTAGACAATTTTTCCTAGAGCTATTTCTTTCTTTTTCTTTTCCCCTTTTTATACTTCAATCATTAACCTGTGTGAAATATGTTTAGCTGGAATATATGATAGGTAATTTATAACTCAAATTTCAAATTCCAAATACTAATTTAACACTATAAAAATTAGAATAAGACTGCAAATTGTATTGAAGATAATTCTATAAATGTTATTACTTTTTGAAACATTTTAAAGAAAAGACAGACAAAATATAGTAGTATACATTGAATGCTTTTTTAAATAATTTTTTTCTTTAAATTGAGATTAATGTATTCTTCTTCAATTGATTTGCTCTCAGTGCTACCAAACTATAGATGCCGTCAAAAATAATGAGGTGTTATTGTTGCTATATTTTGTTATAAGAACCACCAAATTTGAGTATGTCATGGACGATATTTTCCTTTTCACTAGACACTATTAATTGGATGTCAGAACCGCTATTTATTTTTATTGCAATGGTAGTTCCCCATTAACTTGTTGCTTTGAATTCTTTCCTATACAAAAAAAATTCTAAAGTCTAATATTCACATTACTAGAAATTTAAAAAGTGAAACAAGAAAAGTAAATCAACTATAATAACTGTGATCATGACACACTTTTGTCTCATCCTTTTCACTTTTAAAATAAGCCTAGTTTTTATTGTGCCTAGTTTATGTTGCTGTGATAATATTGTTAGTTTTCTTTTAATTTTCTCAATGAAAGAAGGTATATGCATTGAAAATAGAACTGAACACAAGTGATGGCTTAAGATAAGCAGTCTGAAGAAGACCTCCCTTAAAGCACCTTGAAACTTCGTAAGAAGAGATTTTTTTATAATACCAGGCACAGATTCTCTAGTGACACACGAACATATTTCCATCCTTTTAGATATCATAAGAAGTTGCTCACTGTAAGATTCAAGTTCAGAACTCAGAGTGCCAATTAAGAATAACACCCATTTTAGTTCAAATAAATACCTCGTGTTTCAGAAATGACTTAATTGATGTGACATAATAGGTATACCATGCCCAGTGGAGCAATCTCATCTTAGTGTGGTTTTTCCTATAGTTCTCATCACTGTTGCACAAGGGTTGACTTGTTTAATGTTAATAATGTTTTCAAAACCTATGCAACAATGTAATGAACTCAGAGAAGCTGCATTGGCATACAAGGTGCTGAACAAGCACACTCCAATTAACATGGGAATCTTTGTGATTCACATCAGTACTTCAAAAACAAATTATGTGTGTCATTATTTTGCATTATATTCCTTGGGATAAATCGAACATTATTAAAGAAATATCCAAGAAATGCCCTGAAATTCTAAAAGATAAATAAAATATTATCTCCCTTTCTGCATATAAATTGTGTCACCTATAGAAATTGTGGCTCTAATGCATGAAGAAATTGTTAAAAAGTATTTCAGAATTGCATTTTGAACCTAAAATTATAGCTTGGTGTTAGGTGACTGGTAACCCTCATAAAAATGTGAAGTTAAACATTATCCATCTGACTCTTTTCAGATAGCTTAAAATGTCAAGAAGTATATTTTCAGGTTTCCTACAACCTTTAAACAGCCAGCATATAAAATGAATATTGAAGAGAAAAGATCTTGATTAGTTTTTACTTTTGAAAACCGTAAATCTAGTTAAAAATAATAGTGCTTTAAAAATATGTTATTATTATATATATAATTATTTTTAAGTTTTCTTAATATTTTCAGAATGAAACAGGTGGTAATACAGGTAAATTTGGTGAACAAAAGATCACGATGTATTTTATTCATCTAATCAAGACAAATTAAGAAATTATCATTCCATCTAGGCAAATATCCCAGGTAGACTGTAAACTTAAGCTAGAAATAGATTTTTTTTAAAAAATGAATTAAAAAAATTAAAGAGAGTTAACTGTTACAGTAAATACAGTTTAAAACCATTAACTTTTTGAATAATTAGTACCAAAAATAATAAAGTAGATAAAAATATTTACTCATAGTGTCTAGAATAATGAAAAGATATTTGACCACACAGAAAAGAATACTTGTGAGGAGGTGTCTGATTACTAATTTTATATGTATTTTGACCACATAAACATATTTAAAACAATTTTGTAACCTTTTCAATGTCTGCACTCATTTTATAGGAGCAAGATCTAGTTGTGACTCCATAGACAGGGACTGACCCTCCCAGAAGGTCAGGTTTCCAAGGCATGAAGCTTATGATCAATGCTTCAGCAAACTCTATCAAGGGAATGATTACTAAGAACCCTAGCTAGAAAGTGCCTTTTGGTTAAATGTATTATAGATAACATTGTATTTCTGGTGGCGTTGCAGGGGATGAAACTCCATTAACCTGTTAAGCGCAGAGGGTGTAAAAATGCTGAGATAGAAAAATCATAGAGACTGGAGAAAAGATTTTCCTGCAGTGCTGTGTTCTAAATGGATGAGAGGGCTTCAGATAGCTGTTGTTACATGGAGCTAGGTCTTAATCTCTTTGTTGTAGAAGGGGAGGGACATTTTGAAAATGGACACCTGCTCAATCTCCTCCCTCCTCAGGAAGCTCTGGCAGTGGCACAAGTTATGCGACTCCAGGGTGGGCGTGTAGATGTAGACTTTGGCTCCACTTGCCAGCACATATTGCTCACTGCAGAAGTCTATGCAGTCGTATGGTTGTCCCCAGGTGGTCATCTGTGGCCATTCTGCAGCGTGTCAGTACTCACATGGTACCTCAGATGTTATTCTAGAGAACTGGCTATTTTCATTCCCACTTGTGCACTTTGGGAGGTAAATATGGAGAGCTGTCTAATAGAGACAAGAGCGTCCCGTAAGCACATACGCAGTAGGAGTTAGCCTGTGGGGTGAGATTTGAGGGGAAGCAAGTACTCCCAGGCATTTAGTTTTGCTTAAAGGGTGCTGTGAAGAGCAAGAAGGAATAAACATGGTCTCTAAGTTTGCTCACGTGAAAGACAAATTACACTGGCTGATTTCAGGGCAGCCGGGAGTGTCCACTGATCCAGAATATATCCTTTTCCTGACTGTCCTTGTTCTTGAAATTCCATCAATCAATCAATTATTATTATTATTTTTTTAGAAGTAAAACATTGTCCTTTCTAGGAATAATCTTTGGAAATCTATTTATTGCAGTGAGTAGAAGTTCTTTTATATTAATTGATTTTTTATTTTATTTATTTTTTTTTACAGAAAATGTAGGAATCTGAAGGAAAGACAGTTTGATGTGAGGATGGAAGAACAGATGGGTTCATTTGTCCATTTTCATTTACTTACTTCTTCATTCATTCAATAACAAAAAACGAATTGAAGAAACTTTTTTCCTTTTGTTTTTAGTTGGCCCAAATAATTGCCTTTATTTATGGGATTCAGAGTGATATTTCTACATATGCATACAATGTGTAATGCTAAAATCAGTGTTAATTGGCACATCCACCACCTCAAACATTTATCATTGCTTTATGTTGTGAACATTCAAAATCGTCTCTTCTAGATTTTACAGAATATACAATAAATTACAGTTAACCATACCTACCCTACAGTGCCACACAACACCAGAACTCATTCTTTCTATCTAGCTGTAATTTTGTATCCATTAACCAATTAATTAGTTTCTATCTAGCTATAATTTTGTATCCATTAACCAATTAATGACTTCCATGAACTGAGCTTTTTGTTTTTAGCTTTCACATGTGAGAACATGTGATATTTATCTTTTTGTGCTTGAGTTATTTTGTTTAACCTAACGTTTTCCAGGCTCATTCATGTTGGCATGAATGAGAGGATTTCATTCTTTTTAAAGGCTGACTAGAATTTCATGATGTATATATACCACATTTTCTTTATTCATTCATTTTTTGATAGACATTTAGCTTGATTCCATATCTTTGCTACTGTGAATAATACTGTGATAAACATAGAAGTGCAGGTATGCCTTTGATATAATGATTTCCTTTCCTTTGGATAAAAACACAGTAGTGGGATTGCTGGATTGTATGGTAGTTCTATTTTTAGTTTAAGAAATATTTACAGACCGGGCGCGGTGACTCAAGCCTGTAATCCTAGCACTTTGGGAGGCCGAGACGGGCGGATCACGAGGTCAGGAGATCGAGACCATCCTGGCTAACACAGTGAAACCCCGTCTCTAATAAAAAATACCAAAAACTAGCTGGGCGAGGTGGCGGGCGCCTGTAGTCCCAGCTACTCGGGAGGCTGAGGCAGGAGAATGGCGTAAACCCGGGAGGCGGAGCTTGCAGTGAGCCCAGATCCGGCCACTGCACTCCAGCCTGGGCGACAGAGCAAGACTCCGTCTCAAAAATTTACACTGTCTTCCATAATGGTTGTACTCATTTATATTTCCACAAATAGTGTATGAGTTCTCTTTTCTTTTCATCCTCACTAGCATTTGTCATTTTTTGTCTTTTTGACATGGCCATTCTAACCAGGGTGTGATTATATCTCACTGTGGTTTTGATTTGCATTTCCCTGACGACTAGTGATGTTTAACATTTTTTTTTTTGTATATTTCTTGGCCATTTGTATGTCTTCTTTTGAGACATATGTATTCAGATACTTTGTCCGCTTTTTAATGGGATTATTTGTATTTTTTGCTGTTGAATTGCTTGAGTTCTTTTTATATTTTGGATATTAGTCCTGGTCGAATCAATAGTTTGCAAATATTTTCTCCCATTCTATGGGTGTCTCTTCACTCTGTTGATTGTAAAGAAACTTTTAAAAATGTAAATTAGCAGATAATTTACAGAATGCTAGGTTCTGTGGGGTGGGGGGAAGATACAGAAATCAATGATTTTGCTGACCTCAAGTTCTTACCACATAGAAGAGATAGTAAGAAAAGTATTTGGCTAATCATAATCTAAGGCAAAGTCTAATTTTTGGCATAACTCAATGGTTGCTGCAAACAAGCCTAGTAACCGTTGTTTGCTAAGTATTACCAAGAATGATTTTCAAGTAATTATAATAGTTTTTCATGCCTATACTGTGGCAGCCACTAGTGTGGCTAAGTGTTCCCTTTCAATTAGCTCACTTGATTCTCATAACAACTTTAGGAGATCCATTTTTCCATCTCTATTTTACAAAGAGGTTAAATAACTTTTCCAAGGTCACACTATTACAGAGTGGATATCTGAGCCAAGCCCAAACAAAATGCTGTGGACAAAGTCCTGACTGATGTAATTATCTCGGTCCATTGCAAATGTAGCACCTGATTCCACTAGGAGCTATTAGCAATGTAAGGATCTGATTTGGTAAAATTCACCAGGAGAGAGGTTGGTCAAGGCCAAGAAAATAAGAGAATCACAATATTTTATTAAGACAGGGAAATGGGGAAATCTCTAGATCACGGTGCTGGCCAAGGTAAATAGGACCTGGTGTAAAATGGTTTAACCCTAGATTTATACCACAGTGTAAATTTCATGAGGGCAGAAACTGCAACTTCATTTTACTCATCCTTGTCTTCCCATCACCAAGCACAGTGTATAGCACTGGAATTCGCATTCAATACATTGATGGTGAAAGAGTATATGGGGAACCAGTGGTGAAGGAGTCATTGAGAAATTCATTTACTTCATCATCTTACCATGCTGGTTATTGTGAGAAAGTGAGGCCACGTTTAATCTTTGAACAATGCTGTAACTTTGCTTGAGTGAATCACACTAAGGAGGCTGTAGAACAGAGAGGTTATGTATATGCTTTAGAGTCAGGCAGAACATGTTTGGATCTAGGCAACCATAATTACTTGCTCTATGATCTTAGGCAATGTAATTTCCTGGAGTCTTAATTTCTTCAGTTGTAAAACTGGAAGTATAATATCTTATGTGTTGTTACAGAGATTAAAAGTGGTAACAAATGTGAACTCTTAGTACAATGTCTGGCACATGCTATTGTTTTATTCCTTTTATTGTTATTCATGTCATCATAATGATTATGACTATGAGTCATAACAATGGAGTGGATAGAGCTCTAGACATCATTAAAATACCTTTGCTCTATTCCTGATATATATATGTATATATATGTGTGTGTATATATATATTTTAAAGTGTATTTCTAACTCAGATCTCCTAGGTATTATATTTTCTGTAAAATATAGTTGGGCAGAAATGAGGTTACATATAAGAGCACTTGGTAAATTGCAAAGCATGATAAAAATGTAAGATGATATTATTTTCCCCTACTTTACATAGTTTTGTGATTTGTGCTTTTGGTATCTCTTATTCGGCTTGCTTGACCTTAGCTCTGAAACCTATATTCATAAGAAACCCCAGCAGAAATTTAAACATACAGATTCCTGGGCTTCACCCTTAGAGATTCTGATTCAATAGGTCTGGGTCAGGGATGAAGCTACATTTTTTTAACAAGCTTTTCTGTTGATGCCAGTGCAGTTATACTGTGGCTACACTTTGAATAGTACCACTCTGCAATGTGTAACTAATTTGAAGACTGCCATGACCACTTCAAATTCTAGGTCCTGCTTGGTCCTGAGCAGTGGTTGGTGAAGGCTACTATGAGAGCTGTGGCCCACTGTGCATCGTCATTTCTATTTGTAGCTGAGTGGAGTTGGCAGCAGGCACAGGCTGGCAGTCGTTTCCAACACACTCCTTGTCAAAGCACATACTGTTTCTGCAGCTGGCATCTATTCCCTGTACATCCCAATTATAACAGTATTACTGAGTCTTGTGACAGTCACACATTTCATCACCTTGGGGGACTGGGCAGAACAGGTTTGCCATGGCAAGGGTGCCCTGTTCCCTCCTTTCCTTGTATTCATCATAGCCTAGGAATCTTGTTGGTCTTGCTTGGCACTGAGTGTATGCTGTTCCTAACTGAGGATGTCTGGAGCCCAGAACAGGTCAGAGATTATGTATAAGCTGCAGGTTTGGAGCTGCAAGTTGTGGCTGCTGTAAAACACTAATTTTTAAAGCATTTCTACTATTACATTTGTCACTCTTATAATGATCATCGTGCTTTGCTCTCCTTTGCTGGGCCTGAACGCCTCAGCAAACCATTTCTACTCCTGGGTGCACATGATTGATCCTCTATGATTTGATGGAACTATAGGGTGAATTTCACACTACCTGCATAATGTGGAGTTTTGATGCCTGCATAACGTTTTCCTCTTAAGGAAGTAAAGAAGCTTAATACAAAAGATGTTGAACTATTGTAATGAAATATGTTTATGCATAATACATACTCAAAGTTTCTTTACTTAGTAACCTGAGTTTTAAAATATGAATAGCAAGTTGATACACAGAAAAGCATATATTGAGAGTATCCATTATTCTGGATAATTACTGGCAGTGTGTTACTCTTAAAAGTCATAGTTAATGAAGATATTAAAATAGATCGGCATTTTTCTTTTTAAAAAAGCTATCCTGACATGGATGTGGGTTTAATAATTGTTACTGGCAACAGCTTATTTGAGATCAGTGTTATATTGATGTTAGTTGGTATCAGCTGGAAAAAAATGATTCTTAAAGGTAAACTCAGGAAGAATAGGCTGAATATAATTAATACATATAAAATAAATGACTGGTGTCTTAGTCCGTTTGTGTTGCTGTAAAGGAATACCTGAACCTGGGTAATTTATAGACAAAGGTTTATATGGCCCACAGTTCTGCAGGCTGTACAAGATGCCTAGTACCAGCATCTGCTTCTGGTGAGGGCCCCTGGCTGCTTCCACTCATGGTGGAAGGCTAAGGGGAGCAGGCATGTCCAGATCACATGGTGGGAGAAGAAGCAAGAGAGAGAGAGAAAGAGGAGAGACGTGCCCGGCTCCTTGTAACCACTAGCTATCATGGAAACTATTGGAGAGAGAACTCACTCATCACTGTAAGGATGGCACCAACCCATTCATTCATGAGGGATCTGCCCCCCTGACAAGAACACCTCCAGGTGCCTTACCTTCAACACTAGGAATCAAATTTCAACATGAGATTTGGAGAGGTAAACCGAATCAAACTATACTAACTGACAAATGTAAATATTTACAATAAATGTAGTAGTGGCGATATGAGAGACACACTGAATTTTAAGCTGTCTAGCAGAATCTCTCATAAAAAGATAGCATGGTTCTAGAATGTAAAAATTTGCAAAAGTTAATAAAATACCTTATTTGAGTATTCTGCCCTCCATAACTCAAGGGAAATGTAAGGAGCTTAACAGACAATAAAAAAATGGTCACAAACTTTATTAAAAAAATGGAAATCTAACCTTATGTGGAGAAGTTTCAGGAATAAGGGTTATTTTGCTCTGAAGGAGACAGCTGAGATCTGACTTTGATTTAGTAATGGCCTTCAAAAAATGGACATAAAATGTCAGTATAGAAAGTGATCAATTTTCTCCCCTATCCCGCTTTAGCAAGAGCAAAGGGAAGTGTGCCTTAGCACAAAGGTTGATAGATTTAGATTTGCAGTTGGTGTTTTTAGGAGAAAATCCTGACGTATAGAACTCTGAGAGGGAGCTTTAAAAGGCAACACAACTTCTATAGTGTGTGAGGATGGTTTGTGAGTGGCTGCGGCCAGTGTTGGAGAGGTCACAGTGCTTTTCAAGGTTCCTCAACCCTAGAATTCTATGATTAAGCCTAGTTATAGCATGGTGCCCAGGATGAACAAGGAATTGCTGTGAGAGAAGTTCTCAGAACTGCCTCAAACTCAAAGGTTAAAAGAAATGACAGGGTAGTTTTCAGTTTAACTTGGAGCAGAGAAGCTAGACCTACAGGAGGACTGGTGACATGAGCTGATCTGAGGTAAATTTCCTGTTGCAGAAGTGCCACACAGACTGTGAAAAACTGGCATGACTGAAAGCATCAATCCAGGACAGTCAGAAACCAGGAAATTGTAAGACAGCATCTCATCCTAAATTTTATGCGTGAGGATGAGCAGTCATTTCTTTGAATACAGTAGAAACCACAGATTTCCTTATGCTTTAAAAAATTTATAAAATTACTTTTCAACCTAAAGTTTAAAATTATTTTTAAAATATGCATATTAACTTTGTTGTAATACACATAGCATAAAATTTGCCATTTTAACTATTTTAAGTGTACATTTTAGGGACGTTCACATTGTTGTACAATCGTCACCATCAACCATCTCCAGAACTTCTTTCATCATTCCAAACTGAAACTCTGTACCCATTAAACAATAAATCCTCTTTCTTCTCCCCAATAAAGTTACTTTAATAATTAATCATATTAAGAAACTATTACTTATTTGGTGCATAGTGTTTTCTTCAAAAGGAGAAATTTAATCATGGTTATCCTATCCTACAGAAAAATTATGAAGTATTTATTATCCATCGAAGAATTTGGTTGTTCATGGTTACAGAGTCTAGAACTGGATAAGAAAGATATGTTTTTTCAAAAGAAGCTTTAAAACAGAAAATATTTTAATATAAAAATTATGCACATCTAGTTCATGTCCTTTGCAGGGACATGGATGAAACTGGAAACCATCATTCTGAGTAAACTATCACAAGGACAGAAAACCAAACAGCACATGTTCTCACTCACAGGTGGGAATTGGACAATGAGAACACTTGGAACAGGGTGGGGAGCATCACACACCAGGGACTGTCGTGGGGTGGGGGGAGTGGGGAGGGATAGCATTAGGAGATATACCTAATGTAAATGACAAGTTAATGGGTGCAGCATACCAACATGGCACATGTGTACATATGTAACAAACCTGCTCATTGTGCACATGTACCCTAGAACTTAAAGTATAATAATAATAAAAATAATAAAAAATTATACACATCTGAATATTCAGGCTTTGATTGTAAATGGTTTCTCATTTCTAACTATACTGTTACTAGACTATAGTATAGTCCATGGCTGGGTTTGTATTAGTAAAGCACTGGCTCACAGATAACAAAAAGATTATTAATTTTATATCACAGAAGCTCATCTGCAGACTGCTGTACCTTACAGGCTGTTATATTTTGAGTTTCTAATGACTGCAGAGGCCAGGTGTAGATTTAAAATATTATTAACCCTGATGAAAAGTATTTACTTTATTCTTTATTTAACACTAACTTATTGTAGTTATTGTAAAATGTTCATTATTAATTTTTTCCCCAGCTGACATCTTGATTTCAGATTATTAATTTCTGTAAAAATACCAATGCTATTCTATTCATGTTTATTGGCTCTAAACGAAAAACAAAACTAGCTTTATTAACATATACAATTGTCTATAGGATATAAAAAATTTAACCAGAAAAACTGAAAGGGATATTTAACTATCTAACTACTTGTTCAAGGAAGGTGTATGTTAATTTTCATTCTTTTAAAAATTATGTCTTTTCTTGTTGAGCTGTTAAGATTTCTCTGTATCCTAATTGTTCTGCCATTTCACTGTGCTGTGTCTAGGTTGGAACTATTTTGGGGTATACTTTTTTGTATTTCAAATCCTGGAATTTTCTCAGCTATTATCTTTTCAAATACAGTTTTATCTTCCATTCCCATTTGGTAGACCATATCAATCTACTGCTGCATTCTGAGTGGATTGATTAGTCCTGTCTTCTAATTCATTGAATTTCTATTTGTTTATATTAATATGGAGGTTTAGAAATTTAGTAAATATATCTTTTTTCTTATGTTTTAAATTGGCTCTATTTTTTAATTTATCTGTTCTTGATTTGTTTCTATTTTGGTTTAAAAAGTTTTTTACTTTTAAAGCTAGAACTATTTTTATAAGGAGCTCAAATGCTTTTATTATATTAATTTTGATTTTTTAAAATTATTTTATTGGTAGTGAATGAGTGTCTCAATTATTAATGATGCTCCTCTCTTTCGTTGTGCTGATTCTTAGGGGCTTTAGGATGATCCTTCCTAAATTTATCTTGAGCAATCATCCTGCCTGCCTGCCTTCCCTTCCTCTCTATACTTATTACTACACATACTGCTTTTTAAAAACTGTCTTTTTTTTTAATGAACAAATAAGCATTTTACATATTCCTGGAGTACATAGTGATGTTTCAATACATATAATGTATAGTGATCAGATCAGGTTAATTACCATACCATCATTTCAAACATTTATAATTTCTTTGTTCTGGGAATGTTCAATATCCTCCTTCTAGTTTTTGAAACTGTGTAAGATAGAATTGCTAACTACAGTCATCCTACAGTGGTATAGAGCTGGTGGCTTTCCCCGCCCTGGGATGTTGACCCACACCCCAACACCAAGCTAGTGAGCAGCACAGCCCAGGTCCTGACTGGAAGTCCTTTGGTCTTCCAACCTCTGGAAGTTCACAGCTTTATCGAGTGTAGCCTCAGGCAATGGATCGCTCTGTCAGCATCCTTCACTGGTCAGCGTCCCAGCTTAACAATGCATCTCCTTGTTTCTCTACTTGAAACTGAGCAGGCTGGTAGATTCAGCTTCTACTTCTGAATGTTTTTGGTGCGTGAATCCTTATCATCTTTTTTAGTGTGATTGCATCTTTTAATTAATTTACTTATTTTTAAAATTATTGCTCTCTTGTGAGTGAAAGAAAAAAATTCAGAGTATGAACTGGCAGTGTCAGTTTGCCCATGAGCGCCCAGGCCTCTATGTGTAGACTGTCAGGATAATTAATGCTAAAATCTGTTTATCAATTTACTAATTCAACTAGTCTCTTTGACCTCTGCATTTAATAACTTTTTTGTGTATGCTCTAGCTTGAAACCTGGGACATGGATCAATTGATTTAGAGCAAAGCTCCTCTGGTTAGTAAATGATTATTTCAATGAAAAAGGTGAGAGAGACATGACCGATATGAGGCAGTCTGGCCTCTAATAGCTAGATGATTCATAATTATAGATCTAGAGTCCATTATTTTGGTATTTGTATATATTTTATGCAAAAGCAATTTTTGGCTTGAATGACTTGGATAATTATCTCAGTTTTCCACTTTAATTTGCTTATGTGGAAAAAATGAATTTGGGGGAAAATGCTTGGTGGCACATTAGGATAAGGGTCAAAAATGGAAACAGCAACAATAATCTGTGATATTACTACTGCAGGAAAAATTAAAACTAGTTACTTTAAAATTTCAAGTGGATCAGGGCCCTGCGTCACTAACGTTGTGAGGCTTTCTTGGGTATATTTCTTTTTCTAATGACTTGTCATGAGTGCTTAATGTCAATAACCAATAAGGTAGTTCTTTGTGAGATTCAAAAATGGTTGCATTTGCTTGAAATATTGAGCACATGAGTCATTTACTCATTATTGTACAAAAATTAAATTGAAGTAAGAGTAATGGGGTATAAAGATCACACTAACTAAATTTAAGAGTGATGCTTTATTCAGCTGCCAAGAAAATTAAAATAAAAATATTTCCACATAACTTTATGAATGGTATAGAAATCTTTGACAACAGTATAAGGTTGTTACCCCATTTTTAAATTAAGCGTTCAACCTGATGTCAGCAAACTTGATGAAATGGAATTAGAAAAGGCTCATGACTTTAGGTATATGTATATCTATATTATATATATGTGTGTGTGTCTGTGCGTGTATATATGTTTTTAAAGACTCAATACTCAGTTTTGCTAAGACATAATTCACCCAAATTTTGTCTAAGGGAAAATAAGAGTGTGTAAAGCAAAAGCCAAGTGAAGCAGATCATGCCTTTCAGTTGATTTGCACATAAATAATATCTGTTCTGGGAGTGGACAGAAAAACAGGGGCTATGTAAATGTGTCTCTTTCTGTTCCTAGGGAAGAGGTTGGGCAATTGAAAAAAATATTTATGCATACTACTAGCAGAGAAATTCTAATGGTACTTTAAGCCTGATTTGGCACACCATGTAACTCTTCCAGGCACAATGAACAATTTTCATAAACAGATTGAAGGGAAAGGTTCCCTGCCATTGTTCTGCCATTCAGCTGACTCTGAGTTTAACTTTATGAGATATTTTAGCCTAGGTTCTATGCAATATTTTTTTCAGAAAAAAGATAATTAAGGACTCACAAAAGGACTATGGACATGATTTCCAAAAGCATTGATCTATTTTTTTTTAATTTTTAAGTATAAGTAGAATCACTGTATATGTATCTTTGTCAATTTCTATAACCCCCTCAAGTGTCTTATGTCATCAAACTAATATAAAGTATTTTTTGAAAATTCATTAAGATACTCAGAAAATCCAGTGGCCATGTATAAACATGGTTTGTGTACTTATCTTCTCTACTGAGAGATAACTGAAACCTTCTGCTCAGCTCTCTTGTTTTTACTGGAAACTTGTTTTTTAAATTATTTTTTGTGTCCTTCCATAAGATTTTGTCTTCTGATATTAGAATACTGATATTTTGTGTTCTTGACTACATCGTGCACATAAATGTACTCAAAGGTTAAGCAAAAATAATAATTTATTTTACACATTTTTAGTGGAGAAATTTTGTGTGATTATACTACTGTATTTCTAAAGAAACTGCAGAACATGGTAACAAGAATGATGGATGGAACCTTGAATAGAGATAGACTTGGTCTGTGCATTTAAGGCATTTGAATGTTAAGGACCTCTCTCATTAATACTATGTTAATAACAGATATTAGCTAAATAGTTCAGTTCAAAATCCTGTGCCCATTATAGCTAAGTTCTTCTAATCTCTATTGTTTATTTATAGGATACTTTTACTAGAAACTTCAAAGTCTTAGTAGCATTTCTCTAAATGTCTTTAGTCTACTGAAGAATTTGAATAAGAATTTTTCAACTAGGGAGAACTGCACAAAACAGTGATTATATTGAATAATGATCATGACATGATGCTATGTTTACAACAACACTAAAAACATGTTTACAACAACACAATAAAATTTCCAGCTTGCCATCTGATTGTACTGAAGTCAAATGCTAAGAGATTTTAATTCTATTCTAAAATTATTTGTATGTAGACAATAGAAAATGGTGTGGCTAAGGATTTCTAATATCCACATCTGAGATTTATATCAAAACCAGAAGAACCCACTTCCATATATTTTATTTTCTTTAAAACATTTAATTAGAAATACTGAAGACATTCATAAATGAATAAAAATCAATATACTCAATGCTCCTACCATACAATTTAAGAAATAACGCATTATCGCATTATCTAAACAATTAAAGCTACAAAGTTTTCCCTCAATTCCACCCACCTCAACCTCTATTTTTCTCTGAGGAACCACTCTTCTAAATTAGTATTTGAAATTTCCATGCACTTCTCTAAAATTTTACACCATAAATATGGTTTAAGTTTTATGTGTATGAATTGGATGTATACTTCTGCTCATTGCTTCTCTTGCTTCACATAAATATTTGAAATTCATCTATGTTGGTATATGTGACTACACTTTATTCATTTGTGGTACATTGAATAAATGCGCCATCATTCATCTCTTCTCCTGTATATTGACATTACTATTTTAATTTTTCAGTATGGTGAAAAATGCTGCCATTGGCAGTCTTTGGTTAGTACCCTTTATCATTCACAATTTTTTTTCTAGAATATGTAATTAGAAGTGGAATTGCTGAGTGATAAGTTTTTCCATCTTCAACTTTGTCAAATTATTTTTCAAATTGATTATACTGATTTACATCCTCTTTAGCTGTGAATGAGTTGCTACTTTTCTATATCCTTACCAACTCTTAATATTGTCAGATTTTTTCCCTCAATCTGATTAGTGTGAAATGTGATTTCACTGATGATCTAAGTGGTACTTTCCACATTCCATAATAGAATGAGCCTATTTTTTATGTACTGATTATTTTTTATGTAATGATCATTTATATTTCCTTTTAGGCGAATTGGTTACTCATACTTTTTGCTCATTTTTCTTTGGGTATATATATTTTTCTTATTAATTTATAAAAATGATGAGAAATAATGTGTACAATGTGCATTATTCAGGTGACCAATACCCTAAAAGCTCTGACTCAATAACTATGAAGGTGATACATGTAACAAAATTGCACTCGTACTCTATAAATTTACCAATAACATTTTTTAAACTTATGGATACTAATCATTTGTTAGTTATATGTGTTGCCTGTTCCTTCTCCTAATTTGTGTCTCATTATTTCAAGATTTTAATGCTAATTTTAAAAAATGAGTGATCCCTTTTTAGTTGACAAACAAGTGTATGTGTGTTTATATACATGTATATGTATATACACAAAACAAGTATATGTATATACACAAAACAAGAATATATGCATGCAAGTGTGCATACATACACAAATACACACACATATACAGAATAAAAGACTTGAGATGATATACACCAAAATGATATCTCTGAGTGCTGGAATTAACAATTTTTCTTTAAAAATCTTATTTGTAATTCTTATTTCTATACTATAAACATATACTGTTTGATTATGGAAAGAACAGTGTAATTTTTTTCAATTAAAAGAAAGCATGACATTTCTCTGTATAGATGCACCATACTTATTTGACCATTCTTTCACTCTTAAAGTTGTTCCCTGTTTTCTGATAATGCTAACAGTCCTGCCTCAGGCATTCTCACATATAGATCATTACTTTCTGGCACTATCATTTTGGTTACTATTTCAGAAAATTAATAAATTCTCAAAAATGAGATTGCTATGTCTATTTGCATTTATGCAGTTTGACTGTTTAAAAAAAAATCGAGATAGAATTCATAAACCAAAAACTCACCCTTTTAAAGTATACAATTTAATACAATTTTATCTGTCAATAAAAAAAAAAAATAAAAAGTAGAGTACAATTCAGTGGTTTTTAATGTATTAACAAAGTCATACACCCATCACAGCAAAGTCTCAGGATACAAAATCAATGTGCAAAAAACACAAGCATTCTTGTACACCAGTAACAGACAAACAGAGAGCCAAATCATGAATGAACTTCCATTCACAATTGCTTCAAAGAGAATAAAATACCTAGGAATCCAACTTACAAGGGATGTAAAGGACCTCTTCAAGGAGAACTACAAACCACTGCTCAGTGAAATAAAAGAGGACATAAACAAATGGAAGAACATACCATGCTCATGGATAGGAAGAATCAGTATTTTGAAAATGGCCATACTGCCCAAGGTTATTTATAGATTCAATGCCATCCCCATCAAGCTACCAATGAGTTTCTTCACAGAATTGGAAAAAACTGCTTTAAAGTTCATGTGGAATCAAAAAAGAGCCTGCATCTCCAAGACAATCCTTAGTCAAAAGAACAAAGCTGGAGGCATCATGCTACCTGACTTCAAACTACGCTACAAGGCTACAGTAACCAAAACAGCATGGTACTGGTACCAAAACAGAGATATAGACCAATGGAACAGAATAGAGTCCTCAGAAATAATACCACACATCTACAGCCATCTGATCTTTGACAAACCTGAGAAAAACAAGAAATGGGGAAAAGATTCCCTATTTAATAAATGGTGTTGGGAAAATTGGCTAGCCATAAGTAGAAAGCTGAAACTGGATCCTTTCCTTGCTCCTTATATGAAAATTAATTCAAGATGGATTAGAGACTTAAATGTTAGACCTAATACCATAAAAACCCTAGAAGAAAACCTAGGTAATACCATTCAGGACATAGGCATGGGCAAGGACTTCATGTCTAAAACACCAAAAGCAAGGGCAACAAAAGCCAAAATTGACAAATGGGATCTAATTAAACTAAAGAGCTTCTGCACAGCAAAAGAAACTACCATCAGAGTGAACAGGCAACCTACAGAATGGGAGAAAATTTTTGCAATCTACTCATCAGACAAAGGGCTAATATTGAGAACCTACAAAGAACTCAAACAAATTTACAAGAAAAAAACAAACAACCCCATCAAAAAGTGGGCAAAGGATATGAACAGACATTTCTCAAAAGAGGACATTCATACAGCCAACAGACACATGAAAAAATGCTCATCATCACTGGCCATCAGAGAAATGCAAATGAAAACCACAATGAGATACCATCTCATACCATTTAGAATGGCAATCATTAAAAAGTCAGAAAACAACAGGTGCTGGAGAGGATGTGGAGAAATAGGAACACTTTTACACTGTTGGTGGGATTATAAACTAGTTCAACCATTATGGAAAACAGTATGGCGATTCCTCAAGGATCTAGAACTAGAAGTACCATATGACCCAGCCATCCCATTACTGTGTATATACCCAAAGGATTATAAATCATGCTGCTATAAAGACACATGCACATGTATGTTTATTGCGGCACTATTCACAATAGCAAAGACTTGGAATCAACCCATATGTCCATCAGTGACAGACTGGATTAAGAAAATGTGGCACATATACACCATGGAATACTATGCAGCCATAAAAAAGGATGAGTTTGTGTCCTTTGTAGGGACATGGATGCAGCTGGAAACCATCATTCTCAGCAAACTATCGCAAGAACAGAAAACCAAACACCGCATGTTCTCACTCATAGGTGGGGACTGAACAATGAGATCACTTGGACTCGGGAAGGGGAACATCACACACGGGGGCCTATCATGGGGAGGGGGGTGGGGGGAAGGATTGCACTGGGAGTTATACCTGATGTAAATGACGAGTTGATGGGTGCTGACAAGTTGATGGGTACAGCACACCAACATGGCACAAGTATACATGTGTAACAAACCTGCACGTTGTGCACATGTACCCTAGAACTTAACATATAATAAAAATAAAAAATAAAAATAAAGTTCACGTTGGAGCTTGTACTTAATTCCTTTGTGTGGCTAAATAATATTCCATTGTATACATATACTATATCTGTTTATCCACTTATCAAATGATGCACATTTGGGTTCTTTCCACTTTTTTCCTATTACGTACAAATTTTTGTGTAAATGTGTGTATTCAGTTATCTTGGATGTATAGTTGGGAATGGAATTGTTGGGTTATATGGTAACTCTATGTTTAACTTTTTGAGAAACTGTAAAAAAATACTTTCCAGAGTCGCTGTACCATTTGACATCCCTGTCAGCCATGTATGAGGGTTGCAATTTCTTCACATCCTTGCCAGCGCTTGTTATTTTGTTTTGTTTTGTTTTGTTTTTTTTATAACCTTCTTACTGGGTGTAAAGTGGTACCTCATGGTGGTTTTGAATTGAATCTCTCTATTAATGTTGTTTAGCATATTTATGGTTTTTTTGGGTCAATTTGTATATCTTCTTTAGAGAAAAATTTGTTCAAATATTTTGGCCAATTTTTATTTGGATTGTTGTCTTTCTATTGAGTTTTAGGTGTTCATCTTATATTTTCATTAGAAGTTTCTTACGGGGGTATGGAAGGCAATACCTACCATATCCATTATTTTAATCATCTCATTCTATGGGTTCTTTTCTCATTTTGCTCATGATGCCTTTTGAAGGATCATTTTGATGTCCAATGTATCTATTTTTTCTCACATCTAAGAAACTATTGTCTAATTCACAAATGTTTATGCCTATGTTTTCTTCTAAGAGTTTTATAGTTGTACCTCTTGCATTTTGACCTTTGATCCATTTTGAGTAATTTTTGTGTAAAGATGTAACATAGGGGTCTAAGGTAATTCTGTGGCATGTGGATATCCAGGTGTCCCAACACCAGTTATTGAAAATACTTTTTTCTCTATTGAGTTATCATGGCACTCTTATCAAAAACCAGTTGACCAAAAATATATTTAATACTATCTTTTGATAAATGGAAGACATTATAATATTTTCTTTGTCTATTTATATATGCATCTTGGTAAAAGGACACTACCGTATGCCCTAGTTTTCTACTTATTGTATGTTTTTTTCAAGTTTTTCTTTTACCTATGTCTTTGTTCATCTTGACTATGCATGTTTTTAAGTAGATATACATTAAAAAATACATATGGATAGCAAATTTTCTCAGCACCGTGTATTAATGTTTTTCTTGCCACTAATGTGAAATGTCATCTCTTTTGTATTTTGAGTTTCTGTATACTTAAAAGTCTCTTTCTATATTTTCCATCCTTTTTTTATTGCCCTATCTCTGCTTAAAAAATTAGAATGTCTTAATTCCTATAGCTTTCTAATAGCCTAGATATCTAGAAAGGCAATCACTAACTCTGTTCTGGTTACTCTTAAGCTTTTATTCATTCACAAATATTGTATAATTACCTTTTCACGTTCCAAAAAAAGTTTTTGGGATTTTGATTGGAATCACATTAAATTTATAGGTCAATTTGTGAAGAATTCGACATTTTAATGATATCCTATTATTACTATCTATGATAATATTATCACTCTTTCGATTTATTAATTTCTTTTCTAGTTTATTTAAATAGTTTCATAACTTATTCCATAAACTGGAGACATGTATTTTGTCAGATTTAGTCCTACACATTTTTATTTTTTTATGGCAATTATAAATAGTACCTTTTAAAAATTACATTTTCTGTTTGAAATTAGTATGGAAGAATGAACCTTTTGTTTATTAATCTTAAATCCAGTGATCTGATACATTCAACAATTAATAATTTGATTTATTGACCTTTACACAGTCTAAATGATAATCACGTCATCTCTGAATATTGAAAGTTAATTTCTACCTTACTAACCCTTGTACTTCTACTTTTTTTCTTGTCATATTTCCCTGATTATGCCATATAAATATGGTGTTGAATTGAAATATTGATAATGGGTTTTCTTGCCTTATTCTGAAATTTAATACAAATTTTGCTAAAGTTTTACAATGAATTATGGTATTTGCTGCAAATTTTTGTTAGTTACATATTATCCAATTTGATGCTCCATTATTGAGAGGGTTTTTATGAATGAGAGTTGAATTTTATTAAATACTTTTCTGCATCAGTTAAGATGAACACATGGTTGATTGCTTCTTGGCCTTTTGGCTAAGATCAAGTGTAAGATGAACACATGGTTTTCAGATATAAATTGTGAGCATGAGTAAATTGTAATGATATAAATTCCTATGTTAAAACATCCTTGAATTCCTGAAATAAACCCAGGTAAGTATAATCTATGTTTTTTCAAACTTTGAAGGGTTTATTTTGCTAAAATTTTGTGTTGGATTTTTGCATCTATGTTTATCAGTGATTTCTTCAACTTTCTACCTATATATTTTGCTAGCAATCTGATCTCTATGAACTTAATCCAACCAAAAAGTATCTTCTTCTGTACATTACTTTTTAACACTTCATAAAGAGAAGGATGGGGCCAGGTGCAGTGACTCATGCCTGTAATCCCAGCACTTTGGGAGGCTGAGGAAGGTGGATCACCTGAGGTCAGGAGTTCGAGACTAGCCTGACCAACACGGTG
Organism: Macaca fascicularis; assembly: GCF_037993035.2. NCBI lineage: Eukaryota > Metazoa > Chordata > Mammalia > Primates > Cercopithecidae > Macaca > Macaca fascicularis. The sequence continues at coordinate 113,663,243 of NC_088380.1, read as the reverse complement.
AAACCCCATCTCTACTAAAAATACAAAAATTAGCCGGGTGTGGTGTCGGGTGCCAGTAATCCCAGCTACGCAGGAGCCTGAGGCAAGAGAATTGCTTGAACCTGAGGTGGAGGTTGCAGTGAGCTGAGATCGTGTCATTGCACTCCAGCCCGGGTGACAAGGACGAAACTCCGTCTCAAAAAAAATTAATTCAATAAACAGACAAGTTAATAAATAAATTAATTAAATAAAGAGAAAAATGGTAAAAGTTGTGGTCTTTGAACTTTGGGAACTTTTTTTTTTTTTTTTTTTTTTTTTTTAAAGGAATTCACCTAAACTTTGTGGATATATATATATTTTTAAATTTTCTTTAAATTCTAAAGCTGTTTTTCCTTCTTACATTTCTTTCCTTTCTCATAGCTTTCTTTCTTTTCTCTATAGCTTTCTTTCCTTCCTCAATCTCTCCTACAATTAACTATTAAATTCATTTATTATTATTATACATAATTTTTTATTTTTTTCTATTGTTCTTTGGAGTGTTATTTATTTTGTGCTTCTCATGTCTTCCTCAAATATACACTCTTCTACTCACATCTTTTTGTACAGAGCTTTGTTTTACATTTTTTAAAAAACTCAATAGATATTTTGGTTTTGATTTACTTTTATTAATCAAAATATTACCTTACTTTAAATAATACTTAGTTTGGTAATGTAAGTATTTTAGAAAAATTCTAAATATCTTTTCACCCCATCAGTCTTAAAAATTATATTTTTCATTTTATCTTTTACTTTTACTTTGAATCAACTCTACCTCCTCAGCACCCTCTCCCCTCTCTCAGGACACTGTCGTTTGACTCTTCTAAATGGTTATCTTTTCTAGGTCATTGAGTGAGTCACTGAGGTAAGTATCAAAGGAATAAAAGATGCTTTTGGCTCTGTTTTGGCTGTATCTGATTATAGCTTATGCCATATTCACTCGTTCCTCAAAGCATGATTATTAACAAAATTTCAACGAACCCTAAACAGCTTCTGAAGGTATACCAAGTTCTTTCACTTTAAAAGGCAGCACAAATCTTCTCAGTGGGAAAATAAATGATTGAATCTCATCTCATTTCAAATAAATTAAGAGTTGGCAGGCTTGTGTGTCTGGAGCTGACTTCAGTACTTGATGCTAAAATGTGGCTCCTCGCAGTAGTTATAATAAATTAAGGTTCTGTCAGAGGCCAAAGTCATGAAAGTTAAAGGAAAAATATATTGATACTCTTTATGTTTTGGGCTCTTTGAGGTATTTTGGTCTTCAGCAGGTTGACAGCACAAAATAGACAAACCCAATATTTTAGGCAATCGTGCCAGATTCACGTGTAGAAGCCTGTGAGTGTCTTGTGTTAGTTTGTCAGTTATAGCAGTGAAGGCTTAGAAAGTGAGAAATGGCATATTTCTTGAGGCCTGAAGGGCATGCAAGTTACATAGTTCTCTCTCTTGAATGACAACATGATCTAACTTCCCAGTGAGAAGCATGCTGGTGTGTTTCTCTTCCTACACTCTTTTCTGAATAACGTGAAGGTGTTGTTAATTTAAAAACTGTCATTCACAGGGCATGAAAATGTTTCAGTTACAAGTTCGGTGACAGACAAAAGACAACAATGGCAATGGGTACTCTGAAACAGGTGATAATTTTCTGCAGCTAATTATCATTATTTTTCTAGCTGGAACATCATGAAAAACATACAGAATAATATATGCTTTAATAAGGTGTGCTTGTAAGAAGTGGCATTCCATAACTCTACCAAATAACTTTACTACCTCCTATTAAAAAAAAAAAGTTCTGAGTCATTACTTGTCTCATCTACAGTTGAAACACCTTTGCTGGGATTATTTTTTGTCTTTTTATCTACTTTATCTTTGCTATTGTGATCAGACTTTTAAAAAATTGGGGAATACCTAAGGGTAAGCTTGAAGCAGCTTCAAGGTAACAGTGTTCTGAAATGGAATCTACTGGACTCCCCACTCGTTTTCTTCACTGGTAGATTTCATAGTCACCCAGGACTCTTGCTGCTACAGAACATGACAAGAACAGGAAACTGCCCAGACATCTTCCCAGTTCCTTTAGTAGTTCATTTGTCAATGTAATGAAAATAATTTAAACGATGTGACTCCTTGACTTTCCAGTTATTATTTTTAAAATTGTGGCAAATTAAGTGGGCATCCTCTGGCTTCAAATGAAGAGCCTGAAATATTAGCAGTGCAAACAATCTAAAAAATTTTTTAAATAATCTGGAAATGGCTCAGACTACCTGAATTTATAATTACCATAAAACCAACAGCAATAGCAAATAGTAAGAGTTCATATAGATTCTGATGTTGGGTGTTAAAGGGCATGAAAATAGAGAATAATTTCCTGATTTTTGAAGACAATCCAAGTCAAGCTGATGCACAAAAAATCAATGTATCAATATGGAACCAGAAAGTGAGAAAAGAAAGAACTATTTCAAATGTGATTTAAATCTCATTATATTTTGCATATTCAGTGGGAATCTCCCAAGGTTTCAGTTTCTCTTTGGGAGTAAAATAGGTTCTTAAATGTGCATTCATCCATGCTGCTAGAGTATCGTTTACTAACAAATGATTGCAGCTTTACCCCAGTGGCCTGAAAGAGTTTTAATGTTGCTTCCAGATGTGCTTAATTTATTTCCAGGGTATAATGCTTTCCATGGGAGGCTTGGGTGATTTTCTCACTTATCAATGCCAATTTCTTGGAGGTAGGTAAAATTTTACTCCTCTTCTAGATGAAGAAACAGAGCAGGAAGATATTATGGCTTCATTAATATCAGATGAGAAGCTCTTAACAATCCTGGGTAAATTATTAAATCTAATGTGTACTTCATGAGCTTATACACCTGGATTTATGTTTCTGTAAGGGTTTCCTAGGACTCTTCCTGCTAATATTCAGTATTACACAAATAATGATGTTCATCAGGAAATTTTAAAAATTAGAATTTTGAAAACTGACCTCTAAGCTTAGCTTTCAAAAACTCCAGTGGTTGATTTGTTTAAAATATTAAGAAGATGAAATAAATCTAATTTTCCACTACTTGAAAGACTGCTGAATTTTAGCTATTAACATTCTTTGAATATTGGATATGAATAATAATATAATGTATTTATTACAGAGTAATCATATAAATTTTGGAGCATATTAAAATAAAGACCAGTTTAAATGAAAAATCCATAATGTATCTAGAGGAATTGTGAGTAGTTGTTATCAAAGCTACTTTGGTGACATGAAAACTATGCAATAGAATATTAAGAGATTTTTCACAAATATAAATCAAGTTGTTGAAGATACTCAAGTATAGTCAATTGAGTTTAAATATTTATTAAAACAGATAATCTAAATCAACATGATTCAGAATCGTAGATCTCATCTTGTGAATGGTCACTTAGCATCGATTCTGGAACTTAAACTTTGCCCTACACTTTTAGTACTCTGCAAAATAGCATGTTCATTCTTAAAAACAATGAGCGCTATTTGCCCAATCCCTAAGTAACTCTATTTTGGAAGAGCTTGTAAACTTAATTCCTAATTTCTAGTACCCAAGTTACAGGAGAATGTAACCTTTTCCAAAAGATACTTAAGTCAACCACTAAGACAAGAATTGGAAAGTTGCTTATTGTCAAAATTACCCTTGAAAATCTTTTATTGCCCTTGAAAAAAATAATGCATTTTACTTCCTTTACATTGGTCATTCATACATTCTTTACATAGGTTTACCAAACATAAGCACTGTTTCAAGGTTTCTTGCATCTAATATCTGATTAAACAAATGATGTGATGTACAACAGCTTCCTATTTTTAAACGTAAAATTCTCCTGATACGACTAGGATATTTTGGTAGAATGTAGAGATGAGGGCTGAGAATTTTGTCAGTTTTGTTCACTTAGATAATTAAATTATCTCCTAGAACAATGCTGGTCATATAGTAGTCATTCAATAAATATGTGCATAAACAGGCTGAGTAAATAAATAAAATGTGAATAAGAGATGTTTATCAAATGAATTAATTAAAGGTAAATGAATGTCTCCCAAACCTGGCTCACAGAGGTTTTAGATTAACACCAATATTGGTTATGTGGAATTGGATTAAATAATCTCCTGAGGTTTTTGGCTTTTTAAATATTTCTTTTGTCTTGGTAATAATATTGTATTATTTGGATAAGGTGATCAACTGCAATAGTTTTTAGTTGGTATAAATAGTTAGCTTCACTCGCCTTTAGGTCACTCACACGATTAACTATATGTTTTGACATAGGACTGTACCGTGAAGTTAATGAAGCTCTAGATACATCTAAGGTAATATGAAAGGCCTTAGCAACATGTCCACAGGGTCACACTGTTTGCTAAAGTAATGCATTTTAATTGAAATAGATTAATACCAATACTTCTATCCACTGTCACTTCTCTTCATTTACAACTTTCTTTTTTAACTTTTTTTTTTTTTTTTTTTTTGGTTAGATAGCCCTGGAGTGGATGGAAGGGGGCCTGTCTTAGATCAGGGCAAGGGGAAGCTGAGTTGTGGATGCACTAAACTTGGGTTTAGTGGTGGATGTTTATACGGTTTTAATCTCCTGTTAGTTAAGTTACTAGCTATCCAAGTATAGGCAGAATACTCCAAATACCTGTTGGGCCAATTCACCCAGGTGTGTAGGCCCAGAGGCCTTATCAAGCATAATATGAATGTGTCTTAAAGCATTCAGCACCAGAAATACATGGGTAGAGGATGAGAAACAAGGTTTGAAGAATATAAATGCAGAAGCTGGATTGCAGAAATTATTTCCAGTCATCAGATGTTTAAATTATAAGTGGAGGATTCAATTGACATCAATACATAGTGAAAATGGAAGTTCTCTCCTATCATGAATATACTCAGTAATGTATCTTATACCACTCAAGATGTATTCTACATTATTTTTGTTTTTTGATGGAAATTTTGCAAAATATAATTTGTCTAAACTTTTGTTATAGAACACAAACTTTTAACAGTTCTACAAATAGTGATTATGTCTGTGTTGAAGTTTTGTTTTCTACATCTGAACTACTCTTAATAAAAACAAACAGTAACAATTATCTTAGACAGTTGTATTATCTTTGTATTCTTTTTATAAAAATCATATTACAAAATTATTGTCATAAGAACAGTGATGAAGGAAAATACAGCCAAAATGGAGGAAAAGGATTATAGGGGTAGGTCAGAGAGTTTGTTAAGTAACACTGAGTTCTTATGTATTATTTTTCTGGATTTTGTAATATTTGTGATTTTTTCAGCTTCTTTAGATTTGATTTTGTTGTGACTCCTCCTCTCATCCTAAGCAAATATTCACATTCATACCTAATTTTGTATTCATTATGTTGTAACCTTTTCTTGAAATAAAATGCCCCAAATTATATATGGGTCAGGCTATACAAAACGTGAACCCACCATTGTAACTGAATTTGGAACAACTGTAGATGTGCATAGGCAGGGAGTGGGGGTGCAAAAGGGTAAAGTTTGAGGAGTCACGATGAGGGGAAGCTACATCTTCATCAGTTCATTTTGCTGTCCTTATTCACTCTTTCTCAGGAGATACAGTGGAAATATGAGGTCCGTGCACAACTTTGCGATGAGAGTTGGTACCTCCAAATGCATTTGAAAGCCAATAAATGGGAGTCAGGATAATTCATGGAGGCCAAGTATAACTTTTTCTTTGAAATCTGGCTCTTTGAAATATGCCTAAATTTGTCATGAACCATTTTCAGTTTTAGAGAATTTTTGTAAATTTTCTATATTCTTTACTGGAGCAGGTTTGTTTCTTACTGCCTTGTTAGAGTCTAGATTCTTCCATGGCTCAGAACCTCCAACACTCAGGAACCCTAATCACGCCACTGCTCAACCCATTGCTGATGCCAGCCTTCCATTCCAAGGCCAAGCTCCATGGTTGGTCCTAATTTTCTGCTGTAATCCCCCACAGTTGTTAAGGCCCAGCACATTCTTCTGTAAGATTTGCCCCCTAGAGTTTGGGAAACTCTTTAAAGGTCTGCTAGAAAGCTATTGCAAACATTTCATCTGCTTTTGGTTTGTGGGTTCTGAGCACATGGTTTCCAAATGTCACATTTGGAATATGGAATTCAGTTATTTGCAAGCATTTTCACCAAATCATTAATTTTATCCATTGTCTTCTGTGAATGAACAATGCATGATGTCTGACTCTTTTTTAAATATCCCTCTTCCTTCCTTTTATATATAATAATCTTATTTAGCTGACATGTTCCTTTCAAAGGTTAGGAGCATTTGGGATATATGTGTTTTGAGAAGAAAGGTGAACTCATTAGCTTCACTTTCTAAATATTTTAATAATGTTACGGAAGCCTGGGATGCCATCTTTATTCAGCTATCTCTTTGTTTTTCTGCCACAACTTAGCACTTATAGTGAATCGCAATACATATTAATAAGCAGGCAGCTTAATAAGACTCAGGTTAATGATGATAATTATTCCTACATGGTGTATGCTGACAGTGTGTGCAAAGATATTCACTCTTCAGAAAAGCCCCAAGGCATTACAGATAATTCTGACATCTCGTACGTTATTTGAGAAGAAGGTTAACAATGCTATGTGATAGTTGGCTTTTTTTAAGTGAACATTTTAATTACCTGGGGATAATGTCCATGGTTAGAATTCAGTGAGTGGGCACGGGCCAGCAAGTTTTCAGGAGAACCCTGAGAGTGGGCTAGAATTAACCATTAAACTTACATGCTTGCAAACATGGACACTGGAAATAAATCAACATAGTCAAGAATTAAGAAAAGGTCAGCGTTTTAGCTCAGTGTTTGTGTTAAAATGGGTATCTAGTTTGATGTGAATATTTATTTTGTGATTGATCATGGTAAAAGCATAAAATTGTGAAGTTATGCTTCTTTTATTCTTTTTTTCTTTCTAAGCCTACCATATTCTCCACAAAAACAAACACCTAATGCTTAATGACCTTGTGCTCTGTTTTCCATTTCTCTAATCCATGTTGCTCTCCAGTATCTCATTAACACCTCAAGTATTAATGACAAATGACTGATGAACAGTTCAGAGCTACATTCTACTTTTTTTCCTTGCAGGGTTGATTGCCTCTTCAGAAGTATTAAAACTTTAAATCAGGCATCTCAAATGAAATACCAGCCTGGGCCTGTCAGGTAACATTAATGAGTGAAGCTGGCCAAGTGAAGGTTGTAGTAAAACACAAAGTTCAGGCCTCTAAAAATGGGGCAATCATTGCTCATCTCCAGGGAATTATTTTACATATACATTCTGGCCCATATCTGCTAAATACTGACTTTTCCAAAAAAAGCTCAAAATCTGATTTTTTGTAAATTCTTCCCACGTTGAAATATTGTCCATGAATTCAAACATTGCCTATATCAAGCATATATTCAGGGCCAAAAATGTTCCAAGGGACATAAGTTTGTGACCTCTACTTTGAACTGAAGGAAAGAAGTTGCAATGAACATAATTCACATACTTTTGCCCCCAAGTTCAAGAAACTGGAGCACCCACACTCCTCTAAATGCATTTCCATCACTCAGCCCTTCTTTGTGATGTTTCATTTTCTCTGGGTACCCAGAGTGCCTTCTCCACCTTGGAGAACAGATCACTTTTGATGGCCTTGTTTAAATGTTACCTTCTCTGTGAAGTTTTCTAAGCCTTTTCTCCCCTTCCAAGTCATTTCTCCACTACTCCCTTTTCTTGTGTAAGAATCCATTTTCTTATTTTGTTTCTCAGGCATCTGGCAAATACTATGATTAGCACTTATTACAGTGTGTACTAAATATCTGTGAGTGTGTTCGTCTCCTCAGTTACAATGTGCTGTCCATATGGGTAGAGTCTTCTTTTTATTCTTTATCAACATCACATACTATCTACCTCATAACAGATAATGAATGTTTGCTGAATGCATGAATGGATCAGTGAATGAATATTAAAATGATATTCTTTATGAAGGCTTAAGTATCCTTATAAACCTCTCTTCTCCCGGCAAGAGATGTGAAGATGGAAGATACTCAGTGCATATTTATTAAATGGGAAATGAATGTCAACCAGTGAGGGGGAGTTACTCTTTGAAGAGTTAGGAAAAGGCATATTGAACATTCTCAGAGCCTATCCTCCTCAAATCATTTCTCACTGGGATAAAACTGGTCCTTAAATTCTCTCTGATCCTAAAATTCAATTAAAATTCATAAAAATTATTAAATATATATAAATAAAATTATTAAAAAGAAAATTATCATGTGCATATATTTTATAACCACAAGGTCTAGTGGTTAGAATTAGTAAGCCATCTTGCAGTACTCTATCCAATTGGTATTTTTATAAATGCACATACAGTTATTTAAAATACATTTATTTATATCAAAGATGTCTAATCCATTCGTCATGTTAGGGAAAATCTTCTGCCTGAGTCCTTCTGTTCTGAGTCTTCTAGAAAACTACCTTACTAGAACCTGATGCTAACTAGGAAATCTAGATTAATTTGGAAATAAGTTAATGGTTGAATTAACCATCTGGTGTAAAGTGTAACCCAAGATCTCTGTCCTAGTTGACCAAAGAAGGCATGTAAAGTCACTTCCTCTGGAATAGACATCTGCCATACTCATGGCCAGCTCTTTAGTTTTGCAAGAATAGCATCAGCAGAAGACTAGCTAATTGTTCTGCAGATGAGTTCAGTTAGCTAAATAGTTTGGAAACAAAAATCAAATGATGCAGGCCAATTGTTTATTCACTTGCACATTTTGATAATAATTAATTAGCTAATCAGTTGTGTGAGAATCAGCCAAGGCATTAGGGATCTAAGTTTGCAGACAGCTGTGACCACTGCCACTCTTTTAAGAAGAAAATAAATGTTATTTGTTACAACTTAGTTTCTGTTAGTGTGTTGCATACATATCATATCATATTATTTGGGAACTTGTGCCGTTGTGCTTCACATTGAACACTTCAACAATGAGCAGTTATGAATCATGCACATTTTCCCCATTTGAGGCAATGCATACAATTCAACTAAATTTAAATGAACAGATTTTCAGAGTGTACTTGAGTCTTTTCCTGGGGCTGTGATAGACCTGCCCCTAGTCTCTCCATTTCCGTTGGTAAGCCCTTATATATTAAGCAGTGGAAAATAAAACAACAAATGTTATTCAGCAGAAAGATAAAAGTCCAATCTATGTAAAGTGAGACAGAAGAAATGGAAACGTAGCATGTGGATTTTGCATGCTGAGCCTCATAAAATGCAAGCGTGAATTTCCTCTCATAGTGAGTGTGGTCCAACATTAAACGAAGCATGGGGCATGATTATGAGAGATAAGATCAGTAGTTGGAGAACATACAGCAAGCTGTTTTACCCACATTGAATATAATTTCACTCTTCTGATCTATGTGAGTGCACATATGTGCCCTCTTGGTGCACATCTTTGTAGATTTTTGCTAGTTCTCAGGAATGCATTAAAAAACCCTACAGGCTATAACTAAAATTACTGAATATTTTTTAATGTCTCACATGTTGACAGTCCTGATTTTCGTTATATAGGAAATAACTGTCGATAGTGCCATTTAAATCCCTACTCTTTAGACTTGTGAATGCTAATGGCTGGGCTGTCGAACTTCAGCTTTTCCTGTAATCGTTATTCCTGGTTTCCTGTGGTGGATATGTATCGAACATAAGAAATTAGCTGCAGAGAGAATTAGAGGGTGTAAGTCTGAGTCATGTAAATGCCAAAAGCTTTTTGTGACATTTTTCAGACTTTAAAAATGGAAATATGTTATTTGCACAGTAGCTCCTGATGGAATATGACATACTGCAGCGATGTGGTGAGTTTAAGATTGGGCTGCAGGCCATTAGGAACCCTCTGTGTGAGAGCCTGGGGCCTGAGCGTAGGAATGGGAGTGAGCTACTTAGTAGACGCATGGCATTTGCTGACGCACCGAAGAATCCTCGTTAGCTCAAGCACTGCTACTGAGAATTAAGAACTTGCTTGAACCTGTTATCCTAAGCATGGTTTAGGAATATAATTTTCAAGCTTGATGTAACTTTTGTCTTTATTCCAGGTGATCTTACATCATCGTCATTATATCAGCACATGAAAAAAAAAAAAAAAGGGCCAAGTACATACTTTAACTTTTATATGTCAGTTAAGATTGAGCCCTTTAATTTGGTCAAAATAAGAAATCTTTCTAAATAGATTCTGTACCTTTGTTGTGTTTGAGAGGCATGGAGGGTGGGTGTGAGGGTGCATAGCAGAACTTTCTCTAGAGGACAAGAGAGCACTCCCCTCAGTCATACTATCCCCTAACTCCTATTCCAACCCCTATTAGCTTTGGAGAAGAGCCTCTTGGAGAGGCAAAAACTGTCTCTGGTTTCACCTTGGGCTTTCAGGGTGAATTGCCTCAGAGTTAATTTCCACTTTAGAGGATAGTCTTGCAACTCTTTGAGCCCACACTCCTGAAAACAAGAGAGTGTGTGGGTATATCTTTTTTTTTTTTTTTTTTTTTTTTGAGGATAAAGTAACTCAGTGATCTCATGCCGATTTTGGTATTTTACTGCCGGCTGTAATGGACGATCATAGGAAACAAGGTTGTTTAACCTTCCTTGATTTCTATTTTAGAAAAGTCAATATAAAGTTATCCAAAGATATGGATTCTGGGAAAATAGATGGATATATTTGGAAGACGAGGAGATGGATGACCAAGAGAATTCCTGAAGGAAATTGCCAAGTGCCATCTGAAAATAGATGAGTAGCAAAACAAAACAAAACAAGACAATCACAGGGAAGGGACTCTTTTTCCTTTTAAGAATGGCTTCTGGGAAGCTTCTGTCCAGACTTCTCCTCTATGCACTCCTCAAAGCAATGCTGTTCTTCCTTTTATATTCTCAGGGATGCCTGGTAACACCATGACACATTTTTCTCCTAGCTGCCATCCTCGATGATTACCTCTTCCTCTTCTCCCTCTAACTCATCACCAGCATGTGTTGGTTCATTGTAAATCTCTCCACTCCTTGCTCTCTTTCTACTACTGCCTTTGCTTGCCCTGGCCTTTATTTTATCTCAACTAGATTGGGCAGTTTCTCAGCTTCTCATCTCACTTCACGTCTCTATCTTCACTGTTTACATTGTTTCTGGTGCTTTCCTCTCCCCCTTGTTTGGGAGAAGCACCATTATACTTAATACAGAGCACAGTAACAAGGTCTAAATTTTGTGATTATGAAATATTAGCATAGATTTTACTCTCTCTCCTGATGTCTAGGACCTTGCAAATATGTGTGAGTCTGTAAAAGGTAGTTCACTGCCTCCTAGGAGCCATAAAACCCTGCAATCATGTCCTTTCTGCTCAGTTGAGGAATTAGGTTTCTGTTGTGCACAGGAAAAGGTCTACATCAACAGTCAAAGCTATTCACAATGTAATCCTTCCTTAACCCTCTGGTTGACTTTTCATTTCTCTCATCTACCACTGCCCAAAGGCCAAGCTAATGGTCTTATGACATCATGAATTTTCAGTCATTTTCTTAACTCCATACTTTTTTTACAATTAGTTCTCTCTCCCTGAAATCTTTCATTATTTAACAAAAATCTAGTAACTAGCCAAGATTCCTCCACCATGTCATCTCTTCTATATGTTCTTGACTCTCTCAGGCTGAGTTAGGGTTTTCTGCCTGCGGTCCTTTACACTCTGATACGTATTTACCTCTTTATACCATTGGCTTGCCTGTAATACTACAAAACCCTTCATGGCAACAGTTTTGTTTTATTTATCCTTTGATTTCCAGCAAAGCACTTTATGCTCCAAACAAAACAAGACTATTGAAATAAATGAATGAATTAATTAAAAATGCAACCCCTAGGCCGGGCGCGGTGGCTCACGCCTGTAATCCCAGCACTTTGGGAGGCCAAGGTGGGCGGATCACGATGTCAGGAGATCAAGACCACCCTGGCTAACACGGTGAAACTCCGCCTCTACTAAAAATACAAAAAATTCGCCAGGCTCGGTGGTGGGCGCCTGTAGTCCCAGCTACTCGGGAGGCTGAGGCAGGAGAATGGCGGGAACCCGGGAGGCGGAGCTTGCAGTGAGCCGAGATTGAGCCACTGCACTCCAGTCTGGGCGACAGAGAAAGACTGCGTTTCAGAAAAACAAACAAACGAACAAACAACAACAAAAATCCCCTCAACCCCTAGCACTTCTTTGCATCAATTGTGAGAAGTAGGAGAAGTCCAATACATTGAATATACTATACATTATCTGTATAGAACATGATCCAGGGAGCAGTAAATTCATAAAATGAGTGTCTGCATTTTCCGTGAACAGAATCTCTGCTCACTTTGAAGTTCACTCATCAATGCCATCTAAAGAAACATTGTTCTGCTAACAATGTGCCACTTTACTGAATTCTATCAGAGAATTTCACTACAGGTTTAATTATTGTTCACCTTGGTGTCAGGCCGCTTTCCCTTTATTAACTAATCATCTATTGGCCCAGTGGGGTTCCTGTAGCTTCCAGGTTTCTCAAGATATGTCAAATCAGATTACCTGTCTTTATTTTACATAGTTTAAAATTTAAGTTTTTTCTAAACTCAGTGAGGAAACAATCTCCCACTGTTTAATGTATGCAAACTATATCAAGGTATGCATTTACATAACCTGAGCTGGCTTAGTCATTTGAGCTTTGTTAATTAGCTTTGGAAAAGAAAGTTAACTTAACCAGAGTACTAAATAGATATATTAGAGGAACTTTTTATTTTACCTTACAATACAGACTATTAGTGTTGTTATAATGATTTAACTTGTAAATGCCAGTTATAGAATAGAGACCATGAACTAGCCTTTGCACACACTTCCATGACAACATCATAGTTCAGAATTTATTTTTGCTTCAGCAGCTCTCAGGTAGGAAGGTTCTATAAACTGGGTTGGCCTTGAAGTACAGTTATTTGTAAACCATTTTTATTGAGTTCCAAATCGATATGCTGAGAATTATTTTTATAACGCCTAGCTTTCTAGACGACTTTCATGTTGAAATCGTCTGAAACTTAAAGGTGAGGAATTTTGAAATATCACAAAGTGCCAAAAGGCATAAAGTATGTCAAAAGTATCTTGATTTTAAACCAGTTCAAAAGAACTAGAGTTCAGTGTTTTATGATCTTTTGGAGCATCCTTGAGCCCTCTAAGTTTAAAGTCTATGAAGCCTAGTCATTTATGTGTCATAGATAATAAGGCTTTCTACCATTTAAAAAAAATATAAGTTTTTATATGCAGGCTCAATACATAGTTAATAGTGTTAGATCTTTTCTGTTAAGTCTATATGATTAGGAAAGTTCTTTGCATGAATTTTGCAAGATCAAGAAGCCTAAAACTTATACAATTTGCCCACATAAATGAAATAAATTGGGGCAAACATAAGAGGAGAATTTGTGATTTCTCTCTGTTCCCAGGATATTTCATTGCATTTAATAATAATTCATAATTTAATCCATAAATAATGGATGATCAGGAAATATTCACTTTTCTCCACAATTGTAGCAGTTATATCTTTTCTGATACTTTTAGTATTATTATTTTTACTTTTACAATTTAGATAGCAATTTTAGTATAATTTCAGTTTTTATAGTAAACTTATAAAGGAAGGTCACCCTACGCAGAAAATACACCTGGGTTATAAATCCACTCCAATTGTATTGGGATGTTGCTTGGCTTGATTTTCTCTTGAATCAGACTGGACTTAAGAATGAGAGAAGATATGAAGACTGTAGTTTCTTCTTCATTTTGTTATTTGGTTATTTAACAATTTGTAGTTAATAAACTAAAAAAACTTTTCAGTTGTCTTGTTGATGTGTGAATTTCCTTTTTCAGATCCTGACATACGTATTTTTTGCTCATTGCTTGTTATTTTTTAAGTATTTTTGTTTCCAAATGTCATTAATGAAGACTTGATTTCTACTTCTTCTCATGTACACTCAAATCAATAAATGTTTGTACAAATATCTTGAGTTTATTAGTTTACAATATTTGTATTTTTTAAAAGTCAATCTTAGGATATAATTTTAAACAAAAATATACAGACTTTAAAAGAAATTCTAATAAAGGTTCACAAATATGTACATACATAAAACTTACCACTCTAATAAATGCATATAACATTTCTGTCCCTCTAGAAAGTTCTCTCCTGCTCCTTTGCAGTTTATCTTCAACACCAGACAACTGAAGATCTGACTTGTAGCCCATTGATTAGTTTTGCCTCTTGGAACCTCATATAAATGTAGTCAGAAAATGTTCTGATATCTTTCTATTTCTGCCTTGTTTTACTTGACATAATTCATCTTTGTTTCATGTCTCAGAAAGTTTGTTTCTTTTTATCACTGAGTAGTATCCCATTATGAGACTGTACCACAATTTACCCACTTAACTACTCATGGACGTTTGGGCTGTTTCCATTTTTGGCCTATTATGACTAAAACTGCTCTGAATATTCATGTACATGTATTTCTTTTAAAAAAAATATTTTCTGTTTTTTACATAACTATCTAGGAGTGGAATTGCTAAGTTATATGTAGGTTTAACTTTATAAGAAAATGCCAGTTGTTCTCCAAATTGGTTGTACCATATCACAGTAATACTGTCGAGTTCCTCTTACTCTACATCCTCATCCATACTTGCTTTTACTAGTTCTTTGAATATTAGACATTCTTGTTGGAATAAAGTAGCACTACATTGTGATTTTAATTTGAATTTCCCTGGCAATTAATAAATTTAGTATCTTTCCTTATGCTTAGTGTCTGTAAGTACATCTTGTTTTATGATGTGTCTAAGTCTTTTACTATTTTTTTAAAACATGTGTTTTTAATTTTCTTGCTGAGTTCTAAGAGTTCTTTAAATATTCAGAAGCAGTCTTTTATCAGATACCTGTATTACAAATGTTTTCTCTTAATCTGTGGCTTGACTTTTCATTTTCTTAAAGGGGGTTTTGAAGAATAGGTTTTAATGTTGATAAAAAGTAGTTTAATAATACTTCATTTTATGCTTTGTGTTTTCTTGTTCTGTCTATAAACTTTGCCTAACCCAAGGTCATAAAGTTTTGCTCTTTGCTTTCTTCTAGACGTTTTATAGTCTTAGCTTTTGATTTTATGTTTATAATCAATTTTGAATTAACTTTTGTGAACGGTGTAGATTCAGTACTCATTTTCATTTTCAATAGCTTGTTGTATATATATCTTATTTTCATACTTTTATTTCTTGTAAGCATAAACTCATTTGCTAAATCTAATATGTTTTCAGATTTTTAAAGATTTTCTCTAAACACAATAATGTTTGTGAATACATACACTTATAATTTTTTGTTTCTAGTAGTTATGGTTATTTAAATTTATTTTTCTTGCCTTATTGTCCTTGCTAGAACACCTAGTACAATTTTTTTTTTTTTTTTTGAAATGGAGTCTTGCTCTGTTGCCAGGCCTGGGTGCGGTGGTGCACAATCTCAGCTCACTGCAACCTCCGCCTACCGGGTTCAAGCAATTCTCCTGCCTCAGCCTCCCGAGTAGCTGGGACTACAGGCATGCGCCACCACACCTGGTTAATTTTTGTATTTTTAGTAGAAATGGGGTTTCACCATGTTAGCCAGGATGGTCTCAATCTTCTTACCTCGTGATACACCCACCTCGGCCTCCCAAAGTGCTAGGATTACAGGCGTGAGCCCCTGCGTCTGGCCCCACCTAGTACAATATTGAATAAACTTGCGAGGGCAGAAATCTTTGCCTCTTTACACTCTTAGGAAGAAAGCATTTCATATATCATTGTTTAGTTTGAGGATATATACAGTATTTTTTGTAGATGCACTTGTTAAATAGAGAAGTTCCTGTCTATTCCTAAATTTGCTATGAATTTTTATTATGAACAGCTGTTGAAATTTGTTAAATGCTTTTTTCTGCACCTATTGAGATGAACATGTGACGTTTTTATGTTGTTAATGTGGTAAATTGATGAATTTTCAGATGTTGAAACAGTGTTTAGCTCTTAAACACCACTTAATCATGACACATTATTATTTTACATATTGTTGGATTTTATTTACTATAATTTTGTTAAATTTTGAGTCTTTTTATGAGAGAGATTGTTCTGTCATTTTTTTCCTTTTTTTGCCTTTTCTTGTTTTAACTGAGCATTTTATTTTATTTCATCTCCTCTTTTTGCATACTAATTTTTCTTTAAAAAGTTATTTGCCCTACAGTTTGCAGATCTGCAAGCAAATAACACTATGCCACTTCACAAATAATGCAGGTAACTTTTAATAGAATATTTTCAATTCCCCCATTCCATTCTTTATGACATTGCTGTCATTCATTTCATTTATCCATATGTGATAATCATGTAATACATTGTATTACTTTAAGTAAAATGTTATCTTTAGAATAGTTGAGAATAAGAAAACACCAAATATTTTATTTTGCCTTCATGTTTTCTTCTCTGATGCTCTTTCTTTTTAAATGTAGATCCACATTTCTGACCTATATAAGTTTTGTTCTTCTGGAAGAGCTTTTAACATTTCTTGCAGGGCATGTCTGCTAACGATGAATTCCCTCAGTTTTTGTTCATCTAAGAACAAGATTATCCTTTCAAGGATAATTTTGAAGGATAATTAGTTACTGTTTTTCTTCAACACTGTAATTATCTCTCTCCTCTCCCTTGCTGCTTGCGTGGTTTCTGATGAGAAGTCTGCTGTAATTCTTATCCTTGTTTTTTTTTTTTTTCTTAAATAGGACAGATGATTTTTCATCCTCTGACTTCTTTCAATATGGTTTGTCTTTAGTTTCCCGTAATTTGAATATGATATGTCTAACTGTAGATTTTCTGGTATTTATCCTGCTTGGTTATCTCTCAGCTTCCTAGGTTTATAATTTGGTAAATTTTATCATTTTAGGAAAGCTTCTGGCCACTAGTAAAACATTTCTTCTACTTCATTCTTTCTTCTTATTTTGGTACTCTAAATACACAAAGGCTACATCATTTGAAATTCTTCCACAGTTCTTGGATGATCTATTTTCGTTTTCCCCCCCTTTTTTATTCTGTTTTTCTCTTTGTACTTTGGGGAATGTTATTGAAACTATTTTCAAGCTCATTAATTTTTTTCTTAGCTCTGTCTAGTCTACTCATGAGTCCATTAAAGGCATTTTTTTTTTTCAGTTACAGAGCTTTTGATTTCTACTATTTCCTTTGGATTCTTTCTTAGACTTCTCATCTCAATGCTAAAGTCAAATAAATGTCTTTCCCCCATGTGTAATAAGGTTCTGATAAAATATTTTTTATGAGCGAGTAGGCATTTGTTATGGAGAACACCTTAGGTACATTTCGCAATTATTACTTTACCCCTGCCCCCTGCCAGAGCCAAAAGGACACCTTTCTGGACTCTTCACCATAAGAATCTGGTGGAGTTCCTGGAATGAAAGTGTGAGGCCCTTTCCTAAGGCTGTGATTCCGAGAAGTTTCTCAAACTATTTCCTCCTCAGGCTCCTCAAACTATTTCCTCCTGTCAAAATTATCATTTAAGTGTTTCTACCACTTTTGGGCTCCAGTGGCTTCTGAACTAGGTAAAATGACCTCAGCTCTGACTCTCTGCATTTGTCCATCTCTCCAGATAGTGTGGTGACAGTTTACCTCACTTCTCTGACGGATCCAAGAAAATACATTAATTTTCAGTTTGTTCAACTTTTTGTGGTTGGTTAAGGATAGAAGTGAGGACTTCCAAGCCCTTTCCTGCTTGAAATGAAACTAGAAATTCTGATTTTCTATCTTTATGATATCCTTGTTACTCTTTAGTATCAGGGCTATATTATTCTCACGAAACAAATTGGGAAGTGTGCCTTCCTCTCTATTTTCTGCAGTATTTTGTGTAAGAGTGATATTTTGTCCTTCTCAAATACGTGGTAGAAATTACCGGTTAAACTATCTAAGCCAGTATTTTTGGAAAGGTTTTTTATTATAAATTAAATTTAAAAAACAGTAAATACAGAAGTTGGCAGATTTTCTATTTTTTGCTTTTGTCAGTTTTTTTTTTTAATTCATTTAGTTTACTAGCCTTGAGTCATTTATAATATTCCTTTGTTGTCTGAATGTTCTGTAATAACAGCCACTATTTAATTCCTGCTATTGCTAATTTTATGTTTTTCTCGTCAGTCTTTGTAGGGGTTTCAGTCTTATTAATCTTTTAAAAGTCAACTTTTGGATTTGCTAATTTTCTCTCTGTCAGTCACAGATTTCTATGCTTTGTTGCTTCCTTTTTGCTACTTGCTTTGGATATAATTGCTCTTCTTAAAACTTTTTTAAGGTGGAAAGTTATGTAATTCATTTGATGTTTTTCTTTTCTGATATTGGCATTGCAAGCTACAAATTTCCCTCTGAGAACTGTTTTAGCTGTATCCTACACATTTTGACATGTTTTGCTTACAGTATTATTCAGTTCAAAATTCCCTTGTCATTTTTTCTAACCATTGATTATTTAGAAATATGTTGTTTTAATTTCAAAATATTTTGGAATTTTCTAGATATCTTTAAAAATTTAATTTCTAATTAATTTTTGTAGTCAGAGAACATACTTTACAAGATTTCAGTTTTTTTGAAATCTCTTAAGATTGATTTTATGGCCCAGTACATCCTTCATCTTCATGAATGTTCCATTTGTGCTTGACAAAAATGTATTTTTTTCAGTCTTGTGTTAATGTTAATTAGATCAGAATGGCTGATAATATTTTTCACATCTTCCATATTCATAGTTTTTTTGTAAACTTGTTTTATCAGTAATTATGAAAGGGATATTAAACTCTCAAATTATGATGGTAGATTTGTCTGTTTCTTAAGTTCCATCAGACTTTGTTTTCTATATTTCAGTGCTTTCTTATTGAGTACATATTTTAGCTTGCTATGTATTCTGCTGAATTGACCCTTTTATTATTCTACAGTGCTTCCCTGTATTTCTTGTAATACTCCTTGTCTTGAATAATACTTGTCTCATGTTAATACAGCCAGATCAGTTTCTTTTAATATTACTGCTTGCATGGTATATATTTTCCACTTTTTACTTTTAATGTCTTTATGTCCATTTTTAATGTGTGAATATTTTTGAGAGCACATAGTTAGATTTTGCTTTCTAAAACCAGCCATACAATATCTACCTTTTAATTTGAGTGTTCAGTTCATCTACTGTCAATGTAAAATTATTGACACAGTTTAAGTCTGTTATCTCAACCTAGCTTTTTATTTGTATCATTTGTTGTTGTTGTTGTTTTTCTCCCTTCTTGTTTTGATGTCTACTTTGCTTTAATTGAATATTTTCAGTGCTTCGTTTATTTTTCTCTCACAGTTTTTTAGCTGGACTTCATGGTATTCTTTTTAGTCATTGCTATACTGAATATACTATCTACTTTGCCCTTTATAGAGTCTATTTAGAATTAATATTTTACCATCCACAATTTGTATATTGCGCATCACAAATGTAAGAGTCTTACAACTGTACACTTACCATCTTTGTCTTTTGTGCCAATTTGTCAAATATTTTACATTGTTAAATATATTACCAATTTTACATTGGTTAGAAAGCATTTTACAATTTTATTTTTTTGCTTTAATGATTCACTTACTTTTTAAGAGAAATTAAGGGAAGAAGAAAAGGAGGTAGTCATTTACATGTATTCACATACTTAATGTCTTCTGACTCCGGTATTTTCTGATGAGAAGTCAGCTATTATTTGTATTTCTTTGTCCTCTATATATCATTTGTTGATTTTCTTTGCCTGCCATCTTTATCTTTGGTTTATAATACTTTTACTATGATATACTTATTTGTATTTTTATTTTTTGTATTTATTCTGGGGTTAGGAAGCTTCTTGTATCTGTAATTTGACTTTTTTTCACCATCATATTGGAACAACTTCAACCATTATATATTCATATATGTATTTCATGCCTTTCTATCTATCTCCTCTTTTTCTAGGACTCTACCTGTAGATATATCTGACTGATGCTTCCCCATAGGTTGTTAAAGGCTGTTCATTTTTCTTCTATTTTTCCTCTGTTATTCAGATTGAATTATTTCAATCAAAATCTAATCAAATTTACTGACCCTTTCTTCTATAGTCTCCAATCTGCTGTCAAACTCATTAAAGTGAAATTTTGATTTCAGACATTGTAGTTTTAAATTACAGATTTCAGTTTTCTTCTTCTTCTTCTCCCCTTTCCTCCTTCTCTTTCTCCTCCTCTTGCATCTTCTTCATTTTCTTTCTCTTCTTCATTTTCCTATATCTTCACTCATAACTATATTTTCTTTTAAGTCTTTGAACATCTTTGTACTATATGTCTTCTTCATTCCATTTATCTTCCGAGTTTTCCCATATCTTCACTCATTATGACTATATTTTCTTATAAGTCTTTGAACATCTTTGTACCCGATATTCTAAAGTCATTTCCTGTCAACTCTAATATTTGAATCATCTCAGAGTTTTTTTTTTTAAATTCACTGATTTATTGCTATATGATGGGACATATTTTTCTCCTTTTTTTTTTTTTTTTACATTTAAAAACATTTGGATTGATTTTGGACCACTTTGGGTGATATCATAAGTAATATGGGTTACGTAATCTCTCTTAAATAGCATTTTGTTTTGGCAATTTAGTAAGTTAGCAAGGTGCTCCTATATCTTATCAAGTCTTGGCTTAGTGTTTTCTAAGGCATGGTCCATACTCCTAAGATACAGATTTTCTAGTGTTTTAGCTGAAGGCCTATATTCTTGATAAGTTACCTTATCTTTGGCCGGGCTAGAACTTAAGTGTCTCTGCATACTACATAACTGCTGTTATTTTTTTTGTTTCAGTCTCAATCCTGTCAGGACCATTCTCTGCTATATTTCATAATATAGCATATGTCTTATCACCATATGCACAATGCAGCCCTCAATCCAATGACTCTATAAAAGATTTCTGAGACCACTCTTCTTCCAAGCTCTATTCTCTCTAAAATCTCATCCTGTAAATTTCAGCTATAAATTTAAGCAACTCTGAACTGTGAACTTTGCCTCCTCAGCTAAGTCGGTCTGCCTTGTTTCTACTGGTCTCCAATTCCTTATACTGCATTAAGAGATCGCCCCTATGGAGAAAGCCTAGGTGATGATGAAACTCACCTCTTGTGTTTCCCTTCATTCAGAGATTACTGTCCTGTGTTACCAATTGTACTGTGACAGATAATAGTCATATCATGTATTTCATTCAGTTTTGTAGTTGCTTACCATGTGTGGGCAAATCTGATAGAGGTTAGTCTTTCATATTTGAAAGTGGAAGTCCACACTGTTATCTTTTAAAAAAGAAAATAACTTCTCGTTCAGTGAAATCTGGAACTGAAATGTTGTGATTCCAGTCTTATATGAGGGGATGCACAGACATCATATATATTGCTTATAAGCACTGCAACCCTTGAGACAACTAAATAGTGACACTTCACTTTCCTCAGATAAAGGTACAAGGAGAAGCATAATATACTCTATTTTGGCACCATGGATATGCATTCTCCTCAAAACTTGTTCTGGACTTTGATATCTATTGTCTCATTTTGTTGGCTATAGGATCTAAATACAAAATGCAGCAGTGAGGAGCTAAAAGAAAATGGCAAATCTGGCAGGTTTATGTAATTTATAATTAAGTTTTTCTTTATATGAAAACATTAAGGGTTAAAAATTACATGGTATAAAATAACATTATATATTCCAACATATAGTAAGAGACTTAAAAACATCTAATATTGTAATGTGATATTAATAAAAATTAGTAGACTTTAAAACATATCACTTTTCACAGTATGAATAATAGTTGAAAGTATTTGGTCAAATTAATATGAGAATTTAAAATCTTGTGTTTCTTTCTTTTGTGAGTTTCTAACTTTTAGATTTAGTATTACCTAATTGGAGACTTTCAACACTAAATATATTTCATAGTAGTAGGTGTATAATTAACAAAGAGAAATAGACATGTGTTAAACATAGAATTTTACAAAGGATTTGGCATGGTTCACAGTGGCTATTTTTGAAAATAACAAAGCCCATGTTTCCTCATTTGATCTCAAGTGAATACTGAAGCAGCTGGGTCTCATCCTCTTTTGGTAATCTTACAGATCCAAGAGTTCTTTTCTTTTCTTTTCTTTTCTTTTTTTTAGCTGCCACTCCTAAAGTTTCTGTGTTTTTTGTTCCCCCTCACTCACTCTGTTGCTTCAAAACGTTTCTACATATTTTCTTCTTACTGTGTTTGATGCATAATGGAGACTGCAAAGTCTCTTTTCTTCTGCCTAGTATTATACACCAAAAAAGTTTTTCCTTTAGATTAAATATATTACTTGGCATCTCACTTTAAAAAATTATCTTTCCATTTCTGTGTCATATGAAATTATCTGCTGAACCAATTCCTCCCCAACTTTGAGAGTTATGATTCCAAAAATCTCTGTGGTTGGAGATCGAGTGGAAATTCTCCAGGCTTTATTTCATGGTAAACTTAAAGAGTCGTGTGTTTTGAGTGAAACTATGAAAGCTCACATGAAGTTTTTTTTGTGTTTTTTTTTTTTTTTTTTACTTTTGACCAAAGTAAAGCAATAAAGATATCATGTTATCTTGTATGTTAACAACAGGTGTCCTGTACCATTAATATCCATAAATCTTTTGTTTGCTGAAATCCATACAGTCACTCCTTCTCTTCTTTAACCAGATCATTTGTAATTGTGTATTCCTCTGTTCCTGTTAATATGCACACTAAGGAGTGTTTCTTTTTATGTATGAATCTTCATGCAAATGGCCTATCAGCCTTTATGACTATGATCCAGAGTGACTGACTCCCTGTTCAAGTCACCTGTGGCCTCAGGCAGCTGGAATGACTCATTTTTGTCAGAGCTGGGAAAAGCTTTTCATATATTCAGCATGATCTTCCACTCATTTTTACATCCTACTTCTCTCCTCCACCCCCTGTTCCCTCCGTCTCATATTCTCTCCAGGAAAAATGACTCATGATTCACATATACATACTTGATTTTCATATAAGGAGAATTTGAGCTTGGGAAGGATTTTATATATCTGTTTGTCTCTATTGTTTAGAAGATTTAGGAAACATTTAATTTTGGAGTAACTCATAAGTTTTATGGTTACAATGAACACATGATAGATGATCAATGGGTTTTTGTTTTACAAATAAATAATCAAAATTTTAGCCACCCATGCATGCTATCCATTTCCTTGTATCTCTGTTTTAGTCATTGCATTTATCTTCCCTAGTCCATACCTAAATCTTGCTTTTTCCAGAATTTTCATATATAGATTTCATTTGTTTTTGAGCTTTGGAAAACTTCGATAGGTGTTAAAATTTGAATGAAAATTCAACCATCCAAATAATGTAGCAAAACTCGAATGAAACATACTGTAATGGGGATTTCTACAAATTATAATTATTTTAGAACTCATTGTTATTAGTTTCCTGAAACAGAAATTATGAAATGACATAGTATAGTACTTGGATGATTCCCAGAACTTAGAGACAAGTCAAACAATTTTTCTACCTTAAACTGGTTTTAACAAAAGATTAAGAAAAACAATTGAGATTAGTTATTTGTGCAGTCTTCATAGGAAGTATCTCATCCAGTTACAAACATGGACTGATTTTTCCTAGGAAGTCTATTGAAATTTCCAGACTGAGGACCAATCTCCAGGTTATAGTGGCTTTAACCAAGTTCAGCCACCCTGTGAAGCTAGCTTAAAATAACCTGGTAGTTTTTCAAACCACTTTAAATTTATTTAAAACTTATAATATTTTAGCTGCTAGTAATTTTTGTAGTAGTGTCTGTCAATAAGAGGTTGACACTGGTCATTACTCCAAAATGACTACATAATTGAAATGATATTGAGCAACTGATGAGGACGTATCAAATTAAATATTAAAATATTGGCCTTCAACTCCAAATTCACATATTCCACAGTATACTCCACATGTGTATCTAACTTTACATATTCAAAATTTACATGTCCAAAATGAACTCCCCATCATATTCCCCCTTGCCCAAATCTGTACCTCCTACTGTGTTCTTTACTTCTTATTCTGGAAAATTCTGGAAAAATTCACTTCTTATTCTCAAACATTAACGCATTCACAACTCTTATCTTTCTCTTATATCCCAAGTCCAACCTACTACAAATCCTCTTGGCTCTACTTTCTATCTGTCTGGAATCTGGCCTCTCTACTGTCACCACCATAGTCGAAATTGCATCAGTTTTTACCTAGATTATTGAAATAATCTCCTAAGTGATCTCTGCTTCTACTCTTGCTCCCCTCTAGCAGCCTGAGTGATCATGTTGAAAGATATTTTACTTCATGTTCCTCCTCTATCAAAATCCTGTTATAGCTTCGTATATCACTGGTAATAAAAACCAAAGCTGTTTGTATGACTTATAAAGCTAGTATGATCTGACTTCCATGCCCTCCCTTTCCTCTTTGGTCTCATTTCTTTTTCTTTTTTCTTTTGAGACGAAATTTCGCTCTTGTTGCCCAGGCTGGCATGCAATGATGTTATCTTGTTTCACTGCAACCTCCCCCTCCCAGGTTCAAGTGATTTTCCTGACTCAGCCTTCTGAGTAGCTGGGATTACAGGTGTCTGCCACCACGCCTGACTAATTTTATATTTTTAGTAGAGATGGGGTTTCACCATGTTGGTCAGGCTGGTCTCGAACTCCTGACCTCAGGTGATCCACCTGTCTCAGCCTCCCAAACTGCTGGTATTACAGGCATGAACCACCGCGCCTGGCCTTTGGTTTTGTTTCTTACTATTCTTTTCCTTATCACTTGGCGGCAGCTATCACAAATCTCCCTGTTATCCCTTGAATATTCTAGCCATATTCTAGGTAAGCTCTTTTGCCTAGAATACTCTCCCCATCACAGCCACAGGTGTCTCTTGCTCACTTCTCTTTGGTTTGTCACGAAAGTCACCATTTCAATGAAGTTTACCCTGATCACCTTTTTGGAGATTGCAACCTCACCCCTGCAACACTTTCTATTCTCTCAAATCTTTATTTTATTTTTCCTCCTTAACATGTTATTATTCAATATTATTATTACTTTTTAAAAATTGTAACCAATTATTGCTATTTTTAACTTGTTTATTTTGTCGACTTCTAATCAGATTATAGGATTCATGAGGGCAGATGGTTCATTTTATGTTTTAATTACTTTTGTATTCCCAGAAAATTGTCTAGCAGAGAAGATGGTTAACATACACTTGTTGAGAAAAGTTATTTATGGTTACTATGGTCTAGGCACTTTACTTGTAATTAATCTTCACAATTATGTTAAAGGTGATTACTAGCCCAGTTTTGCATTTTAGAGAACTGAGATGTAAAAATATAATTTCCACAAGATCACACAGCTTGTAAATGGCAAAGCTAGTATTTTAACTCAATTTGTTTAGTTCTGCATCAAGACTTTTACAGCATCTCCATGATGCTTACTTTGTGGGAGTCTTCATCCTAATAACCTAAAACTAGAGTAGTTAAGATAAAAAACTATAGTAGGAGAATTTTTTATAATGCACTGATATGGTTTGGCGGTGTCCCCACCCAAATCTCACGTTGAATTCCCATGTGTTGTGGGAGGGGCCTGGTGGGAGTGATTGAATCATGGGGGCAAGTCTTTCCAGTGCTGTTCTTGTGATAGTGAATAAGTCTCACAAGATCTGATGGTTTTAAAAGGAGGAGTTCCCCTGCACAAGCTCTCTTTTGCCTGGTGCCATCTATGTAAGATGTGACTTGCTCTTCTTTGCCTTCCATCATGATTGTGAGGCTTCCCCAGCCATGTGAAACTGTAAGTTCAATTAAACCTCTTTCTTTTGTAAATTTTCCACTCCCAAGTATGTGTTTATAGGCTGTGTGAAAATGGACTAATACATGCACTTACACTTTTCAGTAGAATTTTAAGAATAATTGTTCTAGTTCTTTAATTCTGACTGTGCAAATGGCAAGACCTGTGAAGGATCTGAGATTTTACCATACTTGCAAGCTACCAACTTAGTCTACTAGAGTTTCATAGATGGTTGGAGAAGACATGAGACTCCTGGGCCAGGAGTCACAGTAAATCATTTGTATTTTAGGCCTAAACTTGGAGAAGTCTTTCTCAGATGTTAGGATATTTTAATAGCACATTAATGTCTGTGGTTTAAATGTAATAGGGAAGTCTAATGTCAATTTCATAGCTACACTATTGATGTGGTTTGGCTCTGTGTCCCTACCCAAATCTCACATTGAATTGTAATCCCCAGTGTTGGAGTTGGGGCCTGGTGGAGGTGATTGGCTCATGCGGGAGGATCATTATGGTTTAACATCATCCCTCTTGATGTTGTCATGGTGATAGTGAGTTATCATGAGATCTAGTTGTTTAAAAGTGTGTAGCACCTCCCTTCCTTCTGCTCCTGCCGTGTAAGGCACCTGTTCCCGCTTTGCCTTCTACCACGAGTGAAAGGTCCCTGAGGCCTCCCCAGAAGCAGATTAAACCTCTTTTCTTTATAGAGCACCCAGTCTCCGGTGTTTCTTTATAGCATTGCAAGAATGAACTAATAAAACTGTTCATAAGTAAGGGTTAAGAGGGCATTTAATATGTTTTGTAGGGTTTACAAACTTAGTTGGGTTCTTTGTTCGCAACTGACTCCTTAGGCAGAATCATCCAAGACAGATTTTAAAATAATTAAAGGGGATAGACAAATCAACATGTCCGAGCTAACATTTTCATGCATTTAACTATTTTCTCCTCTTTAATAATGATTTGCATGTTTTGTGATACATCAACTATTGCAGTTTTATTATTCCTCAACACAGTTTAAGAAGAAGTTAAGATAAATTCTTTGGCCAGGAAGATTTAAGTGTGCCCCGAGGTAAGGAAAATGTGAAAACATTTCCAGCTGAGTAAAGCATTAATTAACTTTGAAAAGGCATCTTTCCAGCATCCAGTAATATAAAATCTACATAGTTTTAGAACTTTTCAAATTTGGTGTATATAGTTATAATTATTTAATGATGGTGTCACTGTTTAAATACTGTTCCCACCAACAATTTTTCAATATTTATTTTTAAGTGCATTGTTAAGCTTATACAAACGGCAATAATATTCAATAATGACAAAGTTTGAAGTATTGTTTTTGTATACTCAGAGCACAAACAACAGAATGGGTCTCTAAAGTAGTCTTTGGACAGAAGGATGGCAGGAAGAGAGAATGAGTAATGGGAGAAGACAGTATTGTCCCATGGCTGTGGGTCATCTTTTATGGTAGTGTAGTTGACATAGTTCTAAGCATATTTGCTCTTTTCTGCTTTAACAAAACATTTTATACAAAGAATAAGTCCAAAGCCACGTTTAAGAATATTTATTAAGTCTAACTTTTGAAGACAAAATTGAAGTGAACTTTGAAAAGTATCAATACAAAGGAATCATTATGTGGATCTTGATTATAGTAATGTTAATCTAAGTGAAGTGTCTTAGTCAATAGGGATGTTATAACAGAATACTTTGACTAGGTGGCTTATAAACAA
Source organism: Macaca fascicularis (assembly GCF_037993035.2). Lineage (NCBI taxonomy): Eukaryota > Metazoa > Chordata > Mammalia > Primates > Cercopithecidae > Macaca > Macaca fascicularis. The sequence continues at coordinate 113,635,619 of NC_088380.1, read as the reverse complement.
CAAAAATTTATTTCTAATGGCTCTGGAGGTTGGAAGTTCAACATCAGGGTGCCAACATAGCTTAGTTCTGGTGAAGGCTCTCTTCCAGGTTGCAGACTACTGACTTCTTGCTGTATTCTCACATGGTGGAAAGACAGCCAAAGAGGTCACTGGGTTCCCTTTTGTAAGAGCGCTAATCCTATTCATGAAGACAGCACCTTTATCACCTAATTACCTCTGGGAGCCCCTGCCTTTGAATACCACCAAACTGGGAGTTAAGATTCCAAAATGAATTTTGGGGGACACAAACATTTGGTCCATTACATGAGAGCTATGAGAAAGCTGGCAGGCCAGCCAGGATTTTCATCCAATTTCCTCCTGGGGAGTGCCCTACTTTTAACACTGTTCTTTATCATTGCAGTGATTCTTGTTTTCATTTTATGTTTTAAATAAGGCATGTGCATCTGCAAGTCTAAGGTATCATCTAGGTGCTTCAAAAGTTTCCCACAAATGGTTTCCTTGGTAATGCTATACTGTGTCTGATGTGGTATTCCTGGAAGAATGTAACTTTTAAGTAGTAAACATTCATAATCCTGAACCTAAATTTACAGTTTTAAATTCTAAACCTAGTAAGTAGAATCCATGGATTGATTACATTCAATTAAATATCATGCCCATGACCAATGAGTGAATGCCACACAAATTATGGTATTTTCTCTCTGTATTTCTCTTGTTTACCTAATGTAGATTAAAAAAAACAAAAACAAAAAAACAAGCATATAGTCTTAGTTGCATTTTAGCTTTTTCTGACAAAAGTATATAATTGGAATTCAAATTTGTTAATAATTTGTGCCTTGTATGCAACTGAATTTGAAAACATTTATCTGATATCTGAAAAATAGCTAATGTAGTCATTTTCTGAAGACATTCTGCAACTTTCTTTGATCTTCAAGACTGCCCAAAGATAGATCAATTATTTTTACTATTTGACAGGCTACTATTCTGCTGATCACTTTTTCAACTCTCTAGATATAAAAACAAATTTACCTTTTCTGCTTAAAGTTTATCTATATTATTATTATTGTTATTATTTTAGATGGAGTCTCTCTCTGTCGTCCAGGCTGGACTGCAGTGGTGCGATCTCGGCTCACTGCAAGCTCCGTCTCCCAGGTTCACACCATTTTCCTGCCTCAGCCTCCCAAGTAGCTGGGACTACAGGCCCCCGCCATCACGCCCGGCTAATTTTTTGTATTTTTAGTAGAGACAGGGTTTCACCGTGTTAGCCAGGATGGTCTCGATCTCCTGACCTCGTGGTCTGCCCACCTAGGCCTCCCAAAGTGCTGGGATTACAGGCGTGAGCCACCGCACCCCGCCTATTATGTTTTATCCTCTTTAATTCTCATCCCATTTTTTGGATCTGCTCTTGTTGTAGTGGTCACAGTTTAATTTATCAAATAGAATTCCTCGTAAATGCTCTGTATCATTTGAGGTATATATATATATGTATGTATAGTCAACTGAATTTTAATATTCTGTTCTTTATACATCAAAGACACATCATTTAATTATGTGAGAGAATGTCTACCCTGAAACCTTTTAAAATTTTTCTTTCCAAATTTATTTCTCCTGTGAACGTGTATAATCATTTTGTCGTTTTCTTTAAAAAATCACAAAAGGTTCATGAGTAAACTTGCATTAAGCTTGTAAATTGAATAATAGTTATCAATCATTTCTAAATTTTAGTCTTACAATTTGAAATTTTGTAAGAACATGATATCCAATAAAAATCTCTCAAATCAAATAATCCCATATAAATGTGGGATTATTGGAATTAAACTGATCAGAAAATTTAGAAAAAGTGTTGGAAAAATCTTAGATCCTCACTTCAAATGTTCACATTATTTCAGGTGAATTAAATATTTAAATAATTAAAACATGTTTTGCAAGAAAAACATTTGAAAATAACAGAAGTTAATTTTATCAACCCTCTAAAGTAAGAGATAATTTCTAAATAAGTAAAAGATAGAACTAGTGAGAGAAAATATTAGTAGGTCCGAAAAGCACAGACGAAAATCCCCTACCAAAATATAAAATCAAATCAAATTGGAAAAACATATGCAACACATATGAGAAGTCAGAACTATAGTATAATTATTACATAAAGAATTTACTTATACATACATACCTCCTATATAGACACAAAAATTAAAAATTAGAAAAAGTTTACTGAAATTGACAAATGCTATAATCACATTGACTAAATGGGTAAAATAGATGAATAGATCACAAATAAATTAAATTTATTGTGAATTGTTTTATGATCTACCCTGGAAAATGTTTTTTATATGCTTAAAACAATCTGTGTTCTGGTGTTGTTAGATGGGGTGCTTTCAGTATTGGTTAGGCTGTTCAAGTTTTTGTTCTAGGTGTTAAAATCTTCCATATTTACTGATTTTATATTTGGTAGTTTTATCAATGACTGATAGTGTACTATTGAAATATCCAAATATAATTGTTGAATTATCTATTTTCCTTTCAATAGGCTTCATGTACTTCTGGGGATTTTTTTTATAGATGTGTTTACATTTATAATTGTTCTTTCTTTTTGATGCATTGATCCCTTTGACATTATGAAATGTCTCTTTTCAAGACTTATTTATATTTATATATAATAGCCGTACATATTTTTGCAGAACATGTTATAATTTGATGTACTCACATAATCAAATCAGGGTAATTGGGATACTGATCACTTTCAGTGTTTATCTTTTCTTTATCCTAAGTACATTTGAATTATTCTCTTCTAGATATTTAGAAATATACAATCTGTTAATGTTAACTGTGGTCACTCTACTGATCTGTCAAATACCAGGTCTTATTTCTTCTATCTAAGTGTGTATTTGTACTTATAAATAAACCTCTCTTCATCTCCTCCTTCCCCCTACTGTTCATAGCCTCCCTTTATTTCTAATAATTTTTTTGCCTTAATATCCATTTTTGTCTGGTGTTAATGTAACTACACTAGCTCTTTTATGGTTTCTGTTTGCATGGTAGATGTTTTTTCATCTTCGTATTTTTGTCTATTTTGTACATTTGAAATTGAAATGTATTGCTTGTATATAGCATAAAGTTGGATCTTGCTTTCTTATTCAGTCCAAACATTTCTGCCTTTTGATTGAAGTACTTAATCCATTCACAATAAATGTAATTTTGGGCTTTTAGCAATTAAACTATGATATATCTGGGTATAGATCTCTTTGTATTTATCCTACTTAGAGTTTTTTTGAGCTTCTTGATTCTGTTTCTTAATGTTCTTTATCAAATTTGGGATGTTTAGATCATTATTTCTTTGATGATTTTTTTTTTTCCTGCCTTTTCCTCTCCTCTCCTTCTGGGACATCCATTGTTCCTACGTTGTTATGTTTGATGTTGTCCCACAGTTCTCTCAATAACCTTTTTCTTTAATCCTTTTTCTCTCTCTTCTTCAGATTGGGTACTTTCTATTGATTTATCTTTAAGTTCACTGAATTTTTCTTGTTATTTCAATTCTGCTTTTTAGCCCATCTTCTGGGGGAACTGGAACAGCTCAAGAGACTCCTACCATTCTTACCTAGAGTTTCAGAAATTATTGATGAATAAGCATCTCTTAGTTTGTTGTTTGATCACTTTTCAGAAGTTTCTAAAGAGGTTGTCTTTGAAAATATTGCCCAGTTTTATTTTATTTTATTTTATTTGTGAGGAGGGTTCACTGACCACTTCATGTTACCATAGCCAGAAGTCCTATCCAAATAATTTATTAAATATAATTGCTTAGCATGTATGTTTAAAATAGTTTAATTATACAATTTTAAAAAGTAATTAAAATGTTAATGAAATATTATTTTGTGTATAAAATTAGCAAATATCGATAACTTATACATACTGGATGCTGGCAAGAATTCAGGAATGTTAGTGTTCCCTTGAGTTTTTGCTTGCAATATAATATCAAAAAAATTTATTTTCTGTTTTGCCAAATTTTCCTCCTGAACCTAACTTCATAAAATGGTTTAAAATTGTTTTTTGACTTTAAAAGGTTAATACGAGCACATTATAGTATTCAAAAAATAATTTAATAGAGTATATAGTAAAAAGTAAGTCTCTTTCCCTAGAAGGAATTATGGTTAATTCTTCCTTGTAAATAATTCCAGAGGTATCTATGTATATACAAGCTTGAGTCTGCAAACTGTAACCTCTTAAAAAATAGAGACACTTATATATTCAATATACAATTTTATCTAGCTTGCTTCTATCATTAACAAAATAAGTTGATGGTCATATCTTCTCAGTATATAGAGGTAACACTGTAGCAAATCCTTACAATTTAGATACCAAAAAATTATAGAATATCAGTTTTTTTCTTTAAGACTTCCCACTTTTTTGTACTTTAAAGCATTTCTATAATGGATATTTATTGGCTTTATAATTACAAAATAGATACTAATTAAAAATATGTATAACCTTTAACTCATTAATTTTACCTCTATAAAAATTTTCTACAAAATGATAGCAAATGTGAAAAATGGTTATTCACCAAAAACGTATACCTGAATGCGTATCAAAATAGGGTTTATCTAAATACCTAAGTATGTTGATTAAGTATAATATGGCTCATTCATTTGAAAGATATTTAAACTTCCATCAAAATGATAATAATGTTTAATATTTTATCGAGTACTGTTATTGCATGCTACATACTATTTTAAGATCTTTAGTATTATCACTTTCATTATAAGAATAATTCTGGGAGATAGGCACTTTTATTTTTCTTCATTTTACAGGTGAGCAAACTAAAGCATGAAGAAGTTGAGTAACTTGCCAATGAAAAGTTTATAATAATATGCAAAAATACTTATTTTGTCTTAGTTCAGGCTCCCCAGGAAAGGGATTTTGAAGATGTGCAGGAAGAGGGGTGACTTTGGAGGTCAACACGAGAGGCAAAGCAGAGGAAGTAGGGTTGGGATGAGAGGAGACGATGTGCTGAAGATGTGATGTGGTTACAAAGAAAGTCTCAGCAGACCCTACATGGAGCTCTGGGGCTGGATTGATCCTTCAGAATTGTCTTGAACTGAAGTAAGCTGACTGGACCTTTACACCTTTGTCTTGAACAGTCATCAGTGAAGGGTTGTGACAGGAGAGGAAGGGGTGTGATTTGGTGAGCTAGCTCTCTTTGAGATCAGTTCTCTGAGAGTGCCTTAGGTGAGAGTACCACCTTTCCTAGCATTTGAGGAAATGAGTGCCTCAGACCTGTAGGAGGGATTTGGGTGTTGCACATGGCCACCCAGATCTCATATTAAAAATAATGCATTGTAAATCCATGATATAGTTTGGCTGTGTCCCCACCCAAATCTCATCTTGAATTCCCATGTGTTGTGGGAGGGACCCAGCGGGAGGTAATTGAGTAATGGAGGCAGGTCTTTCCCGTGCTGTTCGCGTGATAGTCAATAAGTCTCATGAGATCTGATTGTATCATAAGGGGGAGTTTCCCTGCCCAATCTCTCTCTTTGCCTGCTGCCATCCATGTAAGATGTGACTGTTTCCTCCTTGCCTTCTGCCATGATTTTGAGGCTTCCCCAGCCATGGAGAACTATAAGTCCATTAAACCTCTTTCTTTTGTAAATTGTCCAGTCTTGGGTATGTCTTTATCAGCAGCATGAAAATGGACTAATACAATCCATATGAGGTAAACTTGCAAATATTTATACATGTGTTTATACATATATATATTTTTACCAATATGGCTGCATGATACATCCATCCATATATATATATACATATAAGCAAACACACACATATATAAGTTTGTAAGCATGTGTATACATATGCTTAAAATGAAAAGAAAGCATACCTTCATGGTAGGACACAAGCAATTTTTTCTAATTTAAATTACCTCTTTTATAAGTACAGACACTTTATTTTAAAATAACAAATGACTCTCGAAACTTTCTTTAACTAAGTGAATTGAAAATATTCCAGGGGTGTAAGATTTTTCTAATGTACATATTGGAATATATGATGAAAGTTATATCAATGGAAAGGAGTTCATGGTTTAAAAAGACTATTAATTCCATATTTGCATAAGGGGGATAACTACAGTCATGTCAGTTAGTTATAATATATGTACTTATGAAAGTTTCATAAAATAAAATATAACTTTCTTATTACTGTTAGGAAGTTCTGTAATTAGAAGAGCCCCTTTCAGCAAAAAAATTTCAAAGACAAAATACACTCACACTTAGGTAATATGAAGTATTTGACCATATGTAATTTATTTCTTGAGCTAATCTAATAGACTTTTTAAATTTTCAGCTTTCATCTCCTCATTTTTGCACTCCCTTTTCTATTACAAAAGTGGAGAAAGTCAAGAAAAGAAACAGAAAAAACAAAACAAAAAAAACCCAAACCTGTAGTCAGAGAGGATAAAATCATTTAGATTGATGACGGGAATGGCTGCTTCTGGGCGTGTCAAGAGTACAATTTAGCTCAGCCTCTGGGCAGCTTTCAATATTCCTGACCAGCACCAAGGTGCCAGTTGCAGATTGCCTCTGGCTATTGCAGAGATCATTTCCACAAATATAAACTGGCCTTTTACAATTTTCTCATCTTTGCTCTGAGCCCTCTCTCTTGTCTCTGCTCTTAGGAGACCCAATATCAATTTGACACAGTCACTTTAGGCACTCTTTTCCTGTATTCTTCTTGGTGCTTTTAAAGCCAATGCTTCCTTCCAATGCACTTTATTTTCTCCATATCATTGCTGTGCTGGGCACCTTTGATTGGGAATCCAGGAGAATAGGCTAGGACTTATTGATCTGACCTATCAAGACAATTCTGAAGTAGTAGCTTGAAGGGACATATGTGGTGAGATCATGAATGTCTCAAAAGTTAGTTTTCTGGGTAGGAATTTATTATATTTTTGGACATCTAGCATCTAAATTTTTGCGGCATTTTTATGATTAGGAGTGGCTGCACTTTAGGAGCCTTGAAGGGGCATCTTAGCTTAAGGGAACTGAAAATGCTACAGCAGAGACATTTGACCTGGACTCTGTCAAACAGATCCACCTGTGACAGACTAAGAGTTAGTGTCACACGAACAAAGGGAGGGAGAGCTCACACTTGCTCTTTGGTGGTGAGAGTAGTGGTGTGGGCTGAATGGGCTTTCAGAGGCAGAGTGACATCAGAGAGGCGGTAGAGGTAGTTGTTGGGTTCATTAGTGTTCTGCCTTAGAGACACAAAGGCGCCAGGAAGTATAATCCTGGCCCCTTTGTGGTTGGGTGGAGACAGGTCACTAGTACTGACTAATAGATTGTGAGTGAAAGTGATGGTGTTATTTCTGGCTCAGAGTGTTCAATAACTGGTGTGAGACCCTTTGGAACTCTTGCCTTCTGCCTCAGTGAACAGTAAAATTAGAAGAGTGGAACCCAGATACTGGCTTCTATCAGCCTGGGTCCCAGAGTGGGGATAATAAAGCACAGAGTTGGCTGCAATCTGTGGTGAGCAAGTGGTGTCAGTGAGAAGCAGCTTTTGCTCTTTTGTAAAAAAATATATGAAGTCTTGCTATATTGCCCAGGGTTGCCTTGAACTCTTGGCCTCAAGTGATCCTCCTGCCTCAGCCTCCTGAGTAGCTGCGATCGTGGGGTCTCACTATGTTATGAAGGGTGGTCTTGACCTCCTGACCTCAAGTAATCCTCCCACCTTGTCATCCGTAAGTGCTGGGACTACAGGCACATGCCACCACACCAGGGGCTGCTCCTTTAAACCAGTGTACAATCTCAGTTGTTATGCCTTATCTCTGGCCACAACAGCAGCGCTCTCAACATAAAAGTGGCAGCAGAGCTGATCAGTGTTGGGCTAGCATTCTTATCCATTCAATGTTGCAGCATGGTTTTGTGCTGTTTCCAAAATATAGTCTTTAGCCTGGTTCTTCATTATTTCCAATATTTCTGTGAACCACATGGCATGCTCTTAGTAGACTCTATTTTGGCTTATACAACCAAAGCCAGCACAACTCTGTCCAATACAATTTCCAAATAGCTTGAAGGTTTTTTTGTTATTGTTACTTTTTGTTTTGTTTTGTTTGTTTAATCTTGCTATGACTTTCTTGCCCATAAATTTATATAACATCTTTGGAAGGTATTAATTTTTAAAATCTAAATCTCCTCTCAAGAGTGTCAAATTTCATGAATTTAGTAAATGTACGACAGATATGTGGGTTATTTTTCCACAAATTTATTACTTTCAAGTTCCAAGGGTTTATCTTAATTCTTATACAGTTGAATCTAGCCGAAGTGTCTAATAGAACTGACATTTTTGATTTCTTTTGAATAATCATAGAAATTGGTCCTCCCAATCTTAAAACTTGAAAAAGTTACATTTGTCTTATCTGAGTTCCTTTCTCAGAAAACCAACCATCAGTCTTCCCAGATAGTATCAAGGAACTGAAACTTACCACATCACCGCATTTGGACAATGAGATGCCAGACCTCTTACCTGTCCTTATTGCCTAACTGACCACCTGCTTCCTATTGACCAACTCTCCTTCCTTACCCTTCCCTAATTCATGTTTTCCCACACATGGTTACACTTTTTTCCTGCTGTATAGTTAAACTCCTAATTTTAGTCAGTTGAGGAGATGGGTTTAAGACTGATCTCCTGTCTCTTTGGATGTAGCACTCGAATACAGTCTTTTTCCCTGGTAATACTTGCTGTCTTGGTGATTGGCTTTCTGTGTGGTGAGCAGCAGGACCTAGATAAAATCCCTGGTATTTTGGTAACACAGTAACATTCGATGTAGAAATATATATTTGCCTGTTTTCCTTAATTATGCTATTAACGTCAATGATATTCCTTCTTACTCTTTGCCATCCAGATTGCAGCACCCTGATCTCATTAAGCTGACCATTTCAGACAACAGTTTTTAACGGCTCCATGAGATTCTAGGACTGTGTCTACCACTACAAAATCAAGTCCACCCACCATTCTTCCCTATGCCCCACTGTCAGCCAGGACTTTGCAGGCTGCAGGGAAGCACACAGTACACCTCCTCATTGGTGCCAAGCTCTGAAAAGTGAAGTTTGGATTAGATAATCTGTTCTGTTCCTTCCAGCTCTAAAGTTACAGGATATTGTTCTTTCCTAAGTAACAATTGGTATCTCAGAACTCATCTTACTGTAAACAATTTGTGGGCTTTTATTTTCTCTTACTACCTTTGTTCATTTTGAAATGAAAGTACCTCCTTGGACCTTGGATGCTTTCTTAGTACAGCAGAGTTCTTCAATTTTGGCACAACTGACATTTGTGGCTGGTAATTCTTTGTTGCAGGGATGGGGACATTCTTGTTCATGGTAAGTGGGGCCGGGAATAGTCAGCAGCATCCCTGACCCCACTAGATGCTAGTATCTACCGAATTGTAATGACCAAAATGTCTCAGACATTGCCAAATATACCCTGAGGGCAAAATTATCCCCAGATGAAATAATCACTGCACTAGAGTATTTCCATTTGCATGGGATTTTACTTTCAAAAATAGCTGTTTCATTTTCAAACTTGTGAATTTCATTCAGTAATGCCTCTTTTAGATAATTCATAGGGATATTAACATTAATTCCAAGTACAGGAAATAGCCACATAATCTCTCATTTCAATTACCACTGAACTTTTATCATTATGGGAATGTAGTCATGGGCTACATATAAACATTTACCATTTTCAAGACTGGAGTATCATGTCATTCTGTTTCCATTTCAAACATTTGCAGTAAACCCTTTCATAGAACTTTCGCAGTTTGAAAGTACTTTGAATCCCAAATAATAAAGGTGAGGTAATTCTTTTTTTCTTTTTCTTCCTTCAAAGAAAATACAATATTCTGACTGAGAGGTTTAAATGTTTTAAAGTATCCTTTCTGTAGAGAGTAAGAGGAATTAAGATTTGATTATTCTGTGTATTTAGTGACCACAGCACTGTTGGTGATAAAAGCTCCCTTGTCAGAATAACTTGTTTATTAGTTTCCCCTGTTTTTCTGCTTGTACCCTTTGACCTGGAGGCCACTTGGTATTCAAAGTGAAATGCTAGCAAGGGCCCAGAATGCCAGCTGACAGATTTGTTTAGGTGGGAGTGCACTTGCACATGTGTGTGTGTGTGTGCTCACACACATGTGAGTGCATGAATGTGTGTAATTCCCCATACATCTAGTCATCAAGTGCTTTTTTTTCTTTTGGTGTGGAGGACAGATGTCCATTCTGATAATCTTTACTGATAACCCTGTGACTAGAAATTGACTTACTACCTATGATAAAGTAAAAATGAGGCCAAGTCAGATAAAGAGGAAATGAAATAGAGTCTGTAGAGAAGAAATATGAGTATGAAGTCAATAGGTGAGAAAGAAGGCTGCGGCACAGTGATTCAGGATTATTTGATCAATGCAGGGGAAAATGCAGGGGGAAATAGCAGGCAACCCAGTTGTTTAGTACGCTATCTACAAATCAGTCAGATAGCTGTCTGTGAAATGATTAGCTATTTCAGTGTTGAGCGGGTAATGCTATAGAGAGAAAAGCAGGAGATGTGAATGAACCAAAGCAACTCGGGTCACAAGACAGTTGTGTGGATAGATGCTATTTGGACCAGCCACCTACTCATAACAAAAATAGCATGAGAGTAGGATTTTAACATTTTTTTTTTTTTTTTTTTTAGTGTCAGCACTAACCTTCACTGTTATGTACATTTTGAATAACTTTTAGAATAAACAGTCAGTTGAAGGGAGTGCAAAGGCAAAGACAAAAGAGGCAAGAATTCCTTAAATGTATAAGCATGGGTTTGAAAATGAAGGGGAAGGCAGATGTCAGAAGAAAGAGGGTGCTTGACTAGAGTGGTTACTCTGCAGCAGACAGATGATTGGGATTGCTTTGAGGCCTGAGTATCACTCATAGTTACCCCTTTTAGTCTTCTTAAGGTCTCTTCGTCATCATCTTTTAAAAGTGGTATCTGCCTTCTTTCAAGTCCAGCTCAGAAATATATTTTAACTAAACTTATTATTTTGTGATGTCAAACTTAGAAAGAGCTGCTTTATTTTGGCTTCTCGTGAGTTTTGAAATATTTTCATCATATGCCTGAAGATATGTTTTACACAGCAGGTGTTAGGGATCCAATGAGGTCTGTTGGACAAATGATTCATAAATATGTGTTCCCATGCTGTACAATAGTTGAATAGAATCACACAGATGGAGCCACCCTATTCTATTGAGGAAGTGGTATGTGTTTTTGTAAAAACTGTGATACACATGGTTTTTAGCCAAGGAGCCAGACTCTGAGAAAGTTTTTGGAATAATTTACTTATGTTGTACTGATTTGTGCAGTGGGAGTGTGATGTAAATATACCCTTATTGCATATTACAGAAAGGCCTAGGAGGGTCTTAATAAAAGAAATGTGAGACATCTCGAGGAAACTATGACAAGAATATAGATAAAAGGAATGCTATTGATGAAAAGCTGTTATCTTGTATTTTTAAAGTGATGAAGATTAAGAAGTAAACTTGAGTTCTTTGGTGAAGAATATGTTTTAAATCAAATAGAGAGTGATTGAAGAGTAGCTTTTGATTCCAACATATTCTGTTTTGTTACAAATGTCTTACTGGTGAGCAGGAAATATAACTGTAAGGTCTGGGGGTTAAGGCTGTCTAGGGCTTTTCTTAATCACATTTCTGCTAAAAATTAGTAACTGAAATGACAACCTTTTAAAATTCATGCATTGCATCTCATGAAGCATCTTTCTGATATTTTGATGGTATATTCAGGATGCATGAAAGACCTGCCCCACTATTCACTTGAAAACACCCTTTTGTTTGTCTCTACATTTCCCTGGTTATTTCATCTTCATGCAGCCATTCATGATGATGGGAGATTAGTGAAGAGACCCAAAGCGGCTGATTTGTGAAAGACTTTGAATTCTAGGAGGAGCAGTTCAGATCTTATTCCACATGCATAAGGGACACACTGACTGTACTTGAGTTTTTCCACACTTAATTGGTTAGCAGAGGGACAGAAATCAGAAAATAAATTCAAAGAGGTTTCAGAGCGGCATGAGGAGAGGCAGGAATGTGGAGAGAAAGAAAGAGGAGTGTTGTATATCCTTATTCTTCTTAATAAAAAGGCTATGAAATCATCTGCTATAGAGCGAGCCAAGAATGAAATACATTGGCATGGCATTTTCCTGAATAACTTATTGTTGGATGACTTTTCTTGGTTAATTGCGCTTCTTGGTTAATTGTGTTCTGTTAGCTTGAAAGTAAAGGCCAATAAAAGAATAAAGCACAGTTCCCACTGAGCACAGGTGAAGGCAAGCCTTTGATTAGTGACTATAACTCTAGCTTAAGTGTTTGTCACTATTTTTGACTTGCTTGCTGGATTCATAATTTACATGAAAATGGCTAATAGGTGTGCAGCTGCTGGGTTCTTCAACTGGCCACTTGGTGTTTTTGGAAGCTTCGTTTCAGTGAATTCTGGAAATGCTTCTTCTATCCTCCCGCCTTCTGACTTTCTGCTTCAGCTGCCTGTATAATTACTTGCTTAGAACTAGCTTGCTCTTTGTGATTTAAATGGTCCAAAGAAGTAGACTCATTTTGATGGTATTGGTGGGATTTTACTTATTGGTGACATTTATTTCTGTTCAGTAGGTCTTTACGTGAAAGCGATGACATTTCTTAAGAAGTTGTTCATAGCTCATCTGTTTTGTACATGAAGGAAATACATATGCATAGGTGTCTCTCTCTAAGGAAGAGTGAGAGAGAGTAGAGAACACTCTGATGGGCCTTCTTGTGGGTCTATACACAAATCGATTAAACACCTGAGTGTTCTGATGACATTTCAATCAGGCTTTTTTCTTTATATCTTCATGCTTAGGTTTATGTATTGCTTTGGCCTGGAAAAGTTAATGTTTTTTCCAGAGGGGTCTGACTCAGGAATGGATGCACATTAGAGCACATGGGAATCAGATTCAATAGGATGTAGGCCCTTATCCCTCCATATTTTTTACTCATATATGGGAACAGGAACAAACATTCTTATACAACCTAAGGATCAGCTGTCACTCCAATTTTTGAGAAAAACATCCTCAGGTTTGTGTGACATGTAACTGTTGAACTAGAGTTGGTACTAGTGTTGCCTTAAGCAATAAAAGATTTCATGTGGATGAAAATTATGTACCCATGAAATCATGTATTTGTCAGAGATATTTCCCTCTGTGTTTAGTTATCAGGCTAAATGCACATCACTAACATTTAGAATTTAAAACAATATAAATAAATCCCAACATGTATAGTGAAAGAAAATATATTCATGTGTTGTTAATTATAATTGCCCCTATGTAGTGTAGGATGCAGGGCAAGAGTAAAACAGAAATCAAAGATGAAACACTCGGTGTTTGCCTGAGCAACTGGAAGAATAGTAATTCCACTTAATGAGATAAGGAAATACAGGGGAGGAGAAGTTGGTGTGAGAATAACCAGGAGTTTAATGTTGAACATTTTAATTTTGTTATGCTTGTTAAGTGACTATGTGAAATATATGATGAGATATATGAAGTTCAACTTGATAAAGGCCTGAATGATTATTTGCCAGGAAATTTTTTATTACTTTATAAATATTTTAATTACTTTGACTCAATATTCTTGAATTAACAACTGAACAGGATTCAGGGTAGAGTGCCAGTCTGAGGCATCCGTTTTGCCATTGTCAGCGTATAATTGTACTTAAAGTCAAGAGTCTAAGTCATCTAACGGTGAGAATGTGAGGAGAGAAGAGATGCAAAAAAGTACAAGGTTTAAGGACTGGAACATACTAACTTTCAGAATTCTGGAAAATGAGGATATTCTCTGTCTTCATCTCTATCTTCATCTCATCTCTGTATGAGGATGGACATATACTTCTATATCTGTAGCCATATCTATGTTCTTAGCCTTTTCTCTAGATCTACATGTACAGCTGTATCTATATCCACATCCACAAATATGTCCATATTGATTTCCCTATAAATATCCATATAGAAATAGACACACACACACTAGCCGGGCGAGGTGGCGGGCGCCTGTAGTCCCAGCTAGTCGGGAGGCTGAGGCAGGAGAATGGCCTAAACCCGGGAGGCGGAGCTTGCAGTGAGCCGAGATCACGCCACTGCACTCCAGCCTGGGTGACAGAGCGAGACTCTGTCTCAAAAAAAAAAAAAAAAAAAAAAAAAGAAATAGACACATGCACATATTTAGTACAATGTGTGTAAAAACATTATATTAAATATTAGGCTATTTGTGTTTTCAATTTAATAATACTCCTTTGAGATCATTCCTTGTCATCATATCCAGCTTCACCTTATTCTTCTCTAGTAGTGTCATGGTGTGTGTAGTTTTGAAATTCCATAGTTGAATAAACAATCCCCCACTAATGGACATATAGTTTATTTCTATTTTGATTATTGTCATTACAAACAGAGCTCCAGGGAACATCCTTGCCTCTACATTAGTGTACTTTTTTTTTTTTTTGAGACAAAGTCTCACAGTCTCACTCAAAGATAAAATATTGCCCAGGCATGATCTCGGTTCAGTGGCATGATCTCGGCTCACTGCAACCTCTGTCTCCCGGGTTCAAGCGATTCTCCTGCCTTAGCCTCCTGAGTAGTTCAGATTACAAGCACGTGCCACCATGATTGGGTAATTTTTGTATTTTTAGTAGCGATGGGGTTTCAACGTGCTGGCCAGGCTGGTCTGGAACTCCTGACCTCAGGTGATCCACCTACCTCAGCCTCCCAAAGTGCTGGGATTACAGGCATGAGCCCAGTATACTCTTATGTATGGACATCAGTAGGATGAATTTCAATAGATGAATTTCTGGGTCAAAAACATATTCTTGTTTACATTTGATAGACATCACAAAAATGCTTTGTCAAAAGTTACCTCATTAATACTACATGAGTTTTGTTAAAGGTTACTCTTAAGTTGAGTGATTGTTATATAAACTGATTGATTTGTGTAAAATCAGAATAGTGACTGACACAAGTCAGAGAGAACTAAGTTTTGATTGGTGCCAAAAGAGGGTTGGGAAAGTCTTCATAGACACACAGCCCAGGAATACCTGTGTGATTATGGTTTCTGGCTCCATGAATGCCCAAATCAAGGCAGAGCTTTAGATGTGATGTGGTAAACTCTTCAATCTGAAATTTCTTTTTTTTTTTTCTTTACTTCTTCTAAAAAACAATAAAGGCTGGGTACAGTGGCTCACACTTGTAATCCCAGCAGTTTGGGAGGCCAAGTTGGCTGGATCACAAGGTCAGGAGATCAAGACCATCCTGGCTAACATGGTGAAACCTCGTCTCTACTAAAAAATACAAAAAATTAGTGCGGCGTGGTGGCGGGCGCCTGTAGTTCCAGCTACTTGGGAGGCTGAGGCAGGAGAATGGTGTGAACCCGGGAGGTGGAGCTTGCAGCAAGCCAAGATCACGCCACTGCACTCCAGCCTGGGCCACAGAGCCAGACTCCGTCTAAACAACAAAAACAACAACAACAACAACAACAAACCACCACCACCAACAACAAAAAAAAAACAGTAAAAAACTGGATACCTGTGCAGAATGTGCAGAGTTGTTACATAGGTATACGTGTGCCATGGTGGTTTGCTGTACCTATTGGCCTGTCCTCTAAGTTCCCTCCCCTCACACCCTACCCCCCAACAGACTCTGATATGTGTTATTTCCCTCTGTGTCCATGTGTTCTCAATGCTCAGCTCCCACTTATGAGTGAGAACATATGGTGTTTGGTTTTCTGTTCCTGTGTTAGTTTGCTGAAGATAATGGCTGCCAGCTTCATCCATGTCACTGCAAAGGACATGATCTCTTTCCTTTTAATGGCTGCATAGTATTCCATGGTGTATATGTGCCACATTTTCTTTATCCAGTCTATCATTGATGGACATTTGGGTTGGTTCCAAGTCTTTGCTATTGTAAATAGTGCTGCAATAAACATACATGTGCCTGTGTCTTTATAGTAAAATGATTTATAATCCTTTGGATATATACCCAGTAATGGGATTGCTGGTAATGGTATTTCTGGTTCTAGATCCTTGAGGAATCACCACCCTGTCTTCCACAATGGTTGAACTAGTTTACAGTCCCACCAACAGTGTAACAGAGCTTCTATTTCTCCACAGCCTTGCCAGCATCTATTGCTTCTTGACTTTTTAATAATTGCCATTCTGACTGGTGTGAGATGGTATATTATTGTAATTTTGATTTGTGTTTCTCTGATGATCAGTGATGTTGAGCTTTTTTTCATATGCTTGTTGGCCATGTAAATGTCTTCTTTTGAAAAGTGTCTTTCCATATCCTTTGCCCACTTTTTGAGGGAGTTGTTTTTTTCTTGTAAATTTGTTTAAGTTCCTTGTAAATTTTGCATATTATACCTTTGTCAGATGGGTAGATTGCAAAAATTTTCTCCTGTAGGTTGCCTGTTCACTCTGATGATAGTTTCTTTTGCTGTGCGGAAGCTCTTTGCTTTAATTGGATCCAATTTGTCAATTGTAGCTTTTGTTGCAATTGCTTTTGGCATTTTTGTCACGAAGTCTTTGCCCATGCCTATGTCCTGAATGGTATTACCTAGGTTTTCCTCTAGGGTTTTTTATGGTTTTGGGTTTTACATTTAGGTCTTTAATCCATCTTGAGTTAATTTTTGTATAAGGTGTAAGGAAAGGGTCCAGTTTCAGTTTTCTGCATATGGCTAGCCAGTTTTCCCAGCACCATTTACTGAATAGGAGATCCTTTCCCTATTGCTTGTTTTTACGAGGTTTGTCAAAGTTCAGATGGTTGTAGATGTGTGGTGTTCTTTCTGAGGTCTCTGTTCTGTTCCATTGGTCTATATATGTGTTTTGCTACCGGTACCAGTACTGTGGTGTTTTGGTTACTGTAGTCTTGTAATATAGTTTGAAGTCAGGTAGCGTGATGTCTCCAGCTTTCTTCTTTCTGCTTGGAATTGTCTTGGCTATATGAGGTCTTCTTTGATTCCATATGAAATTTAAAGTAGGTTTTTCTAATTTTGTGAAGAATGTCAATGGTAGTTTGATGGGAATAGCATTGAAACTATAAATTACTTTGGGCAGTATTGCCATTTTTATGATATTTATTCTTCCTATCCATAAGGATGGAATGTTTTTCCATTTGTTTGTCTCCTCTCTTATTTCCTTGAGCAGTGGTTTGTAGTTCTCCTTGAAGAGGTCCTTCACATCCCTTGGTTAGCTTCATTCCTAGGCATTATATTCTCTTTGTAGCAATTGTGAATGGGAGTTCATTCATGATTTGGCTCTCTGTTTGTCTATTGTTGGTCTATAGGAATACTTGTGACTTTTACACATTGATTTTGTATCCTGAGGCTTTGCTGAAGTTTTGTTATCAGTTCAAGAAGGTTTTGGGCTGAGATGATGGGGTTTTCTAAATATAAAATGATGTCATCTACAAACAAAGACAACTTGACTTCCTCTCTTCCTATTTCAATACTCTTTATTTCTCTCTCTTGCCTGATTGCCCTGGCCAGAACTTCCAATACTCTGTTGAATAGGAGTGGAGAGAGAGGGTATCCTTGTCTCGTACCTGTTTTCAGTGGGAATGCTTCCAGCTTTTGCCCATTCAATAGGATATTGCCTGTGGGTGTGCTACATTTCAGTGGGAATGCTTCCATCTTTTGCCCATTCAGTAGGATATTGCCTGTGGGTGTGCTACAAATAGCTCTTATTATTTTGAGATATGTTCCATCAGTACCTAGTTTATTGAGAGTTTTTAACATGAATGGATGTTGAATTTTATCAAAGGCCCTTTCTGCATCTATTGAGATAATCATGTGGTTTTTGTCTTTGGTTCTGTTTATGTGATGGATTATGTTTATTGATTTGTGTATGTTGAACCAGGCTTCCATCTTAGGGATGAAGCCAACTTGATCATGGTGGATAAGTTTTTTGATGTGCTGCTGGATTCAGTGTGCCAGTATCTTATTGAGGATTTTTGCACTGATGTTCAGATGTTCATCAGGGATATTGGCCTGAAGTTTTCTTTTCTGTGTGTGTGTCTCTTTCCAGTTTTGGAGTCAGGATCATGCTGGCTTCATAAAATGAGTTAGGGAGGAGTCCTTCCTTTCAAATTGTTTGGAATAGTTTTGGAAGGAATGGTACCAGCTACTCTTTGTATTTCTGGTAGAATTCAGCTGTGAATCCATCTGGTCCTGGATTTTTTTTAGTTGGTAGGCTGTTAATTACTGCCTCAATTTCAAAGCTTGTTATTGGTCTATTCAGGGATTTAACTTCTTCCTGGTTTAGTTTTGGTAGGGTGTATGCATCCAGGAATTTACCAATTTCTTCTAGATTTTCTGGTTTATTTGTGTAGAGGTGTTTATAGTATTCTCTGATGGTAGTTTGTATTTCTGTGGGGTCAGTGATCATATCCCCTTTATCTTTTTTTATTGTGTCTATTTGATTCTTCTCTTGCTTCTTTATTAGTCTAGTTAGCAGTCTATCTATTTTGTTAATTTTTTCAAGAAAGCAGATCCTGGATTCATTGATTTTTGGAGGGTTTTTCGTGTCTCTGTCTCCTTCAATACTTCTCTGATCTTAGTTATATCCTGTCTTCTGCTAACTTTTGGATTCGTTTGCTCTTGCTTCCTTAGCTCTTTTAATTGTGATTTTAGGGTGTCAGTTTGAGATCTTTCTAGCTTTCTGATGTGGACATTTTGTGCCATACATTTCCCTCCAATCACTGCTTTAGCTGTGTCCCAGAGATTCTAGTATGTTGTCTCTTTGTTCTCTTTGGTTTTAAAGAACTTCTTGATTCTGCCTTAATTTCATTATTTACCCAGGAGTAACTCAAAAGCAGCGTGTTCAATTTCCATGAAATTGTGTGGTTTCCAGTGGTTATTAATCTTGAGTTCTCATTTGATTTCACTGTGCTCTGAGAGACTGTTTGTTAGGATTTCAGTTTTTTCATGTCTGCCAAGGAGTGTTTTACTTCCAATTATGTGGTTGTATTTATAATAAGTGCCATGTGACACTGAGAAGAATATATATTCTGTTGATTTGGAGTAGAGAGTTCTGTAGATGTCTACTAGGTCCACTTTATCCAGAGCTGAGTTCAAGTCCTCATATCCTGGTTAGTTTTCTGTCTCATTGATCTGTCTAATACTGACAGTGGGGTGTTAAAGTCTCCCACTATTATTGTGTGGGAATCTAAGTCTCTTTGTAGGTCTCCAAGAACTTGTTTTATGAATCTAGGTGCTCCTGTATTGGGTGCATATATATTTAGAATAGTTAGCTCTTCTTGTTGAATTATTCCCTTTACCATTATGTAATGTCCTTCTTTGTCTGTTTTGATTTTTGCTAGTTTAAAGGTGTTTGGTTAGAGACTAGGATTGCAAACCCTGCTTTTTTTTTTTTCTTTCCATTTGTTTGGTAAATATTCCTCTATTCCTTTATTTTGAGTCTGTATATGTCTTTGCACATAAGATGGGTCTCCTGAATAAAGCACACCGATGGGTATTGATTCCTTATCCAATTTTCCAATCTGTGTCTTTGCATTGGGGCATTTACCCCATCTACATTTAAGGTTAGTGTCTCTGTGTGAATTTGATTCTGTCATCATGATGACATTTGGTTATTTTGCACTAGTTGATGCAGTTTCTTCATAGTGTCATTGGTCTTTATATTTTGGTGTGTTTTTGTAGTGGCTGATGCCAGTTTTTCCTTTCCATATTTAGTGCTTCTTTTAGGAGCTCTTGCAGGGCAGGCCTAGTGGTAATGAAATCCCTCAGCATTTGCTTGTCCGGAAAGGATTTTATTTCTCCTTTGCTTATGAAGCTTAGTTTAACTGGATATGAAATTCTGGGTTGAAAATTCTTTTCTTTAAGAATGTTGAATATTGGCTCCCACTCTCTTCTGGCTTGTAGTATTTCTGCTGAGAGGTCCACTGTTGGTCTGATAGGCTTCCCTTTGTAGGTGACCTGGCCTTTCTCTCTGGATGCCCTTCACAGTTTTTCCTTCATTTTGACCTTGGTGAATCTAATGATTATGTGTCTTGGGGTTGATCTTCTTGTGGAGCATCTTAATTGTGTTCTCTCTGTTTCCTGAATTTGCATGTTGGCCTGTCTTTCTAGGTTGGGGAAGTTCTCCTGGATAACATCCTGAAGTGTGTTTTCCAGCTTGTTTCCATTCTCCCTGTTACCTTTTGGTACTCCAATCAATTGTAGGTTTGGTGTTTTTATGAAGTCCCATGTTTCTTGGAGGCTTTGTTTGTTCCTTTTCAGTCTTCTTTCTCTATTCTCATCTGCATGTCTTACTTCAGTAAGGTGGTCTTCAAACTCTGATAACCTTTCTTTCACATGGTCAATTCAGTCATTGATACTTGTGTATGTTTCATGAAGTTCTTGTATTGTGTTTTTCAGCTCCATTAGGTTGTTTATGTTCCTCTCTAAACTGGTTATTCTAGTTAGCAATTCCTCTAACCTTTTATTAAAGCTCTTAGCTTCTTCACATTGGGTTAGCAGACGCTACATTAGCTCAGTGGAGTTTTTTATTACCCATATTCTGAAACCTACTTCTGTCAATTCATCTGTCTGATCCTCTGTCCAGTTCTGTGCCCCTGATGGAGAGACATTGCAATCATTTGAAGGAGAAGAGGCACTGTGGCCTTTTGGGTTTTCATTGTTTTTTGATGGCTCTTTCTCATCTTCATGAGTTTGTTTAGTTTAGGTCTTTGAGGCTGCTGACCCTTGGATGGAGTTTTTGTGGGGTCCTTTTTTGTTGTTGTTGATGATGTTCTTGTTGTCACTTTCTGCTTGTTTGTTTTTCTTTCAATAGTCAGATCCCTCTTCTGTAGGGCTGCTGTAGTTTGCTGGGAGTTTAGGCCCTATTCATCTGATTCACTCCCGTGCCTGGAGATGTCACTCAAGGAGGCTGGAGAACAGCAAAGATGGGTGCCTGCTCCTTGTTCTGGGACCTCTGACCTTGAGGGGCACCAACTTGATGCCAGTAGGCTCACCCCTGTATAGGGTATCTGACAACCCCTGTTGGAGTGTCTCACCCAGTTGGGTGGCATGGGGAGCCGGACCCATTTAACTAAATACTTTGTCCCTTGGTGGGGAGGGTGTGTTTTGCTGGGGGAAAACCCACGCATCTGTGTTGCCTGGATTCCTCAGAACTACCAGGAGGAGAGGCTAAGTCTGCTGGTCTGCAGAGACTGTGGCCACCTCTCCCTTAGGGGCTCAGGCTCAGGGCTCAGGCCCAGGACGATCTGAATTCTGTCCCTGAACCTCTGGTCACTCCAGCCCTTCTAGTCAGTTTTGATGGGAGAAACGGCTTACCTTGCTGCCGGTGAAGGATTCACATGTTTATTATGTTTTTATCCACTGGGAGCCTCCAATCACCTCTGCTTCTAGTCAGCCATCTTGGCCCCAGCCCTGAAATGTCTTATTGAAATAAATATAAGCCAAACCTACTTGTAAGCATTTAGAATTTAATTGCATGATGGACTGGTGACAATTGATTAGCTGTTTGGACAAAAGTCAATGTATATATTCAATACTATCACCTAAAATAACTTCAAATATATTGGAGTGTTAAATGCTAAAAATCAAACAATCAAACGCCTGAATATTATCATCAACATCACTACCACAGCAATAGCAGCAACAAAAACCAATCTAGAAATGAATACTTGACTACAATCTTAAAAGTAAAAAACTTTCAAAAGGTTCAAACGGTAGAAAAAGCTGGTAACTTTTTGAAAAGATGAATATTTTTCCATAAAATAACCAATTTAAAAGACTTAGTCTTTGGGAAAGCATGTAAGAAAATATAAAAAAGCAAAGGTAATATTGACGAGAACATATCAAATCAAATATACTAATATAATAAAAGTGATATTATTAAGCTAAACAGAACATCGTTATGACTTAACAAAATGGACCCAAGCATGAAAAATTAGGTTAAAGAGACATAAACATATCTAACATAATAATGCTTAATTTTACTAGAAACAAAATAAATTAAAATGGTTTACCACATTTAATCTATCAACTGAAAAATACACTTCAACAGATACTGGGAAAACTGTGTAGTTCATTTCCAAGAGTAAAATGAACATTTTTATACATTGCTGGTGGCAATTTGAGAAAGCAACATAGTAATACATCCCACACTTATAGATGTTATTATCTTTTAATCCACATATAAATTATATTCTCTCTCCTAAAAAAATAGTGTATCTGTGAAATAAAAATCATTAAAATTATTAATTGCAATAATATTTATGAATGCAAACTTTCATAAATATTCTACTGAAATATTCAATAATAGAGAAGTAGATACCTATGAATATATCTATGTGATAGATTATTATGTAGAATTTAGCATTGCTTAAGAGGAATATGTAATAAAAAGGAAATAATTATTATATAATAAGTAAAAATTCCAATGACCATTAAGATTAGAGCTTTGGGAAGAGACACTCACTGGTGGATTTTAAAAATAGGAAATATATCAAAGTATTTATAGTGGTTATGTTTGGCTGGTGAGTATTATGGTAACTATTTTAAATATATATATTTGAAATGTTCTTTAGTTAGAATGTACAATTTCTTTTTTTTTTTTTTTTTGAGACGGAGTCTCACGCTGTTGCCCAGGCTGGAGTGCAGTGGCGCGATCTCGGCTCACTGCAAGCTCCGCCTCCCGGGTTCCCGCCATTCTCCTGCCTCAGCCTCCTGAGTAGCTGGGACTACAGGCGCCCGCCACCGCTCCCGGCTAATTTTTTGTATTTTTAGTAGAGACGGGGAGAATGTACAATTTCTATAGTGAAACAGATATTTTAAAACTATAATTCCATGAAATGAAAATTTTTTTGTTTTGTCTATTAAAATATTTGCTTTTGTTCTTCTTTTTTGGCTTTAGAGAAATGAATTTTAACCTCCAGATTCTCAGGCTTTGTAATTCCATGTGATAGGCATTCAAGCATTACTTGAGTGAAGAATGATATACCTGAAAAAAGTAGTCTCTGTGTTATTAATTGTGCCTCAAAGGATTTTCAGAATTGCCCAGACAGCCCTCAAAGCATTCTGCTCCATCTTATTTGAGAAAGATGAATTCTGTACTATGTCTGTATTGTGTAAGTGCCAAGTTTGAGAACAAACAGTGACAACCCCCACACCCCCGCCACTTGAACCTGTGTAAGCTCCTCCATTTTTTACGTTTTTTGAGATTGTAAATCATGCTCAGTGCTTTGAATTTGCAGAGAATCTATCACTTGGCAAACTGCCAAGTACTGTGCCCCATTGAAGGGAACAGAGAAAGAAAATTGAGGTGTTAAATAAGTTGCCCACTGTAGGGTAGTTGAAAGAAAATTGATACTCAAAATTCCCACTAAGTGATTTTCAGGTCTTTTAGATTTTTCAAACTATTGGGTTACATTGAAGTGTTTAAATTTTTTCTATGTTACAATCACTGAATTAGCCAAATTAAAAACTGGGAATGTGGATGACAGTATGATGGACGCAAAGTTCCCTTGGGAACAGCTCAAGATAGGAGTAGATGTGCTTTGTAAAGATGAGGACTTTCCAATATACCTTTTTGTCATGTATGAAAAGGATCTCCCTGCAGATCAAAGTCTTAGCCTTTTTTAATAGACTGTGGCAGACTTGAAACGTGAGTCAGTAGAGAGATTCATCAGTAAACTAAATGTAAATGTGTACAAGCATATAAATGTATGTATATAAGTCACAAAAATACATATGTGTACACATATAGATTACATGTAAGGCATACTCCACGCTTAGTACGTTTAAGGACTATATTTAGCTTGTTAAATAGAGGAATGAGGTGGGTTACTTCCTGCCCCAACATGTCAAATCTCTCAATAGTTATTAATTAATTAAACTAATTAGTAAATACATTACTTGATCATTTAGAAAATACAATCAGTCTTTAATCTTCAAAACAGTTTGCTATGTTAATGTATTCTTATATGCAGGCGCATATTTATTATTTGTATATTAACCTCTGAAATGTTTTCTCATTGTGAAGAATAGAAGCTAACGCATGAACAAGATGACATGGGTGTTGTACATTTTGACTGACTCTTCATGGTAACAGCAGACATCTCACAAAATACACTGGTTTGTCATTATTTGGAATATTGAGTAGCTTATAAATACATTTCCCTGGAGACCTCATTGAGTTATACATTTTTTAAGAGACACCTAGCATCACCAGTAAGTTAAACACAGTCTCCAGCATCACTGCTCTTCCATCTGGCCTGAGTTTCGCTACCTCAATTTGCACATCTCCACATGAGGAACACTCTAGGAACTAAAAACTGTTCTCTCCTTCATTATGCATGTGGCGCGCGATGCAATTTACCACCTAACAGATGTCATAGCTGAGTACCCAGGATCGTGTCATGATTCATTCATCTTAAGACAATCTGCTTCAGAAATGCAAGGCTTTTTATAAATTGGGAGAACTTGGCTTTTGAGTAATTCTATAAAATGCTCTGTTTATAACTTTAATTTTTTTCTTGAAACACAATTATGGGCTTCAGTTTGTTTGTTTTCAGGTTATTGCCTCTTTTTAGTTTTGTTTTGAATAACTCTGCCACTGAAAAAATAATAAAGAATA
This sequence comes from Macaca fascicularis, assembly GCF_037993035.2. NCBI lineage: Eukaryota > Metazoa > Chordata > Mammalia > Primates > Cercopithecidae > Macaca > Macaca fascicularis. Next base: position 113,610,932 of record NC_088380.1, on the reverse strand, counting down.
TATATATTTTTCCAGAATGGTTATTGAGGTAACTCTGGATATGAACCAGAAATGGAGGTTTTGATGTCTAGGCAAATCTGGTGAAACATTATATCTCTGCCCTCGTAAAGCAGGCAAGAAATTTCTGCCGGGTGGTATTTTACATAATATTGTCATTAAACATGGTCTCTCTTTAGCGGAAGAAGCAGACGGTAATAAGTCAAATAGGGATGAAGAATTATCTGAATCTGAGGAGGTACACTTGCAATGGGTAACCGAAATTATTATTAAAGGTAGAAATATGACATCCAGATTAATAGAGTAAAAGGGTGAAAGAAATGTTTAACTCTTGAGAGTAATTATCAAAGGCTTTTTCATAAAAGAACATGTTACATAGTCTCCTATTTTTGGAGGCATACTTTTCTCTGCTGGAATAAAGAGCCCATAGATTCTTTGCTGCAGCTGTTTCAGTCTTGATTAATCTAAGTACTGTAACCATAAAAGGAAAAGTAGCTTAATTAAAAAATGTTAGAGCAGAATAGAATACATTTACAATAATTTCCCTTCTCTTTTTGCATAAATGCAAGAAAGCACATCATCCTTTCTTTTAAAGGGAGCAAATCAATATCTGTGCCTTTGCGATTACCCTGGAGGTACAATGTTATACGGCTGGGTGCACAAACAAAGGAATCATGGGTTAAACACCATATCCCTCATCATTAAAAAAAAGAAGAGAATTGTTTCAGTCTTGCTACATTTATTTCTTTTCCCATCCCCCAAACACTAGCATCACAACTTCCAACCTTAATCCCATAAAAATGTTTCTCTCAAATGCATAAACTTGTTCTTTGTTACTTAATTCTGTTTTTAATTTTCCCCCAAAGAGATCCAAATTGATTTCCTTGTTACCTTGAGGTAAATACATCTCATTGGGTTGATGATAAGATTGTTTGTAAAATAAATGTATCCTTTTAATATTTACACAACTCTTGAGAAGTATGAGGCAAAGCCGCAGCAGGATAGTTTCCCAGTCCGGAAGTCTGTGTTTTTCTCTCCTGTCACTGTAGAAATTGATTTCCTATGTGGATTTGTAGAAGCCCTATGGGAGATAGTTTTCTTATGACTGTGCTTTCAGTAAGTATCTGTAATGATAGGCTATAATGGGAGAGAATACATAGTTCCAACTAGAACAGGTGGATATTTAAAATTTTGATTGTGTGTTGGTAGAAGTTTTTCTTTTTGATGTTTAGGAATACATTTGAAATTTTTCAATAGTCACAACAGAAAAAACAACTCTATTAGGCAGCATATTTTGTAATACTAATCATAAAAATCTATAATTCTAATATCATTATCTTACCTTCCCCAGCAATTATCTCAATTGATTTATTGTATAACCCACCTCATTCCACTGTGGTTACTTTGCATCATGTCTGAGATGGATTACAATCCAGACATAATCTATTTCAGTGGGAATTTCCCATGAAAAACTGAATTGTTTTCTTCAATCTGCTGTGAATATAGTTTAAAGAATTTTTTACTACTTCATGTGAAAATAATAAAATATTTAATAATGCCCAATAATATTGTATACAGTATAAAACCAAGTACCACCCACTGTTTAGCTCCCTAGAGTCCATATTAAAGGCAAACTAAATATACTATGCAAAATTAAGAAAGAAATGGGACCCAACTGGACTAAACAATAGGAGAACATTTTATTTCTTTGGCTTAACTTAAATTATTGGAATATAAGGCCATCCATACTCCTTATATAAAACTAGAGATAATATTTTGTTTTTCAGATCCTTCAGGAATTCATAAATGAGGGCAAGTTGGTTACAACATTTTTTAATTCTTTTTCTTTTGGCTCAGTTCAACTCTATAAACTGAATACGTTTGAAATAGAAGTTCCTTTCTTGTTTTTAGAAACATGTGAAGGAAATTCCAATTCTTTTTATATCATGAAGCCGGTTTCTCAATTCTCTGTTTCTTCCATGCAGATAATACGCCTGCTATTTAGTGGGCTCTTTTGGAAGTGGGAGCTGCCAGGTGTAGACAAAAGTAGCTAAGAAGACTCAATTCTAACATTGTCTTGAGTTGCATTTGAATTGACTGAAAAAGTAAGAGATTTGACGTCAGGAAATGATCAAGTAAGTTAAGCTATCTTTTAAGGGAATGTCTTATTTAAAATTTGCAACATACAATAGTTGCGCTTGAGGTATTTGCTGAGGTAGGAGAATCTAAAACCCCCAACAAGTTTTGTCCAGCAAAAGACCTGGCTAAGGAGAAACAATACATCTGAGGTTTGCTCAGTCCCCGTTTCTATTAGATCCGAGTGTCTCTAGTCTCAAATTCACATTTCTTCAGTGTATAAGCAAGTAGTGTACATAAAGGAAGTAGTGCAGGTGAAGCACATGTGTTTTGAAGTAGTGTAGGTGAAGCACATGTGTTTCCAGTGTAAAAATAGGGTAAATGTACATATCTCTTTTTGTGTGATGAACATGCCAGACACATACACTGCACAGATTGGTCCCAGTAATGTCATAGCCCTTCACTTCTACTTACTGTTTGGCAAGTTACTTAAACTCTCTGTGCTTCAGTTTTCTCATCTGGAAAATGGAATTATAATAATACCTGCTTCATGGTGTTGCTGTGGGGAACAAGTGAGTTTATATATTAAAAAGTATGTCAAACAGTGCCTCGCACATGTTTCTAAAAACAAGAAAGGAACTTCTATTTCAAACATAATCACTCCGTTCGAAGGTGTCATCTCTTTCTTGCCTGGACCTTGACTTATATAGGCTGTTATTTAAAATGCCTTCATGTCTTCTCTCCTCTTTCCCTAAATTCTGTTATAATGATAGAAGGCATAGTAAAATAATAATAAATTCATACAAAACCTGGCTATCAAATGCAAGCGATAGCAGCAGAAAAGTATAATGAGCAAATTCCACATGGACAGTGAAAATCAGATGAAGTGAGGACCATGCACCCCTATACAGATGACCTTCAAAGCAATCTCCCACTCCGCAAACAAAAGAAAAGCCTAGAGTAATCCATACTGTGCTCAGAGGAAAAGCTGGTTGAAGTGGTCACCAATAAGATTGACCCCAAGTTTAACAGAGTAAAAATTTGAAGCAGCCCTATCCTTGGGCAGGTTCCCCCGAAATAAGTGGTGAGCATAGCTCTCAGAAGATGGCATTTGATATGAGAGACATCTCTTATAGAATGCCTTTTGAAGGCCAGAGAAAACAGTGCTTTTCTCCAGGTGGTAAGTGGAATAGAGAGACATCTGCCTGGAATGACGCTGGTGAAATTGTGCCTACAGGTGGATTTGCAGAAGAGATAGCCTTTGAAAATATCCAGATAACATTAAAATTATAGCTTTATTGTCCCTAATTATCAGGAACCCAAAATTCGTAGAGTTATTACAGAGTGAAAAAAATAAGAATAAACATTGAAAATATATCTTTCAGATAAGTATAAAACTATCTGATCATTTGGTGTATTTGAATCCACAAAACTGGGTTTTCTCTGTTCAGGCATTACAAACAGAGAAAATATTCACAGCAATGAATATCCATTCATATGTGAAAACAAAATACGGGGAAAAGTGAATTTCTTGATTCACTGAAACTTCAGAGCACTGTCAGAATTCAAGGATGATTTTCTTAAGATAAATGTACGATGCTTAAAATAAGGATAATAAACAGGCACACATGCGTGCATGCATGTGTGTGTATGTGTGTGTTTGTGTGTGTGTACATACCAGAGTGTTACTCAAGGCACTGAAAAGCAATAGAATGGTGTCTACATGGTATTTGCCTTCCCGTCACTTATAAACTTATTTTTTGTTGTACATTCCTCTAGAAAAAATGTACACAATATAAATTTCAAGTTTTATAGTTGTTTACATTCTAAGTAGATTAAATAAAAAATAAAATTTCCCTTTCCTTTTCTTACATGGTTAATATAAGGAATATTTAGTGGTAATGAAAATGAATTTCTTTTTTTTTTTTTTTTTTTTTGAGACGGAGTCTCACTCTGTCGCCCAGACTGGAGTGCAGTGGCGCGATCTCGGCTCACTGCAAGCTCCACCTCCCGGGTTCACGCCATTCTCCTGCCTCAGCCTCCGGAGTAGCTGGGACTACAGGCGCCCGCCACCACGCCCGGCTAATTTCTTTTTGTATTTTTTTTTTTAGTAGAGATGGGGTTTCACCGTGTTAGCCAGGATGGCCTCGATCTCCTGACCTCGTGATCCGCCCGCCTCGGCCTCCCAAAGTGCTGGGATTACAGGCTTGAGCCACCGCGCCCGGCCGAAAATGAATTTCTTTACTATAATAGCAACAGCAACTTATAACCACCACAAACATAACCAAAAAACACCCTGGAACATGTGGTCAGTTAAAAATAGCTTAGATACTGTTTACTTTTATGGTTGATGACTATCAATTCATTACGAATAACTGAAAACTTCTGAACACTTAAACATGTTTTAAACATGGTTAGAAGTGGTAGGACTTATTATGAGATCATTTTAAAATCCACTTAATATTATGATTTCCTAAATTCCTCCTCAACCAAAGCAAAACAACCAAAGCAAAACAAAACCAAAAATAAACAGAGGGCATAAAAGAAAAACAAAGAGGAGAATTGAGAGTGGTTAAGAGGAGTAAATAAACTATATATAATGTTTGATTGTCTGAGTTACGTGGTTTGCATCAGTTACACAAATGCATTTTGGAGAATGTAGGCTATGTACACATTCAAGAGAAGTTTCTAAAATAGCTTAGTTTGGTGGGGTGCCTACTTCACTGGATAACAGAATTCTTAGTTCTTCTCCAAACCCCTGTAAGTGACCCTCAAAGCGTCAACAATATTCCCCAGTCTTTCTCCAGACATGAAGATAAGCATATTATTTATCTATCCTTGATGGAGATAAGTCTACTAGATCCTAAAGGGAGTTTTGGTATCAGGTTTCCTGAGCTGTCTTTGGAGTTCCTAACTCATTAAGGGCTTTAAAGATTGTTTCTCTGGCATAGGCATTGGATAACGTTCAGATTTATTAGGTCCCAAATACCCATTGATGCTTTTAAGCCCAGAATAGAACATTGGAATTTTGTTAATATCCTAGATTATGAAGTTAATAAACTTTCTGTGTTAAATGGGCAAATTCATTTCAAAATAATGTGAATATGTGATATTATTTAACTCAATCTTTATTAAGAAATGTATCTTTTTTGGAAAAAAATTATTCTGGTAAAATATATATAACATTTGCCATTTTAACCATTTTTAAAAATGTACAGCTCAGTGGTCTCAAGTACATTCATGTGGTTGTGCAACCATCACCACCAATTCATCTCAGAACATTTTTATCTTCCCAAAATGAAACTTTGTACTCATTAAACAAATCTTCATTTTTCCCTCTCCCAGGGCCCTGGTAACCACTATTCTACTTTCTTTCTCCATGAATTTGACTACCATAGCTACTTCATAGCAACAGAATCATACAATATTTGTTGTTTCATATCTGGTTTATCGCACTTAGAACAATGTTTTCAAGTTTCATTCATGTTAGAACCTGTGTCAGAATTTCATGCTTTTTAGGGCTGAATAATAACATTTGTATGTCTATACCACATTTTGTTTATCCATTCATTTGTTGATAGACATTGAGCTATTTCCACCTTTTGGTTATTGTGAATAATGTTATTATGAACATTAATGCACAATATCTGTTCAAGTCCCTGCCTTCAGTTCTTATGTATATATACTCAGAAATGTAATTGCTAGATTACATGGTAATTCATAGGGCAATTTTATCTTTAATTTTTTGGGGAACCACCACACAGAGGCTGCAGCACACAAGGGTTCCAATCTCCACATGTAGCCAACTCTGGTTATTTTCTTTCTTTCTCTCTTCGTTCCCTCCCTTCCTCTCTTTCCCTACCTCCCTTCTTCCTTTACTTTTCCCTCCCCTCCCCTCCCCTTCCTCCCCTTCCGTTTCCTTCTCTTCCCTTCCTTTCCATTCTTTTCCTTCTTTCCTCTCCTCTGTCTCTTTCTTTCTAGTTATCCTCCTAATAGGTGTGAAGTGATATCTCCTTGTGGTTTTGATTTGTATTTCCCTAATGATTGGTGATAAGCATCTGAAAATAAATTAATTTACTAGAGTCAGACAGTTAAAATTTCTTTTTAAAATCCTTTGGGTTCATCTAGTTTATTTTATTTTTAAAGAAATATTGTTAAAAATAACTGAATATTAAGTTTAAAAGTTTAATTACAATTACTGTATAAAAAAGCATCACAACTGCTCCTTTGAAACAATGGAAAAATATTTTCTATACCTTGTAAATTGCTAGTTTACTGTTTCATTTCCAGATTATGTAAGTGTGAACAATAAAGGCAAACAAGCTATCAAACGAGCAAACTATGATATTAAATAAAGCAATAGTTGAATTCAGTATCAACAAATGCCAAAAAAGTACAGTACAAATTTTTAAATTTTAATTTTTTTAAACAAGAAGAGACAACAATTTTGAAAGACTGTGAAGTGGGTTAGTATTCTAATTTCAGAGGTCCTTATTTATCTTGCAGGTAAATAATGGGGAACGTGGTTGGAAGGAACATGAGGAGAGAGGTTTAAAGCAAAAAAAAAAAAACTATTTGGAAACTAATGGCTTGTAAAAAAAATCAAGCTTTGTGAAAGAGGGTTTTGGGGGAATTTTGCTGATTGAACTTAAGAAGTTAGTTTTTTTCCCCCTCTGAGTATTTCCATTTGATCAGAGAAAGCTTTGTGGTATATTTTTGAAGCCAGTGATTCTGATGTTGCTAGCCAAGAAGTTTCAATGGTTTTCTCTGAAAAGTAGTTTCATACTTCCTTTTCCAAGACAGTAAATTACCCAAACAAAAGTAACATGTGTAGTTTGCTGGAGGCCATATAAAGAAAGAGAGAAATGTGTTTGTGCAGCAACAAAAGACTGTGGCTTTATTGGCAACACCATCAAAGCTAATCCATTTGCTTGCCAAGGCAGTGTGAATCCATTGCAAGATGTGTCAAATCTGTTAGAGAAATAATTTTCCTGGAGCACCCACTTGTGGACTGTAGCTCTTTCTCCAAACTTCTGGTTGAGAGGGAAGACTTTCTATAATAGTGCAGAGCTGTTTTCCCTTTCAGTTTTATTTTCTTTAGAAATTACTTATATATGTAACATTTTTGAATCTCTTTGGTCAGCATGTTTTCTATCAAATGACTGAAAAGAATTACTCTGGAAGCTGTCTCCTCACTGTCTGATTAGCACTGACTCTGATCTTAATGGGTTGGAATCTTTTAAGTGTGATTCCAAGAGTTACTTTGAAGCATTTTGAACCACTAACTAGAAGTGTTCATACACTGTTTTAAAGGTATTTTGGAGAATTAATAGGAATATTCCAAGTTAGAGAAATTTTACCTCTGTCTCATAATAGTATATGCCAAATCTATGAATAGAGGGGAATACAGATCTACAAAATCCTACATAGCTTCAATCCAAAGATGTTGCTGTATTTCTTAAGCTTGCATTTGAAGACAATGAGAGGTTTTAAAGTCCTTTTGCTTGTGAAGATAAACTTTTATACTGCAACCCAATGAACATCTTGTCCTCTGATTGAGCCTGCAGCTAGCTCGAATGACACAAACAAACCAAATAAAATGATGGAACCCTGGATTATGTTCTAAAGCTCTTGACCTTGAAGCCTAACATGGTGGTTTAGAGACTATAAATAATTCTGTGCTGTAATTTGTGCAACGTAATTTAGTATCTTCTACCCATTTTAAAATACATTATTCCTTTAAGTAGTATAGAAATGGTCAGTGTTAAATGGAATTCACAGAACTTATATTCTTTTAGGTTTATGAACAAAAAATATAATATAATTTATTTATTTGAGATATTTTATATTGAAGTACGTTATGTTAGAATATTTTTATGATTTTGATATCTTCATATTTGCCGTCAGGTAATAACCTACCATATTTGACAGCATATAACAGTACTGCCTTATATATTGCATTTGATTTGTAAATTCTGGATAGAACATTAAGCCTTTTTTTTTTTTTTTGCCATGATGTTTAGCGTTGCCGCATTCTATCACTGGGAGATGACATCTTAAAACAATTGTGGAAAATGCTCTTATAGGCAGAAAGACAGATCTAGAACTCTCTGAACAGAAAGATATCAGAGGTTCATTTAGTCCTTCTTCCTTGATCTAGGCACCTGGTTTCTAAAGCCTGGATAACAGAAGATGGATCATGCAAGTATGGAAAAATGTTAGTTTTATTTATATTTGTTTTATTTCATCCTTTAAAAAAACATACTTATATTACTTTAAAAATATACATAATGTATTATTTCATTAGTGTCTGTAATCAGCTTATTAAAATATATATCTTACAAAAGCATAATGTAAAGATGTTTGGATAACACTTCGTTGAGCAATACTGAAATCATATCACTCTGGAAAAGTATTGAAGAGAATGTATTGAGGATATGTTTTATAGTTCATAAACCATTTTTCACTGCTTAGATGAAGTGTGGGTACTTAATAAATAGAATTGAATACCTTTCCAGGATTCAAATTATTCTTGATTACGTACTTTACAAATGAGTTGGACAGTTGTAAAGGATTCTCTTCATATTTTCAATTATTTGTGTTTAAAAAATCATTCAGTTTTGTGAGAAGATAGGCGAGCTTATCTTTTAGAGGAAGCAGATGTGTATACAGCATAAAAGACTTTATCGAAATAAAAGCACTAATTTTTAAACCAAAATGAAAGTTCATAGACAAATTGAAGATAAATTGAGTCACTACTGAGACCTGAATTAGTCACCTAGAAGACAAATGGAAAAAATATTTTAAAGCACAGAACAGAAATAAAAGAAATTAAAAGCATAAGAAAACTAGATAACAGATTTGGAGGACACATACTGAATATTTAACATGCTAATATTAGAAAATGCAGCAGAATCCAAGCAACAGATGGAGAGATAATAATAAATAACATAAAACTATTCTTAAGGTTAAAGAAGGACAGGAGATCACATGTGGAAAGGGCACATTGGGTTCCAGCTATATTTGATGAGGAAAAACTTATATAGGTATATCTTAACAAAATGTCCAAAATATAACAATAAAGGGAAAACAATTTTAAGTTACCTCAAAAAACAGGTTATCTGTGGAAAAAAGCTAAACAAAATATGCTTTTTATATTCTAGTTTTTAAATTGACATATAATTGTATACATTTATTGAGTATATAGTAATATTCTGAAAAATATGTATAGTGATAAAAACAGGGAAATTAGCTTATCTACCCCCTTAAGCATTTATCGTTTCTTTGAACTGGGAGCATTCAATATCCTCCTTCCTACTATTTGAAGCTATATGGTATTGTTAACAATAGTCATCCTACAATGGTGTAAAACACTAAAATGTATTCCTCCTGTCTAGCTATAATTTTGTTTCCTTTAACAAATCTTTCTCCTCCTTCTTCCTACCCTTCTCATTCTTTAGTATCCTTTGTTCTTACTTTTATGAGATTGAGTTTTTTTAAGCTTCCACATATGAGCGAGAACACCTGGTGTTTAACTTTCTGGCTTATTTCACTAGACATAATGTCCTGAAATTACACTTTTCATAGGCATCACTATGACAGCAAAGAGTTGTAACTCTAAGATCTTATACCTAGCCAAAATAGCATTTAACTTTTGAAGTAAAAAAGACATTTGTTTTTATTCAATAATAAAAGTATTCTATGGTCATCTTCTTGACATTTGGGGTTTTTGCACAGAGAAGTAGAATGTCTTGGCAAGAAATGTAATTCATATCTCTTTTTCTAATAATAATAGGGAGATATACATTATAAGTACCAGGAAAAAATGTAACAATTAAATTATTGAAAGGTAGAACTTCCAAATTAACTAGTGGAAAAAGAGAATAATTTGATCAAAAGAAAAAAAGAAACAACATAAGCATGTACATAAATGGAAGGAATAAATTAATTGTAATTCTTGCTTTATTAAATGTAAACAGACTAAATGCTCTTATTAAAAGTAGTGACTCTAATATTAAGTTAAAAAAAGTCCTATAAGAAAAACTCTTAAAATAATCAGAGAAAGGTAGAAAATAAAGAGATACATTTTTTAAAAAAAACGTGCAAATGTACATAAAGCAATATAGAAGTGATAATATTATAAGTTGGAAATTAAGGAAATATAATTTAAATAGACTATGAATAGTTATGATGTAATAAAATATTGCTTTCAAAACTAAACAGATACATTAGAAAAAATATAGAAAGACATAGGGAATTTGATAACTATAACCAATATACTCATTTTAATACTGATTTACATTTCTCAAAAGAAAATAAAGGTTTTCTTTTATTTGCCCATGCAATATTTATGAAGATTGCTAAGATACTTGGCTGTTAAAGAAAACCTCAACAAATGAAAACAAACTAGAGTATTTGAGGATCATATTTTTAAATGAAATAAAGTAAACAATAAGTGTAAAAACCCAATTAAACTACTTGGAAATTAAGAAGTATACTCCTAGATTATTCTTATGTCAAAGAGGATATACAAATTGGCATTACTAACTCCAGAAATAAGGGAGTAGAGAACTTCACATTGCTGCCTCTGAAATTAGAAGAAAATGTATACCCTTTATCATACTCCATTTTTAAATGACAGTAATAAACATCAATAATAAAGTAACCAGTATTTATCCTTTTTTTGGTTATTATTATACTTTAAGTTCTAGGGTACATGTGCACAATGTGCAGTTTGTTACTTATGTATACATGTGCAATATCGGTGTGCTGCACCCCATAACTCGTCTTTTACATTAGGTATATCTCCTAATGCTATCCCTCCCCCCCCACCCCTCCCCACAATAAGACCCAGTGTGTGATGTTCCCCTTCCTATGTCCAAGTGATCTCATTGTTCAATTCCCACCTATGAGTGAGAACATGCGGTGTTTGGTTTTCTGTTCTTGCGATAGTTTGCTGAGAATGATGGTTTCCAGCTGCATCCAAAGGACACGAGCTCATCCTTTTTTATGGCTGCATAGTATTCCATGGTGTATATGTGCCACATTTTCTTAATCCAGTCTGTCACTGATGGACATATGGGTTGATTCCAAGTCTTTGCTATTGTGAATAGTGCCACAATAAACATAATGTGTGCATGTGTCTTTATAGCAGCATGATTTATAATCCTTTGGGTATCTCCCCGGTAATGGGATGGCTGGGTCAAATGGTATTTCTAGTTCTAGGTTCTTGAGGAATCGCCACACTGTTTTCCAAAATGGTTGACCTAGTTTAGAGTCCCACCAACAGTGTAAAAGTTTTCCTATTTCTCCACATCCTCTCCAGCACCTGTTGTTTCCTGATTTTTTAATGATTGCCATTCTAACCTGTGTGAGATGGTATCTCATTGTGGTTTTGATTTACATTTCTCTGATGGTGAGTGATGATGAGCATTTTTTCCTGTGTCTGTGGGCTGTATGAATGTCTTCTTTTCAGAAGTATCTGTTCATATCCTTTGCCCAATTTTTGATGGGGTTGTTTTTTTCTTGTAAACTTGATTGAGTTCTTTATAGGTTCTGGATATTAGCCCTTTGTCAGATGAGTGGATTGCAAAAATTTTCTCCCATTCTGTAGGTTGCCTGTTTACTCTGATGGTAGTTTCTTTTGCTGTGCAGAAGCTCTTCCGTTTAACTAGATCTCATTTGTCAATTTTGGCTTCTGTTGTTCTAGCTTTTGGTGTTTTAGACATGAAGTCCTTGCCCATGCCTATGTCCTGAGTGGTATTACCTAGGTTTTCTTCTAGGGTTTTTATGGTTTTAGGTCTAACATTTAAGTCTCTAATCCATCTAGAAATAATGTTTGTGTAAGGTGTAAGGAAGGGATCCAGTTTCTGCTTTCTACATATGGCTAGCCAATTTTCCCAGCACCATTTATTAAATAGGGAATCCCTTCCCCATTTCTTGTATTTGTCAGGTTTGTCAAAGGTCAGATGACTGTAGATGTGTGGTATTATTTCTGAGGGCTCTGTTCTGTTCCATTGGTCTATATCTCTGTTTTGGTACCAGTACCATGCTGTTTTGGTTACTGTAGCCTTGTAGTATAGTTTGAAGTCAGGAAGCATGATGCCTCCAGCTTTGTTCTTTTGGCTTAGGATTGTCTTGGCAATGCTGGCTCTTTTTTGGTTCCATATGAACTTTAAAGTAGTTTTTTCCAATTCTGTGAAGAAAGTCATTGGTAGCTTGATGGGGATGGCATTGAATCTATGCATTACCTTGGGCAGTATGGCCATTTTCATGATATTGATTCTTCCTATCCATGAGCAAGGAATGTTCTTCCATTTGTTTGTGTCCTCTTTTATTTTGTTGAGCAGTGGTTTGTAGTTCTCCTTGAAGAGGTCCTTCACATGCCTTGTAAGTTGGATTCCTAGGTATTTTATTCTCTTTGAAGCAATTGTGAATGGGAGTTCATTCATGATTCGGCTCTCTGTTTGTCTGTTATTCGTGTACAAAAATGCTTGTGTTTTTTGCACACTGATTTTGTATCCTAAGACTTTGCTGAAATAGCTTATCAGCTGAAGGAGATTTTGGGCTGAGACAATGGGGTTTTCTAAATATACAATCATGTCATCTGCAAACAGGGACAATTTGACTTCCTCTTTTCCTAACTGAATACCCTTTATTTCTTTCTCTTGCCTGATTACCCTAGCCAGAACTTCCACCACTACGTTGGATAGGAGTGGTGAGAGAGGGCATCCCTGTCTTGTGCCAGTTTTCAAGGGGAATGCTTCCAGTTTTGGCCCATTCAGCATGATATTGGCTGTGGGTTTGTCATAAATAGCTCTTATTATTTTGAGATAAGTTCCATCAATACCGAATTTATTGAGAGTTTTTAGCATGAAGGGCTTTTGAATTGTGTCAAAGGCCTTTCCTGCATCTATTTAGATAATCATGTGGTTTTTGTCTTTGGTTCTGTTTATATGCTGGATTACGTTTATTGATTTGCATATGTTGAACCAGCCTTGCATCCCAGGGATGAAGCCCAGTTGATCATGGTGGATAAGATTTTTGATGTGCTGCTGGATTCGGTTTGCCAGTGTTTTATTGAGGATTTTTGCATTGATGTTCATCAGGGATATTGGTCTAAAATTCTCTTTTTTTTGGTTGTATCTCTCTCAGGCTTTGGTCTCAGGATGATGGTGGCCTTGTAAAATGAGTTAGGGAGGATTCCCTCTTTTTCTATTGATTGGAATAGTTTCAGAAGGAATGGTACCAACTCCTCCTTGTATCTCTGGTAGAATTCGGCTGTGAATCCGTCTGCTCCTGGACTTTTTTTGGTTGGTAGGCTATTAATTATTGCCTCAATTTCAGAGCCTGCTATTGGTCTATTCAGAGATTCAGCTTCTTCCTGGTTTAGTCTTGGGAGAGTGTAAGTATCCAGGAAATTATCCATTTCTTCTAGGTTTCCTAGTTTATTTGCATAGAGGTGTTTATAGTATTCTCTGATGGTGGTTTGTATTTCTGTGGGGTCGGTGCTGATATCCCTTTATCATTTTTGATTGCGTCTATTTGATTCTTCTCTCTTTTCTTCTTTATTAGTCTTGCTAGTTGTCCATCTATTTTGTTGATCTTTTCAAGAAACCAGCTTCTAGATCCATTGATTTTTTGAAGGGTTTTTTATGTCTCTATCTCCTTCAGTTCTGCTCTGATCTTAGTTATTTCTTGCCTTCTGCTAGTTTTTGAATGTGTTTGATCTTGCTTCTCTAGTTCTTTTAATTGTGATGTTAGGGTGTCAATTTTAGATCTTTGCTGCTTTCGCTTGTGGGCATTTAGTGCTATAAATTTCCGTCTACACACTGCTTTAAATGTGTCCCAAAGATTCTAGTATGTTGTATCTTTGTTCTCATTGGATTCGAAGAACATCTTTATTTCTGCCTTAATTTTGTTATGTACCCAGTAGTCATTCAGGAGCAGGTTGTTCAGTTTCCATGTAGTTGAGCAGTTTTGATTGAGTTTTTTAGTCCTGAGTTCTAGTTTGATTGCACTGTGGTCTGAGAGACAGTTTGTTATCATTTCTGTTCTTTTATATTTGCTGAGGGGTGCTTTATTTCCAACTATGTGGTCAGTTTTGGAATAAGTGTGATGTGGTGCTGAGAAGAATGTATATTCTTTTGATTTGGGGTGGAGAGTTCTGTAGATGTCTATTAGGTCTGCTTGGTGCAGAGTTGAGTTCAATTCCTGGATATCCTTGTTAACTTTCTGTCTCGTTGATCTGTCTTATGTTGACAGTGAGGTGTTAAAGTCTCCCATTATTGTTTCATGGGAGTCTAAGTCTCTTTGTAACTCTATAAGGACTTGCTTTATGAATCTGGGTGCTCCTGTATTGGTGCATATATATTTAGGATAGTTAGCTCTTCCTGATTAATTGATCCCATTACCATTATGTAATGACCTTCTTTGTCTCTTTTGATCTTTGATGGTTTAAAGTCTGTTTTATCAAAGGCAGGATTACAACCCTGCTTTTTTTTTGTTTTCCATTTGCTTGGTAGATCTTCCTCCATCCCTTTATTTTGAGCCTATGTGTGTCTCTGCATGTGAGATGGGTCTCCTCAATACAGCAAACTGATGGGTCTTGACTCTATCCAATTTGCCAGTCTGTGTCTTTTAATTGAACCATTTAGTCCATTTACATTTAAGGTTGTTATGTGTGAACTTGATCCTGTCATTATGATATTCGCTGGTTATTTTGCTTGTTAGATGATGCAGTGTCTTCCTAGCATCGATGGACTTTACATTTTGGCATGTTTTTGCAATGGCTGGTACCAGTTGTTCCTTTCCACGTTGAGTGCTTCCTTCAGGATGTCTTGTAGGGCAGGCCTGGTGGTGACAAAATCTCTAAGCATTTGCTTGTCTGTAAAGGATTTTATTGCTCCTTCACTGATGAAACTTAGTTTGGCTGGATATGAAATTCTGGGTTGAAAATTCTTTTCTTTAAGAATGTTGAATATTGGCCCCCACTCTCTTCTGGCTTGGAGAGTTTCTGCCGAGAGATCTGCTGTTAGTCTGCTGGGCTTCCCTTTGTGGGTAACCCGACATTTCTCTCTGGCTGCCCTTAACATTTTTTCCTTCATTTCAACTTTGGTGAATCTGACAATTATGTGTCTTGGAGTTGCTCTTCTCGAGGAGTATTTTGGCATTCTCTGTATTTCCTGAATTTGAATGTTGGTCTGCCTTATTAGGTTGGGGAAGTTCTCCTGGATGATATCCTGAAGAGTGTTTTCCAACTTGGTTCCATTTTCCCCGTTGCTTTCAGGCACACCAGTCAGATGTAGATTTGGTCTTTTTACATAATTCCATATTTCTTGGAGGTTTTGTTCTTTTCTTTTTACTCTTTTTTCCTCTACACTTCTCTTCTCACTTCATTTCATTCATTGGGTCTTCAATAGCTAATACTCTTTCTTCCAGTTGATCGAGTCGCTTACTGAAGCTTGTGCATTTGTCACGTAGTTCTCCTGTTATGGTTGTCATCTGTATCAGTTCTTTTAAGGTTTTCTCTGCATTGATTATTCTATTTATCCATTCATGCATTATTTTTTCAAGGTTTTTAGTTTCTTTGAGCTAGTTACGTAGTTCCTCCTTTACCTCTGAGAAGTTTGATCGACTGAAGCCTTCTTCTCTCATCTCGTCAAAGTCATTCATCCAGCTTTGTTCCATTGTTGGTGATGAGCTGCGTTCATTTGGAGGGAGAGATGCACTCTGATTTTTTGAATTTCCAGCTTTTCTGCACTGCTTTTTCCCCATCTTTGTGGTTTTATCTGCCTTTGGTCTTTGATGATGGTGACGTACTGATGGGGTTTTGGTGTGAGTGTCCTTTCTGTTTGTTAGTTTTCCTTCTAACAGTCAGGACCCTCAGCTATAGGTCTGTTGGAGTTTGCTTGAAGTCCACTCCAGACCCTGTTTGCCTGGGTATCTGCAGTGGAGGCTGCAGAAGATAGAATATTGCTGAACATTGAGTGTTGCTGTCTGATTCTTGCTCTGGAAGCTTCGTCTCAGGGGTGTACCCCACCATGTGATGTGTGAGGTGTCAGTCTGCACTTAGTGGGGGATGTCTCCCAGTTAGGGTACTCAGGGGTCAGGGACCCACTTGTGCAGGCAGTCTGTCCGTTCTCAGATCTCAACCTCCATGCTGGGAGATCCACTGCTCTCTTCAAAGCTGTCAGACAGGGGCATTTTCCTCTGCTGAGATTTCTGCTGCTTTTTGTTTAGCTATGCCCTGTCCCCAGAGGAGGAGTCTACAGAAGCAGGCCGGCCTCCTTAAGCTATGGTGGACTCCACCCAATTCGAGCTCCCCGGTGGCTTTGTTTACCTACGTAAGCCTCAGCAATGGTGGGCGCTCCTCCCCCAGCCTCACTGCCGCCTTGCAGTTAGACCTCAGACTGCTGTGCTAGCAATGAGGGATGCTCCCTGGGCATGGGACCCTCTGGGCCAGGTGTGGGATATAATCTCCTGGTGTGCCGTTTGCTAAGACCCTTGGTAAAGAGCCGTATTAGGGTGGGAGTTACCCACTTTTCCAGGTGTTGCGTGTCTCACTTTCCTTTGGCTAGGAAAAAGAATTCCCTTCCCCCTTGCGTTTCCCAGGTGAGGCAATGCCTCTCCCTGCTTCAGCTCTCACTGGTCGGGCTGCACCCATAGACCAGCGCCAACTGTCCAACATGCCCTGGTGAGATGAATCCGTTACCTCAGTTGAAAATGCAGAAATCATCCATCTTCCATGTCGCTCACGCTGGGAGCTGGAGGCTGGAGCTGTTCCTATTTGGCCATCTTGGGCTCACCTCTCACCAGTATTTATCTTAAGAAATTGAGAAAAGAATAAAAAATTTCACCAGAAAGATGTAGAGAGAAAATAGATGAATTTAAAATTGCTGAATAAATTAAAAAAGTAGTAGTGATACAATTAATCAAAACAGATGGTTTTATAAAATAATCAATTAAAGAAATCAACTAAAAGTTTCGATTATGAAAGTGATGAAGAAAAAAGAGATAGAGGAAAAACACACAAAATTACCTCTGGGAAACAATAGAATGACAAGAAAGATGAAAAGAATTATAGAAGAAACTGCAATTATTTGGCAAAAGCTTTGAAACTTATAGGAAACAAATGTCTTTCTATAAAAATACAGATTAGTAAAGGCAATTTAAGAGGAATACTCAGACAGACTATTTAACATAGGTCTTGAATAGATCTTGAGTAGGAGATCACTGAGCCATCTTCGAAAAACACCAGTATCAGAAAGACTTGTGGATGAATTCTAGCTAACTTTTAGCAATTTAACTTTCCCATTCTATTTAAACTGTTTCACACCATAAAATAATTTTAAAAAACCTTTCTGGGTAATTTTTTGGAGCTGGTATAACTTTAGTAATAAACCTGATAAAGATTATATAGACAAAATATATAGTGTAATCTCACTTAAAAATAGAGGCACAAATTTGCCAAATTAAATACAGGTGAAGAGATTCCAATATGGAAAAAGAATAATGCATCTACATGATACAGGGTTTGTTCTAGAAATGCAAAGGTGATTAAATGTTAGAATATAGCAGCATGATACTTTACAACAACAAATTAAATGATATGATCACAGAAATTAAAAATGATGTGCTTAAATACTAAGAAGATGGAACAAATCTGGAGGCATCACATTCCTGACTTCAAATTATATTACAAAGCTATGGTTACCAAAACAGCATGGCACTGGTATAAAAACAGGCACTGGGACCTGAATAGAGAACAGAATAGAGGACCCAGAAATAAAGCCAAATACTTACAGCCAACTTATCTTCAACAAAGCATACAAAAAAAGAAAAATTGGTGAAAGGATACTCTATTCAATAAATAGTGCTGAGAAAACTGGCAAGCCATATGTAGAAGAATGAAATTGAATCCCCATCTCTCACCTTATACAAAAATCAACTTGAAGATGAACCAAATACTTAAATTTAAGACCAGAAAGTGTAAAAAATATTAGAAGATAACACTGGAAAAACTCTCTGGACATTGACTTAGGCAAAGAATTCAGGACTAGGACCACAAAAGCAAATACAACAAAAATAAAAATAAACAAATGGAACCTAATTAAACTAAAAAGTTTCTGCACAGCAAAGGAGATAATCAGCAAACAGAAAACCCACAAAATGGGAGAAAATATTTTCAAACTATGTCTCCAACAAAGGACTGGTATGCAGTATCTACATGGAATTCAAATGAATCAGCAAAGAAAAAAACAAATAATCCCATCAAAAATTGGACAAAGGACATGAATAGACAATTCTCAAGAGAAGATATATAGACAGCCAACAAACATATGAAAAAATGCTCGCTATCACTAATCAGGGAAACACAAATTAAAACCACAATGAGATACCACCCTACTCCTGAAGGAATGGCCATAACTATAAAGTTAATAAACAATAGATGTTGACTTAGATATCAAGAAAAGGTAACACTTTTATACTTCTAGTGGGAATGTAAACTAGTACAACCACTATGGAAAACAATATGGAGTTTCCTTAAAGAACTAAAAGTAGATTTACTATTCAATCCAGCAATCTCACTACTGAGTATCTACACAAAGGAAAATAAGTTATTATATGAAAAAGACATGCACACGTGTATTTGTAGTAGCATAATTCACAATTGCAAAGTATGGAATCAACCTAAGTGCCCATTGACCAACAAGTGGATAAAGAAAATGTGTTTTATATACACCATGGAATACTACTTAGCCGTAAAAAGGAATGAAATAATGTCTTTTGTAGCAGCTTGGATGAAGATGGAGGCCATTATTCTAAGATAAGTAACTCAGGAATGAAATAAATATCATATATTCTCACTTATAAATGGTTACTAAGCTATGAGGATGCAAAGACATACAGAGTGACATAATGGTCTTTGTGGGGGCTTGGGGAGGAGTTTGGGAAGTGAGACAGTGTACACTGCTTGAATGACAGGTGCACTAAAGTCTCAGAATTCATCAGTAAAAATCACATTTATGTAACAGCACTTGCACCCCAAAACTATTGAAATAAAAAATAATTTTAAAAAATGCTTAAATTTGGCAGCGAGTTTTTTAAAACCTCTAGGTTAAATAATAGTAAAAGAAACCTACTTTACAAAGACTATTTATTAAAAATAAAAATTTTTATTTTTCTAAGTGGCAAAAACCATTACAATACAATTAAGAAGAGGCAAAGATATCTGCCATTATTGATATTATTGGTCAGGGTTTGAAATTTCTAGATAAAACTTTAAGACAATAAAATTAAATAATCGATGTATGCATTGAAAGTAGAAATAAATATTGATACATTTAATAAACTTTAGTAAAATACACACGCATACACCAATAGAATTAATGAGGCTCTGTGGTAAATTATTTTGATAAAAGAAAAATATAAAAAAATTATGAGTGTTTTCCATGTTAACAATAAGATCCTGGAAATGGATATAACAAAAATGTTATTAACCACAATATGAAAAAGATAAAATTCTTAGGAAATAATTTAATAAAAAAGAAACTAGACTTATAAAAGGAAAACCATAAAATTATATTGGAAATATGCAGGACATACAGAATATCTCTATAAAGAGAAGATTATTCAGTTGGGTGGAAATAATCTGATACAAAAAATAAATTTAATAAATCACTAATTAGAATCTCAAAAGATTGTTTAAACCAGATAAACTACATTAAAATTTACATGGAAGAAGAGATGCTTTAAGACAATCAAGAAAATTATGACAGAACACAATAATAAAGGGAGACTTGCCCTATTAAATAATAGTGAATCCAGAAAACGATCCCAATGTATATAAAAAATTAATAAGACATAATGACATTTCAACTCAGGGTAAAAAGGGTATTTCTTCCTGAGTTACCATCTATCCGGAGGGCAATAAAATTAAGTAGGGTCCCCATCTTATATCTGGGGTAAAAACTTACATATAAAGAAATATAAAGAACACTTACAACCTTGTAAAAAATGTAGGGAAAATATTTAGTCTCAGAAATATGGGGAAAAGAAAGCTTTTAACCCAAAAAAGAAAATAAGAAATTTTGAAAAGAAAGATGGATATTGCTAACTATATAGAACTACATAGATATACAATATAGGCATAAATCATATTATTGCACTTCACTTTTTTGCGATTTGTAGTTACTGCATTTTCTTACAAATTGCAGGTTTGTGGCAACTATGCATTGAGCAAGTCTGCTGGATTCATTTTTCCAACAACACGCACTCACTTCATGTCTCTGTGTCACGTTTTGGTAATTGTTGCAATATTTCAAACTTTTTCAATATTATTCTATCTGTCATATAGGGATCTGTGATGTCACTACTGGGGCACCATAGACTGTCCTCATATAAGAGGCAGAACTTAACTGATAAATGTATGTATTCTGACTGCTCCACCATGTCTGTGTACAGCCTTTCCTCCATTCCTTTCTCACTCTCCTCTGGCCTTCTTATTCTCTGAGACACAACAATATTGAAATTAAGCCAATTAATAACCCTAAAATGGCCTCTAAGTGTTCAAGTGAAAGGAAGAGTTGCTTGTCTCTCACTTTAAATCAAAATCTGGAAATGATTAAGCTCAGTAAGGAGGGCATGTAAAAAGCCAAGACAGGATGAGTGCTAGGCTTCTTGCTCCAAACAGTAAGCCAAGTTATAAAAGCAAAGGAAAATTTCTTGAGGAAATTGAAAGTGCTAGTTCAGTGAATACATGAATGATAAGAAAGCAAAATAGCGTATTGTTGTTATGGAGAAAGTTTTAGTGGTCTAGATATATCAAACTAGCAACAACATTTCCTTAAGCCAAAGCCTAATTCAGACCAACGCCCTAACTCTTTTTGATTCTATGGCTGACAAAGCTGGGGAAGCTGCAGAAGAGAAGTTTAAAGCTAGAAGTGGTGGTTCAATAGGTTTAAGGTTAAGGTTTATATCACTTTCATAACATAAAAGTGCAAGGTGAAGCAGCAAAAACTGACGTAGAAGTTGCCAGAAGTTATCCAGAAGATCTAGCTAAGATCATTGATGAAAGTGGCTACACTAAATAGCAGATTTTCAGTGTAGACAAAATAGTCTTTCTTTAGAAGAAGATGCCATCTAGGACTTTAATAGCTAGAGGAAGTCAATGCCTGTCTTCAACACTTCAAAAGACAAGGTGACTCTCTTGTTAAGGGCCAATGCAGCTGGTGACTTTAAGTTGAAGCCAATGCTCATTTACCATTCCAAAAATCTTAGGACCCTTAAGAATTAGCTATATCTATTCCGTCTGTGCTCTATAAATGGAATAACAAACCCTGGATGATGGCACGTCAGTTTACAGTATAGATTACTGAATATTTTAAGCTCACTGTTGAGACCTACTGCTTAGAAAGAAGACATTATTCAAAGTATAACTGCTCCTTGACAATACACCTCGTCATTCAAAAGCTCTGATGGAGATGCATAAGGAGATGCATTTTCATGCTTGCTAACACAACATCTGTTCTGAAGCCTATGGATGAAGGAATAATTTTGACTTTCGAGCCTTATTATTTCAGAAATACATTTTGTAAAACAGTAGTTACCAGAAAGTGATTTTGCTGATAAAATTGAAACCCTTCTGGCAAGGATTCACCATTCTGGATGCCATTAAGAACATTTGTGATTCATGGGAGGAAGTAAAAGTATCCACATTATAAGGAGTTTGGGAGATATTGATCCCATCCCTCCTGCATGACTTTGTGGGGTTTAAGACTACAGTGGGGGAAGTAACTATAGATGAAATGGAACTAGCAAGGGAACTAGAGTCAGAAGTGAAGACTGAAGATGTGACTGAATTGCTACAATCTCATGATAAATCTTGAACAGATGAGGTGTTGCTTCTTCTGGATGTGGTTTCTTGAGATGGAATCTACTCCTGGCATAGATGCTATAAATGTTGTTGAAATGACCACAAAGAATATTACAAAAGTTAGTTGATAAAGCAGTGGCAAATTTGGAGAAGATTGATTCTAATTTTGAAAAATATTCTACTGAGAGCATGTAAAATGCTCCCAAACAGCATTGTATGCTACAGTGAAATCTTTTGTGAAATGAAGAGCCAATCGATGTTGCCAACTTTATTATTGTCTCATTTTAAGTCATCAACATCAAGGCAAGACACTCCTCAGGAAAAAGATTATGACTCTCTGAAAGCTCAGATGATTGTTGGCAATTTTTAGCACTAAAGTAGGTTTTTTTTTTTTTTTTTGAGATGGAGTTTCGCCCTTGTTTCCCAGGCGGGAGTGCAGTGTCATGATCTTGGCTCACTGTAGCCTCTGCCTCCTGGATTCAAGTGATTCTCCTGCTTCAGCCTCCCAAGTAGTTGAGATTACAGGTGTGCACCACCACGTCCAGCTAATTTTGTATTTTTAGTAGAGATGGAGTTTCACCATGTTGCTCAGGCTGGCCTCGAACTCCTGATCTCAAGTGATCCACCTGTCTTGGCCTCTCAGAGCTCTGGGATTACCGGCATGAGCCACTGCACCTGGCCAATAAAGTAGTTTTTGTGTATATTTCTAAAGACATGATGCTATTTCATTATGCCTAAAAGAAGAATATAATAAATACTTAATATGCTACGGTATAGTATAAATATAAATCTATGTGACTTCCTTTATTGTTATCTTCACTTTATTGTGGTGGTCTAGAACCAAATCTTCAGTATCTCTGAAGTATGCTTGCATTTATTTTTGGTCATTGGTTTGGAAGAAATACCTTTAAAAGTACTGTATTTACTGCTATGAATATTTAAAGGAAATGAGCATGTACTGAAACTTTCCTGATTCATGCTGCAGGAATCGGCCTCAAAAAGTCTTGAAGCCCAGGCCTATTAATAATTGGATATATAAATTGAAGAACATTTCCTCATATTCCTGTATTCAGTAAATGGTCAATAATGCACTATGGTTGTTACCAGCCATTGGCATTTGATAAACAGGCAAGCACATAGACTGAGTCTTGAAAGAAGCCAGGAAGAATTGAAAGAAGCCAGTAAGTTATAAGGCCCCTTAGAATGAAAACAACAACAACAACAAAAACAAAAACCACCACCACCACCACCAAAAACAACAACAAACAAAACAAAACAAACAAAAAACAAGCATTCAGAAGAACCAGATGGAATTTTAATCTGAGATCTCATTGATTGGGCTTCCAAAGAGCAATGAAGTTTGTCCTTCAATTTAAAATATGCTCCTCATTCCCCAGCTCTGATTATTTAGCTGTGTGCAAATCCAGTATTATTTTCTTATCTGTGTCAATGGAGCTTGAGTCCTTTGTGTCTGTTGGTGTCTTACTCCTGTACGTGTCATCATTGTACATGCCAGAGAACTGCTTTCACTCATTTATTACATGTACATGCCAGATAATTGCTTTCACTCATTTATTCAACAAATGTCTCATGAATGCCTACCATGGGCTAGGCACTATGCTAGGTACCACCTGTGTTTAAACCTGTATTAGGGCAGCTTTTTTGTTACTTTAGTAAAGTACTCTCTGGAAAAACTTCAAGATATTCTTGCCTACCTTTCTAATATTAATAGCTTCCTATAAAGGGTTGTGCTAGAGAAATATGCTAGAGAAAATGCTACTTATTGTAGTGTGGTGGAGTGCCTTACACTGCATTCTGTACAACAATAAATAGTATAGAAAGGTTCTAGTGCATTTGATGATATCTGGCCAGCTTACCCATAATAACTCTGACTTCATTGTGGAAGAAAGCCACCCTTCTATGCAAGGCATAAAATCCAATTGATTTTTATGAAATAAGATGCTATGAAGAAGAAATGCATTAAGTGTTCTGTATCACAATAATTCTACCTTGTAAGCTAAATGGTTTTTGGAACGCTGTTGAAAATGCTGTCACTATTCTGAGCATACATAAAAGAGCAAGATAAGGCCAATAATTTAAAAGTCAATGCTACTCCTACTCAAAGATTTCTTTCCTCAATTAATAAAGAATTTTCTCCTCTGTGTCAGTTAAAAATAAAATTCAAAATAGCTTTATATGATATGATCAGACACAAAGCCATGTGTAAGTTATGTGGATTCTACAAAATTTCTTTATTGAATTCTGAGGTGCAACTATCTTAGGCTTCTATTAAAGTACCTTATCAAATCTGTTATGTATATTTAAAATGATATATTTTTGCTTTAAAAGAATGTATCAATTCCTTTAAAATTGGTTTATTTCAGCAAGCCTGGTTAGCTAAATTGAGTAAACATTTCTAAAATAATGGTATATGGATGTAGACAGGAAGTCAAGTCATCCGATTTCAGGGACAAAACCACTCTGTAGCTCTTGCAATCAGACAATAACTTGCAGTGAATTCAGTTAGGTTAGTGGCAGCAGCATTAATTTTTAATCTTTTTTTTTCTGACATAACACACCTGAAGAACAGAATAAACTCCCATAAATAATAGGGGTTCATGGTGATGATGATTCTGTGAATTTAAGAAGTGAAGTAGACTGAAAATCAGCCTACTGGATGGATGGCCAACCAACCATCCCACATGAAAGAGGTGATTCTCAAATGCTCCCTGGGGGATATTTTTGAGAGTCATTACAAAGTAGTTAAAACTGTGGGTGAGATTCTCAGATATAGCCACTTTAATTTTAATTTCTGGTCATTCTAAATGAAGTGATAGATTGGTTTTGTACCTGGCATCTAGGTGCTCAGTAAACATATGATTGAACAAAAGAAGGAATGAAAGAGAGATTTTAAATATCCATTACTTATATAACAGAAACACAATATATATTTCATTGTCACTTAACATGTCCATGTTAAATGGAGCTTCTTACAGCCTTTAAAAATTCCATCTGTTAGTATCTAGTATAATTAACATATAATATATTTTTTGACCTTGTACTCCATATCTGAAAATCTGTCCCATAAAGTAGGACCTAGCCAAAGAAATATTCAAAACAATGTGGAGGCATAACAATACCTGATTTGAAATTATATTACAAAGCCATAGTAATCAAAACAGAATAGTACTGGCATGAAAATATACAGACCAGTAGAACAGAATAGAGAACACAGAAATTAATCCAAACAAATATAGTCAACTAATTTTCAACCAGGGCACCAAAAAGACATAATGGCAAAAGAATGGTCTCTTCAATAAATGGTGTTGGGAAAACTAGATTTCCACAAGCAAAAGAATGAAATTGAACTCTTACCTTACACCATATACAAAAATCAACTCAAATTGGATAAAAGACCTAAATGTAAGGCCCCAAACCATAAAATTCCTGGAAGAAAACATAGGGGAAAAGCTCTTTGACATTGAGCTTGGCAATGATTTCTTGGATATCACACCAAAAGCTCAGGGTACAAAAACAAAAATAAATAAATCAGAATAATCAACACAATGAACAAAGGACTTGAGGAGATATTTTTCCAAAGATGACATAAAAATGGCCTACAGGTATATGAAAAGGTGCTCAGCATCACTAATCATCAGGAAAATGCAAATAAAAATCATTATGAGATACCACCTCACATCTATTAGGATCACTATTATCAAAAGACAAGAGACAGCAAGTGTTGACGAGGTGTACAGAAAAGGAAACCTTTGTATATTACTGGTGAGAATGTAGATTGGTGCAGCCATTATGGAAGATAGTTTTGAAATTCCTAAAGATATTAAAAATAGAACTACAATATGACACAGCAATCCCTCTTCTAGATTTATACCCCAAGGTATTGAGACTACTCTTCATAAAGATGTTTGCTCCCATGTTCATTGCAGCACTATTCATAATAGTGAAGATATGGGAGTAATCTAGGTGTCCATCAATGGACAAATGGATAAACAGTGGTATATGTACATTGTCACAACATGGATAAACTTGGAGGACACGCATAGTGAAATTAATCAGACACAGCAAAAAAGTTGGCATGATCTCTTTTATATGTGGAATCTAAAAAAATTAAAAGTCAAGCACACAAAGATAAAGAATAAAACGGTTGTTATCAGGGTCAGGGGTTGGGGGAGAAACACAGGGACATGTTCGTCAAGGAATACAAAATAGCAAATGGGTAAGATGAACAAATCAAAAGATCCAATGTACAACATAAGGTCTATAGTTAATAATAGAGTGTATTGTATTTGTGATTTTCCTAAATGGGTAGAGATCTTAATGCATAGTCTGGGGGAAATGGGTAATTATGTAAGATGATAGATATGTTAATTTGTTTCGCTGTAGTAACCATTTTACTACATATATGCATTTATATTATTATGTTATATACCTTAAATATACACAAGATTTATTTTTTAAAAAACCTAAAGGCCTCATACATCAAAGACATAGATACCCAAGGATATTCCTTTTAATACTATTTGTAAAAGATAGAAATACCTGACGTGATCATCATTGGGAAATAACACATTATGCTTCTAATACAGTGGCACATTATTCAGCTATTAAAAACATGAATTATGCTTAAGTCAACTCACTTGAAGAGGTTTCCTCAAAATATTTTTAAGGGGAAAAGAAATATTTAAATTTTGTGAAACAAACAATTGCAATGTCATTGTATGTCATTGCAAATGATACCTAAGAATGGAAAAATATAGAGAAGATAAGTAAGTTCCAAATGTGACTTATCTAGAGGTGGCAGTGAATGGGTGTTATGTAAATATAGTGGAAAATTGACAAAACTAAACATTAATGATTATAAAAATAAACCACTAAATGTTGTTATGGTTCCATTTATGTAAAATTTTATCTATCTATCTATCTATCTATCTATCTATCTATCTATCTAATCATCTATCAATCATCTCTCTACCTACCTACCTTCCTACCTATCTGTTTTTATGCATAAAGTAATGCAAGTAAGTTTAGTTACCAGAGTGTTAATGATCCCCCTTGTAGAGTAGTAGAATTAATTACAAGGTATGTTTTACTTTTTTTCACTCTTATATATTGTTTGTCTTTCTTATCTCTTAGACTATTTGAATTTTTTAATTATCAAGGAAAAATAATAAAACTGTAATCATTGTGAAAACTAAATGCTTAAAATGAATTTCCTCCTGGCTTTCAGGGATAATAAAAATCTCCAATCTGTTAAGTGAAATAAGCCAAGCACAGAAAGACAAATATCACATGCTCTTACTCATACGTGGGAGCTAAAAATGTGGATCTCATGAAAATAGAGAGTGGATTCCCAGAGGCTGGAAAAGAGGGTAGGGGATGAAGTAGAAAAAGAAAATGTATTTTTTTACACTTAAAAATGGTGAAGATGGAAATTATGTATGTGTATTTTACCTTAACAAAACTAATTTTTTAAAAGTCTCCGATTTATTGACCAAACACCTCAGAGAACTAAACCAATCTCCCTATTAAGCAATCAATTTTTAAAAATGTGTATGTCTTTGTGAGAAACATGTCTTTTGAAAACATGTTTTCTCCCTCTAATGGTCTATTTTTCCTTCAAAAGTCAAATGTTTTAAATGGCAGATAGGGAGAAATAATTAAATAATACTAGCTTAAGCTCTTTCCTAAAAGCTCATCTCAATACCGAAAGAAGGTTCAGGACAAATAATTCTCAGTAACTCCCTTTCCCTAGATATGAGGCTTACCTGACATGGCTCAGCCTCCAGAAGAGAGAACCTATGATGACTCAAAGCTAGGAAATGAAATTTACTTTTTCCTTTTAAAAATCTCTTGAAGAAATCTGTGTAGGCCAACCTGTAGGGTATAACCTGTTTATTCTATCTCTCTCCACTGACATGCATTTCATTTTCTTCTAGTTTGGAAGATTTTTCTCTTTATATTTGCTCCACTGTAGAGCAAATGAACATCTCAGTTATGATGTTTGTTTGAAGGCTCTCACCAAGTTCTGCCACTTAATCCAGGCCATGAGTAGCCCATTTCAGCAACATGAAGGCAGTACCACAGCATAGCAGAAAGCCCTAGGGCCTGAGATCAAGTAGGATACATTCCAACTCCCGGCGCTACCTTTTATGAGCTGTAACATTAGTTTAAGTTCTGGAGTCTCAGTTTCTTCATCTATAAAAAGAGTGCAACGACTCCTATTCTCAGAGATTTAGAAAAGCATCAATGAACTGTATCTGTAAGTACCTGGCCCATTCCCCAATACCTAATAACCACTCCATAAATGATAAGCACTATTATTATTTTATATATTTCCACATTTTCACACGTTCACTTTCTTAGAATGTGTTGGTGACATGGAAAGTTATTGCTTCCCTAGGTATGTATATGAGCAGTATTTATCTCAAAGGAAGGGCTATCCTAAATTTTTAGCTACTTAAAGAACATGCATCATAATACATTAATATAAGATTTGACTTTTCATAAATTGGGGGGAGTGGGGGAAGTAGAGTTGATTCTGGATGATGAAATATTTACATTTAAATGCATTCTTTATCTCTATGCCACGTGATACAATCTGAATATTAATCTTTCTTTTACATATATGAATTTACAGAAGAAAAATATAAACTATAGGTATGTGTGGGGGGTATATATAAAAAATTAAATTAAATTATATATACACATAATTTAAACCAGGGAACCAGTGAAAATGATCATGATGTTGTTGAGCACTGAATCATTAATCATCACTCGCAAAGCAGAGAAAATGCTCCAGTTCTTGCCAAATGCACTGTTTACTGAAAGGAGGCCAACATTTACCACTGAAAAGATAACATACTTGGAGAAGTAAATTGAAACACCGAATTAATCTTGTGTATATTAAATATGTTTCTGGAAGCTATTTAATTTGTGATTTGAACCTTAGAACTCCTAAATTAAGGCAGTATATATGAAGAATTGTCTATCCTACTAAACTGCACTTGTTAAACACTGCATTTTTTTTTTCCTGAAGAAACAACCATTGAAACAAAACATCAGCTTAAGATGTTTCACACATTTCTTGAAAAGTATCAGTAAAAATTAAAATTATATTGCATGTAAGAAACAAAAATACTTGTTCTTCTTACAGAAACATACTTGTTCTTTAAAACACTTCATATTTATTAAGATAGTGGGAAGTAGAGCAAAGGAAGAGAATCAAAATCACTGATATTTTTGTTATTCAAGCACACAGTTAATGATTTGGTGCATTTTCTTCTGTTCTTATTTTTCCAAGGTTAAATTTCTTAGTTTATGTAGATGTAATATTGCTCTATGTGCACATTGTGTCTGTTACCAGCTTTAAACTTTTTGAGTAATTAAAATAGACGTAGCATTAACTCAGTGAATTAATATTTTTCTTTCCAGACATAGTGAGTTAAGATTTACCCTTTCTGATTCAATGTTCTGTTTTCATAAGCAATGTCTGTGTCGAAAAAATCATATAGTCAGATGAGAAAATAATTTACTCAGGCTATGTAAACTACCTTGACCTTTTCTCTGTAAATTTGACAACCTTTCATGCAATTCCTAAATTGGATATTTAATTTGATTAATAACTATATTCAAAACCGTATATTTTACATAGGATATTTCCCATCATCATGCTTTTAAGGAAGATTAAAGAACTACTGTGTTAAATCTGTTTATTCTGTGGCAACGTGAAAGGGTATAGGGGAAAAATGTCTAGGTTAATTCTCATATGTTCCTCATCAGCTATGGCTTCTTTTCATTTACCATTGTGTAATAAAACATTTGGTCACTGTCACCAGTGAGCATTAATTGCCAGGAAATACATATTTAAATAGCTCATATTTTAGAGCACTTTAGTGATCACAGGATTTTAAACAGTATCTACATTAGATTAAGATGTCAAAAGTATCAAAACTTGTGAAGTGTGAGGTGAAATAGTCCAGATGCTAGCCAAGAATAATCTCAATAGAAAGCTATTACATAATCATCACTGTTTTCCTCACACTTGACAGTTCTTAATTTTCAATTAAGAAGCCTAGTTACTAGGCTCAGATGCTGGTCCAAATCTCAAAGAAAGCTTAATTTGTTTGACCCTTGTAAACTAGTGCTAACTTTGATTTTATTTGAGTTTGTGACTAATCCAGTTGATTCAACTAGGTCATCTAGACTATGTTATTGTTATTATTATTAAGAGAAAATCAGTTCCTATAAAAGCAGAGTTAGGTTTCCTTGAGATATTGATTTTTCTTTTTAAAAAAGAAACAAGCTCGGAGGACCTTTGACCTACATTAAATCTTTTTTATTTGCTAACATAAACAGGAACTGATCATAAGTGCAAAGGATTAACAGACACAGGAGACTAGATTATACATTTTAAACTTTACTTTGGAGACCTGAGGGAATGCTTTAGTGTGGAATTGGATTAACCTTTTTGACACTTTCTTTAAAATACTTTAAAGTTATATGGGTTTGTTTCCTGATTCTGTGGGTACTCATGTAATAGTATAGGTTTTGAGGTTATGAATGAAATACTTTTAAGTTTTACTAAGCATATGAAATAAAAAAATATTTCATCATTTGGCATTCTCTAGTTCCCTTTGTGCAGCTTTTTTTTTTTTTTTTTTTTCAAGAAAGAAATCAGTACAATTCAATAGCATTGGTTGGGGGCTCTGTATATAGCTGAGCATTTCTTGAGACAAGATTTTTGCCAAGAATATTTCTTAGTGGATCAATATAGTTCTTTTTAGTGAATTCTATTTAAAATATTTTCTAAATCATCTTATCAATTGCAAATAGTTTGTGTACTATATTTATGAAGATTGGATAAACATATAACTTTTTGAATATTGCTCAAGTATATTTTTCTTTGCCTCATCTAGTATTTACCTTATATTTTAACATGAAAAAGAGATTAATATGAAAAGAGATTAATCCTTGCATTAGTATTGATCTTCATTTATTCACTTATTAGATAGATGTAAGAAAATGTTATGACCAGTTATGAGAATTTTGAAGCAAAAAATTATCTAACTTCTGATACAAGCAAACAAAGGGTCCTCCTTTGAATTATCTTTCTCAAAAAATTAGATAGAACTAATTTCTTCTTTTTCTCTTTCTTGTCCTACTTCACATCATCCCTTTATTTCTCCTTTAATGTTAGATATTTTATATAAATTATTATCAGTAAAAGTACCATTTAAAATTCTTAGTACCTGGTTACAGATTTTTCAATTTAGTTCAGACATATGCCATTTTGAAGTTTCAACACCACTTAAATATTCAAGTAAAATTTTCCTCAAGTGAAAGATTTCTTCTAGGCATTGTAAACTATTTTTGCAAAAGTTTTCCTCCCGATATTGACTTCTCAGTTACTTTTTTTGCTTTTAAAATTATTCTTTTGTGAGGTGCTTTTTCCCAAACATTTTCACATTGGCTTCAAATCTGTGATGACATCATGGAATGTTTACCCAGATTCTACTCAGTCTTTTGTTCCTGTGTCTGAAGCACTGCTAGGTGTTGAACAGCAGTGAGTCAAAAAGTATTTGAGCATCTTCTGTTTGCCCAGCCCTAAGCACTACGAAGAACACAGAAAAAGACATTGACACATGGTTCCTAAATTTAATCCACAGTTTAGCTATAGCAAAAGTAGCATCATTAGGCTACCGAAAGTATTAATCACTGTTTCTTTGGACTAATTTGCTGATAGTCTTTAATTCTGGTCCTGGGAAGACCAACAGAACCCTTCAGTGAGGTTTGTAATGAAGTTTTATGTGCTCACAGACCATGTATCTATGAAACTGACCAAAGTCACAAGATCCAATCACTTCTCCGGTTTTCTTGACATTGTCTTCAAGTAAAATGGGGCAAAATTTGGCCTCTCCTTTAAGGTAGTGTGGTCTTCTACTACAAATACTTAGTTCCATAACTGCTATTCTCTTTAATTAGGGGCAGTGTTCACATTTAAACTTTGAATACATTGTTTCTCCAAACTTTTTTTGTTATTTTCAGGTACCCCTTCAATTGTTTATTTTCTTCTTTATAGCATACCAGTCAAAACTTTATTGTTTCTTTTCTTCTTTATAACATACTAGTCAAAACTTAATAATTTGTATGGCATCTTTTTTATGTGTCTAATAAACTTTTTTGTAGTTTAGTTTCAGAAAGAAATGATCCTGTTTTGTTCATTGAGGTTAGAGACATTGTGAAGTGGATAGATAGAAATAAGCGAATTACACACTGTCTTTCAGATTATTTTAGATAATTTTTCTCCTTTTCTCAGTTTTTGTTTAGAAAAACATGTATGACCCTTGAATCTTACTATAATATTGGCATTTTTCATTTTTATTATTTTTCCATTTCAGAGGAAATGTGAAGCATTATAGTGTATTATACAGAAATGAAATTCTTGCTTTGGCCCGACAATGCTGTGAAATATACAGCATAACATTTGAAATAATCTGTTTTTCCATCTTTCAAAAGCGAATGACAACATGTATATGACCCTAACAAAAAAAGACCCAAAGTAATTTTTAAAAGTTAGTGTGTAAGTAATGACTTCATTTCCATTTGTGTCTAATTTTGACACCTACATCCTTGCTATGCTGTCTGATTTCAAAATGATATTTAAAAAATATTCTGGGGTCATATTTGAAATACCAATATGGATTGAAACATACCATTATGTTTGCAAGTGAGCTCATGTATCAGACTAATTACAGACATTCTCCTAATAGAGTACTCAAAATTCTAAGTACAGTTTAGAAATTCCCAGGAGTGCAATTTAGGTGCTATCTGACAATTTACCAAACAGAGAGCAACTCTTGCCTAA
This sequence comes from Macaca fascicularis, assembly GCF_037993035.2. Lineage (NCBI taxonomy): Eukaryota > Metazoa > Chordata > Mammalia > Primates > Cercopithecidae > Macaca > Macaca fascicularis. Next base: position 113,578,098 of record NC_088380.1, on the reverse strand, counting down.
GCAGACATTGCCCCTACCACATGTTTCAGTGTTAAGAACTAAGGAACTAAAAAGTTATCTTAAAAAACATTTTATAGATAGATAAATATTTAACAAATTACCTTTTTCATTTTCATATGAGAAAAATTCAGGTATTACTTCTGTGTATTAAATAAATATTATGTACTTTTAACTTTACATGTACAATAGCTATAATATTTATATAGCTATATACATATTAAAAATTGTTTCTATTCAGCACAGTGGGACAACATCTCTTTGAACACAATTTTTCTGTATACAAGAAACCAACGAAGTATTATAACTTCAGTATGTGATTACTGCCTTAAAGAAAGAGAGAATGAGAAAGAGAAAGAAACAAAGAAAAAGGAAATGTATGCTTAATTGATTATTTTAAACCAGACCTGATAAATGGTATTTGTTTTTCCATAGTGCTGAGAAAAATACTATTGAATTTCTGTTTAGTGATATCTAGCCTGTTTTTGGACATCAGCTGGGTTAACAAATTTCCCTTTAGTAAGTGCTTAAAGAACGATGTCTGTGTTTAGTCAGGGGAAAGGTAGAAATGCCCCTAGTATGACATATTTCTATATAGGTTATTCTTTAAAATTTTGCAGCTGTTCTTACTTTTCCATAGAACAGTGGAGATACTCCTACGGTTACTTCCCACAGGAAATTATTCCCTGCAGACACTGCACTTAAGATGAGAATATGTGAAATTCCTCAGCTCCAGTTCATGTAACTTCTTTCAAGTAAGACATGAGATATGTGAACCAAGGAAATCAGTTAAAACTCAATATTAAAATCTATATTTAAAAATGTAAATAGTGTGATAAATTGGTTATTAGCAAAATATAATGGTCTTGGCAAAAAACAGATGGAGAAAAATATTTCTGAGTCATAAATTTATGATTTTCCTATAAAATCTCAGCCAACTTTTAAAGGCATTTGCGAATTTAAAACCTGTGCTTTCTCGCGTGATTAGGTTAGTTTTCTGAAATGCAAATTATAAGAAAGGAATCTTATGCTTAAAAGGAGCTAACCTTAAAACTTTGCACATTTTTGAATGACATATGTTCAAAATGTCATATGATTGATGGATTTTTTTGTATTATAAGATAATAGCTTTATCCCTTTTATGATTAAAAATAGTCATCAGCATTAGTGTGGTATTTGGTGACTTTGTCATTGAGTAGAAGCTGAATGAGGAGCTGATAGGTTAGATGAAAGGCTTCCAGGGGCCTGGGTGACCCATATAATATGGGAAGTGACCTGACACTCAGGAAAAGCAATTAAGTTTGCTATTACCTCCTTGTTCCCATTTGAAGTAAATGTAGCTACCTTTTCAGAATATAGTTGTGTGCTGCATGAAGACATTTTGGTCAACAATATGTTGGGCATATTAATTATGGTGGTCCCATAAGATTACATTTATCATGTCTTTACCTTCTCTATGTTTACGTATATTTCAATACATAAATAGTTACCATTGTATTACAATTATCTTACGATATTCAGTTCAGTACCATGTTACGCGAGTTTGTAGCCTAGGTCCAACAGGCTATACCATATAATCTAGACATGTGGTAGACTATGCCCCCTAGGTTTGTATAAGTGCACTCTGTGACTGTACAATGACAAAATTATCTATGATGCATTTCTTAGAACATATAACTCTCATTAAGTGATGCCTGACTATACTGAGATTGCTCGTTTAGCTATGAGCTTCTTAGGCCCTAGCAGAGGTTTCTTAGCGACAGTACCAGTGTATACCAGACTGGTACAGGAGAAGAAAGGTAGTGAATACTAAGTTGAATACCAATAGAATGAAAATAGTTGTTGGTAACACTGGTTTCTTTAAAAGTGTTTAGCAAATTAGTATCAGTTAAAGGACAGAATAGCAAAAAAGGGCATATGCCTTTAACTGCCCAGTTATTTTGCCGAGAAACTGAAAGAATCCTCAGGTGAATATATCTGTTGTAAGTCACTCTGTTAAATCAGCTGCTTTCACCAACTGTGACACTATTCAGGAGTTTAGAAGAAAAGGCCTTGCTTTGCCTCAGGCCACGCTTCTCTTCTTTTTGCTTAATGTGGACAGGAGAGGAGAGATAGAAATCTCAGGTGAAAACTCCAGGAGAAAATGCCCTTGTGCATTACAACTTATTTTTCTGGTCTCAGAAAATTTAAAATAGATTAGCTTTGGTGTCCTTCTGATTTTGGCTTGGTTGGCCAACTCCCTGGGAGCATTAGCTTTTGCACTGAAGCATTTGTGCTGTGATACACAGTTTTCTCTATGAACAATTTGCTAAGCTGTTTAAAAATCACAAAAGAAGAAAGGGACATAAAATGTACCATTAAGTCATTCCATGAGATTTACAAAGGCTTTTAATGAGTTAGAGATGGATGAAAAATCTCTTTTTGATTCATTAAAAGTATTCATCTGATTAAAAGAGATTTTCATCACCTTATCAACTAATCCAATAAATTGACTATCCATTTCAAAATGACTCCAATTGGATTCATGTCCATCAGAAGGATTTTCTGAGAACCCCAGAGTATTGTATAAAGTTGAAAATTATTATCAAATTGCCACTGGAAAAAAAAATTTACTAGATCCTGATAAATCTAGAGGATTAGGGAAAAAAAATGCCCTGAGCTGAAAGGTTACCACAAATCAAAGTTCAGCCTGCATAGCCCTCTTCAAGATTATTATTTATCAGTGAAAAAAAAAAAATCCCTAAGAGAAAATCCATTTTTTGGTAGCTGAAGTGCAACTATTTCATGAGCAGGAGATTGTTTGGTATGTTTTTTGCTAACCCCATCTAGATCTTGAAAAAAGCTAACGTGGCTTTGTATATCTGGAAAATATTTTAAAATGCCATACCAATGAGATAGTTAATGCATGGGACCAGCTAATCAAATTTCCAGTTTTTGGCTGGTATATGCCCCAGTCTAACAAAGTAAGATTAATGGGGTGCTAAAAGTCTGTATGGGCTTGTCAGTTTTTTGCTGCAAATAGGGTTAATTTCATCCAAATGTAGAAATTTAAAAAATTAATGCTAATGAACTAAAGCTTTATATTTGTCTTTGCTTTTAGGAAACCTGTTTGCAGGATCAGTTATATCCGTATTTGCCTGGCTAATGGAGAAAGCTGAACGAGTAAAGAAATACCTTTCAGGGAATAGAGTATTATGAGGTCAGCTACAGTGGAGAAATGCCAGACGTTGAAATTTAGAAGCAGATAATTTTACCTATTGGACTAGCCAAAAGCATTTATTCTGGGCTAGTATCTGATACTACACAGGAAGACAAGCCCCTTTATCTTTTCTCCAAATCACTTTTTACATAGTCTCCACAGGAACACTTAAGGTGAAGATATTTTGCCCTTTGTAGAATATTTTGGGTAATGAGAAGGCGTCTTCATAAACCATCTCCAGCATTTTAACAACCTGGCCGTCATCCATGTATTTGTCTACATAATGCCAAACACTTGGATCCTTGGAAACATCCAGATGTCTCTTAGCATTTTTAACTTGCCATTCAAATGGTATAGACCTAGGCTATGTCTATGTGTGGTTTGAATTGGGTGGTAGTTGAATAGGCAAGGGGCAAACAGAATTTTAATAACACTTTTTTTTTTTTTTTTTAATGGTGCATACATTGTGTTTCCCCTGAGATAGCTTCAGTTTAAATCATGGAAATGTATACTTTTAGGATCCCTAAAAGAAGTAAAATTCTTTCACTGAAACATAAATCTAGATAACATTAAAAAATGTACATTCATTCAAGATGATGTAGGGGACTGGTATAAGATACTTAGGCAAAGATCTATGGAGCCTCAGCTGTTTGGCACTTAGTTTTGGCACCCTGAGGAAAAAGGGTAAAGGGCTGGCTTTATAAGAGCACAGTTTATATCGGTGTGATTTAAAGAGTACCAAGAATTATATCTTTCATCAACTGTCTCTCACATCTATATAAGTATCTTCTCTTCATTCCACCTTATTTTCTATCCTGTATCCTTAGAGAATAATAAATTTGTATTAATAAATATCAATATCATTCTTTTTTTTTTTTTTGAAACCGGGTCTTGCCCTGTTACCAGGCCAGAGTGCAGTGGCATAATCACAGCTCAAGGCAGCCTCAAGTTCCCAGGCTCTAATGATCCTTCCACCTCAGTTTGCCTACAGGCACACACCACCATGCCCGGCCAATTTTTTAGGCACACACCACCATGCCCGGCCAATTTTTTACTTTTATTTTTTTGTAGAGATGGGGTTTTGTTATGTTTTCCAGGCTGGTCTCGAAATCCTAGGCTCAAGCAATCCTTCCACCCTAGCCTCCAAAAGTGCTGGGATTACAGGTGGAAACCACCATGCCCAGCCAACAAATGTCGTTTTTTAAACTATAATCCTCTTTCCCTCAATAGGATGGTTTTGAATTAAATATTTGCTAGAAATGCATTGATAAAGCTGCATGTCCTCTCTTATACTTGTAGACTGGGGTAGGGCAGAAGAAAATTGAGATAGATGGGACTAAAACACCTAGTAAGACAGGCCACTTCTGAGTGGGGGACAATCAAAGCGGGGTGGGGAAGGCGAGAGTGAATGAGCTGCAAAACAGACTGGTGCAAACACAATGAAGACAGCTGTGCTTACTTAGCCATTCACTTTTGTCCTGTCCTTGTAGCAATCTCCTCTCTGGGAGAGTCTGTATGTCAGGAAAGTTGTCTTACAGCATCATGTATATCATTGCATGCCCCAGCACTGTGCACAGGACCTAGCACATAGTAGATGCTCATCAAATGTTTTTCAAGTGAGTCAATAAATGAAGAAAAGAACTATCTTGTCTGAAAGCTCCTGGGTTAAATTTCAAAGACTCTAGGCTCAGAGAAATTTCAGAAAGTCATATAGTTTAACTTGTCTTCTATGAGCACTTAAACCACACCAAAGCTATTGAAATAGCTTTCAATAATTTTCTTTTTAGAAATTCCCACATCCTTTCCTCAAAGCATATTTCAGCATCATTTAAAAAATCTATCTTGAAACCTTCCCTCTATGATTCAAGATCATTTTTCTTTTTAATAGAAGCAAACTTTTGCATACTAATACATCTTTTAACTTATCCAAAAGCTTTTGCATACATTTTCCCCCTCTCCAGAACAAACTTCTAAGGAAATAGGGCAGGGTTTGCTGTCTTTATTTTAGCTTAAATTTATTCAAAATTTCTGCATCTTAGTTTCTCATTTTAAAAATGGGAATGGTTTGAAGAAGCTTCTGGCAAGGTTCAGGAAGATCGCAGTTTTTCAACTTTTCTCTCTTAAAATTAAGGAAAACTCAATAAAAGGTACTCAAGGTCTGCGAGTTTTCTCAGAAGCCAATAATGAAGGCAGACCTAAGACCAGCATTCCATTCATTTCAATCCGATAACAAGGTTTTACACACTCGGCCACCTTCTATTCATGTAGGCTCACAAGTGACTCCTATGTCTTTTAAATATGACATAGGTTTTCTATGTTGAGATAGATTTTTCTTTCATTACCTTGATTCTTACTTTTAAAACTTTTTTATAGTTTTCCAAACTCACTAGGTTATGGGATAAACCTTGTGGCTGACCCCATTCTGACAATAAAACTAGGAATATTTGATGGCAAATATTTGATAGATCATTCTCAGTCTTTGTGTAACTGTTACCTTTTTGAAAATAATGAGTTTTGGGGAAATTGTGAAGTGAATGTGGGTAAAGCAATTCTAGTTTTGCTTATTGTCTTATTTCCTGTGTTGCCGTGGGAAAATATTACCTGAAAGGTTAATTTGAAAATGTTGGTTTGGAAATAGTAACACTATTTGCACTTTAGAAGATTCAAACAAAAATAATTCTTTGAGTTGCAGGAGGATATCGTTTGATACATAAAACAGATGTATTCTATGCATATTAATTAAGTTTATATTATTATCCTTCTTTTGAGATAGGATCTTGCTTTGTCACCCAGGCTGGAGTGCAGTGACACCATGATGGCTCACTGCAGCCTCAGCCTCTGGGCTTAAACAATCCACCCACCTCAGCCTCCTGAATAGCTGGGACTACAGGCATGCGCCACTGGGTAAAATTTTGTTTGGTAGTTTTTGTAGTGACAGGGGTCTCACTATGCTGCTCAGGCTGATCTCAAACTCCTGGGTTCAAGCAATTCTCCTGCCTCGGCCTCCCAAAGTGTTGGGAGTATAGGAGTGAGGCACCACAACTGGTCAGTTTATATGACTGAGAAAATTAAAGTATCAAGAAGGGACAACGAATCCAGTGATGGATTTGCTGGTAGGGCTGGGGTCTGCAGGTCTGCCTGAGATGTTGCTCAAAAAACTCAGTTCAGAGAGTAAACAGTCACAACCAGTTGGGGAAGCCAGTTAATAATATAAAGACAAAAAAAGCTGTCAGCTCAAACTGCCAACTTCTTCCAGCTCCAACTGTTTGAGCAGGCTAGACGAAGTGGGCCAGTTTGTTCTCATTTGCTAGTATAGGAGTCCCACCTTGGGCTTAAGTCCCCCTTTTCTTTTCTCTATGAGAGAGCTTTAACAGAGGATACCTTACACAGCATGGGGCATTTCCAGCTGAGGTCATTCTTTAGTCCTTGGCCTCAGCCTTCACAAGATTTGCAGCTTTAGAAAGAATAAAAGTCCTAGTTCATTATTCTCCTAATTTGTTCCAACAACTGTTGAGGTACTTTTCAAACATGTTCAAAATCGTGACAAGCCCAAAAGCCTGTGCTAAATTTCTTTGCTTTTTGATGAGAACATTGAAATTCAGAAATGTGAAATAATGTTTTCCCAGATACAAAGTTGGCAAGTAGCCGAGTTAGGGTTTGTACCCCGATCCTTCTAGCTCCACAGGGTCACGTGGTCTTAGGAATGGCAAGATTGTTCCACTTGTTCTGATGTAGGAGTGGTAGCATCAAGGGTTCAAGGTCAGAAGCAGCAGTTTCCCCAGGCAGTGTCTGATCATCTGAGATGGAAGCTGCCTCTTCCTGCTTAAAATTAGTTATCTCTATAGCCAGAATAAACGAATAACTCAGTTTTCCACTTTTCTAGTTTTTATGAGCTAAGTAGTTTAATAGAACTTCAAAGGCAGTCTTATTTGTACCTATCTATATAGCATGAGAGAAAAAGCTCAGTCCTTGAATTCAGTCAGATCTCGATTTGAAACTTCACCCTGATTAAGTGACATTACTTATTCTCTCTGAGTTTTAGTTTCCTCATTTATAAAAATGTGACATCTTTTGCACAGGGTGGTTATGAGCAATAAAACAATTACAGGAAAAGGTACAATGCATGGCACACAGTAGCAATAAAATCAATTATGATTTTTACTACTATAATATTTATAATTTAATATTAATACAATATTATTTGTATGAGATAGTAATAATTATCACTTTTTACTTTTTCATTATGTTTTTTCCAAACAATACAATTTCCTAAAAGCACAATAACAACTTTTTTCATTATTTATAATTATAATAATTATATCTGTTTGTAGGGTCAGGTATTTAAAAAGTATTTTTCCACTTTGTCCTGTGATGCGTTTTGTGTATCTATTGCAATCCTATCAGCCAGAATGTAAATTTTGTAAAGCATGCTAGACTGAATTTAATTGTTAAACATGACTCATTCTTTTCATAAAGACAATACAAATTTTCTTGCAAGATAATGATAGTGCAACTCGGTAAATCATATTGGATTAAATATTTTATTAATATTTAGTGATCATTAGACATATTGCATTAATATTTTATTAATGTTTAGTAATCATTGGATTCTTAACAACTGCTTCTTACTAATGTATAATATTTGACTAATATGCTGTTAACTATCAACTATGTAAAATAACACAAATGAAATGACTTACAGATAGCAGAGAATTTTCATGACATTAAAATGGTGTTTCTACTACTACTATGGGCAGACTGATGTCATGCCACCTCCTTTGTTTCTCCTCTCTTTTGTTAGTGCCCTGGCTTTTCTATCACATTCTCTAACGCATAATGGTTCCATGCTGTTTCAGCTACAGCCCTCTTGATGGGAAACTGTGTCAAGCACAGGAGTTGTGCAAGGTAGTCTGTATCTACCCTTAAAATCTCAGTACTGGAAAGTATGCTTCTAGTGCTTGCTTGTTAGAGTGCTCATAAAATGATTTGCTGTTTCAGCAACTTGTAGTCCAGTCAGATAGTGGTATAAAACTTCAGTTATCACATGGTAATATCCTTTTATTAACCACTGAAATTTATCAAGACATTTCATGACAATCGACAATGCTAGACGCTATTATTGGCCTAATGGTTAATACGTTTGCACTCTATTCTACCAAACTCTTTCTGCATGCTTGCTGTTCCTTTTGTGTAAAACATTCTTAAGATGTGTGGGAGCATCCTAACTTTTCAACATCTATTTTGATATACATATATTTATGAGCACTCAGCAGCTTTTCAAGTCTCCCGCATAGATATTGTTTATGCCTTAAAGTGCAGGCACTCCCCAAATGATAAGAACTTGATTTGCAAACATCCTTGAATTCAGTTTGCTGTTGGGCCCTTTTCCCTTGCCCTTCAAATTCAGATCCCCCTCATTCTCAGCCTGCTTCTGACTTCCAAAAGAAATTTAAGGATGCTCTTTTCTTGTAGTTGGTGCATGTCATGATTTTAATCTGTCTTTGCCAATTCACAAGTATCTTGGTATTTGCTTTTGTTAATTTCAGATCACAGTCAACACCACTTCTGGCATATGTTTTTCATCGCATATATTCATGCATTTATTTTAACTTTTCTTTTCCCTTGTCTTGTAATTATTTTTCAACTTCTATTTTAGCTTCAGTGGGTACATGTGCAGGTTTGTTACATGGGTGTATTGCATTTGTCTTGTAATTTTTGCCAGGTCCTTCTGTAAAGTCTCTCTTGTCTGCCTTTTCTTTCTCTGTTTCCTTATGCATGTCTCAATTGTGAGCTCTCAAGTGACCATAATCAAAAGCTACATAAGGGTGAGTGGACATATCACCATCAAGAAATTATGTAGCCTTTATGTGAAACAAACAAACAAAAACAACAACAACAAAAACTCAGCATTGTCACTAAAACCTGAGAGTCCTGGAATCTATCTTCAATTTTCTTTTGGAATTCCTAAAACTTGATCTATCTCTTCTCTCTAAATAAACCTAGTTTTCCTCAAAAAGCAGGATGCAACTAATTTATTTTTGCTTTGTCCAATTTTATGTTATTTAATTCTTGCCCTGCTTTGCTCTAATTTTTTTTCATATGTATGGTATCTCAGGTTAAACATGGGCTTGTTAGGCTTGTGTGGAGACCTAAGCATTATTTACTCTTATTATTATAGGCAGATGATTTTGAGGTTGTGAACAAATGACTTCCTAATGAAATTTTTGAATATCAGAAGCTGACTCTATTTTGTTGGCTGGTAGACAGAAAGTAGCCCACATCAAATGATTCTAAGCACAGAGCAGCAAACAATGATGGCAGGGCAATTTCTCCTGGGAAACATGCTGGGCATTTCTAGAATGTTACATTAAAATTGTTTCTCTTTGAAAGCTGATGATGAGTGAGAAGGGAGTGACTGAGAAGGGAATAGATGATGGAAGACTGTTCATCAGCATCTCTCTTCCCCTTTGCTTGACTCCACAAACTCACCTTGACTCAATTTGTAGACATCCCTGGTGCTGCTTTGATATTACAGGGACTCCAAATCAAGCTGGCAGCTGCAGGGCATAACATTTTCTGTCCATAGCAGAAAATGTGTGTGGAATTTTTTCCCCCAAAGTGCAGAGAAGAATTTTTTTTTTTAATCTGAGAGTGGGAAGGACATATGTCTCACCTTTTGTTTTATTAAATAAAATACAATGGATTTAGAAATGGGGTGGGTGGGGTTCTTCTCTCAAAAGAAAAAAAGGAAAAATAAGAATAATGGCATTTGATAAGTGACAATTCACATTTCACCATTGAGTTTTACATAATCTCATATAATTTACTGCAAATTCCTATGAGATGGATAGGGCGAAAATGATCCTTCCCATTTTAGAGGTGAAAACTCTGAGTCAAATAAGTTCAATTGTTTTCTCAAGATCACATAGCTAGTAAGGCTCAACAGAGGTTGAAACTGAGGGAATAATTGCAGGTTAGATGTGGGGAGAACAGAGAATCTATCTCAAGTGCTTATAAATTGTTTAGTATTTAGTAAAACATCATTGAGCTTTGCCAATGACTAAGAAAACCCTGAAAATACTCAAAGTGATCTGTGTTTGTGATAAGTCATTTGTAAGAGCCCAACCAAAGCTCTGCAAGACGAACTTATGTTGCTTTCAATGTTATTTAAAATTTTGTAAGGTGGAAGTGAGATGTAGGCTTCTAAGGTTTAAGACATCTTTAGTGTAGAACCTGAAAGATTTGAGGTAAATTTAGAACCCTAAGGCTTGGGACATCCCCACAAAGATCTACTTTCATGCCTGGAAAAGAAAAGCTATTTTTGGGATATAAATGGTTAGAAATCAAACATGATGGAGAACCCTCTTTGCTAAATGTTAAATATTCAGGTCCTCTTGATGAGCCAATGTAATTCACAGTTAGACCAAAATACCTAATATCTTTTTAGTGAGACCAGTGATAAACCAAAAACATGGTTCCAGGTGAATTAAAAAGTATACTTTTTATAAAGACCTAAGTTCTTTTGGTAATCAGAAAAAAATTTTAAACAGTGAGGAAAAAAATGACATCTTTTGTGAATTTTTCCTAGTGTCTCCCCAGTCTCCTTGATGAATTCCATTATCACAAAAATGACCTTTCCAGTTCATATCTCTTTTGAGGCTAATGTAATTCTTCGCCATTCTGTTATAATGAAAGTATTACATGGATAACTATCCAGCATTATCTTCCAGAAAAAGAACTAATTTGGGAAAGAAATGAAGTACTTTAATATAATATCAGATCTCTCTCACTTTTTTTTAATCTTTGTAGAGACCTGCTGCCTAGAGCTACACAAATTGAAGTACGTAGTAAATACACTGAGCTCCCGACCTAATACAGAAGTAATTTTTGTTACTACACTCATGAACAGTCATAGGAATGCTTTCCTTAAAGAACAGAGCCTCAGATAAATTCAAAGTCATGTCACTGAACATGCTACAGACATCTTCCTGTTAAATTTTCTTTTTGGAGATGTGAAAGCAGAAAATATTAAGATCTGTGGCATGCCTCCTAGATGCAATGCAAGTTTTGAACATGTATTGCCTGTCCCTACCTGTGCAAAACGTCAAGATGGTCTGGACAGAGCATAAACTCTAATTATATACTCTTGTTAATTGTGTATTTCTTTGACATGGTAGCATAATGTAACTTAGCATATGGTGAAAAGACCTGGGAATGATGATGGGAAGCTTCCTTGGACATGTTCGTGCATGCAGGAAGATAAAGTTATTAGTGATCTGTGGTGGCGTCATCTGAGAAACTGACACTGATTTTTCAGTCTTTCTGAAAAAATCTTTTCTCTGTGAGTATAATTAAGGAGATTATAATGACCAGTTAGCATACAGAATGCAAATCCAAATCATGATACATATTTAAAGACAGGTCACATGGTTTGAGGTCAAGGCCTGTCACATGCTTTGCAGGAAGTCAGTTCAACGGATACATAAATCTCTGCTTGTTCTGTGTGATAATCAACTCCTTAGTGTAATTCCTTAGAAGAGGTAAACCACTTTGAAAAAATGCTTTTACTATTACACTCCCTATGAGACAATTAGCTGGCAGAGGTTTTAATTACTGTGTTGTGAGTGTAGAAATTGAGGCTCAGAGATTGTAGGTAGTTTACCTAAGTCATACATGTGGGCTAAAACAATGAAAATTAAGTTAAACATTGTGAAAGTAGAAGGCAGCTGGATAGAACAAGGGGCCAATGTAGTTACTCACACTCATATTGAATCTGCAATTAATGACTTTGTTAATAATATGTCCCAAATTTTTCCTGAATTTTACTATTAATTAAATTAACTTTGCAGGATTATTTAAGCATGAGCTTTCCAATATTTTCAAAAGGATGAAAAGAGTACAATATTAAGAAAATATAAAGTGAAAGCCTCATTTTTGTTTTCTAAAACTGTCAAAATAGCAAGGGCATCTGAGAGATTTCTCTCACAGTCTGCTGTGGGTCACATTAATGTGCTAGGCTAACACTGTTTACTTGTGACCCAGGGAACAAATACTTACCTTTACTCTCCATGTGCTATTTCCTCCTTTCATTCCATTCTGAATATAATTTTGTCTTTTCCCTGCATTCTTTTGTACTTTCTACTACTGTGGCATTTGTTTTTTCTTTTCAAAAATTTCTGTTCGTACATTTCAATTCTGGTTGAGTACAGTGGCATTAAACTCTAACCACCTAATGTCACTGCCTCTATGACTACGTTTAACATCTTTTTCCAAAGTGGCATATTTCCTTTGGCTGGGATGTTGCAGGTTTGGGATTTGTAGATCAGAGCCTAACTCAACTCAGTTCTCCAATTCTTAATGTATAATTTTCATCTATACTGTCTTTGACATCACACAGACATCCCATGTTGAAATCTTTTTCAGAGTCTTGACCTGTCTGCTAGACTAAACAGAGACAAGGAAACAGGTAATGACAGGATTGAAACATGGTTTGGGTATCAGGGGAGGAAAAAAGAAAGTAAAAAAAAAACTGATGAACAACATAGTCGCCCAAGCTTGTGGTGTCTCATCAGAGCCTCTCAATGTTTGGAAGTTTTCCCAAGACTTGCCCTAGTGAGACAGAAAAGACTTATTAGATCATTGTGTCTGCTTCCCCACCTGGGCAGGAAAGAGTCTCCCATACGGAGAACATATGGCTTGGTCTTAGATTAGCAACAAAGAATGTCAGTTGGCAGACAGATGGAGGAGAAGCAGAGCATTGTGTGAGCCTTGCTATCCTGGACATCACAAATTTAAAAAATCATATCCAGTTAGTTCACTTATGAAAACAGATACTGGCCAAACTACGCAAAGGAAGAGGAGTTACCATTTATTGAACACATATTGCAATCTAGGCATAGTATTTTACAAATTTTTTTTCTACCCTCACTTAGTTGTTTTATTGTCTCCATTTCATGGATGAAGAAAGTGAGGTTCAGATGTGTGGGGCCACTTTGCCCAAGGTCATGAAACTAGTCAACTGGTGGAGCCCAGATTCCACCTAGGAGTTTCATTTGAAATTTAGTACTTTTTCGAGGTCATAGGTCAGAGAACATAAAAATTACTTTTTAAATGTTTTAAATTGATATATCATAGTTTTACATATTTTTGGAGTACATGTGATATTTTGATACATGTATACAATGTGTAATGATCAAATCAGGGTAATTGAAATATATACCACCTCAAATACTTTTCTTTGTACTGGAAATATTACAATTCTCTCCTAGCTAAAAAGTGACTTCATATTCTATAACTTTTCAGTTACTTCTTTCACCTTCTTTTAAAACATGGATATTGGGAGTAACCCCTTTCCTTTTTTTAGTTGTGAAATTCAATGAACAGAAATAGCCCCGCTCCCCCCGCCCCACCCCCGGCCAGGTTTTTGAAGGGTACAAGCTGCTGCTTACACTAATTAATTTCATGGTATTGGGAACATACAGTAGGCTTTGGGGAATAGGAATGAAAAAGAGACTATGGAAATAGGGCAGATATAAAATGACATTGCATTATAAATGTTTGCAGTCTCCTCTATCTCCCCTCTTCTTAAGGAGGGAGAATTATTATTCTTGGTTTGGAATGAAAGCTGTCCTCAGTTGAGCAGATTGGAGTGAAGATAGAGGAGCAGATGGCTTCTCCCAAAGTAAAGGAAGCAAAAATGCAGTATTTATCTATATCATGAAGGGAGAGGAATTTGTGGTGGTGGGTGCAGTTGTGAAGGAAGTTTTGTTTTTCCTTTTCCTTTTGCACTTCCATTACTATGGTGTTTTTGTTTTCATCTGTTCCTGTATTATTTAACTTCTGTTCATAGTTCATGATTTCAAAGGGGAAGCTGTTACAGAGATGGTTTGGGGGTAGAGAGAGAGAGAGTGCAGAGTCTTAGCACAGCTGTGGGATGGAATGCCCTAGATGGATGGTAGGAAGTTTATTGGAGATTATGAATTGGAAATGATTAGATATTTTTCTGGAGACTCTAGTAAAGACTTGGGTTTAATTCTACTCTCTTAATGTGTATCCCATATGTTGTTGTTCCTTTCACTCTCCTTTCTTGCCTTCTCTTGGTTTATTCAAGATTTTTTTCTCTTAATCCACTTCCCCCTTTTGTTAGGATTCTTTATAATTATTTTAGAGGCTACCATTGAGTTTGCCACAGGAATCCTTGAATTATTAGAATCTACCTTGGAATATATTTTTTTATCACTTTCTAGACAACTTAGAGGACCTGAAAAACTTTAGTTTCATTTATCACTCTCACCACCATCTGCCTTTCATAATATTGTTGCCAAATACTTAATAATCTCTTTATTTAAAACTCCACACAGTAGTGTTCTTATTGTTTTAAACAGCCAAAATTTCATTTAGGTTTGCTAACCTATTTACTTATCTACCCTTTTTGATAATCTTTACTTCCTGCATTACTTGTCCTTCCACATGCTATCATTTGCTTTTATTCAGGACTCCTTTTAGTATCTCATTTAATTAGATATCCTACAGTGAATTTTCTCAGCTTTAGTTTTCTTGGAAATGATTTAAATTCACTGTTATTTCTGAAAGTCATGTTTTCTGGGTATAGAATTCTAAGTTGGCACTTATTTTTCTTTCATCACTTTAAATATCGTTTCTCATTTTTCATAGTTTTCCCCTTTCCAGTGATTTTGCCCTCCTCCTGCAGCTTTTAAGAGTTTCTCTTTATATCTTGGATTCCCATCAGTTTCACTATTGTGTGTCTAAACATGATTTATCCTGTTGTTGGTTAGTAGAGTTTCTTGACTCTGTGGCTTGAAATAGTCATCAAGTTGAAACAATTATCTGCAGTGTCTCTCCAAATATTTTGTCTGATTTATCCTTTTTCTTTTCTCCTTCTGGTGACCAAATTAGATGCACGTTAGAGTTTTTCAGTGTTTAAATTATGTCCCCTTGAACTTTTATGTATTTTTCCTATTTTTTTCCACTTACATTTCAATGTGGATGTTTTCTATTACTTATCCTCCAGTTTAGAAACCTTGCTTCTTCTATATCTTCTCTGCTGTTAAATCTATTAAATTAATTTTGATTATTGTATTTTTCACTTCTAGAATGTGCATTTGATTATCTTATATTCAAATTCTTTGTGGAAATCCTCAATCTTTTAATCTATTTTGAGTGTAGTAATCATAGTTGCCTTAAAATTTATATTTTATTCCTACCTTGATAACTGTCTACGATATCTAGATCATCTCACTGTTATTGTTTATCTTGATTTTTGGTATTTTAAGGTGTTGTTTCCAAGCCTTTCAGGTAATTTTAAAATTTATTACCAAACATTGTCTAAGACAAATCTTGTGTGTCTTGGATGATATCTTCCTCCAGAGAGGACTTGCTTTTCTTTTGGTAGGCATACATAGTATGGGCAAATCCCACTGATCTAGGTGGAGCTAGATTTAGGGGCTTCTCTCCTTTTGATTTTTCCTCACTTGCAGTGCTGAGCTCTTCAGAGTCTCAATGGAGAGCCTGAAGTAACTACAAGAGTCCCTCTTTGCTTATGAGCACTGAACTTCAATTTTTATCTCTCTAGCTTTGTAAAATTTCAAACATTAGCCTCTTATAAGTGTTGGTTTGGTGACCCTTTTTCTGCGGATTCACAGCTTAAAATCTGGCAAGTGATTTGAGGGAACGTTTCATGCAGAAATTCAGGCTTACTTACCTGGACTTCCTTTTTTTCTGGAACATAGGCCTATTGAGCAGTGCTCTCTTGATAGCCCTAACTCAAATTTTTGCCTCCTTAAGCAGGAGTATGCCACCAACTTCCTGTTTGACTTCTATGTCCCATATATCTTGGCATATACTGCTATATCATACCTTGATTCAGTAAATGCCTAGAGAGAAAAGACTTCAGTGAATTTGGGCTTTCCTCAATACATTCTCCTGTCGCTAGAATCTTTGTCCCTCTAGTCCTCACTGAATTCAACTTCAATGCTGTCAAAGTCAAATTTTAAATTTCTATTCAAGCTATTATAGTTCTTCTTGGCAGGAAGGTAATATGACCCATGTTACTTTAACATGGATGGAAGTAGAAGTGTCCAGTAAAAATGGAATCACTTTTTAGTTATTCTTGGCTATTAAATTTCTCTCTTGTGCTCTCTTGCATGTTCTCTCTCTTTTCTCTCTGCTTCAGTGGATAACTGGTCTATATAGTGCCCCTGATTTATATGGATTTGTAAAACTTAAACATTTCATAAGTGCCTATATTTTTGTGATATTACTTACCAAAATGGAATGGAATGACTCACTTATGAGGTGGGAAAATTAAGAGTTGGTTGTATGTTGAATTTAAGATGCCTGTTAGACAAGTAAGAGAAAAGAAAGAGTAGAAATCAGCTAAATCTGCATGTCTGAAGTTCAGAGGAGAGTTCCAGGCTGGAAATATATTTTGGGGAGTTGTCTGGCTGTAGATGTCCTTTGAAAATATGGGACTCGTTGAGATCCTCTGTGAAGTGTGTGGGGACAGAAAATGTAGGAAAAGAGCCCAAAGCTCTCTCTAACATTTAGATGTAGAAAAGAGAAAAGAAATTGGGCAAATGAGACTGAAAAAGAGTTGGTCCTGAAGTAGGAGAAAAATTAAGAAATTGTGTTGTCTTGGAAGCCCATCAAAAACTCTTTCCAGAAGGAGAAAATACTCAGTAGTGTCAAATGCTGCTGACAGAGTAAAATAAGATCGAAGGCTTGACCAGTGGATTAGGCAACGTGGAAGAGCATGGTGACCTAGATAAATGCAGCTTGAGAAGAGTTTTTCTGAGGATGGAGCCATTTTAGAGTAAAGAGAGAAAGGCAAATGAGAAAGTTGAAGAAGAGATTATAAACAACTATTTTAAGGAGTCTTAAAGGAGTTTTACAATTACAAAAATTGGTAAATAGTCTGCAGGCTATTCAGTAAAGATTATTTTAAGATGCAGTTGTTTTTGCTTGCTTACATGCTAATGAAATGAAGGGAATGATGATGTGTGCCTGTGTGTGTGTGTGAGAGAGAGAGAGACAGAGAGAGAGGAAAATAATGATGTTTGAGAAGAGACAGGGTATTATTATAAGAACAATTTTTTTTTTTAAAGTAGAAGATAGGGAATCAGATCCCATGGTCAAGTATAGGAACTACCTTTGGTAGGAGTAAGTACAATACATCCAAAGGAGGAAATATTATTTAGCTACAGATACTTAGGTATTAGTAAACTTGGTAGTACATATATATGACATATGTCTTTGGATTGTTTTAATTTTCCTTTTTAGTGAATAAGGGGTAAACTGAGAGTGAGAATAGAAAAATTTGAAGAATTCTGAGGAGAGAGAAGAATGTGTGAAATAAACATTTTGGAGGGTAAGAGAATGAATTGATCAGATGAAGGCAATGCTTGAGAGTCTATCTAAAATGTGTAGTCATAAATTTAAAGTGCCATCCGTCAATATGACAATAGTTTTTTTCTGGCCATGTTCAGTTTCATGGGTAAGAAGAGAACAAAATGTAAACTTAGTTTCTCTTCAGTTGTTTATTGTGAGATGTGTAAGATAGAAGGAGAAAAGAGCAAAGAATTTAGAGTCAATGCAGGGAATGGATTGTGATTAAAATGATGAATCACCATGGAATTCTAGGCTATTTTGACAAGGAGTAAAGGACGAGATAAGTGACTGCTGATAAACTTATTAGGGCCAAGGTATTGTGGATCTTATGGAGTCAAAGAATCGTTGGAGTGGAGGGGCTTCCGGAAATGGATGGAGAAGACGATAAGTGGTTGTGATTTAACAGGTTGTATGCTATTGGTGATTATAATTTCTAGGATGTGACCATGGGAGTGGGGTGGGAGAAGTGGGCTGGAAATTAGAAAATCTGATGTAAGGAGTTCTAGGAACTGAAATACCTGGATGGTTCTTTTATGTGAACATTGCAATTATTAAAAATGATTATAGAAGGAATGTGGAGAAAAAGGCAATAATCCTAGGGTTTATGTCTTTAGTGAGTGAAGGGGGATTATCTAAGTCCATTTGTGCAGATACAACAAAATGCCACAGACTGGGTAATTTATAAATCATTATTTATTACCCACAATTTTAGCAGCTAGAAAGTCCAAGATCAACGCCATAGAAGAGATTGTGTGTGGTGAGGGCTGCTCTCTGCTTCCTTCTTGTTATATCCTCCAGAAGGAATGAACACTGTGTCCTCACATGGAAGAAGGGATGGAAAGGGCCAAAGAGAGAGAGACAGTGCTCCTGTACCTCTTTTATAAGGTCATTAATCCCATTCAAGAAGGTTCTGTCCTCATGACTTAATCACTCCCTAAAGGCCCCAACTCTTAATACTATCATGTTTGTGGTTAAGCTTCAACATATGAATTTTGGAGAGGCACATACATGTAAACCATAGCAGGGATAATCAGTAGGATGAAAGATGACTGTGGCAGCAGGGGTAGAGGAGTCTGTAATCTGATGGCCTGAACTTTAGAGTAGCTAAGTGGTTTCATTTGATTTTTTTGAGAGGGGAAAAATAATGATGGGAAATAATGAAGGGAAAAATAATAGTGGGGTACAGAGGAACAAAAATAATCCTCTCATTTTCAGCCAGGTTTGCATTAGAATAGGAAGGAATGTTGTTGGAGAGATTTAGAAGAGAAGTCATTTGCTGATGGCAGACTATGAGTTCCAAACATTACAATGAAAACTTTCTGTAGTAATGGAGGAGTAAGAAATTAGGCTGGACCAGGAGCTACAGAGAGCCTTTTGAAGAGGGGAATCTTGGTCATAAGGAATGACCTGAGGTTTAGAGCTCCTTGTGATGACTGAGACAAGCAGAGATGTAGTCAAGGATGATATTCAAAATATTTTGCTAACAACCAGTATGGCATGGGCCCTCACCAGTCACAATGGGCACCAATGTGTCATAATAGCCCAGTTATGAAAAATTGTTATTTTGTTATCAGTAATTCCAAACGGAATCCCACTTTTGGATGATGGGGCTTGTTCTTATGGCAGTCTCCTCCTTGGGTTTGTTTTTTAGGGCAGTTTGGTATGGTAAGGCTGAAAATGTGTGGTTGGAGAATATTGGGAGTTCTTTGGGCCCCACCTTCAATTCCCCTAGGGCACTCTCAATTATAAATGTCTGTAATATATAGTTGTAATATTTTCTAAAAGAAATGAACTTGGAGTTTAAAGATATAAAAGAAACCCTTGCTCTGTATTGACTAATTGCTTGAGCTTTAGAAAGTACTGTAACTATTCTGGGCCTCAGTTCTCTCACCTATAGTATGAATTAGACTGGATTAGAACATTTCTAAGGTCCCCTTTGGTGGTAAGGACTTGAAATATGACTTATAGCTTGCTTATAAACATTTGCTTCATCTACATTTTTCAGCTGAGGTGCTATTCCTACCTTGTCATTTGCACTGAGTCTTTTCAGTCTTTTGAAAAAAGTTCCCTACATCAAAATGTCCTTAACTTCAAACAAGTTATTTTCAGTCTATTATGTAGTGATTTTCTGATTTGGTAAGGAAAAAGAAACCACGGAATTTCTATTTTCTATCTTAAACTTGTTCAGTCTTTCTTCTACTTACTCTTTTAATACTCCTAAGGGAAAAATAATTTTTTTAAGTCTTCCGGGAGAATTTTTCATTTTTGCTAGATCCTACACATTTTCCTGAAAGTTTTTAAAGTACTTAACTGTTAAGTGCATTTAAATTATTCCTAAACTTTTCAAGACTTTTTTAAAATTTAAAGATTGCCTCCTTTGTGGTTAAAATGAAAAAGAAGAAACAAGGTACCCTGAAAAAGAACTCATACTGTGTCGTCACTTGTTTAGACAGTTTCAAGGCCACTTAGACTGTTACTAAAAGTTCACCTTTTCTTAATGCTGTTCATCCTGCTACTTCTTTCTTCTTCTATGAAAAAATATTGTCTAATTGTCAGGAATCTTTTGGATGCTAGACACAGAAGTGACTTAAATGGATTGTGTTAGTTACCCATTACTATGTCCCTAGTTGCTCTGAAACTGAGCTTCTTAAAAAGACCCACACGTGTTAGTCTGAAGGTGTCTCTGGGTCAGGAATCTGAGCACAGTTTAGCTTGGCTCTCTGTTTCATGGTCGCTCACAAGGCTACAGTCATGGTGTCAGCCAGATGTCAGCAGTATCATCTGGCAGCTAGTATGGTAAATGATCCATTACCTAAATCATTCAGTGGTTATTGGTGACATTCAGTTCCTTGGGCCACTGTTGGACAAGTGTCTTAGTGAAATTGGGGAGCTCCTTGACTCCTTTGTGAGCAGGAACTGGAGTGGCTCATTTTGCTCAGCCTGCTGCTGGCCACTCCTCACAGGAGGGAGCATGCAAATTAAGTGAGTTCGGAAACTGGAGCAAAGGAAAGCTGGAACCACTGGCCACTTCTCTCTGGTGGGAACAGGCCCTGTGTGGGCCCCACAGGGTTGTTCAAATGTATTATAATGCTCTTTTAGCAGTTGCTGTCCACAGATGGTTAAGTGTTAACCAGAGCAGTGTAGACTCAGGGCGAGAGCCTTTTACAGCCTGTCATCTTGGTACCCAGGTCCTTGTCCAGTGTCCAGGAAGAATCAGGTCTTGAAGGATGGTGAATGTGGAGGTGTTATTGAGTTATAAAGGTGGTTCTCATTTGAGATGGAAGCTGCCTCTGTCTGCTTAAAATTAGTTATCTTTATAGCCAGAATAAACAAATATAACTCAGTTTTCTACTTTTCTAGTTTTTATGAGCTAAACAGTTAAATAGAACCTCGAAGGCAGTCTTATCTGAACCCATCTATAGCATGAGAGAAAAAGCTCAGTCTTTGAATTCAGGCAGGTCTGGATTTGAAACTTCACTCTGATTAAGTGACATTACTTATTCTCTCTGAGTTTTAGTTTCCTCATTTATAAAAATGTGACATCTTTTGCACAGGGTGGTTATGAGCAATAAAACAGTTACAGGAAAAGGTGCAATGCATGGCACATAGTAGCAATTAAATCAATTATTATTTTTACTACTGTAATATTTATAATTTAATATTAATATATTAATTTGTATTAATGATAGTTGTAATAATTATCACTCTTTTTACTTTCTCATTATGTTTTTTCCAAACAATACAATTTCCTAAAAGCACAATAACAAGTTATTTCATTATTTATAATTATAATAATTATATTTGTTTGTAGGGTCAGGTATTTAAAAAGTATTTTTCCACTTTGTCCTGTGATGCGTTTTGTGTGTCTATTGCAATTCTATCAGCCAGAATGTAAATTTTGTAAGGCATGCTAGACTGAATTTAATTGTTAAACATGACTCATTCTTTTCATAAAGACAATACGAATTTTCTTGCAAGATAATGATAGTGCAACTCGGTAAATCATATTGGATTAAATATTTTATTCATATTTAGTGATCACTAGCCATATTGCATTAATATTTTATTAATATTTAGTAATTACTCTCCATGTGCTGTTTTATTGAGTTATAAAGATGGTTCTCAGTGGGATGGGGAGCTGGAAAGAGGATGGGGTGGGAAGATAATCTCCAACCATCTAGCTGCCTCTTCGACATTCAGATGCTGCTTCTCTTCTCTCCTCCGCCGCGCCACTATGTTCCTCTGCCAGTGGAGTTTGGGGTTTATATGGGCACAGGATAATGGGGAGGGGTTGGCCAAAAAGTAACATTCGGGTGCGAAAACAGGAATGACTGTTCTCATTTAGGGTCATGGGTCCAGGCTTGAGGGTGGAGCCCTCACCAGGGACCCTGCCCTCCTGCCTCCTTGTCTGTATCATTAGTTCCTCCCTTGTACTGACCAGAGGTCATCTGAGTTCCTCACCAAGTATCTCACCCTCATGGCAGCTGCTTTTTCACAGTTGCAAGCCAAGAAGGCAATTGAGAGAGCATGCTAGTAAGACAGAAGTCACAGCCTTCTGTAACCTAATCATGGTGTTGACATCTCATTCCTTTTGCCTTATTCTGTTCTTTAAAAGTAAATCATTAACCCATATTCAAGAGGAAGGATTACACTAAGCCATGACTACTAGAAAGTTGGACTACTGATGCTCATTTTAAAAGTCATCTGCCACACAGATTCACCCACATAATTGAAAAGGTGAAGTATAACTTGTCTTCAAGCACAAATGGATCCAGAAACTTTAAAGTTGCCATCAAATGTCAGTTTCTTTCCATCACCTTTACTCCAGTTAGTTTTATTCTTAGGTAAGTTATCCTTTTATGGTAGCCCATAATGGCTCCAGATGTTTATCCCACTTGTTCAGCAATTCAATGGAAAGAGAGTGTTTCTTTCCTATCACTTCCAGCAGAAGTCTTGGGATTACAACCACCGATCCTTTGAGTCCCATGATCATTCTTTAATCAATCTTATATTGGCCATTCCAGGCCATGTCCCTTTTCCTGAAGGAGAAGGGACATCCTCATCTAAACAGCATGGGGTGAGACATCCATGTTGTCATCTCCATGCTGTCCCATGTTTAGTGAGACATCCGCACCTAAACAGCATGGACTGAGAATTGTGGAGAAGTCCTGGCTCAGAGAATATTAGGATGCTGTTTTCAAAATAAGTTGCAAAGGATTATGGCCATAAACAAAACAACAACAAATAAGTCAGGCTGTTCTACTTTAACACAGATGGATCTAAATGGAACATGAAAGGCACATTCCTGTTTGGGGCTCTGCTGCTGAATGATAGTTCAAGGACTCTGGACGTACCATCATTGTCACACTGGAATAAACCAGACACCTCCATGACTTAGTGCATATAATGTGTGAGACATTGTGCTAGGAACTTGTATGTGTTCTCACAGAATACTTGCGGCAACCTTATAAAGTTGGAATTGTTTCATCTTTACAGAGACGGGAGTATGTTTTGACATTTGAATTCAAATCAAAGCCATACTGACCCCAAAATAGTGCTATCATGATACCATAATATATGCCAGAGTATACAAATATTTTTTATCCTGTTCTATTTTACACTTTTAAAAATGAGAAACTTGTATTTATATTTTTTGCTTTGTTTTATGTTTGGCTTTGTTTTATCAAATCATACTTTATTAAAGTGTGATTTGATATCTTGCATAATTTATAGTTTAGCAATCAAATAATTTATGGAAATAAACTTGCCTAATAGGATTTAAGGCACCAAAGTATATGTCGGTACTATGTTTTAAAAAACCAGGGTAAAAAATGGAAAAATAGAGTCAGGGAAAATGAGGAAGCAAAATTTTTAAACAGTTCTGGGACTGGAGTTGATGTTATCAAAGAAGTGTCTTTCATTTCTCTTTTTCTGGGCATCTTTATAATTTTTAGTGTACCCCCTTAATATGGAAAATATGGGAAAAATTAGTAAAAAAGAATAAATATAATTATACTTGATAACACATAATAAGAACCAAATAAATGACTAATTGCAGAACAGAAAATATAATTCCATGTGACAGCTGTTTTTATCTCTTTGAACCTCAGTTTTTCCATCTGTACAGATAGTGATAATCATTTAGGTTGTTTAAAGAATAGGAATAATGTATAAATATCAGGGTGTGCAATATGTAATGTCTGTTCAATAAGGTTTTTATGCCATTATCCGAACAAATTGAAATATTGACCTATATAGACTCACAAAGTAATCAATCTATTCAAATAAATAACTTAAATAAGTCTAGTTTGATTTCATAATTTTTTAATGGTACAAACTATTATTCGTTAGGGAAGGAGTAAAAGTACAAGAACTGAGTATGTAAAAGCCATGTGACTCCCTAAATGCCAAGAATGTTCTCTTAGAAGTCACATCTTCCTGGGGACCATAAACTCTTCTTGGGTGACTGACCAGAGCAACACTCTGGGAAGACAGTAATTTTCAAGACATTTTATCTGGCTCTTTTATATTCTTAAGTTTTCATTATTATTTGGGTGACTCTTAATGGACTGTTACTCATTTTTTAGATATTTCTGAATTTACACATAATATTGGTGGTAATTGTCTTAAGAGTTTTAGAGCATCTCGATATTTGTAATCAAAGTTGTTAATGTTTTGTTTGCCCAAGGGAATTCTTCATCTTTTGGGTCTTGGAAGGAGTAGAGGCAGTCTCCCATATGAAAGATGAAAGCTGCAGCTACCTGCTTTACAGGATTCCTGTGGAACATGCGTGCAATCCAGGCCACTATGGGAATATTGAGTAAAATTTGAAAGAAGAGAGGAAGTTGTCCACAAACAGATCTGGGGGGACAAGCATTCCAGAAAGGAGGAAGAACATCTCCAAAGGCCCCAAGGTACAGGTGCTGGGTATATTTAAGGAATAGCAAGCCATTCAGTCTGGCAGGAGTCTTGTGAGCAAAGGGCTGGGTAGCAGATTTACAATCATATGCTATACACGTTATCCCAAGAACACTTTAAAACAGAAGAAATTGGGACCAAGAGAGGTTAAGTGATTTGCCCAAGTTTTCACAATAAGTAGCAAAACCAAAAGACAGAGGCTCCTCTTCATACCCTGTCTTGTGTTTTTACTATGATGCCATTGTGTGTTCTCCTTGAAACTGCCTTAATATTTTCTTTATAACTTCATTGTGAATTTTTTGTTAAAGCAATCAGAAGTCAGGAATCATGCCTTCGCAGGTTGGATTTTATATAGCACAAAGTTCCAGTAGATGTTTTCTAAATACTTTTGATGAAACATTGTAACAGCAGGCTTATCTTTCTCCTTTATTTATCCAAGTAGACTTGGCTGAGACTCCCAATTGAGCAGAAATATTTTAGTGTCGATGTATCTGATTATCTAGCTGTTTAGCATATACGCTTTATACCTACATTATATTATTTATCTTAAAACCATTTAAAAATTTTACATGGAATCTAAAATTGTTTGTATATTCAAAACATTCAACTAAGGAAACAAAAGATAAAATCATATTTAATAGTTGAAATCATTCATAGCATAATGGCATATAGACACAGACACACCCACACTCACACACATACACACACACACACACATACCCAGAACTAAATGAGTGTTCAAGTCACAAATATTTTTTAAATCCCTAATGAAGAATTAAATGGATATTTATTGGCAATAGAGCAGTATAACAGACAGGTGATTTAATTTGTGTTATTTTAAAACTGTAATTATTAAATATTCATGACATATTATACTTTACAAGACTTAACTACTTATACAAAAATCATATGGTGAAGATAAAATGCAGACAAAGAGTCTGGGTTCCCACAGCCACTGACCCCCAAATGACCTGCTAATAAATGCCAGATTCTCATCTTGTAAAACTCCTATGGGAGAATAATAAAGGGTGAACATTTGGTCCAACATTTATTATTTTAAAAAACAAGCACCTTTAGTTTTCCTTCAAGAGAATCATTTTCCTGCTCTATAAAAGTCTTTGGCCTTTATGAAAATGTGTACCGCATGTCATACAGCTAGAGTCATAAATTTGGGCAGTTACACACGGAAGTTCAGACATCCGGTCCAACCAATCTAGATGATTCAAATTCAAGTTAATTTTTACACTAACATTTTCCTAATTCCCAGTACATTTACCAGCTAATTATGTAATTGTTCATTTTTCTTGCACCATAGCTTTAGTTGTGAAATTTTAGGGAATAAACATATGTAGATTCAAAACAGAAATATAGTGGATCTAATTAGCTGTGTTATTAGTAAATACGCGAGGCCAGAGATTCCCAAACTTTTTAAAATCTGAGCAACTACAGAACAGATACAGCATACTGAAAAGAATAATAAGGTTGTGACAGATGCAGATATAAACTAAAACATATAGAAAACGTACTGAGAGGTGACACAAAACTAAGAGGTCAGGAATAGGTGTTTCAAAAGATATCTACAGATCTCCATACCTTTACAGTTCTTCCTTAACAAAAGCATCTCCTTTAATCTCTGTATTTAATAGATGCTATGACTCAGGCCAGCAAGTTTGTGCTGGGACCAAAGACCTAGCCTATAGATAAATATTTAATCTAAAGTAGAGTGGTAACAAAATTTTGTTCCATGGACTGAATGTTCCATGTTGGATAATAGCAAATCCACTTAATCACGTCCTATCTAGGGAAAAAGGAATGCTAATTACATCTTAAAAGGCATATAATTAGCATTTGCAGATTTCCCTAGTCTTCAGAATCTCCCTATGGTTTGCTGAGAATCTTAGTGTTTGAAGCTCTGGGACACAGATGAGTGTTTGTGTGGACAATGAAAGATTCCCCAAGCTATTTTCTATTTCTTTCATAATGTAATCTTATGGCAGGGTCACCGAAAGTACTCAGTGAGAGTATCTTCAAAAGAAAAGACCTGGATCTTGATGGCAATATGTGCTAGATGGAGTAGGAGTTGGGAAGTGGTGGCGAAGAGGAGGCAGGGGAAGAGAAAGAATAGAAAGAGGAAGAGAGAGTGAATGAATGGGAAGTTACAAAAACATAAATACTTGTCAATTTATTTTATCTAAAAACCCATAAATCCCAAAACCCATGAAGAAAACTAAATTAAGGTAGAGAACCAATAAAATAAACACTAACAGTTGGAATTTTAATTCAAAGCAGATAAAATAAAAATGTATAGAGCTTTGGAATAAGTATAGTATGGAGCTTCAAAGAAGCAAAAGAAGGAAAACTATCCAGTAGGTAGAAATAGTGAAATAAAAGGTGAGTAAGAAATAAAATCAAGACGAAACCTTAAATGAATAAATCACAAATAGAATAAACTCTAGAACAGAAGTGATTCTATCTTTCCTGCAGTGGAAGACTTAATGGCAGAGTGGGGAGTGTGGGCATAGTAGACAGAGAGCCCAGGTTTGAATGTGAGCTCTGCATTTTTAGCTGCATTACTTTTTGCAAATGACATAACTTTTCTATGTCCTAGTTTCCTCATCTACAAAATGGAAATAAAATTATCTTCTATCTCAAAAAGTTATTATAAGAATTAAATAAGTTAATTATTTTAAAGTACTTGGAATAGTGCCAATATAGTAGTAGTGCCAATAGTAGTTGCTTAGTAAATGTGAGCCATAATTACTTCTTTCCTGTATGTTTGAAATAGTTCATAGTAAAATATTGTTATAAAAGGAATTGGCCAGGTGTGGTGGCTCACGCCTGTGATCCCAGCACTTTGGGAGGCCAAGGTGGGTGAATCACTTGAGATCATGAGTTTGAGACCAGCTGACCAATATGGTGAAACCCCATCTCTACTAAAAGTACAAAAATTAGCCAGGTGTGTTGGTAGGCGCCTGTAGGAGAATTGTTTGAACCTGGGAGGTGGAGGTTCAATAAGCCAAAATCGCGCCACTGCACTCCAGCCGAGGTGACAGAGTGAGACTCGGTCTCCAAAAAAAAAAAAGGAACGAAAGTGACATTAACCCATATTATAAAATATAATTAGCTGAGAATATGCTTATAAAATAAATACAAATTTCAAAATTCTTTCAAAGAAGATATATAATGTGAAATATTAATTTTAACAGAAATCTGATTCAAAAATATCATATTTTATTAATTAAGACTATTAAGACTATGAGTGAGGCAGAGAAGAAATAAGGTAATTTCTCTATTTTGAGAAACTCCAGAAATATCATTTTTATTTATATAAAATATAATATGCAAAAAAGGAAAAAGTCAAATAGTATAAACATCATAGAATAGAAAACAATGAAAAAAGCAAAAAAGCCTAGAAAAGTAGAAATTAAGAATGAGGGTGCCAGATATAAGAATAGATATATATCAATAATCTAAAAATATATGTAAACTCTCTAAATGATGTTATATAAAGATAAAACCTTAAGTGTTGAATTAAAAAGCAACATGCTATTATCTGCTATTTAAAATAGACAAACCAAAGTCCAAATTACACACCTGTCTGAAATTAAAGAATGTTGAAAATATATTAGGAAAATTAAAAATTTAAATAAAGAGTAGCTTAGTTGGTAACCAATAAGTAAATATAACAAAGAGGGTAATTTTAAATTGATGAAATACATTCTACAATTTTGATGAAATCATGAATTTTATGACCCTTTCATGCTATAATATCAAAATACATAAAGGAAAAAGAAGGCAAAGAACAGATAATTTTACAAAGGTACAATTATTGCATACAGACATTAAAGATGTTCTCTTAATCTTTGATAGATGGTGGAATAAAAAAATCAGGTCATAGAGAGCTCATATAACCTTAAACAAGGTTTGACATTTCTTATAAGCATATATAACTCTAATTTTAAAGTTTAAGATTTTTAACATGATATAATTCTGTGTATATACAAATTATATAGCTTACTATTCTATAAGCAGACAGATTATTTGGCAAATGTACAATGGTTGGACAAACACTTTAAACAATTTTCAATTGTTGTAGAAAATAGTATTTACTTACTCAGTATTTTCTCCTCATAATGTGATAGAGATGACCTTATTAGCAAAAGCTTAAACAACCAAGCAAATAACTTTTTGTTCATCTGAGCTTTTGTTAATTGATTTCTATTTAAATACACTATGAAATTTAAAATCACTTTTCTAACTAACTTGGATCAAAGAGGAGATCAAAACTGCATTTGTAGAGTATTAAGAAAATATTATCTGTATCAGAAGATAGAAAAAAGATAGAAAGCTATCCAATTCATGTCATGAAACTAGCATAACCTTGATACCAAAACCATAAAGAAGAAGACATCACGCACAAAAAATTAAAGAACACTTTTTCATATTAATGTAGACACAAAATTATAAATGGAATGTAATACTAGGAAACACTGGCAGAATTACTCACCCAAACCAAGTAGGATTGATCCCCCAAATGTAACAAATTTTTAGTTTTCTCTTGTGATCATTGCATCATCATTATAAACAAAACTATCCATATGAGAATTTTAATAGAAGCCTCTTCAAAAGGAATTTTAATACAATCATAGAATATCAGTAGACAACCTATCTGTGCTCCAAGTTCTTCATTTGTAAAATGCAAATACTAATGGCATGTGCCTCAGAACTTTGTTGTGGTAATTAAATATATTAATTTAGTTAATATGTTAACAGTGACTTAAAGTATGAAATAAATATTAACTACTATTTTAAGAGCTATATCCTTTAAATGTAGACAAATAGGGCTATATTGTTTAGTATAATAAAGACTATCTCTTTTAACAGAGCCAACATGATATTTAACTGGGAAACAGTGGAGTTATTGCCACTGAAATGATTAAAAATGTGATATTACATGAGTAATATTTTCTAACTTTTTAATAAAAATTCCAGCCAACATTTATTATTTAAAACAAAAATAAGAGAATAATGATTGACTGAAGAGGGCAAAAATAGTAATTTTTATATAGTTTGCTTACATCTGTTGAAAACATTTTAACTTATAGAAGTTTGTAACTCATTGAATTCTGCAAAATTGAAAGGTGTAAAATAAATATATAAAAATTCACAGCTTTTCTTTACAACAAAAATAGAAGTAATGATAGTTAAAAAGACTATTTTCTCATTAATATAAATAATATAAAATAGTAAAGAAAAATCCTAATGATTTAAATGGTAGAGCATGTGAAGCAAGCTACTCATGTGTATGGATAGCTATCAGAGGATAGCACATGAAGAACTGCGCTATGTTCCTGGATAGAAATGTTGAACATTGTGAATATAACAGGTTTTCCTAAGTTAAATCATGTGACAGAAAAAATAAGAACAAGTGAACGGTAAAAATTAAAACAAGGATTAAATAAATCACTCATAATTGAACCACCCTATTGTCAACATCTTGGTGTAAATTTCTCTCTCTCTTAAAACAACAACCCAAATCATATTGTAAATGATACTGTTTTGTATCATTTAAAAAATGGATACATCAAAAATAGAAAATTAAAAATAGATACATCATGCTCAACCTTTCAAGTTGTATAAATTAGAAATTGTGTTCAGCTTTGAATAGCTGAGACCAACAATAAAGAGAAGAATAAGTTAAACAAGGTAGAAGTTTATTTATAGAGATGGGAGGCAAGGAAATACTGGGTAGAAGAGGGCAGTTTCCCAGCAAAGGCCCTAAATGGGAACAGGCATTTCTATTTTCACATCCAACTGTTGCCTTTTCCAAGACCACTCTGGCCTGCCACACCCCTATCTTGTGCCCATATAAACCCCAAGCTCCACTGGCAGAACAGAGCTGCACAGCAGAGAAGGAGCATTTGAACATTGAGGGGGATTTGGCTGGGGAGAGTTGGAGAGGAGATTGGCCATGGGATGGCTGAACTCCAGGGGATGATCATCTTCCCACTCCATGCCCTTTCCAGTTCCCCATCCATCCTGCTGAGAGCCACCTCCATCACTCAATAAAATTCCCATATTCACCATCCTTCAAAGTCCATGTGACTTGTTTCTTCCTGGATGCCAGACAAGGACCCGGGTACCAAGAGGGCAAGGTGTAAAAGGCTGTCACCCTGACTCTCCAGTGGTTAACACTTAGCCATCCACGGGTGGCAAAGCTAAAAGAGCATTATAACATCCCTTGACACTGCCATGGGGCCGGAGCTCAAAAGCACACGCTGTGGCTCACCTGTGGGCTCCCTCTCCCATAAGTGGTTTGAGTGCATGATAACCAAATAAATGAGCCACCCCCTTTACAAGGGGTCCCGAAGAGGAGCCAAGATAATTCTCCTATCTGATTATTTTTTTGACCATAAGTATGTATGAAGAAAAGAATTCCAAGGTTGGTATGGTAGATCCTGAGTATTATCAATGTCCAGTTTTGTTTCAGATTTTATCTGTACTGTTCTCACTTGAGGGGGCTATCTTCAAGGACATTTCTCAGTCCATCCAACAATCACATATGTGTTGCAGCCTGGAAGATAATGAGAAAGAAAAATGGTGCACCTTACAGTCTAGAAATATACAAAAATGGTTTCAGCCTCTGTAGTGAGTAAGGAAGTCCAAGTTAGACAACATGATAACACTTACCATAATGTCAATCTCAGACAGTTAAAATTTCATAGTATTCTTTCTGAAGTAATGTTATGGCTATTCTCATATCGTGCAGATACTTGGATAAATTAACACTTTGTAGAGTGTTAATTTATTTGTAGAGTGTAGAGTTATTTAGCAATACATGTTAAAAACAAAAAAAGTAGATGTCTACTACTACTTTTAGGAATTCTTGTGAAATAATGCAAAATGATTTTAATTCAATAATTTTCATGCATTATTTTTACAACAGGAAAAAATTGGGAATAAAGTTTCTGCTTAGTGAAAGGAGAGATTTATAAAATTTATGGTATAATTATAAATGAAATATTTTATAAATATTAGGATTGAGGGTTTGGAGAATTTTAAATTGGTTGGAGATGCTTTATGTAAAACAGTTGTAGAATAAAAGCAGAGTGTAGGCTGAAACTATGTGGTCTCCACCTATAATATGTAGATGTGCAAAAAATCAATGATAAGTTATAAAATATTAAGACTGCTTATCTCTGTTAGAATTCACCTTAATTCCTATTTTCTTATTTCTTTTATACTTTCTAAATTTTCTGCATGATTATTGCATGTCTTCTGTAATTGGAAAAACATTTAAAAATTGTAGTAATTAACACTTAGGTGTAATTTTTTAAAAAAGCTTTATTAGCTTACCATATATAGAAAATATTTTATATTTAAGTATTTTTGTATAACCTATATTAGCGTATTCTGAGACTATTTTAAGGCTTAGGAATATGTATTGAGATGTGAAATTTCCATGATATATTTGAATTTACATTATCTTCCATTTATATTATTTATATTGATGTATCATTCAGAGCTATATCAGAAATTTCCTCTTTTAATTGTTTGATTTCTGAGGTTAATGATTAGAAAACAGAGTAAACATATCTAAGAAAATGGCACCTTCACTATTAGTTCACTGGGAAAGATGAAAATGTAGAAGACATTGACATTCCCTTAGATTAAAAGGAGGATACCAGTCTATCCTCTGGTATGTTGTAGCACATGATCAGTTGATAGTACTCAGTAACACCCAGGAGGCCAGATGCCAGGCATACAGGCTCCTAGCCTATGAAAAATACCTACTCCCCAAAAGAAGCACAGGAACTCTTGAGTCATCAGTTGTAAAAATATCCTGGGATGATGAGTTTATTCAGTGGTAAGTAGTATGAATAGGTCCTCATGGAATTTTGGGAGGCTCCCTGAAGTTCTGGTTGGTGTAAGACCACAGGAAGCTTGCACACATCTGTGGTACTGAATTTCCTGCTTTCTCTTCAAAAAGAGAACCTTAATGAATCCACTCCACTGCATATTACTTAGTGGTGCCCTTCAAAACTTCAGGAAGAGCCATGCCTATAGAAGACCCAACCATAAGCAGCAGCCCCGTATGCCTGTCTATCTGACTTGATCTAGTAACCTCATTCCTTTTGCCTTGCTTACTATGCTCCACTAACCTTCTTTATGTTTCTTGTTTCTGCTTTTTAAGCATATGTTCATGTTGCATGAAGGCTTTTATATTTGTTCCTCGTGCTACACAAAATGTCTCACCAAAATATGGGCATGACTACCTTCTCACTATGTTTCAGCTCAAATATAACCTTTCCACAGACATCTTTCCTGTCCACCTAACTTGCATCCCTTCAATCATTCTTCATCACATTTCTCTATTTAATGTTTTCACAGCTCTTACAACTGTCTGAAATAATCTTATCTGTTGCTAATTATTATGTTATTATTTTCTGTCTTCCTCACACTATAACATAAGGTAAGAAGAATAGAGACATTATCTATAGAACCCACTGTTCTGTCTGTAGTGCTTAGGACAGCATGGGGCACATAAGAGATGTTCAATAATTATTTGTTGAGTGAAAGAATGAAAGAATACACGAGTTGTAGTAAATTTGAAAATTGAGACTGTGCCAGAGGTTATGGATACTGTGACAAGAACCCCTCTTTCCTTTCCTGTCACCTCCATAATCACTTCCTCTTAATATATTTAAGCATTATGTAAAATATTTTTGTTTTATATTTTGATTTATTGGATCTACAGAGTGATTGCAGAGAAGATAAAAGCTGGACCCAGGAACAAGTATGAGAGCATAGTCTGCTTCCAGAACTGTCATGTTGTTGGAGAACACACAAGCAAAAGGGATGAAAAAGTTTAGTGTAGACATTTTGTTAGATGTGGCATGTTATCTGTGTATATCTATGAGTCATCGATCTTTATATTTTGATTTTCCTTTTAACATGTGCAAACTCCAGATACAAATAAGTTTTGTGTTTAAGTATTTTTTTTTCCAATTCTCTTTTTATATTTTATCTTGTATTGAAGTTCAGTTACCAATTTTGAAGAAAGTTGAAGTTGATATAGTAAGCAGTCTCAGATCAAGTTTGCCATGTGTCTACCATTTTCTAAAAAGATGTAGTTTGAAATATCTTCTTTGACCATATTATGTCTCCTTTATATGCTGTTGAATCTTTTAAGGAACGTAGATAAATTTTGGGAAATTTTGCATGGGTTATTTATGTCACATCTTTAATTATTTCTAGCATATAATCCATAAAACATTTGGATTCAAATGGTGATAAAAATGAATAAAAATGATTAAAGCAAAAAATTATATGAACATTAATACTAATATTTTTGATCATCTGGGATTTTTAGATCCAAAAGTGGAAAGTATTTGAAATTTGTACTCACATAACTTGTTTTGTACATAGTTTCAAGATTAAGAAGTGTACATATTTGAGACTAATATTTCTTTCTGTTTTATTTCCAGAAGTTATTTTTTGGTTAAGTGACGAAGACAAGAAATTATTCTCTAATATGTAGTATTATTAATAACTTTTTATTTGTGTAGTTTATAGTGTTAAGTTTTTTAAACTTTTTTCTAACAAAATCATCATTCTTTATAATCAAAATATACTTTGCCCTTATGTTTTGTTCAATGTATATTAAAGTTTTGTGTACATACTAGAATATATACGTATTTATTCATATATAAACTAGGAGTTCTGAATACCTTGAAGATTATAAGCACTAATCTAAAATATTTACATCTTTTTTCCAAAGAAAACAAAAGATTTGTTGCAAGAGATAGGAGCTGCTTAAAAATAGTATCGATTCTTAAAACCTGTTGGAAAATGAAGCTAAAACAAGGAAAAAACCCCTAAGGGAGTATGAGGCCAGTTAAGCTGCGTACATATGTTTGCTGACAGTTGGAAGAACGAACATTTCTCATCCCCTTTTGACTGCATTTAAAAGCGTTGGAAAAGCTTGTGGATTCAGGTTTCAGGCTCTTTGCAACTAAATTCCTTTCCTTTTCATATTTTAAATTTGTAACATGTTCTGTATAGTCCTTAAGTGAACATCCTGTTTTCAGGACTTCTAAAACTCCATTGCTTTGAACAGCATGCCACATGGCAGTACTACAAACATAAAGAGTCCAGCTGTTAAGATGGAAAATACCATATAAATCACTGTAAAAGCATCTTGTCTTACTACTTTGGAGAGCCCACTGAAGTATTTTAAAGGAAAGGGATACTAACTTTAAAAGCCTCCAAAAAGCACTGTCATGATTCTTTGAATTTTAGATTATAATCTCAGACTGTTTCATGAAGGGAAGGTTTACATAGCTTGTTCCCTGAATAAAGTGATATATTTTTTTCAATCATTTCTCAAGTGTGCTTCTGTCCCTGACCTCCTCCATGTGGTTTGTGAGATCTAAAATTGTATCATAATTAACTCTATTTAAATAATCATTTTAAAAATAGAAAGTTCTTTGAAATAATATTCTAGTTATCTCCACTGTATCCTTAAACATAAAAATAAACTCCCAGGCAAATCTGGGTTGAAAATGTTTCTGGCAAGAGAAGCAGCCTCAACTAGGACAGTCTTAGAATTTGAGACCATTCTGGAAAAATACTGTGGCAAAGTATTGCTCTGAGTACTCATGCCGTGGATAGTTTTTATTCCTGATATTACAGAATTTTGAATTGAGATGTTTTGCAAGCTGATGGAGGGAATTACAGTGACAGAAGAAGAAAAAGTCTAACTGTTATAAGACAAAGGGCTTGGATTTAGAGACATGGATCTGGCTGAGTAAATGTTAATTCCTTCTTCTGTTTTAGTCCAAAATTCTAATGCATGGATCCTATTAAGGTGTCCTTATTATCACACTTCAATTGCTTCTTCACTTGTCATGGGGTTACTGGGGCACCGTTCTAGTCAATCTCCAGGATTTCAACCAAAATCTCTGCAGCTAAGAAATTAATTGGAAATGGGAGTCTTAATCCATGTCAGTTTGTCCCTATTTTGTAAAATCAATTTTGCTTTCCTGACTTCCAAATAAGACTCTTAATCACTTTATTTACTATTTGAGCTATTTCAGAGGGCTTGGTTGAGCTTTCTCTTCCTTGGCAGAATTGTTTCTTTATCTGTCTGATTGGAAGACAGTAGAGAATGGAGTTGTTATGGATTATTATACTGAATTCGATATAGAGTTTGTGGCAGGGTATTTAATTTTTCTTTTTCCTCATCTGTAAACTAGAGGAAAGGAATGACAAAATCTTTCTTATAGAGTTGTTATGAGCATTGAATGAGTAAATATTTTGTTAAGAATTTACCACCATCCCTCCTGGTATGCAACAAGTGCCTGTACCTGGATAGGGACAGGGGATGGACAGCCCGATGCACCAGAATTGACAATCTTAGCTCATTCTCTTTCTGTTTAATGGCAGCTTGGGATAATTTAGAAATACAGTGTTAGAGATGGAAGGGCCTTAAAGACTGTTTAGTCAACAATTTCATGTTATAGATGAAGAGCTGAAATCTAAAATAAGACTGTGACTTTCTGAAGGCCACTTAATGAAACATCTAGAACAATACTCTCCATGTCCATTTTCTAAGTTCTGGGTCATACCATCACACATACATTCCTATTACTCATCTCTCTATTTTTATTTCTGGCAACTTCTCAGTAGGGGTGAAACATGCTTGGTAACAAATCTGCTGTGAAGATACCAGAGAAGTTCATTTTCTCATTGAACCCTTTTAGAATGTCATGTTGATTGAGGAAAATAGGGTGTGTGGAGCAAAGCATGGAAGAGATTGTTCCAATGTTTCTATTATGTAGACATGGCCATGATTTATTTCAGTAACCATCTTTGTAAAGAATGAGCTCCTTGAACCTAATGTTCAAATAAGAAAGTCATCTATTTATTTGACTTATAAGAATGAACATAGAAGCAAGATTTGGATGTGCATGTTTGTGAAGTCATTATGCAATGAAATGCAAAGACAGACAATTTAATGCCTTTTATGGATCAGGTTAATGCTTGCTGTGCCTGAAGCTTCCCCATTTGACAAATAAGAACTTAGATTTATCAAATGTTAAACACATGGCTTTAACGGTTCATATTAGGAGAATTCCTGAGGGATTTGCACTAGTTGTGAAGTTGTATTCACTTCACTTGATTTCTTTTCTGTGGTTCTCCTATTTCCCTTTGGGATGTGTTTCTTGTGTCTGTTATTGCTTTGAAGATTTTTCGTTTCTATCTCATGCTTAACACCTGCCATTGACTCCTTGTATAACTTATGAGAAATGAATGGCATTCTTCCCCCGGGTATAAAGTAAATATGTGCTGATTTAGAAAAAACGATGTATATTTTCCCCTTATTTGTACTAAAATAAGACTTCACTTTTTGGTGTTGATAAATTTTTGGAAACTTAATTTTTTTTTGTATCCTCAAGTAATTTTTACTTTGTGGAACAAAGCAAAAATGACAGACATCCTGTGATGTTGCTTTTAGACAACAATATATTCGTGAGAATGTTAAATAAAGGGATAACTTGAGACCCCAGGAAATTCTTTTAGGGTACGATTTGATTCTCAGTTATCTTTATAAATTTCTATTTTATTTTTATGGTGATAAATATTTTATAACAATTTGAACTTGAAGTGGGACATACATATTGTCATGCTGTAAAAAGTGATATCCAAGGCAGCATTTAGGGCCCATTCTTGAATGCTTGACTGGCAGTCATATGGAGAGATCATCTGTATCTTTTGGTTTCTTTCTGTCAGTTTGTAAGTGGCAAGAGCAGTATGTTTTAAGTATAAATTGATCTGCATTGATATAAATAACAGAGAAAATTATATTGGTGAATTTGCTTACAAAATGAATCACTGGAAAGTGTTCAGTCTGTATTTCTGGGGTTGCATCTGTTCTTTTTCTGTTTTTATTAATCTTGAATGATTAAATAGAAAGCAGGATAGAAGAAAAAAAAAACAACAACATTGTGGTTTGAACAAAACTTACGTTCAAAGGGATATTTCTTACTTCCTTACATGAAACCTTCACATCGGCCCTTCTGGCAGAGCTCTTCTTTCTCAAATTTTCTTTTCTTTTTTTTTTTTTTTTTTGAGACAGAGTCTTGCTCTGTAGCCCGGGCTGGAGTGCAGTGGCCGGATCTCAGCTCACTGCAAGCTCCGCCTCCCAGGTTTACGCCATTCTCCTGCCTCAGCCTCCCGAGTAGCTGGGACTACAGGCGCCCGCCACCTCGCCCGGCTAGTTTTTTGTATTTTTAGTAGAGACGGGGTTTCACGGTGTTAGCCAGGATGGTCTCGATCTCCTGACCTCGTGATCCGCCCGTCTCGGCCTCCCAAAGTGCTGGGATTACAGGCTTGAGCCACCGCGCCCGGCCTCCTTTCTCAAATTTTCTAACCCTTTCTCAGTTGGAGCAACTACCTTATAACTTTTATGAATATTACCATTACCACCACCATTCAAACCTTTATCCTTTTTAAGTTAGAAAAAAAACCCACAAATCTCTTAATCACTTCAGAATTATGTTTTAATTATAAACAGATTATTTGATAAATAAAAATAATGTTCTAAGGGAGCTTGGGTGGTGACTTTGGCAAATAGCAAATGTATGTGTTGCAGTAGCGATGATTATCTTCAAAAAATAATTAGGCTGGTTGCTTGATGTCCTACTTCTGAATATCTTCCAAAATTAGCAAAATACATTTAAGGCTACAAAGAATCATAGTTGGAACAATTTATGCATCATTTTTGGGGTGAAGGAAATTTATAAGACTGCTTCTTTCCAAGCTAAAATGACCATGGTAAGATCTATAAGGACAGAGGAAAAAGCCGAACCC
Source organism: Macaca fascicularis (assembly GCF_037993035.2). NCBI lineage: Eukaryota > Metazoa > Chordata > Mammalia > Primates > Cercopithecidae > Macaca > Macaca fascicularis. The sequence continues at coordinate 113,539,703 of NC_088380.1, read as the reverse complement.
TTTTTACCATTTTCATGTGTTCTCAGTGTTATCTCCTGGTGCCACATTGACTGAAATTGCTCACCGCTCCCACTTACCTTGCATTGGGTGTAATGTGAAGAAAAAATATAAGTTATTTAGTCATAAGGTTTCTGTTATAATATCACATTTTCATTTTTTTCATAATTTTTTGCGCATTATAAATTGTATTATTTTGCCATTTTGCCTATGAACCCTAGATAAATGGTGAAAATATAGGACTTGGGGTTGACTAACATTTCTCTAGTTTTCTTTAGTGAACCATTATGTATATATCTCATTGCATGCATTTCACTTAATGATTGCTCACTCTCCTCTAAATAAGTTTTGCTGACATCAATGGCCATGTGGAACAAATTATTGATTCCTTCTCCCTCCCACATTTTAATATGAAAAGTCCCAGGCTTGGTCTTTGACCATGGTTCCTTTCTCTATTTTTTTATTTGAAATGGAGTTTTGCTCTTTCACCTAGGCTGAATTGGAATGAAGTGGCTCACTGCAACCTCCACTCCCTGGGTTCAAGTGATGATCCTGTCTTGGCCTCCTGAGTATGTGGGATTATAGGCACCCACCACCATGCCTGGCTAATTTTTGTATTTTTAGTAGAGACAGGGTTTCACTATGTTAGCCAGGCTAGTCTCAAACTCCTGACCTCAGGTGATCCACCCGCCTCGGCCTTCCAAAATGCTTGGATTACAGGTGTGAGCCACTGCTCCTAGCCTCCCTTCTGTATTCTTACCCCTTTGCTGTTCTCTTCCAGGCTCAGTCTTAAATATATGCGTGTGTGTGTGTGTGTGTGTGTGTGTGTGGGCATGTGCATGCATGTGTATATGTATATTTTTGGCATATATATACATATATATTTTACATTTATAATTTTAGTTTGAACCTTTTTCTGAACTGTAGACGTAGATATCCAATTGCCTACTCAACGCCTCCACTTAACTATCTAATTTGAATTTCAAACTTTACATGTCTGAAATAAAGCATATCCCTGCCCAAGCCTGACTTCTAAGTAGACTGTCCCATCTTAGTTAATGGAAACTCCATTCTTTTAGGGGATCAGACTTAAATCATCCTTGACTTTTCTCTTTCTTTTATACCTCATATCTCATTTGCCATCCAATTTTAATGAGTTTACCTTTTAAATATATTCAGAATCCACCTATTCCTACCACCTTCATTGCTAATTCCTTGCATCAAGCCATCCTCATCTTTCCCCTTGGTTACAGCAGTAGTCTTCTAATATTGATCTTTTGTCCTTGTCTCCTCCCTGCTTCCCTTCACTCCAGTCAACTCGCCAGCAGGAGTCATCATGTTGTCATTCTTTTGAGACATAGTCAAGTCATGACACTCCTCTTCATGGAATTCTCCATTCCCATCTCACTTGGAAAATAACCAAAGGTTTTACAATGACCAAGAAGGTCATAACTGATCTGGCTTCCCATAACCTTTTTGACTTTTTCTCTTGCTTCACTCCTCACTCATTTGGCTGTAGTCCATTGATGTCCTTAAAAATGTCAGACACTCTTCTATGTGGGTTTTCTCTTTGACTGACATGAGCTTCCTCAAAATATCTACAAGGCCTACAAAGCTAGTTTAAAGTATTTTATCAAATATCACCTTGTTAGTGAGGACTTCCTAAACACCATACTGACTTTTTTTTTTTTTTTTAAGTCATAACACCCTCATTTCTCAGGCACACCTTAACTCCCTTTTCTGATTTTTTGACTCTATATAGCATTTAGCACCATCTGAAATTTCATTATTTTACTTATCTTTTGGAGTGTCTATTTTCTGCACTAGAATGTAGAGAATAAACTCTATTAAAGGCAAGATATTTTGGCTTTTTTAAAACCACTCTATCTCCTATACTTAGAATAATGCTTGGCACATAGTAGTATTGAATACATATTTATTGAAAGAATAATATGAAATGAAACTATCATAGTTTGTGTGCTTTTTCTTTAGTGAATTTGAAGGAAATATAAAATGTTATGAAAGCAACACCTGTCCAGGATTTGGAATGGCATCAGTATTTATTAGAAATGTGATCACAAGTAAATCCCATAAACACTTTAAATTTTAGTCATCATAAGTATAATTATGGAGCTTAAATGAGATAATGTATGTGAAAATGCTTGTTAACTGCTAAGCATTTTACTAATGCTATTAGTGTGTTTTTCCCTTAGGATTGAATTAACTTAATCTTATGAATGGATTGATTTTATTAGTACTAGATTAACCTCTCTATATTTGTTCTTTAAATCATTTTCTCTTAAGTGTTTGTGATCCCTTTTCCAGATTAATGTAAATACTTATGATTGGTTAGGCATTAAGCAGTTACTGAATGTTTACTACTGGTATGCATGATACAATAACTACAGTCTAATGAGAATATGAATATTTCATGTGTTTCCAAAATCTATTTTTAAATAGTTAGTTAATTTATATTCTTTACTTGTGTCATGATCTCCTCTAGGTGTTCTACGTATATGAAGTTATTTAATACTTTTAACAACTTTATGAGGTGAGTACTATTTTCTATATTTTGCTGATGAGAAAACTGAGATACAAACAAGTTAATTTGTTCAAGGTCATAATTTATATCGCCTGTGTGTGCACACATGTGGTTGTATGCTTAAAAGTAAAATAATTTTAAGATTAGTAGTATAGTTTTAAAAAGAAACATTATAGTTGCATACTAAGTAGTTATGTGACTAAATACAACTATTGGCTGATCTTTTCTCATTCATACAGTATAACCTGTGTGTGTTTTGAGTTGCTAAGATCTTGATATTCTTTCTGAAGTGTCATTGTGTTAGTCCTTAGAATTCATTTTAAAGAATAGAATGTTTTGTAATTTCAATATACAAAAAAATTTGGCTTATGGAAACATTTCCACTTCTCACCAGTGTGTCCACAGGATCCTAAAGTACGATTAGTGGGAGAGGGCTATTTGTTTTCTGCCATGTTTCTGCTGTTGTCTTGGCCTTGCTTCCTTCTTGGCTTTATCTGCATTTTTTTTTCTATTAAGGGTGTTCACTTTCACTAAGACTATATCTTAAAAGTAATCAGAAGAGATCCTGATCCATTTTTTTTTTAAATTTTTAATTTTTTTTTATTTTTTATTTTTTTTGAGACAGAGTCTCGCTCTGTCGCCCAGGCTGGAGTGCAATGGCTGGATCTCAGCTCACTGCAAGCTCCACCTCCCGGGTTTAAGCCATTCTCCTGCCTCAGCCTCCGGAGTAGCTAGGACTACAGGCACCCGCCACCTCACCCGGCTAGTTCTTTTGTATTTTTTAGCAGAGACGGGGTTTCACCATGTTAGCCAGGATGGTCTCGATCTCCTAACCTCGTGATCCTCCTGTCTCAGCCTCCCAAAGTGCTGGGATTACAGGCTTGGGCCACCGCGCCCGGCCCAGTTCTTTTCTTCTTACAATTGCTGTTCAATTCCATACTTGGATAAATACGTATTGGAGGAACCTTCTGAAAAATTGGATACAAAGTCATTGGTCATTATATATGGTTATCCAGAGCACAAATATTATTTGAGAATCTACTATGTAGCAAGAATTAGGTAAGATAGGCAAAATTCTTACTCTTGAAATTTAGTTGGGAGGCCAATATGGGAAGATAATGAGTTTTCTGTTAATAAATTCTGGGAAGAAAATAAGGCAAAGTGATAAGAGAGTAACTGGGTGGCCCTTAGGTGTACATGAGCTAATCATGTCCAGATCAGAAAGCCTAGCTGGCCAGAGCACAGTGACTAGAGCAGAAGGCAGTGCAAGATGAATTCAGAGTGGCAGGCAGGGGACAGAGATATTGATCCTTTTGGGCAAGAAAAAGAATTTGAATTTATTTATGATTGAAAGCCATCTATAAGCCAGGGAATAACAGAAGCTTAATCATGCTTAGAAAATTCATTCTGGCTTCAATGTGGAGAATGAGAACTGGGGTCATGGGAAAGAAGATGTGTGCTCCATGGGTTCTTTGAGTTGACCTTTGGCAGATACACACTAGGTGAGTAGCTTTACCTCCATTTATACCTCTCTATGAAAGAACAGAATAATTTTTTGTCCACAAATCTTTGACATATATGCTATCTTAATCTTTTACTTACATTTGCTTTTGACAAAATACTAACTTATATTTACCTCATATAGAGTTAAGCATATTTGGATTTTGATGATTATTCGTTAAATTCATTCTGAAATGAAAATTAAAAAAAAAATCTAACATTACATGATACATGATATAACGTGATATTTCAGGGTTTTTTTTTTTTTTGGATGGAGACATACTGTCACTCTGTCGCCCAGGCTGGTGTGCAGTGGTGTGATCTCGGCTCACTGCACCCTCCGTCTCCCAGGTTCAAGTGATTCTCCTGCCTCAGCCTCCAGAGTAGATGGGATTACAGGCACCTGCCACCACGCCTGGCTAATTTTTGTTTTTTTCAGTAGAGACAGGGTTTCACCATGTTGGCCAGGTTGGCCTCCAGCTCCTGACCTCAGGTGATCCACCCAACTCGGCCTCCCAAAGTGCTGGTATTACAGGCGTGAGCCATCACACCCAGCCTCAAGGGGCCTTTTGATATGGTAAAGTCATTGAACCTTTTTAATGTGATGTACTTTGAATTGTTACATTGTTCCTAATAATAGTATACAATGGTACCACAGAACTGGGCGATTTCCTGCAGCCTTATGCAACATTGCACTGGTGAGATATGAGATCATGTCATGAATTCCAGGAGTGTAATTTATAAGATCCTTTATTCAATTTTGCCCAGTGTCATTTAGTAAACTTGCCTGAAGGACTATGTAGAAAGTAAGGTATGATTTCTCCTATCTCAATTTTTTTCATTCATTTTAATTAAAATGAAAAAGAGTAAGAAGATACTTGGTTTCTCTGAAAGTGGCCCTCTCTTTTTACTTCATATTGTTTTCAAGAAGTCTGTTTAGTTTTTAGGGATATTATTATTGACATAACTCTTCAGTTTTATGAAAATGTTCCAGTTGTTTGTGGTTTCATCTCCACCCTTTATTCATAGTAGTCACAAGAAAGAAAGCAACAGCCATACTTTTTAAGGTCCAGTAGAAATATACTTATTGATAGAAATGAATTGCAAAGGACAGCATGCAGAAATTTTTATATAGTCTCAAGTGATAATGATAGAAATTGTTTTTGACATAGTGTTTCAAAAAATGCTGTAGAAAATCAGAATAAAAAAGTGATGCACCTAACTTGTTTTTACATGGTTCACAGAGTATCACTTTGGCCTATTCTGTTCAGTACAGTGGAGAATAGAGCATCTGAATATGGGTACCACAAAAAGCCAGATCTTATAATTAAGTGGCATTTATTTATTTTCTGGATACACAATCAAGGAGTAGAGAGACTATTTTGTAAATTTCATATATGCATATTAAAGGTATTATGTAGTTTTCTGACATTATATAACTGGTTTCAATCACAAAAGGAAAAGTAGGGTATTTGTTTTCTATATCCTAAGTTTCATTCTACAAGAGACTAAGGTATAGTACAATTACTAGGCTATTGTCTAAAGAAGACACCAGAAGCTTTACCTTGGGTTTCTGCAACATGGACTTAGGATGAGTAGGTTACATGCTGTCATGGGTTACACTTATAATGGATGAGTCTATAACCACTGCTGTTCTCCTCTTTCTCACTCCTACTGGCAGCCAATGGGCCTCACTTGCAGTTTTCAACACTTAGTAGAACGGATACCAATACCGATACAAGCCTGTTTAGGGTCAGTGTAATGGTCCCTTTAGGAAAAAGTGATTCATACCAGCCACTGCAGTGTGGCTCTGTGATGCAGCTTTCAACCTGATGATGCTCTCTTTGGAACACCAACAATATACCCTCATGGGTGCTAGATAAGATAGAGGAGGCTGAGGGTCCTGGACAAGAGGTTTCTCAAATCATGAGCTTTAGAACTGCAATAACACACAGGAAAAGATAGCTGCAGACAATATCTAGTGCAAATTTTACATAGCACAATTGCCACTGGAAAATACAAAAATATAGTTTAAAAAGAACATTAAATTCCATGTGCACATATACTCATGAAACTATTTGTTTATTAGACAAATTCTAAATAGATATACATGATGCTGAAATTACAATGACTAATGATTAAGTGTATCTCACAAAGTAATTTTAATTTTTATGTACTTTACGTAAAAGGGATACATTTATTTAAAATTTCAAAAAGTATAAAACCCTCAGAAAATATAAAAGCCATTCACAATATCAACAGTTAGGAAAGTAATTGTTATCTATTTGGCATATTTTTGACCAGTGATTTCCATAAATATACAAATATGAATAACATATACAGTTACAAGTATAGAACTATATCCATTTTAAGAAACATAGAAACAAGCAATATTTTATGTACTGTCCAAATATTAATTAGTTAGATCTTCATAAAAACCCTATAAGATAAGGACTATTAAGCAAATTAACTTCAATGTTCATTAATGGATAAATAGATAAGCAAAATTTGGTATAGCTGTACAATGGAATATTATTCTGCCATGGAAAATAATGGAGTACATACTGCTTTTTTAAATTTTGCAATGTGGATCAAACTTGAAAACATTATGTTAGGTGAAGAAGCCAGGTGAAAAGCTTATGCATTATATGATTCCTTTTATATGAAATATCTAGAATGTGTAAAAAGGGACAGAAAATAAATTAATTGCTGGGAAATGAAGGGGAGAAGGTAGTATGGAATAACTCAATGTGATACAGTGCTTTTCTGGGGTAATGAAAATAGTTTTGAAACTAGAGAGAGGTGATGGTTGCAAAGCATTGTGTATGCACTAAGTGTCACTGAATTGTACAGTGAAAAATGGTTAATTGTGTTATATGAATTTCACCTCAATTAAGAATACAGAAAGAAACTGAGGCAGAAAGAGTTTAAGTAATTTGCCCAAGATTACAAGGCTAGTAAGTTGCAGATTTAGGATACAAACTCAGGCAAACTGCCTCCATGTACTGTGCACTTAAATATAATATGCTGCTGAAAATAGAATTTTATTTCTTGCTTTTAACTTGATGATGTTATAAACAATCTTTCTTACCATTATGTAAATCTTTTCAAAAATTTCCATTTTTAAAATAGAAAATAAATGTAACCAGCATACTTCTGCACTTAAAATATAAGGTCTTAAATAAGACTGCTTTTTGTTCAGTGTTTTCTTTCTTGAGGCTCCGGGACCAATGACCTGAGGGTAGAGGCAGTCATGTATGTTATTATTTCCTGTCCATATAGCAGATCTAGGAAACTCCTTACTTTGAGGTAAGAAGATAGGGACAAAAAGAGAAAAGCTGGCTTCATCTATTGCTCATTTTTTTCCTGGCAGTAGAGCTCTGCTTGTTAAAAGAGTCTGATGGGGTGCAGAGAGGCTCTTCCATATCAGGTAGAAAAGTTTTGGACATATTCAAGGGATCTGGCTGATTCCACAAAATGGGGTTGTTCAGATTAACCATGGCACTTCCAACCAGTGTAAACAGGTGCATGAAGAAATTAGAGAATTTCCTTTCAACTGTCCATTGTCAAACATCATGTCGTTGGCAGTGGGGATGGATATGGGGGCAGAGTAAGTATAGGAGGCACTAAGATAAAAAGTCATTTTTTTTTTCAAATTATTTGAAGCTAAAATAAGTGATCCAGAGATATTATTTATCCAATGAAAGTTTTTTTTTTAAATAAATGTATGCCATATTGAAAATATCTATGTTATACTATTGGAAGAAATCGGAACAACCTATCATTGCATATAGTATGACATAAAAAATAGGATAAGAAAGGCAGAAAACAAAGTTTGACTAGCGCAATTTCCAAAAGATATATAGCAAATGTTAGTCATAATTATTCTTTGGAAGGTGTCAATATTATTGATTTTCACTACCTTATACTTCTTTCTTTGTATCTTTTGTGATTTCTATAAATGACATTATGTTGCTGTTCAATAGACAAAAGTGCTGAAAAGTAATTACAAAGGAATAAGCCATTTCACTAGATTTTGCAAATTTAGAACAAATGCATTCATGAGTATATATTTATTGAGTGTCTATTATGTGTCAGGTACCATGCTAGGCTCTAAGTATTCGATGATGGGAAAAATAGATATGATCTTAGTACTCAGCCAACTTACCATTTGGGAAGCAAACAAGAAACAGATCTTTTCTCAAATACTCCTCAACACTACCCCATTCTCTCCTATTTAAATTCTCTTTCACTCTTCCTCCTCTCCTTCCTCCTCCTCTCCTCCTCCTCCCCTTCCCTCCATCCCCCATGCCCTCCCATTTCTTTCCTTTCTTCTCTTTTCTCTCCCTCTCCTCCCCTTCCCCTTTTCTCTCTCTTCCTCTTTCATCTCCTCCTCCTCTTCTTCTTTCCTCTTTTTCTTTTCCCCTTCTTCCTCCTTTTTCTCCTACCCCTCCTCCTTTCCTCTTTTTTGGGGGGTTCTTATTCAGAACCCCTCCTACCCCCTAAAATGGCACATGGAGAACCAAGAAAGAATGGGATAGAATGAGTTATAGAGAGCGTTACAGAGACGTGAGGGCCAGACTTTGCATCCTATGTCCTTTCTATGGCTAAAGAAGCAGTATACCGGCAATTGGAAAGTACTGACAGATTTAAGCAGATCAATTTATATCTTGCACAAAAAACAGTGATTGAAGGAGAATAACAAATTAGAGAAAGATACATTTGGAAGTTAAGAGACAGAAAGGAGGCTATTGCAGTGGTCCAGGTGAGAGTGAATGGTAGCATTCCGGTGACAATGGAAGAGGAGGAAACAGAACAGTTAGCAAGAGAATTTCATCATTTGGAATAAGATGGGGTAGTTTTTCCCAACGTTTCTTCAGACCTTTGGCACAACACCTTCCTGATATGACATTGGCCCTGGAAAAGAAGCACCGGGACAAAGATTCAGCCTTTTTCTGTTCCCCATTCCCTCTTTAATAATGTCACTGTTATAAAATTAAAGCATTGTTTATTACCCTTTTTCAATTTTTTTTTTTTTTTTTGGATAAGGGCTGCTGTGTCACCCAGGCTGGAGTGCAGTGACATGATGACAGCACAATGCAGCCTCAATCTCCTGGGCTTAAGTGATCCTCTCACCTTAGCCACCCTGGTAGCTTGGACTACAAGCGGGTGCCACCATGACCAACTGATTTTTATTTTTAATCTTAGTAGAGACTGGGTCTTGCTATGTTTCCCAGGCTTATTTTGAACTCCTGAGCTCAAGCAATTTTCTTGCCTCAGTCTCCCAAAGTTCTGGGATTACAGGTGTGAGCCACCACACCCAGCCTATTTCTATTTTTTTTCCTTTTTTTTCCATTAAATACTGCTTAGTCTAGTAATCAACAGCTTGGCTGCTTGTAGACACATGCTATTCTTTTCCCTGTAGTAATATTCCTAAAAATCAAAGAATTGCAAAATTTCCTTTTCTGTATTGAACTAGGAAATTTAACATTTCCTACTGTTTATTATACCCCCAAGAATTATAGCACTTAAATTTTTAAAAAGAGAGATCTTTAAATAATTTGCACCTGTCTATAAAAATCCTTGAGTTTAGTAATGCTTGCAATGGGTTTTGGAATGGTAGATTTAATTGGAAAAAATAACCTTCCATGAAGTATTATTACATGAATCAATCCAGTATATTTAATTGCAATTTTTTTCAAAGTCATATATTGACAAGAAATTATTCTCACATGGATTTCACCCAAGACTTAGTTTTATTTTCTGCAGGGATTATATCTGGTCCTGCAGAACACCTAAAACAATATCAAAATCAAAGGTCAGCAATTCATTTTGGTTGAGGTCCATAAATGTACTATTAAAGTTTTAAATCAATGAAGAACCTAAGGAATATATATTAGCTTTTCATAGTATTAAATGATGCTAGAAACGTATAGCTTTGTCTGGAGCTGCCATTTGTTCTTCTTATTGGTTTCCTTTTTAGTTTTCCCCTCACTCCTTGTCTCCCTATGTTACAGTAATCTTTGCCTGTCTTTTTTCTCACAAACTGGACTGTTTTACACTTGACACTCAGAATACTCCCCTCTTCATGTCGGCAGAGCAACAAAGGCAAACTTTGGCAACAACTTGATTGTCTAACTGAAATGAGCTGAGCTTTGGAAAAGTGGAAAAGAAATATGCCTTTTTTTCGCTGTATTTCAGAATGCTGAAAGAATGAAATGGACGCATGTCAGCCCAAAGACATAAAGCGAAAGAAACCACTTCATGTCCAGAAGCATGTCCTAGAAGACAACTGCTAAAGACAAGGGAGTAGTAAAGAAAAGAAAAAAAAAAAAAAAAAAGAAGGAAAAAAAAGTCTTCAAAGCAAATGAAAAGAAACAGACAGTTCTTCAAAACAAGAGAGGAAATTGGAAAAAGAACATTTGTGGAAGAAAAAAAGCATGTGGAATTTCTCTAAACAGAAGGTACAAAGAGAACTCTTATATGTAAGAGTATATCAAAGCAATTGATGGGATGGGATGATGATTATTACAGGCACGAGGAACTGCAAGTGCAAAAGGCTGAGGGGAGAAAGATCTTTAAGTGTTTTGGAAGTCAGAAGGCTCCTGTGGTCCAGTACAGAAAAGGAGGAGGCAAGTGGTCCAAGAAGGAATGGAAAGGGGCTGGTACCAGATTACAGATGGCAGAAAGAGTTTCTCAAACCCTTTGTGGTGAAAGACTATTCTCTTAAAATCTATGATTTGTAGTGGAATGACATGGGGGTCTATTCTTCAAAACCTGTGTGCCCACCAAACCACACACAACCTAACCTATGATCCCAGCAACACTAGAACTGGTCTATACTATTGCAACACAACGAGTTCACTGCTCCCATAGATAGATGTCATAGTACTGTCAAATTAGTATAAACATTCTAAATGATTATCTTTTTTTTAATTATTATACTTTAAGTTCTAGGGTACATGTGCACAATGTGTAGGTTTGTTACATATGTATACATGTGCCATGTTGGTGTGCTGCACCCATTAACTCGTCATTTATCTTAATTTTTGTACTTATCATTTCATAGATTGGCACCAGTTCATAAAACACACTTGAAGTTGCATTGCTATAAGGAAGTTTGATTTTATCCAAGGTTCAATGATAAGTCACATAAGGGTTTTCTAAAGCTGAGAAAGATTAGCGGATTTGCATTTTGAATCCCAAACAACAGCAGGCAAAGGACATATTATAGGCAGGCAGGGGTAGAAGTAGGCAGTGTAGGAGATGATTGTAATAATGAGGTTGAAATCACAGGTATTGACTATGAAGATAGATAGATGGGTTCAAGATATATTTTGGTAATAGTACTAACAGGACTTGTTGATAGTTTGAATGGGAAAATTGAGGGCAAAGCAAGAATCAATGATAATTCAAAGATTTTGTCTGGAGCAACTGGGCGTTGTATATCACATACTGAAATGGGGAATAGAGAAGGAATGGCTTGGGATGGACATGAAGTTGGTGTAATCAAGAGTTTGATTTTGGGCTGGGTGCAGTGGCTCACACCTGTAATCCGGCACTTTAGGAGGCCAAGGCAGGCAGATCACCTGAGGTCAGGAGTTCAAGACCAGCCTGACCAACATGGTGAAACCCCATCTCTACTAAAAATACAACATACGCTGTGTGTGGTGGCGCATGCCTGTAATCACCACTACTTGGGAGGCTGAGGCAGAAGAATTGCTTGAATCAAGGAGGCAGAGGTTGCAGTGAGCCAGGATCACACCATTGCACTCCAGTCTGGGTGACAAGACTGAAACTGTCTCAAAAACAAAAGGAAAAAACAAGTTTGATTTTGGTGATGCTAGCTATACATGGATTAGGACTGTCATTTGTTTAAAAGATTGTCCCTCTCTAATTGGGATAAGACAAGATACTTGTATCCCTGATCCCAGAATTCTGAGCAATCATCTCCAAAGTGGTTTTGAGGAACTAATAAAATTATGTGACAGTAATACTATTACTACACAATAGATAGGCTTCTGTGCATGGTTAACAGTTACCGGTGGGTAGATAAATTACTAACCTATAAGCAGAAAGAGTTCCCAATATGTATGCAGCATCTCAAAAATGTCCCATTAGCCTTTTATGAATCAAATTTATTTCTGTTTTGGATTAGAAAAAGTGGTTTTGTATTTGAAGTTGCATTGCAAGTGTAGCTTCACAATAGGATCTAAATGGTAGAAATGAAAAAAAAGTATCATAAAATACCTTAGCTTATGGGAAAGAGTGCCAGAAAGGAGAAATAGAGACAAGTCAGCAACTTCCTTAGAGTTCCAGAGAATAACCTTTGAATTCCTACTAATTAGCTACAAAGGTCCTAGAAAATTTGACCCCATAACTGCCCTGTTGAACTTTGCTAAGCATGGGTAGCAATTTAATTCTCTGGTTGGCTGGTAAGGACATTACAAGCTATCTGAAGAATTTGTCATTTACTGAGAAATTTCCCTGTAGTACACATGACAACGTGAACTCAATACCTCAACAAACACCCAGTTGTCTCTTTACCAATACTATGTAAAATATTATGCTTGATGTTACCAAAACAAGACTCACTATGTCGTGTCATTTGTTACACTTTGGGATTATTCTTACTCTGATGGGGCTTGTCCTTAAAAGTTCATATATTTCCATTCTGGTACATGTAAAGTTTGTTTTCTAAATCTGTTTCTAGACTAACTTTTCTCTCTGACTACAGGTTTAAACATTATTTCTCCAGCCTTGAGCTTCAGTAGAAATGAGCACAGAGCGCAAATGGTGAATCTAATGCTCCAGATTGTAGAAATAATTTCAAACTGTCATCATTGATTATTTTATTTTTAATGCATATCACTTTATAATGAGAGAAGAAATTTACCTAATTCTCTCTAGTTTCTCTTTCCTAAGGAAGTTCCTAGTGCATAAAGCAAAAGTTAGTTGTTTTATCAGGAAAATCATTGAAAATTATAATTTACTTTGCAGGCCCACCAATTTTCTAAGAAAGTTCAGTAGTAGGAACACATATCCTTAAGGAATGCATTTAGTCATGGTTGAAAAACTTAAATATGACAAATTCTTAACTTTGAAGACAAGGGTTGACAGAGGCCAACTACTTCAACTTCAAAGATGATGACAAAAGCCAGCATTAATTGTTGCTAAATATATTAGACACATCCTTTATTCCTAAGTGGATCACATCTGCATGGTGAGAGCTTTCTCAGGGATGCTATTGTATGCACTGTATTGGATTTTTTACTCTGATTTATCTCAGGAAACACAGTTGTAATGACTACATTTTGATCAAGGTTTTGGCTAGTAGCTTTGCTAGCTCCCAGGTTCTAATGCCCACAGGTAATCCATTTAAGATAGTATTTTTTACTCTCATCCATGGAAGAAATTCCATCCAAATGTGTATTGTGGACTCTCTTTTCATGCCTTTGAAAAAAACTTGTATACCAAATATAAATATTTCTCTCTAGGTGAGATTAGATTCTGCTGAGCTAGTATCTATAACTATCCAGGGTCTGCACAGCTATTATCCCTAATGTACTGGCTGCACCAAGTGGCAATAACTCAGTCAGCTCTGTGCTTTCTAAACCAATCCTCAAACCCACTCCATCAATTTTTGTGTGTGAATAGTGTTAGTTCCTGTTGCTTGCTATTGCTAAAATCACATGCTTTTCACTGCATCTAGGTTCCAAAGCAGTAGGTACTGTTTGTTAAATCTGCGGAGATTTAAAGTATTCTTTATCAATACACCACAATTTTTATTGCTAAGAAATGATTTTTTTTCATTGTCAGGCTAGTTCTATAGATCTCAACTGGCAAATTTTGAAGGAGTTGCTATAGATTTCAGTGCTGTAGGGATTTTTTTCTTTCTAATGAACCTAACACTATGTAATTGATTACACCGCTAGAACTCTACCTAATATTTACACTGTAAAAGTGAGCTTTCCATTTAAAAATAGCACCAGTAGATCTTTAGATTTTACAACTAACCTAGTCAGAAAACATTATAGAGATGAGGATAAGTTCTATCCCTGAAACTTTACCCCTACACATTTTCATTTTTAAAACAGTAGTAGTCTAGCCCATACACTGGCTAGGCAAGTAAATTATTGAGTCTTAAGTATGTTCTCGAGATTAAAAAGATAAAAAAGACAGATGGCTGCACTTTATTAGAGGAAATTGGCATGTAAACAAAAAGTTTACAAATCTATGTATTAACTATTGGGATAGAGATATGTAAGAGACACTGTGAGTAATTTTTGTTGTTTTATTTGTGTTCAACAGATGGAATGATCTATTTTACCTGAAGAGAGTGGAAGGATCAAGGAAAGGTCTGTAAGAGGGTGAAGGTATATGGCTTATATCCTGAGGAATCTTTCCAAGTATAAAAGACGGGGAAAGACTCTTTAGTCAAAAGGAAATTATAGACATACCTTGTTTTATTGCACTTTGCTTTATTGTGCTTCACAGGTATTACATCTTTTACAGATTGCAGGTTTGCGGCACTCCTGAATTGAGCAAGATCATCAACACATTTTACTAACAGCATGTGCTTACTTGGTGTCTCTGTGTCATATTTTAGTAATTCTCGTGATATTTCATTGCTTTCTATATTATTGTATCTGCTGGAGTTATTG